>NC_134375.1:9375000-10000000 GCF_035582795.1 Mycteria americana
AGTTGACAGAGTCCTCTTTTTGGAGAGGGGAGGATTCTCATTGGGTACATCCTGGAGCAAAATTTTGAGAATAATATCCTGGGGAAACAACGGATAGATCAAACTCGGAGTCCTGCCGACAGCTCACCTTGACTTGTTTGTGTTCACAGGAGATCTATGTGCCCGTACCTCTGTAGGTACAAAAGGAGCACCCCCAGGAAATCTCCAGGGGAGACCTTATCTGATATTTAGCCTGACTTAAAAAGCTGGATGTGCATTGTGGGTTCTGCCTTTGGCTCTTGTGGCAGAGGAGGGCAGAAATGCCATGAGAGCTGAGGCTGGGTTAAACATTGCTTTTAATGCAAGGGAAAGGAACTGCAGGAGGGCTCTCTTGCAGTAAAATACTGCTTGCATGTGGGAGAAACGGGTGTGAGAAGTGGACTTACATTACCTCTTGGAGGCCGTTCTCCCCCTCTCTGCTGCTGGTGTCTCTACTAACCCTCACCGTTTCCCCTAACAAAATTGTAATGCAGTACCTGCTTTGGCTGCCCTAGCTCCACTAAAGTCCTCCACAAAAGGTGGAGATTGAATATTGACATCTTCTGTGATGCCTGTGTGCTCATAAGTGCTGAGGAAAGGGGCTGTATCGAGAGGGGAGGATCAGCTGGAGCAGCGAATGGTCCCTCGGGCTCCCTGTGCTTACTGGGGAGCGTGCGCTCTCCCCTGCCTGCGGCTCTGCCTCCGCGAGGCCCTTCAGCCCTACTGCAAGGCCAGAAGAATGGAGGTGGGGAGGGACCCCAGGGAACTGGGAGGACAAGGAAGAAGAGATGCTGATTTTGAGCAGGTTTTGTTGCAGGTTGCTCCTGGAAGACTGGTCAGGGCAGTAGGTGGGGCGAGTGCCCTCAGACCCCACGTTGGTCCCCCATGCTTGCTGCAGGATTCGTGGCCTCAACCAGGTCAGCAGCTGGGTGCAGTTCACTTCTCCCAACTTCTCTAGGAGCCAGCAGCCCCTTCCTCAGATCCCTGGCCCCCCAAGCCTTCCCCTTGCTCCTTTGCAGCCATCTGAGAGCAGGGCAAATATTTTTGTATTAGTAACAATGGAATTGCACTAATGACATGAATGTAGACATGATGAAACACACATTCGTCAAAATCACTCATTCTTCAGCCTCATGAGCTGCTGGTAACAGCACCCGAGGAGGTCGGTAATTCTCCAGAAAGCAATACATGCTGGTGTACACCTTCAATTTATTGAGCCTGCTCAGACAGAAGAATCATGCAAAAGCCAAGGGAATATGCCAGGCCTCTCTCTCCCACCCCCGGCCAGTCCGTTGTTTTTTCATTAACTGGCAAGAAAAGTGATTCTTGGGTCGCTGACTATGTGCTAACTCGTGCACGAACAGGCTGAGGCTGGACATGTCACACAAAGGCAGCTGCAACAAGGGAGACCTCCTTCGATCTCAGGTGGTGGGGCTGCCTGCTTCTTGCTGGCCCTGAAATCCCTTGGCTGTGGATTCCTGTTCTGGGGGACTGTGAGCTCCTCGCTGCCCCTGGGACAGTGCCTGGAAAACAGGGCAGAGCTGTGGGCGCAGCCCCAGGTGAGACCGTGTCCCAGCCCTTGGACAGAGCTGCCTGACGGGACGTGCTCCCCTCCCCGGGAGGGCAGCTCCCCTGGCTGTGCTCCAGCGGCTCTCCACGAGTGCCCTGAGAGCTGTTCCCATGCAGCCTCTGTCTGGCCGTGAGGTCACAGTGGGTCTGTGAGGTCACAGAGCCCTACGGTGCTGCACCAGCCATAAGCACTGACCGCTCAGCCCCAGGCCCTGACTGCAGCAGCAGCGGCGGCAACAGCAGCAGCAGGATGGTGTGGGCACAGGGGCCCATGGCCACCACCTGCCGCCTCCTCCTTGTCCTCCTCCTCCTGGTGGCCCTGCATGCCAGGGCTGCCTGGGCTGCTCCATGGCGAGTGCAGCGAGCAGGTAGGTGGGCGGTGCTGGTGCAGCCTTTCACGGGCCAGCGGGCTCTTCTCACCAAGAAGTGTGGATGATGGGTTTTTTCGTCCAGTGCTTTAGCGAGGGTTTCCTCTGTGTGCTTGAGAGCTCTCCCGGTAAGAAAGCTCCGAGGGCTGTACGTTGGTCCATCCGCTCCTCAAAGAGTGTTGCACATGGCCTGGGAAGTGTTTGGAGAGCTGCAAGGAGCCAGCCAAGTGGTCACTAGGCCCCTCTGCAGCTTTGGCAAGCTCGACCTATGTCTGGCTCCCACGTTGTTACCTGACCCCCTTTCCAGTGCCTGCAGTTCACTAAGGCAGCAGTGGACCCAACATGCAATGGAAATGTTTCTCATCTGTGCTTGCTTCTAGATGAGGATGGTGGCAATGGTTATCCAGCTTCTCAGCTGGATGTTGGTTTGGAGCCCTTGGGGCATCCTGGAGGTAAGTTCTCAATGTCCCTTTCCTTGAAGGAATAAACAGTGACAATGTGGCAAGAGCTTATTCATGTGCAATTTTCCTTAAGATCCTCTGAAAGTCGATGGCTTCCCGGCTTCTTGGCCTATTCCTGTCCTCAAGCCTGAGAGCAATCCCACAGGTAAGTCAGTGGGAGGAAGGAGCGCTGACCTTTTAATCTTCTTTCCATGTGAAATGGAAGTTGCTCCTTCCGTGGCCGATGTGCAGACATGGAGAAGAGCAGAGAGGGACCGGGTCGGGCTCGTATGTGCCCTGGGGCACATTGCCTTGCGAAGCTGTCTTTGCCGGCCCCTTGGAGCCTGAGCTGCTCCCGGTGCCAGCTGCCAAGCCACGGGCTTGTTGGGGTTGAGGTTAGAGCTGGTGTGAGGTCCAGGGAGTCCCTTCTCCCAGCAGCTCCACACATGGTTTGTTTTGTCCCAGCATGGTGCCACTGCAGGCACACGGTAACTCTTTGCACCATGCTCCTGAGTGGAAGGGAGAGACAAGACCCATGGAGTAATCCCCTCTGAATTACACTCCCTGCCACTCTGATCTGGAGAAGTATCTTGAACTGTGTCACGGGAGCTGTTCTGTCCTGCGCTTGTTTGCAGCCGTGCCTGTAGGCAAAGGTGATCCAGCTTCCCGGCTGGGTTCCAGGAGTGAGGTTTCAGGAGATCGCATGGGTATGTCATGGCCTTTTCCTCCCTTTGAGAGCTGCCAGCTCAAAGCCCCAAGGTCAGCCAGCCGGGTGCCTCTGCAGGTGTGAGGATGGAGACCTGCACGTGTGTGCCCTCTCCTTGCGTGACCCCCTTACCGCTTCTGCAATTCAGTTCTGCTGATGTAGATCACAATAGATGACAGAAGCATCTCTGGGTGTTTAGTTACAGATGTGCCCGTAGGGAGGACTTCTCCAGCTCCTCGGCTGGATGCTGTGCTACAGCGCAGCTGGCGTCCCAGGAGTGAGTAGTTTCTCTGCTGACCTCACAGGCTAAGCACTGGTTTTCCATAATTTATTCATGTGAAATTGAACTGAATACTTTCTGTTAAGGTCCTGCAAGAGCAAAGTACCAAGCTGAAGGAAGAAGAAAGTGCGTGGAGCCATGTGAAGTCCTAAGCCAAATGCTGGAAGAACTGGGGAGAGGGCACGGTGGGTATATTTCACTCTGCCTTAGCCATGAGACTTGGCAGTCGGAGGTTTTAGATACACGTCTGGACACACTGTGGCCTGTGCAGCAGGAAGGGATCGATCAGAGCCTCGCTGCAGCAATTCTGGGTTTCACGCCTTGCAGGCAGGTGCTGGTGAGCCACAGAGATGATGCAGAGCCTCTGCTGCCAGTTGTGGTTCAAGCCGAGTGCCAGGGGCAGCTGCTGCCCCAGTTTTACCATTACAGCTCAGGTGGTTTGCACAGACATCGGTATGCAGATTTGAGGGCCTGGTGCATGCTGAACTTGTGTTCAGCTCATGCGCAGCACTCCCTGCCCACTGGGCCAGTTCCAGGTGGGAGCAAGATCCCCAGCAATGCTGGTAGCCCTTTCCTAGTGCTGGAAGTTGGGTGGAGATGCTGACTCGGCAGGCTTTTTGGGTTGTGCTCGATTTCCCATCTGCAGACCGATAGCTGGGATGGGACGAATGTGACCATGCTGGTGCTTACAGGGAAGGGCATGAGGGCCTTGCGGAGGAGCCCTTCTCAGAAGGGCTGTTTCCCCACCTGGCCTGGCTGCAGCTTCTTCTCATCCTCTTTGAAGGAAGGCATTTAGCATCACCTTTCAGTTTGCCAAATGCAAAACAGAAGATCATGTGCAATTTCCTGGTCTCCCAGCAGGTCAGGCATGGCTGTTGTTTGGAGTAGTGACTAGGCACAGCCCCAAAAGCCCAGGCCTTGTTTCTAAACCTTATCAATGTCTTTGAGAAGTATTGCCTCCTGAAGATGCTATCTCCCTGATGGGGACAGTTCCATCTGATCCAGCTGTCCCTCTTTCTTTCTCAAGAGATGAACCAAGAGGCTGCGAAAAAGGATGTGTTTCCAGAAGGAAGCAGCAGCTTTCTGCCAGTCCCTGCTGAAGAAGCAGAGGCGATGCAAGCCACTGGCATGGCAGGTAATTGCTGTCCCGTGGTCAGCCGGTGTCACCTATTGGGATTGCTGTGTGTCAGCAGGTTCTTCCCCCAGTGCCTGCTCTTGGACATCACATCAGTAGCCAAAGCTGAAAGTATTTTGGGTTCGAGGCATCTGGACCACATTCCACAGATGATGGGAAATGTGACTCTTAATTGAACGTACCTCCTGCTGAAGCTGCATCCCAGAGCTTGGCATGAGCCTCTAGAGGCCCAAGGCGTGAGAGCAGCACAGAGCGGGATCCCTCCCATGAGCTGAGGTCCAGAGCGATGCCCTGACTCCCAGACTGGGCAGGGGCTTAGAGGGAACCTCCCCATCCTCCTGCATCTTTTGTGTCTGAGCCATGCTGAAGCTTTACCTGTCATCTCTGCTTTTTGTCAGTGCTGTCAAGGCCCAGAGAAGTCCACCACGGCAAAGTATATGAATTTTTTCGAACAGACTCAGGTACTGAGCAGTCTTGCTGGGGTCCCTAGGTGGGAGACACGTCCTGAAATCTAGGAGTGGCTGCAAGTGGTGCCCATGCTGGAGAAAAGGCAGAAGGGGAGAGCAACGTTCAAGTGCCTCTTGAGAAGGCCTGACTCTGTTCCCTCAGGGTGTGGGAGCTGGCCTGGGGGGAGGAGGAGTTGGAGGTGGCACTGCCTGCTGCAGGGATGTTTTTTGTCCGTGTCCCTTGAAGAAGCAACCGGTCAAGCAGCTGCACTCCCCCACGTGCTCGCCTTCTGGCCGCCTGAGTTTTGTTCGGTGGGACAACCTATCCCCAAGGGTCGGAGTGTGCCTCCAAGCACCAGCACTGGGGGGAAACAGAGAACTTCCTGGCTATATCAAAGGTGCTGCAAGCTTACCAGTGGTGCACAGGACGGACTAACGTCCCGATTTGCTCTTCCAGATGCAGTTGGCGAGACAAGCACAAGTCTTCCCAATCCCCAGAGGACCACAAGTGTTCTCTCCTCCCAAGATGTGCGAAGGCGCTGCACAGCAGCAACTGTGGTTTTCCTGCCACTTGCAATACTGTTGTGCGGTGGTGTGGTCTGGCGGCGGAGGAAGAGAAAAGAGTGAGTTGTTGATTTCCGCCCCCCCAGCTTCCTTAGGTGGCTGCTCATAGCCACGAAGCATTTCTAGTCAGGCTGCTGTGGAGTGGCGAGTTAGTCATTGGCCAAAAAACTCTGCTGAGGTTTCTGCTGCTATCAGATGCTTTAATTGGCCTCTTAATTCCTGGGCCGCCTTCTCGGGAGCCCGCTCTGACTGGAGCCAGCGTTAGCTCAAACTGACCCTGCCTGGACAAGAGCAGCCTCCAGGAGCGACAGGCATAGGCAAAGCGAAGTCAGGAACAGAGTGGGGGATGAGATTTCCCTAGAAAGCAAGACGCACGCTAGCCCCTGCTCCTGACCAGTGAACCTGCCCAGAGGAATGCCCCTGCTCGGTGGTGCCATGAGGTGCAGGTGTCTGTCTCGGCCCAGGTGTGCCAGCAGCTCAGCCCATGGTGGGGAGCCGTGCCAGCTCTGGGCCGTGCTGTGGAGGAGAGTCCCTGTGTCCCATCTGCAGCTGAGGGCCTCAGCAGCCTCCTCTCTCCACAGGCACCTCCCTGCAGCTTCAGGAGCCCAGCTGGAAACTGATGCCTGCCCCTAGCCCCTGGACAGCCAGACCAGCCACCCTGGCACCCCTGAGAGCCAGGCCCAAAGCCAGCAGCTGCCGCTCCTGCCCAGAAAACTGGTGCACCCGTCCTCCCCATGGCCTTTGCGACCCGCCAGCCTGTCCCTGGCCACCCTGCTGTGGTGGGACCAGCCCAGCGCCCTCCAGCCCCAGCTGAAACGGTCCCAAGCTCCCTGAGCCCACTGGCTGGGCCCTCCAGCAAGGGCTGAAGGCAGCCCTCCCGGGGCAGGGGTTGGGGGTGCGCTGACAGAACCCCCACCGAGAGCTTCAGGGGTTTCTCTCCAAATAAAGAGGAAGAGAGCTGTCACACAAGTGTCCGGGTGGTACTGACAGCAAACCCCGCGAGGCACCAGCACTGGCTGAGCTCCACACCTGGGCGCAGCTGTGAATGCCCACGGTGTCAGCAGGCAGGAGCCAGGCACGGGGCTCCTCTGACCAGCAGCAGGGCCCTGAGGGGCTGGGAGAGCCCATGGCCATGGCCAGCAACATAACAGCAACACTAGCCTGACCCACACGTGATGCAGGAGGCAGTGACGGGAGCCCGACCTGGCCAGTCGCATGGGCTGGTGAGGGTCCGTGGGGTGAGGGAACATTTATTGCAGCGGGATCATCTGGCCGTGGACCTCCTCAAATGGGATACCCAGGAAAAGAGGGGAGCCATCAAGAACATCTCCAGGGACGCAAGCCTGACAAGCAAATGTACTGGAGGCAAAAGAAAGGCCCTCACTAATTAATGGGTCCTTGATGGGCCCTAATTGATGGGCCATCACCAACCGGGGGTGCTGCAAATATCTCCACATCTGGGTGCTGAGCCTCCTGTTAAGACGCTCCCTGAGCGAGGCTTTTACTGCCTTGGGAGTAACAAAGCGGTGAGCACCCCACTGCTTGAACAGCCTGTTGAAAGGCTGGCTGA
Organism: Mycteria americana; assembly: GCF_035582795.1. Classification (NCBI taxonomy): domain Eukaryota; kingdom Metazoa; phylum Chordata; class Aves; order Ciconiiformes; family Ciconiidae; genus Mycteria; species Mycteria americana. Next base: position 9,382,097 of record NC_134375.1, read on the forward strand.
AGCATGCGTAAGAGTGGCTGTGGCCACTGTTCACAGGATAGGCCACTGTTCACAGGATAGGGAAGTAAAACACACAGTTAAGCCAAGGCTGTTCATTAGTACAGATAAGGCAGTTTGGGGGTGGGGGGGGTACCGTTGTCTCACAGGGTTCATTACCTGGTGTGCAACACCCAATACACACATGGAGCCGAGATACCAGTTTCTTTCAAGTTTTGCACAAGACCGGGTGCTAGGTGGTAGCTCCACAAAGCTAGCCCCGCTTTGTTCATACAGGTATGGTATTTATACAGTCTAGTTATACATATGCATAAGTAATTATGTAAAGCAGCTTTCTATTGGTCTGTATTTTCTCGTCTTACTCTTAAAGCTACAGTATTAGTTTAATATTCTACACGTGCCCAAAGGTGAGGGGTCTCTGCTTGGGCCGGGGTCTCCAGCTCAAGAGGTGTGACTTTTAGTATTATAATGAGGACAGTTCGCATGAGGGTGCTTCTTATCACACTTCTACTAGTAGCTTCAGATTGTTCCCAAAACATGTTCCCATCTTAATTAGCTTACATATTTCTCCAGGATGTGTTTCACTTCCCGAGGACAATAATTTTGATTAGACAGTCCACATTCCGGTCTAAATCCCCCTTATCAACTTTATATAAGTCCTGGCCTTCTACCAGCTCCTGACTGACTACAGTACAACAGTAAGCACATGGCTTTTTAGACTAAAGGGAGGCTGGGCCTGTTGTTTGTTCTGAGGCCTTGGCTTAGATCGCAGTTACTTTTCGCAGCAAGGTGTAAAAGTGTTGAGGGGGAAAGGGTTTTAATGCTTCTTCCCGAGAAGGTGGATGATGGTTTTTCCCTCTAGTGCTTTAGTGTGGGCTTCCTCCATGTGCGTGAGAGCTCTCCCGGTAAGAAAGCCCTGAGGGACCGTATGTTGGTCCATCCGCTCCTCAAAGGGTGTTACGCATGGCCTGGAAAGTGTTTGGAGAGCTGCAAGGAGCCAGCCAAGAGGTCACTAGGCCCCTCTGCTGTTCACAAAATTGGTGCTGTGGATCGCAGGGGCACGGTAGAGCACACAGGGGAATTAGCCCGTGCTTGCCTTGCTCTTACGTGCCATCCTGGGTTTCACCCGCAGGCATGGGACCCTAGGCTAGACCGACCTTTGCTTTGATGCAAGCCTCCTGTTGAGAGAACAGCAGGACTGGAGTCTTCCCCCCCCCACCATTTGTCATGGACTCGCTGATAGCGTTCAGGTGACCTAACACCTGAGCTACTTAGCCGGTGTGCCTGCACAAATGTTGGTAGGCTTTTACTATAAGGCCATGGTCTCCCCCTAAGACAGATAACATAAAACAATCATAAGGTTTGCACCCTAGGAGGGGCTCAGTGAGCACAAAGGAGGGATGAAACAACCATGCTGAATGGAGGTATCTGTCTTGTAGGTGTCTAATGTCAAATTACATGAATCCTGGGCACTGTATAATCATCTCTTGGCTTCTCTAGGAATTAAATCATCTCTTGGCTTCTCTAGGAATTTCTCTAGGAATTAAAAAGGAAATGGAAATGAAAGAAAATAAATGCATGCACATGGTGCAGGCCTTCTTCAAGGTGCAAATGCCCCAACAGCCTCCATGGCTTCATTAGGCATGTGGAACTGCACTTCTCCAGTTATGGGATGTCCCCGAGACTACAGCTGCCAAATCAGACCTCTGCAGTGTTTCCCCACTTGAAAAGTAGGAGAGTGTTACCAAAACCAGTGGCTTGTCAGTGGCAAGCCGCAAGATCCAGGCTCATCCGATGCACGGCAAGACTGTGCCTCGCTGCCTGGTAGTGCACTGAAGCATGGTTCAGGCTTCCTTAGCTCCCATCTTCTGTTTGCTAAAGCTCAGCTACAAAAGCTACTACTGTAAATATGAAAAGATTTTTAAAATATTCCATGCCAGTGCATGTCAGACATTTCACAGCCAACCCAGAAGTGCTGCATCAGTACCAGCTCTATATTTAGTGATGACTACAGGAACTGGATTGGAAGAGCTCAGCTGTCTTCCTCTACCCGACCTACATTAGTACCACCAATCCCTCAGCTAGGAGAAACTCTTAAGGAGTGGATCACTGCGTCTCGGTGCCCATGTCTCTGTGGGAATGATGATTACACACTGGCTGTCTTTGAGTGCTGTGCATGCCTTTGAACAGTGTTTAATTAGTCCACTGTCAGGGAAACAAAGAGATTAAACAGTCCATGAATCTGCTTTGCTACAGTAGTCGCTCCTTTCCTGTATGATCGCACACAAGTACTACCACATCTCCTGATCCAGAACCCCAACCAAACGCCAAGCACCAAAAACACAGGCCTTTTTTGTTTTAGAGACTGGTCAGGGAAAGAAACAGCTCATATGGCAAGTGCCAGACCCAGGTCCACTTTCCCTCCTTTCTAAACCAGACTGGATTTGCATTTCAGACAAATGCTTCAAGTATAAGTGAAGCAGAAACTCAAATCTAGTAGCAGCTGCCTTAGTCCGCTGGGGTTTGTGACCTGGAAGGTTGTGCATCTGGAGGTGCTGTGACATTCAGGTTAGCACTACTACCTTCACGTCTCTGGCCTTTAAGAGAGACTACCATTTAAGCTGCTGTGTTTCTGCGCTAAGAAACCCAGCACATTTCCCCAAGAAGTCTGAGCTGTGAAATGACATTTTTGCTTTGCAGGTCAGTAGTCTGAACTAGCCGCCAGTTCTCCTTTATTCCCACCGTGCACAGAAAGCCAGAAAAGCCAGAGCTGCTCAGTTTATAGCACAGCAGCAAAAGAGCCCATCATCGCTGGGAAGTGCCTGCTCCGGCAGACTGCAGCCGCAGCCCCTGCGGCAGGCTGGGGCACCCTGTGCCTGCAAAGGCCTGCAGAGCCGAGCAGCAGCAGAGCCAAGTAAAACTAAAAAACACCCCTGGAGAGGAATATGGAGGGCAGGGTGGAAGCAAGGTTGCTGGCAAGTGCCTGTCCCCATGGCCAGGGACAAGGCCACGCGGTGGCAGCCTTTCTGCACAAATCCTTCAGCACACACTGACGGACCTTCAGGGAGTTCAGCGGTGCTGGCGGGCTGGTGGCCTTCTCCCTAACTTCTGACCCCACAAGAGGGTGGATGTTGAAATGTTGCTCGCTTGTAGAAGGACAAAAGGAATACCTTCTGGGGAGCTGCAGACACTTGGAGCATTTGGCCTTTGTCAAACTGGGAGCTGCATTTGCAAGAGTAGCCACAGCCACCTTCTGAGCAGCACAAAATAATCAGGGTCATGTCCGTACGCCTGTGACACACCTAAGCAATGCGCGCTGCGGCGTAACAAAGCTGCTGGTGGCTCAATAGCTGCTCCACACGGTTCCAGACCTGCCGTAGCAAAATCTGATGCTCATTTATTTCAAGGTCTGTATGCACTCGGCTTGCCAGCAAAGGCACAGGACAGCTGCTTAAGATCTTAACAGCTAGCCAAAAATATGAAAAATTGTGAGACTCAAGAATCTGCTGTTAGCAATATTATCATTGGTAATAAGGAGAAACAAAGAAGAACATTTCTCTGGAGTCTGTCTATAGGATCTGCAACATGCACTATTTTCATCTTGTGCATCTTCAGAAGGCATCGCCGCTGTCTTAGTAGTGATTAGAAACTGGAGATTTTTAATGTAAATAATGACATTTTAGTTTAAGAATATGGCTATAGCACCCTGATCCACTTTCTACAACACATCATATTAGAAAGCTTCTAATGAATTTGAAGAAAATATAATTTTGGCTAGAAGTAAAAGTTTAAGGAAACAATAAGAAAAAACAGGCATAGAGGTGAACGTAGTGTTCTCCTTGGTTCTTGATGGGGTTTAGGAGAGATGCTAAAAGATCTATACAGAACAAGAAATTCCTGTTTCTAGATAAGATTAAATAAAACTAGGCCTAGTTCTTAAATTTAACAGGCTTTAGCAAAAAATTTATGGTGTTAGTTTGAAATATTAATAGAATGAATTAGTTATTATGGCAAGTAATTCCACAGAAGGGTACAGAATGAGAAAAAAAAATCTCCACAAGGTCTCAGTAAGGTACAATGTGATCCACTCTCCCATATTCCGCAAAAACTTTCATGACTAAACCTCAGAATTCCTCTCAGCTCAGCCAAAGGCAAGCGACTGCTTTCTCATGATCTCCCAGCATAAAAGGGTGTTACTAGTTCAGTGATAGTCTGGAGGGTTAGAGGAGTGGGTTGTACTTCTTACTTGTTGCTTTTCTCTTCTCTGTCAAAGGTGTTTAAAACCAGAAAGGTGTTAGTAAACTAGCTGTAGACTGCAAAATGCAGCTGACATTGAAGCATAATCCCTCAGTTATTCGTACTTTGCAGTCTCACAACAATTGTTTAAGCAGACTTTATTTAAAGAAAAAAAAGTAGCAACTAAGTAAATGCACAGAAGGGACTAATTTAACCAACCCTGTGGATAAAAGGGTAGCGCAAGAGGTGTCATGGGAGTGTTTTAACCCAACAGAAATGTGATGACTAAATGGGTAATTACTACTCTGAGTACGTACCATCACTGGGCCCCTCCTGCACTCACTTAGGAGTATTTCTACATTTCTCATGCACCTGCCTGTGTGACAAATCTGTGCACACACACTGTACCCAATTAGTGTCAAGCATAAGAGCTCCTCAGCATGTGTCTCGTCTCTCTAAACCCCTCCTGGAAGCAATTTTTCCAGTGTACAAAGAGTAAGTCACCATTCTCTTAACTTTCTCAGAGGACAGTTCCCAAATAAGGGCAAAATAAACACATGTAATACATGATAAAGCATTCTAAGTAATTAGATAATATTCTCCCAGCAGAAGTAGATTATTTGCTTGAAGTGTTAAACATTACATGTAATTAAATATGTCAGGGTAGGTGAGACAAGTCACTTGAATAGGCACTTGTGGAAAACTAGTGAAAGAGCCTGCTTAAAAAACCCCAAACAAACAGAGAAAAAACAACTGGAAAAGAAAAACGTCAATGCACACCTACTACAGGGATTATAAATTACTTTCTCTATCTGTGTCCCAGCCTCTCCAGAAACCTGAAGAGGAGAGGAGAGCAGAGGGAGGGTACACAACCTGCTCTGCACACCCCCTCCTCGGGCACCAACTGCACCAGGGTGAAACGGTTAGCTTCATTTGACAAATGACTTAACATGACCACACCTTGTATAATCGACAGGCACACTGTGCTATTGGAATGTCCCTAGGAGTCTCCTATGACACCAGCTATCGCTCTTCACGCACGTTTTCAATTGACCAAACATCATGCTTAGACAGAGGCAATGCTTGCTGAGAAAAAGGAACTCTTACACCAGGATGTAACACAAATCCTACTGAAATGAAGCCAAACCCAGAACTGTATTTTAGTCCAGCAACTGAAAGGTTGGGTTAGCTCTGGGCAGGCCTAGAAGGAGCTCCAGAGGCCATGGGAGCTGGGGTGCTTCCTTAGGTGAGCATACTAGGGGCCAAAGGCAAGAGACTGGCCTAAGAAAGGCTTAATTAATTAGTTAATTATCTAGCCAGGGGCAACTGTAGTGGGAAACACCAAGGTGAAAATGCCTCTTTCAGTGTAGCTGGTGCAGGTTAGGTGCTGAGCCTCCTTTTCCTGCTCTTGTGCACAGGAGAGGTCTCCCTCTCTTCCCCACTCTCTTGCTGCCGTCTACCAAAAGCTGGCTGGGTCAGAAACCATCGTCTGCTAGTGAAGGAGCAGCTCCCCTAACAGAAAACAGCTCTGGGGTGGCTTCAGTTTAATGTTGTGCTGGAGACGTTACATGCATCAGAGGTGGACGAGAAGGGCTCAGAGGAGAGCACCAAGGGGCGTACTGCAGGTGTAGGACAAGCAAAGAGGGATGTTTTGTTTCAGGTTATTCTAAGAGAGGCAGTGAGGATTACGAGGAAACCATTTATATCTCTTCCTCCTGCCAGAAACCAGAGCATTAAACCCATAATAAAAGAAAATTGGTACTCTGAGTGGCTGAGAGTGGGTAACTCTTGGCCTACACAGCACAAGAGAGCCAGACCACATGGGTGTTGCACAGCCAGGCCGTGAAGACACGAAAGTGGTCGCTAGCATGTGCGAAATTGCCTGTGGACAACTCAAGGATCTGAAAGACCTTTGTTTTTCAGGACTCTCCATCCTGATCTCTGATATTTGCTATTATCAGAACTCAAGAGGCCATTAGTGGAGTTACTAATAGCAAAACAGATTGCTGCGAAAGGGCAAAGAGAAACCCTGCTGTTTACCACCATTCTCTCGGGCTAATCAGAGACTGAAGGCTGGATCCAGCTTGGGCTGCTCCTTGTTGCTTTCTAAGAGCAAGCAGACAATGCACCGGGAATGACACTTAACCGTATAACAAATGGAGGCTTTGCACCCTCACTTATTATATGCCTTGCTGGAAAAGCACACCTAATTTGATAAAAATCTAACTTCCAGCTATGAAGTCCAGAGAACTTTTGTACCTGGCAAAGGTTCAGGTGGAAATCTATTGCAGGGTGCATGACGAGACCTGAGAAACCCCTGATCATAGTGAAAGTAAATGCTAGGCTGGGGAGGTTCACTTAGGAAATACAAATATTTTCTTTGCCAAAACTGACTTAGGTGTTGGGATTCCTGTCTGATACTAAGTCGATAAGCTTAGGATTAAGCATGCCCAGGGGCCGAGGGCTGGCCCAAGCAGGGTGGACTGCTGGGAGTAAATGGCCAGCACTGCTCCTCACAACCTGGCTTGCTCCTGGCAATCAGTACAGGCTGCTCCTCCTCATTCATACCCCAAGCACCTGCAAACACAGCAGGAGATCGTGCTGTTTTCAAGCTTATCACCTGGTCAGGGTGGTGTAAAGTCCTTTTCTCCAGAGGGGTAGCTGTGCCTCTTACCTATGCAGGAGCCCTCAGCAACTTCACGTGTAGATTAAACAGCAGAGGAAGATTTTGAACACGGCTCAGCCTGTCGTGTCTTGGTGAGTGCGTCCGTAACCCAGAGGTGGCTCTGGCTTTGTATTTTCAGCACACTCTCTGGCTGCTGGAGACAGGCGTGATGGATGGTTTCCCTTCTCTGTCAGTGGCATGGCTGCTCCATCACAGGACACCGCAGCCCTGGGGCACAGGGACATGGGCAGTGCGCCTGCCTCAGGGATGATGGCAGGCGCCCTTCATGGGCCCCCCAGCCCAGAAGGCTGGACCTGACCCCCATGCTGGCAATGTCCCATTCCTGATGAGAATGTGGTATGAAAACCACCTGTCTCCTTGCTCCCTGCATGGGCGTTCCCCCCGTGCCTCCCTCCCTGAGCCTGGGGATGCTCTGGGCAGTGTGCCTGGGCCTCCAAACCGCCATCACGGCGTCCCTGCTCGGCTTTATGGGAGCCCAGGGCCTTTCCCCTCAAAGAGGGATCCCCGCGCCCCCAGACACCCTCTCATGTCCCAGACAAGCCAAACAAGCGGGCCCGGGCCTCCAGCCTGAGCATGGGCTGTGCTGGAGCAGCCGTGGGCAGGGGTGGGGGGTCCCGGTTGGTCAGGGCCGCTGAGGCCCGTTGGTGCCTGAGACAGGCCGGGAGGCCGCCCAGCACCTCTCCCCCACGCCGGTGGGATCAGCCCTTGGCTGCCTTCCCCAGAGCTCGGGGACGTGTAGAACGCATGGCTCCTCCTGCCACGCCTGGAGAGTGACCGCTGGTGGCCGGAGGATGACGCGGAGCCGCCGCTGCTCTCGCCGTGAGTCAGGGCAAGCCACGTGAGGCCCCAGCGCCGGCCATGACGCCTGCCCGCCCACCTGCCATCGCGTGCTGGGGCCGGTGCCGCACACGCCTTGCCCCGGGATCCCGACCGGCACAGCCCTGCAGGTAAGTGCCGGGGAGGGGTTTGGGAGCTTCTTGTGACTGAGACCGAGGGTGTTTCGGGGTTGTGTCCTGGCTTGTGGTACATGGCTGGATTGTTGATTACTCCCTGAGGCATCACGACACTGTACGAGGGGTCGTGGTGCTGTGGAGGCAAGGCACAGGACTTCCCTGTAACCTCTATGTCTTCCTGACTGGACTTCCACATCTTTTAATTTTTTTTTTTTTTTCCCTATAAAATTCTTGTGGCAACCCCCCCATTTTATGTGTAGAGGAAGATTTGTTTGCCTTAACTTTACTCAGACTACAAAGATGAGCTCTTCTGGCTTCTGATGAGCTCATTTTCTTCCCTTCAGAGCTTTCCAACAACCACACGGAAGAGCACACGGCACATAAGGAGAAATAACAAACCAGGTAATTTCAAATGGTGTATGTAAAGGCATACGGGAGCACTGCCATTGTTTTACTAGTGTGGCTGGAAAACAGGCAGCAAACCACCCTGTGTTTGTGGGTGTAGGGCTGGCCGCAGTGTGGCCACCGTGTCCGGGCTTGCTGCGAGAGCTGGGAGAGGAAGGAAGCGCTGGTGCTGCGGCAAGGGGCGGACGGGCTGCGCCCACCCCCCACTCACCCCCGTGGGGATGGTCACACCAAGCCTGGGGGGCTGCCCTCCCCATGGTGACATGCACTCGCTGGGTCTCTCCACCTGTCTGTGTTCAAGGACGCCGTAAAGAGCGAAAAGTCTTTGAGTTTTGCTACTTCTCTGTCACAGTTCAACTGTATTTGACAACAGGAAGGCAAGCAGACAAATAGCAGAATTATCTCACTGGCGGCATTGCCTGAGGAAACTAGAGTAGGAACAGTTTCAAATTGAGCCAGCATGGATCAGTTTTTGTTGTCTCACTGGAAGAAACTACCAGCTTTCACCATGGCCACAGCCCTCCAGGACATCTTCCAGTGGAACTAACCACTGCGACCAACCCAAGACTTGCAGGTGTGCTTTATGAAGTTGGTTGGGTTGGTTTGGTTTGAGAGAAGGGCAGGGAGGGACTTAATGTTTATGTTTAAAATAACATTTAGCAAGATTTGGTGTCAGCATATAACTTAAAATGAAAGGTTAAAGTAGTTTCAAAGGGAAGAGGTTTAGGATTGTCTGTTTTTTGTCTTGAAGTCAAAACAACCTTATCTTACTTTATTTACATTTTTTGCTATGCCATTGAACAATTTAACTCAGATATATTTCTGAGTGAAAGATATCTTCACTCAAAGAAATAAGCTAAGCAAAAAGTTGTAGTGTATGGCAGTTATTAGTCTCACTTTCTAAACAACTAGGAGAAGTCTGACTCTGCACACATATTTTATTCTAATGTGTTAAAAAGACCTCACTGCAATTAAGTTCTGATTTACTGTGGGGAAAGCAAGATGAGGTCTGTTGTTCACATCATTCCCCAGTGAGCTCATGGCCAGGCTGAAATGCCAGTATATCATCATCCTTCTCTCATTATGAGGTATAATCAACTAAATCACTTTTAAAACATACAGTAATTAAATGCCTATACTTATCCTTTGTTCAGATCTGATTTTCTTTCCAGGAGAGCCACAGGGGAATTAATCGTCCATAGTCTAACAGAAATTAGGTGCCTAACTTCCTTAGTTATGTAAAGCTTGGTGACTGACTGGGCTTAGCTGTGCTGGAGGCACAGAAAGGGAGACGGCAGATGCTGGCTGCTCCTGGATCCTCTTGTGGCATCCAGGTCTTATCGGAGCGGGATGCGTAAGTGCATTAGGCAAATATGTTTCTGTTGCTGGTTTGGCTGAGCAGTCCAGTCATTTGGGCCAGGAAATGAGCAGCTTTAAGGTAAATCAGTCTGATAGCAAATGAGGTTGACAAGTGTCTCCTCTGCCTTCAGTGTTGTATCTGCTCTTCCTTTGTGCGTGGTGGGACAGATCTGCTAGTGCCTACCTGCTCGCTTTGTCTTTGGGATGACGCAAAGCCGACATAAGGCAGCTGCTGTGACAGGTTCATGTCACAGGAAGAGCAATGTGCCTCAAATGTGCCGTGAAAGTGGCCTTCACTAGGTATTAGGAGCCCCAAAGACAAACCTCCTGAATTTCACTCAACAGTAAAGTCTGTGGATATTTATAAATATTTTTACGAAAAGGAAAATAAATGTTTATATTTAAAGTAATTTTGTTCCTTTAGGCATGGTATTTCAACTGTGCAGTCCACAAAGACGTGTAAAGGATTTAACTTACAAAAGCAAACACTTGCAAGGTTTAAGCTGAGCCTATTCTTTCTTGCCTGTTTAGGAAGACAAGAAAGATACTGAAAATGCTGAAAACCATAGCTGGAGATACATAACTGCACAGAAATTACGTTCTTTATCGTGCGGCCGAGAACGAGTTTATCCAGGGTGTGGTATGCTGGTTCCTGTATTTCAACATCAGCTGTTGCTTACCCGGGCAGAGAGGACAGATGTGTTTCTTGCATTCTCTGTTGGGTGCTCATGGTCTCACATTGCCAGCAACTGTCACACAGCGCTGCTGCCACAGCTACAGCAGTAAAGGCTGTAAGTCAGGCAAGGTTTGTGGGAGAGGTAAAAACTTTTGTTAGAGTAATTGATAGAGTTCAAAGCTTGTTTGTCCAAAAGCTTGCCAGTTTCCAGGTATATCAGGTGGTTAAAGAAAAGGTATTATCTGCCATTGTAGATGTCTTGCAGAGACTCATTGTTGGGAATAATTTCAAAGTGTTCTTAAAATATGAAATTATATTTTTTTTCTCACAATACACCTAGGAGGGAGGTAAGCAGTTTTCTGGGTTTAGCCTTTAAAAGTGATTAAAGAGGTTATGTAATTTTCTCAGAGCCAAACAGCAAACCAGTGGCTAAAAAGAGTTTCAAACTAAGGACCTCATCCCTTGAAGAACACTTGCAGCCTAGGAAAGGAGAAAGCCCCCAGAATCACCAACATAACAGAAATGTGGGACCTCAACCCTGGTTCCAAAGGAGGGATGGATTTTGCAGCTACTTTGGAGTCTGTCTGTGTCTGATTTCGTCTATCTGAGAACTGACACACTAAAAGGCTGTTCTGTTTCCAGAACAAAGATGGTTTTGCTTGTGTGTTATACTATCCTTCTGGAGATATTAACTGGACCTGTTTTGGATTTGTATTAGAATACTTTTCGGACTGATATGATGGTCTCTAGAGAACTGAAACTGCCTGTAGGAAAAGAAACAGTTTTCCATGTGGAAAATTTAAAGGAAATACTTAGTTTTGAAACTGCTTGATTGAAAGTGTTTTGTTGAATGGACCCAAAAGTCATATTGTAAGAAAACCTGTGGAGTGTATAAACTGTTTTCCTATTGCACCCTGCACAGTAGAAACTGTACTTCAGGCTCCCCAAAAATCTTCTTTTCCATCTCTCAATACAATAGTGTTTTATTTGCAATGCTGCATGAGGGGAGATGCAGTCAGTGCAGGATGCCTGGACCACAGCAGGCATCTGTTCAGAACCACAACCACCGCAAAAAATGCATCATCAGACTAAAACAGCCTCAAAACAAAATTTCTGGGGCAAGTTTAGCAAAACAAAAGGAAACACTGGATTTTCGGGATGTCAGAATGTTTTGTTTCCATGGCAAATATCAGTAAGAAATCTGGGATTGACACGTAAAAATTTTTAATTCATAAACCTAAAGTTAGTGGTAATTTCCTTCTCTTGACAACTGGGGAAGAGCAGACGTTGAAGTGTCAAAGTCTTCTGTGAGACAAGGATTCCAGATGTTGCGGGGCTCTCCTATGACCTCTCTCTACTATTCTCCTGGCCAGTTACGCTTTACTGTCAGGTTGGGCTGCACATCTGGGAGGCTTGGGTGCTTCTGGTGCGTAGTCCAGGGGAAATAAGTGCTTCGTACCAACCCTGCAGAGCTTACAGTGGAGTGAAGCAGCCGTGGATCATTCTGCTTTCGCTTGGGGGCAATATCAGATGATGAGAGATGGTGCTGTCATACAAGATTGGTAGGTAGAGGGAAAGCACCTCAGAGGCAGTTGCTCTATGGTCCAAGTACATCAAAAGTATGCTCGGGGCCCATGCACTGCTTATTCTGGATGTGCTGGAGTGGAGTCCTGAGATTTTCCATCCTTGGACGTAACTAGGTACTTGTCTGGACAAGGCCCTGAACAGCTTGATCTGACTTTAAAGTTAGCCCTGCTTTGAATGCGGGGGTGGGGTGAACTGGAGACCACCAGAGGTCCCTGCCTAAATTATCCTAGGATTCTTTACCCGAAGACTGAATGGGAGACAGCGGGTACCACAGACATCCCTGGGACTGGGGCTGTACCAGGCTGACCTCTTTGCTTGAGATCCATTGCTTGTTCCTTTTCCCAGCAAGTAGTGTGGAGTGTGTCTCGGATCCCTTCCTGATATCCTGATGGGCTGTTGTAATGGTTCCCCCTTATTCCTCTGACCCCAGGGTTCCTCACAGGAGTAGGTGTTGCACACAGTCAGTGTGGCCAAAGCAGTTTTGTTGTAGGGATCTGTCGTCTGGAGGGTACTGGTCCTTCCAGGACACGTGCTCTCACAGAGCTTGAGCACTGTGGGATCGGGGTATCAGGTTCATTTCCCAGCAGGGATGCTGGGCAGCTCACTGTGGTACAGAGTGCTGCCCTTTTTCTTTCGCTTTCAGGGAGTCTCAGTAGTTCCTGAGGGCTCTGCAAGACCAGGCTTTCTGGTTTGGGTGCTGCTTATTCCAGGCCATCTCTGGGAGCCTCCTAGGAGAAGCCTCCTAGTCCTCGGGTTGATACTGCTGCTTCCAGCAGCTGCTGCAGTGTGCAGCCTTGTAGTAGATGGAGCTTTGATATATTTGAAGCATTTGGATTGTTATAAAGACTGGGGAATTCTGCTTGCCTTTTTTCTTTTATTGTGTCTTTTTCGGGATATGGTGCCCCAGGAACCCACATTAAACTTTTCTGGAGTGGATTTGTGTATTCTAAATCAGGAGATTGATTTATGTGCCATGTTAGCGTTGCTGTTCTCCCCACCGCACATAACATAGCAGGAGATGACAATGTGTCCTCAAAGCATGCTTTCCCCTTGTCCTGAGAGACCTGGGTGCTCAGGCACCCTTGCAGCTCTAGTTATTGGTAGCCAAGACCTTTTCCCAGAGCCTGAACTGGAGAGCAAGCTGTTTTTAAGCCTCTTACAAAGGTGCCAGAATGGAGCAGATTCATTAGAGCCTGAGCCACATGTGTAGCTTGAGAAAGGTTTGCACTCTCAAATGGTAAACAGTAGGTTTTTAGTGCTCGCTGCCTGCTGCACAGGCAGCCAGACTTTATGGAGTGATCGGAGCAATCCTGCAATCCTCGTTTGAGTTGACAGTTCCAAGGTTTGGGAATGAGTGGTAGTACTGAATTTTGATCTTGGGCCGGAGATGAGGTGATACTGTGTTGGCATCACCGTTTTTCTGGTGTCAGCAGAAGAGGGAGATAGAGCTTGAATTCAAGCTTTGCATACCCTGTAAAGGTTGTAGCGTCTGATCCAAAGCACATATTTTAAGATGAATGGATCAGACCAGACTTCGCAAATAATTCTAGCTTCTAGTAGATAACCTTTGGGCTCTCTAGGTACCTACTGCTAGCAGAGCCTTGATTTTAGGAAACGGCTTTAAAGTCAAATGTACCTTCATCCCTTCTGTGGTGCAGGTGATTGAACCTGATAATAATTCAGTGACTGAGGGGATCTCAAGAGAGAAATGTGTTAGGACACAGTTGAGTTGTTGAGGGAGAGCTGCACTTTGTCCCTAATAGCTTTGCAAAGCTGGACCTTTCTTTAAAGATCCCAGAAGACACAGTGTCTGCTTGCATTTTGGTGCCAAGGCGCTGACAGCAGCGGAAGTCACCTCGAGTAGTTGTCTCTCAAAGAGAAGACTGGCCCTGCCTGCCTGTGATTGCCTGCTGATCACGCCAGGTCAATGAGCTGGGAAAGTCACGGGGGTATGGAAGGTCCCCAGCTTCACTGAGATTGTGTCCAGTTTCCAAAAAGCTGCTAGCAGTATTGCTCTGAACTCTGCAAAGCATCAGGACCTGGGACTTGGTCCTAGTGCACATAAAAGCTTTTGGGTGGATGCACCATCAGCTTCTTACCTTTCCCTTCACCGTCCCTCTCTCCCCCTGCAGTCTGACACGTCCTTTTGCGTTTTCACTTTATATCACAGAAATGTGAAGCCACTAGTTGACAGAGTCCTCTTTTTGGAGAGGGAGGATTCTCATTGGGTACATCCTGGAGCAAAATTTTGAGAATAATATCCTGGGGGAACAACGGATAGATCAAACTTGGAGTCCTGCCGACAGCTCACCTTGACTTGCTTGTGTTCACAGGAGATCTATGTGCCCGTACCTCTGTAGGTACAGAAGGAGCACCCCCAGGAAATCTCCAGGGGAGACCTTATCTGATATTTAGCCTGACTTAAAAAGCTGGATGTGCATTGTGGGTTCTGCCTTTGGCTCTTGTGGCAGAGGAGGGCAGAAATGCCATGGGAGCTGAGGCTGGGTTAAACATTGCTTTTAATGCAAGGGAAAGGAACTGCAGGAGGGCTCTCTTGCAGTAAAATACTGCTTGCATGTGGGAGAAACGGGTGTGAGAAGTGGACTTACATTACCTCTTGGAGGCCGTTCTCCCCCTCTCTGCTGCTGGTGTCTCTACTAACCCTCACCGTTTCCCCTAACAAAATTGTAATGCAGTACCTGCTTTGGCTGCCCTAGCTCCACTAAAGTCCTCCACAAAAGGTGGAGATTGAATATTGACATCTTCTGTGATGCCTGTGTGCTCATAAGTGCTGAGGAAAGGGGCTGTATCGAGAGGGGAGGATCAGCTGGAGCAGCGAATGGTCCCTCGGGCTCCCTGTGCTTACTGGGGAGCGTGCGCTCTCCCCTGCCTGCGGCTCTGCCTCCGCGAGGCCCTTCAGCCCTACTGCAAGGCCAGAAGAATGGAGGTGGGGAGGGACCCCAGGGAACTGGGAGGACAAGGAAGAAGAGATGCTGATTTTGAGCAGGTTTTGTTGCAGGTTGCTCCTGGAAGACTGGTCAGGGCAGTAGGTGGGGCGAGTGCCCTCAGACCCCACGTTGATCCCCCATGCTTGCTGCAGGATTCGTGGCCTCAACCAGGTCAGCAGCTGGGTGCAGTTCACTTCTCCCAACTTCTCTAGGAGCCAGCAGCCCCTTCCTCAGATCCCTGGCCCCCCAAGCCTTCCCCTTGCTCCTTTGCAGCCATCTGAGAGCAGGGCAAATATTTTTGTATTAGTAACAATGGAATTGCACTAATGACATGAATGTAGACATGATGAAACACACATTTGTCAAAATCACTCATTCTTCAGCCTCATGAGCTGCTGGTAACAGCACCCGAGGAGGTCGGTAATTCTCCAGAAAGCAATACATGCTGGTGTACACCTTCAATTTATTGAGCCTGCTCAGACAGAAGAATCATGCAAAAGCCAAGGGAATATGCCAGGCCTCTCTCTCCCACCCCCGGCCAGTCCGTTGTTTTTTCATTAACTGGCAAGAAAAGTGATTCTTGGGTCGCTGACTATGTGCTAACTCGTGCACGAACAGGCTGAGGCTGGACATGTCACACAAAGGCAGCTGCAACAAGGGAGACCTCCTTCGATCTCAGGTGGTGGGGCTGCCTGCTTCTTGCTGGCCCTGAAATCCCTTGGCTGTGGATTCCTGTTCTGGGGGACTGTGAGCTCCTCGCTGCCCCTGGGACAGTGCCTGGAAAACAGGGCAGAGCTGTGGGCGCAGCCCCAGGTGAGACCGTGTCCCAGCCCTTGGACAGAGCTGCCTGACGGGACGTGCTCCCCTCCCCGGGAGGGCAGCTCCCCTGGCTGTGCTCCAGCGGCTCTCCACGAGTGCCCTGAGAGCTGTTCCCATGCAGCCTCTGTCTGGCCGTGAGGTCACAGTGGGTCTGTGAGGTCACAGAGCCCTACGGTGCTGCACCAGCCATAAGCACTGACCGCTCAGCCCCAGGCCCTGACTGCAGCAGCAGCGGCGGCAACAGCAGCAGCAGGATGGTGTGGGCACAGGGGCCCATGGCCACCACCTGCTGCCTCCTCCTTGTCCTCCTCCTCCTGGTGGCCCTGCATGCCAGGGCTGCCTGGGCTGCTCCATGGCGAGTGCAGCGAGCAGGTAGGTGGGCGGTGCTGGTGCAGCCTTTCACGGGCCAGCGGGCTCTTCTCACCAAGAAGTGTGGATGATGGGTTTTTTCGTCCAGTGCTTTAGCGAGGGTTTCCTCTGTGTGCTTGAGAGCTCTCCCGGTAAGAAAGCTCCGAGGGCTGTACGTTGGTCCATCCGCTCCTCAAAGAGTGTTGCACATGGCCTGGGAAGTGTTTGGAGAGCTGCAAGGAGCCAGCCAAGTGGTCACTAGGCCCCTCTGCAGCTTTGGCAAGCTCGACCTATGTCTGGCTCCCACGTTGTTACCTGACCCCCTTTCCAGTGCCTGCAGTTCACTAAGGCAGCAGTGGACCCAACATGCAATGGAAATGTTTCTCATCTGTGCTTGCTTCTAGATGAGGATGGTGGCAATGGTTATCCAGCTTCTCAGCTGGATGTTGGTTTGGAGCCCTTGGGGCATCCTGGAGGTAAGTTCTCAATGTCCCTTTCCTTGAAGGAATAAACAGTGACAATGTGGCAAGAGCTTATTCATGTGCAATTTTCCTTAAGATCCTCTGAAAGTCGATGGCTTCCCGGCTTCTTGGCCTATTCCTGTCCTCAAGCCTGAGAGCAATCCCACAGGTAAGTCAGTGGGAGGAAGGAGCGCTGACCTTTTAATCTTCTTTCCATGTGAAATGGAAGTTGCTCCTTCCGTTCTGTCCTGCGCTTGTTTGCAGCCGTGCCTGTAGGCAAAGGTGATCCAGCTTCCCGGCTGGGTTCCAGGAGTGAGGTTTCAGGAGATCGCATGGGTATGTCATGGCCTTTTCCTCCCTTTGAGAGCTGCCAGCTCAAAGCCCCAAGGTCAGCCAGCCGGGTGCCTCTGCAGGTGTGAGGATGGAGACCTGCACGTGTGTGCCCTCTCCTTGCGTGACCCCCTTACCGCTTCTGCAATTCAGTTCTGCTGATGTAGATCACAATAGATGACAGAAGCATCTCTGGGTGTTTAGTTACAGATGTGCCCGTAGGGAGGACTTCTCCAGCTCCTCGGCTGGATGCTGTGCTACAGCGCAGCTGGCGTCCCAGGAGTGAGTAGTTTCTCTGCTGACCTCACAGGCTAAGCACTGGTTTTCCATAATTTATTCATGTGAAATTGAACTGAATACTTTCTGTTAAGGTCCTGCAAGAGCAAAGTACCAAGCTGAAGGAAGAAGAAAGTGCGTGGAGCCATGTGAAGTCCTAAGCCAAATGCTGGAAGAACTGGGGAGAGGGCACGGTGGGTATATTTCACTCTGCCTTAGCCATGAGACTTGGCAGTCGGAGGTTTTAGATACACGTCTGGACACACTGTGGCCTGTGCAGCAGGAAGGGATCGATCAGAGCCTCGCTGCAGCAATTCTGGGTTTCACGCCTTGCAGGCAGGTGCTGGTGAGCCACAGAGATGATGCAGAGCCTCTGCTGCCAGTTGTGGTTCAAGCCGAGTGCCAGGGGCAGCTGCTGCCCCAGTTTTACCATTACAGCTCAGGTGGTTTGCACAGACATCGGTATGCAGATTTGAGGGCCTGGTGCATGCTGAACTTGTGTTCAGCTCATGCGCAGCACTCCCTGCCCACTGGGCCAGTTCCAGGTGGGAGCAAGATCCCCAGCAATGCTGGTAGCCCTTTCCTAGTGCTGGAAGTTGGGTGGAGATGCTGACTCGGCAGGCTTTTTGGGTTGTGCTCGATTTCCCATCTGCAGACCGATAGCTGGGATGGGACGAATGTGACCATGCTGGTGCTTACAGGGAAGGGCATGAGGGCCTTGCGGAGGAGCCCTTCTCAGAAGGGCTGTTTCCCCACCTGGCCTGGCTGCAGCTTCTTCTCATCCTCTTTGAAGGAAGGCATTTAGCATCACCTTTCAGTTTGCCAAATGCAAAACAGAAGATCATGTGCAATTTCCTGGTCTCCCAGCAGGTCAGGCATGGCTGTTGTTTGGAGTAGTGACTAGGCACAGCCCCAAAAGCCCAGGCCTTGTTTCTAAACCTTATCAATGTCTTTGAGAAGTATTGCCTCCTGAAGATGCTATCTCCCTGATGGGGACAGTTCCATCTGATCCAGCTGTCCCTCTTTCTTTCTCAAGAGATGAACCAAGAGGCTGCGAAAAAGGATGTGTTTCCAGAAGGAAGCAGCAGCTTTCTGCCAGTCCCTGCTGAAGAAGCAGAGGCGATGCAAGCCACTGGCATGGCAGGTAATTGCTGTCCCGTGGTCAGCCGGTGTCACCTATTGGGATTGCTGTGTGTCAGCAGGTTCTTCCCCCAGTGCCTGCTCTTGGACATCACATCAGTAGCCAAAGCTGAAAGTATTTTGGGTTCGAGGCATCTGGACCACATTCCACAGATGATGGGAAATGTGACTCTTAATTGAACGTACCTCCTGCTGAAGCTGCATCCCAGAGCTTGGCATGAGCCTCTAGAGGCCCAAGGCGTGAGAGCAGCACAGAGCGGGATCCCTCCCATGAGCTGAGGTCCAGAGCGATGCCCTGACTCCCAGACTGGGCAGGGGCTTAGAGGGAACCTCCCCATCCTCCTGCATCTTTTGTGTCTGAGCCATGCTGAAGCTTTACCTGTCATCTCTGCTTTTTGTCAGTGCTGTCAAGGCCCAGAGAAGTCCACCACGGCAAAGTATATGATTTTTTTCGAACAGACTCAGGTACTGAGCAGTCTTGCTGGGGTCCCTAGGTGGGAGACACGTCCTGAAATCTAGGAGTGGCTGCAAGTGGTGCCCATGCTGGAGAAAAGGCAGAAGGGGAGAGCAACGTTCAAGTGCCTCTTGAGAAGGCCTGACTCTGTTCCCTCAGGGTGTGGGAGCTGGCCTGGGGGGAGGAGGAGTTGGAGGTGGCACTGCCTGCTGCAGGGATGTTTTTTGTCCGTGTCCCTTGAAGAAGCAACCGGTCAAGCAGCTGCACTCCCCCACGTGCTCGCCTTCTGGCCGCCTGAGTTTTGTTCGGTGGGACAACCTATCCCCAAGGGTCGGAGTGTGCCTCCAAGCACCAGCACTGGGGGGAAACAGAGAACTTCCTGGCTATATCAAAGGTGCTGCAAGCTTACCAGTGGTGCACAGGACGGACTAACGTCCCGATTTGCTCTTCCAGATGCAGTTGGCGAGACAAGCACAAGTCTTCCCAATCCCCAGAGGACCACAAGTGTTCTCTCCTCCCAAGATGTGCGAAGGCGCTGCACAGCAGCAACTGTGGTTTTCCTGCCACTTGCAATACTGTTGTGCGGTGGTGTGGTCTGGCGGCGGAGGAAGAGAAAAGAGTGAGTTGTTGATTTCCGCCCCCCCAGCTTCCTTAGGTGGCTGCTCATAGCCACGAAGCATTTCTAGTCAGGCTGCTGTGGAGTGGCGAGTTAGTCATTGGCCAAAAAACTCTGCTGAGGTTTCTGCTGCTATCAGATGCTTTAATTGGCCTCTTAATTCCTGGGCCGCCTTCTCGGGAGCCCGCTCTGACTGGAGCCAGCGTTAGCTCAAACTGACCCTGCCTGGACAAGAGCAGCCTCCAGGAGCGACAGGCATAGGCAAAGCGAAGTCAGGAACAGAGTGGGGGATGAGATTTCCCTAGAAAGCAAGACGCACGCTAGCCCCTGCTCCTGACCAGTGAACCTGCCCAGAGGAATGCCCCTGCTCGGTGGTGCCATGAGGTGCAGGTGTCTGTCTCGGCCCAGGTGTGCCAGCAGCTCAGCCCATGGTGGGGAGCCGTGCCAGCTCTGGGCCGTGCTGTGGAGGAGAGTCCCTGTGTCCCATCTGCAGCTGAGGGCCTCAGCAGCCTCCTCTCTCCACAGGCACCTCCCTGCAGCTTCAGGAGCCCAGCTGGAAACTGATGCCTGCCCCTAGCCCCTGGACAGCCAGACCAGCCACCCTGGCACCCCTGAGAGCCAGGCCCAAAGCCAGCAGCTGCCGCTCCTGCCCAGAAAACTGGTGCACCCGTCCTCCCCATGGCCTTTGCGACCCGCCAGCCTGTCCCTGGCCACCCTGCTGTGGTGGGACCAGCCCAGCGCCCTCCAGCCCCAGCTGAAACGGTCCCAAGCTCCCTGAGCCCACTGGCTGGGCCCTCCAGCAAGGGCTGAAGGCAGCCCTCCCGGGGCAGGGGTTGGGGGTGCGCTGACAGAACCCCCACCGAGAGCTTCAGGGGTTTCTCTCCAAATAAAGAGGAAGAGAGCTGTCACACAAGTGTCCGGGTGGTACTGACAGCAAACCCCGCGAGGCACCAGCACTGGCTGAGCTCCACACCTGGGCGCAGCTGTGAATGCCCACGGTGTCAGCAGGCAGGAGCCAGGCACGGGGCTCCTCTGACCAGCAGCAGGGCCCTGAGGGGCTGGGAGAGCCCATGGCCATGGCCAGCAACATAACAGCAACACTAGCCTGACCCACACGTGATGCAGGAGGCAGTGACGGGAGCCCGACCTGGCCAGTCGCATGGGCTGGTGAGGGTCCGTGGGGTGAGGGAACATTTATTGCAGCGGGATCATCTGGCCGTGGACCTCCTCAAATGGGATACCCAGGAAAAGAGGGGAGCCATCAAGAACATCTCCAGGGACGCAAGCCTGACAAGCAAATGTACTGGAGGCAAAAGAAAGGCCCTCACTAATTAATGGGTCCTTGATGGGCCCTAATTGATGGGCCATCACCAACCGGGGGTGCTGCAAATATCTCCACATCTGGGTGCTGAGCCTCCTGTTAAGACGCTCCCTGAGCGAGGCTTTTACTGCCTTGGGAGTAACAAAGCGGTGAGCACCCCACTGCTTGAACAGCCTGTTGAAAGGCTGGCTGAAGCATGCGTAAGAGTGGCTGTGGCCACTGTTCACAGGATAGGGAAGTAAAACACACAGTTAAGCCAAGGCTGTTCATTAGTACAGATAAGGCAGTTTGGGGGTGGGAGGGGGTACCGTTGTCTCACAGGGTTCATTACCTGGTGTGCAACACCCAATACACACATAGAGCCGAGATACCAGTTTCTTTCAAGTTTTGCGCAAGACCGGGTGCTAGGTGGTAGCTCCACAAAGCTAGCCCCGCTTTGTTCATACAGGTATGGTATTTATACAGTCTAGTTATACATATGCATAAGTAATTATGTAAAGCAGCTTTCTATTGGTCTGTATTTTCTCGTCTTACTCTTAAAGCTACAGTATTAGTTTAATATTCTACACGTGCCCAAAGGTGAGGGGTCTCTGCTTGGGCCGGGGTCTCCAGCTCAAGAGGTGTGACTTTTAGTATTACAATGAGGACAGTTCGCATGAGGGTGCTTCTTATCACACTTCTACTAGTAGCTTCAGATTGTTCCCAAAACATGTTCCCATCTTAATTAGCTTACATATTTCTCCAGGATGTGTTTCACTTCCCGAGGACAATAATTTTGATTAGACAGTCCACATTCCGGTCTAAACCCCCCTTATCAACTTTATATAAGTCCTGGCCTTCTACCAGCTCCTGACTGACTACAGTACAACAGTAAGCACATGGCTTTTTAGACTAAAGGGAGGCTGGGCCTGTTGTTTGTTCTGAGGCCTTGGCTTAGATCGCAGTTACTATTGCCAGCAAGGTGTAAAAGCGTTGAGGGGGAAAGGGTTTTAACGCTTCTTCCCGAGAAGGTGGATGATGGTTTTTCCCTCTAGTGCTTTAGTGTGGGCTTCCTCCATGTGCGTGAGGGCTCTCCCGGTAAGAAAGCCCTGAGGGACCGTATGTTGGTCCATCCGCTCCTCAAAGGGTGTTACGCATGGCCTGGAAAGTGTTTGGAGAGCTGCAAGGAGCCAGCCAAGAGGTCACTAGGCCCCTCTGCTGTTCACAAAATTGGTGCTGTGGATCGCAGGGGCACGGTAGAGCACACAGGGGAATTAGCCCGTGCTTGCCTTGCTCTTACGTGCCATCCTGGGTTTCACCCGCAGGCATGGGACCCTAGGCTAGACCGACCTTTGCTTTGATGCAAGCCTCCTGTTGAGAGAACAGCAGGACTGGAGTCTTCCCCCCCCCCACCATTTGTCATGGACTCGCTGATAGCGTTCAGGTGACCTAACACCTGAGCTACTTAGCCGGTGTGCCTGCACAAACGTTGGTAGGCTTTTACTATAAGGCCATGGTCTCCCCCTAAGACAGATACATAAAACAATCATAAGGTTTGCACCCTAGGAGGGGCTCAGTGAGCACAAAGGAGGGATGAAACAACCATGCTGAATGGAGGTATCTGTCTTGTAGGTGTCTAATGTCAAATTACATGAATCCTGGGCACTGTATAATCATCTCTTGGCTTCTCTAGGAATTAAATCATCTCTTGGCTTCTCTAGGAATTTCTCTAGGAATTAAAAAGGAAATGGAAATGAAAGAAAATAAATGCATGCACATGGTGCAGGCCTTCTTCAAGGTGCAAATGCCCCAACAGCCTCCATGGCTTCATTAGGCATGTGGAACTGCACTTCTCCAGTTATGGGATGTCCCCGAGACTACAGCTGCCAAATCAGACCTCTGCAGTGTTTCCCCACTTGAAAAGTAGGAGAGTGTTACCAAAACCAGTGGCTTGTCAGTGGCAAGCCGCAAGATCCAGGCTCATCCGATGCACGGCAAGACTGTGCCTCGCTGCCTGGTAGTGCACTGAAGCATGGTTCAGGCTTCCTTAGCTCCCATCTTCTGTTTGCTAAAGCTCAGCTACAAAAGCTACTACTGTAAATATGAAAAGATTTTTAAAATATTCCATGCCAGTGCATGTCAGACATTTCACAGCCAACCCAGAAGTGCTGCATCAGTACCAGCTCTATATTTAGTGATGACTACAGGAACTGGATTGGAAGAGCTCAGCTGTCTTCCTCTACCCGACCTACATTAGTACCACCAATCCCTCAGCTAGGAGAAACTCTTAAGGAGTGGATCACTGCGTCTCGGTGCCCATGTCTCTGTGGGAATGATGATTACACACTGGCTGTCTTTGAGTGCTGTGCATGCCTTTGAACAGTGTTTAATTAGTCCACTGTCAGGGAAACAAAGAGATTAAACAGTCCATGAATCTGCTTTGCTACAGTAGTCGCTCCTTTCCTGTATGATCGCACACAAATACTACCACATCTCCTGATCCAGAACCCCAACCAAACGCCAAGCACCAAAAACACAGGCCTTTTTTGTTTTAGAGACTGGTCAGGGAAAGAAACAGCTCATATGGCAAGTGCCAGACCCAGGTCCACTTTCCCTCCTTTCTAAACCAGACTGGATTTGCATTTCAGACAAATGCTTCAAGTATAAGTGAAGCAGAAACTCAAATCTAGTAGCAGCTGCCTTAGTCCGCTGGGGTTTGTGACCTGGAAGGTTGTGCATCTGGAGGTGCTGTGACATTCAGGTTAGCACTACTACCTTCACGTCTCTGGCCTTTAAGAGAGACTACCATTTAAGCTGCTGTGTTTCTGCGCTAAGAAACCCAGCACATTTCCCCAAGAAGTCTGAGCTGTGAAATGACATTTTTGCTTTGCAGGTCAGTAGTCTGAACTAGCCGCCAGTTCTCCTTTATTCCCACCGTGCACAGAAAGCCAGAAAAGCCAGAGCTGCTCAGTTTATAGCACAGCAGCAAAAGAGCCCATCATCGCTGGGAAGTGCCTGCTCCGGCAGACTGCAGCCGCAGCCCCTGCGGCAGGCTGGGGCACCCTGTGCCTGCAAAGGCCTGCAGAGCCGAGCAGCAGCAGAGCCAAGTAAAACTAAAAAACACCCCTGGAGAGGAATATGGAGGGCAGGGTGGAAGCAAGGTTGCTGGCAAGTGCCTGTCCCCATGGCCAGGGACAAGGCCACGCGGTGGCAGCCTTTCTGCACAAATCCTTCAGCACACACTGACGGACCTTCAGGGAGTTCAGCGGTGCTGGCGGGCTGGTGGCCTTCTCCCTAACTTCTGACCCCACAAGAGGGTGGATGTTGAAATGTTGCTCGCTTGTAGAAGGACAAAAGGAATACCTTCTGGGGAGCTGCAGACACTTGGAGCATTTGGCCTTTGTCAAACTGGGAGCTGCATTTGCAAGAGTAGCCACAGCCACCTTCTGAGCAGCACAAAATAATCAGGGTCATGTCCGTACGCCTGTGACACACCTAAGCAATGCGCGCTGCGGCGTAACAAAGCTGCTGGTGGCTCAATAGCTGCTCCACACGGTTCCAGACCTGCCGTAGCAAAATCTGATGCTCATTTATTTCAAGGTCTGTATGCACTCGGCTTGCCAGCAAAGGCACAGGACAGCTGCTTAAGATCTTAACAGCTAGCCAAAAATATGAAAAATTGTGAGACTCAAGAATCTGCTGTTAGCAATATTATCATTGGTAATAAGGAGAAACGAAGAAGAACATTTCTCTGGAGTCTGTCAATAGGATCTGCAACATGCACTATTTTCATCTTGTGCATCTTCAGAAGGCATCGCCGCTGTCTTAGTAGTGATTAGAAACTGGAGATTTTTAATGTAAATAATGACATTTTAGTTTAAGAATATGGCTATAGCACCCTGATCCACTTTCTACAACACATCATATTAGAAAGCTTCTAATGAATTTGAAGAAAATATAATTTTGGCTAGAAGTAAAAGTTTAAGGAAACAATAAGAAAAAACAGGCATAGAGGTGAACGTAGTGTTCTCCTTGGTTCTTGATGGGGTTTAGGAGAGATGCTAAAAGATCTATACAGAACAAGAAATTCCTGTTTCTAGATAAAATTAAATAAAACTAGGCCTAGATCTTAAATTTAACAGGCTTTAGCAAAAAATTTATGGTGTTAGTTTGAAATATTAATAGAATGAATTAGTTATTATGGCAAGTAATTCCACAGAAGGGTACAGAATGAGAAAAAAAAATCTCCACAAGGTCTCAGTAAGGTACAATGTGATCCACTCTCCCATATTCCGCAAAAACTTTCATGGCTAACCTCAGAATTCCTCTCAGCTCAGCCAAAGGCAAGCGACTGCTTTCTCATGATCTCCCAGCATAAAAGGGTGTTACTAGTTCAGCGATAGTCTGGAGGGTTAGAGGAGTGGGTTGTACTTCTTACTTGTTGCTTTTCTCTTCTCTGTCAAAGGTGTTTAAAACCAGAAAGGTGTTAGTAAACTAGCTGTAGACTGCAAAATGCAGCTGACATTGAAGCATAATCCCTCAGTTATTCGTACTTTGCAGTCTCACAACAATTGTTTAAGCAGACTTTATTTAAAGAAAAAAAAGTAGCAACTAAGTAAATGCACAGAAGGGACTAATTTAACCAACCCTGTGGATAAAAGGGTAGCGCAAGAGGTGTCATGGGAGTGTTTTAACCCAACAGAAATGTGATGACTAAATGGGTAATTACTACTCTGAGTACGTACCATCACTGGGCCCCTCCTGCACTCACTTAGGAGTATTTCTACATTTCTCATGCACCTGCCTGTGTGACAAATCTGTGCACACACACTGTACCCAATTAGTGTCAAGCATAAGAGCTCCTCAGCATGTGTCTCGTGTCTCTAAACCCCTCCTGGAAGCAATTTTTCCAGCATACAAAGAGTAAGTCACCATTCTCTTAACTTTCTCAGAGGACAGTTCCCAAATAAGGGCAAAATAAACACATGTAATACATGATAAAGCATTCTAAGTAATTAGATAATATTCTCCCAGCAGAAGTAGATTATTTGCTTGAAGTGTTAAACATTACATGTAATTAAATATGTCAGGGTAGGTGAGACATTAAATATGTAGGTGAGACAAGTCACTTGAATAGGCATTTGTGGAAAACTAGTGAAAGAGCCTGCTTAAAAAACCCCAAACAAACAGAGAAAAAACAACTGGAAAAGAAAAACGTCAATGCACACCTACTACAGGGATTATAAATTACTTTCTCTATCTGTGTCCCAGCCTCTCCAGAAACCTGAAGAGGAGAGGAGAGCAGAGGGAGGGCACACAACCTGCTCTGCACACCCCCTCCTCGGGCACCAACTGCACCAGGGTGAAACGGTTAGCTTCATTTGACAAATGACTTAACATGACCACACCTTGTATAATCGACAGGCACACTGTGCTATTGGAATGTCCCTAGGAGTCTCCTATGACACCAGCTATCGCTCTTCACGCACGTTTTCAATTGACCAAACATCATGCTTAGACAGAGGCAATGCTTGCTGAGAAAAAGGAACTCTTACACCAGCATGTAACACAAATCCTACTGAAATGAAGCCAAACCCAGAACTGTATTTTAGTCCAGCAACTGAAAGGTTGGGTTAGCTCTGGGCAGGCCTAGAAGGAGCTCCAGAGGCCATGGGAGCTGGGGTGCTTCCTTAGGTGAGCATACTAGGGGCCAAAGGCAAGAGACTGGCCTAAGAAAGGCTTAATTAATTAGTTAATTATCTAGCCAGGGGCAACTGTAGTGGGAAACACCAAGGTGAAAATGCCTCTTTCAGTGTAGCTGGTGCAGGTTAGGTGCTGAGCCTCCTTTTCCTGCTCTTGTGCACAGGAGAGGTCTCCCTCTCTTCCCCACTCTCTTGCTGCCTTCTACCAAAAGCTGCCTGGGTCAGAAACCATCGTCTGCTAGTGAAGGAGCAGCTCCCCTAACAGAAAACAGCTCTGGGGTGGCTTCAGTTTAATGTTGTGCTGGAGACGTTACATGCATCAGAGGTGGACGAGAAGGGCTCAGAGGAGAGCACCAAGGGGCGTACTGCAGGTGTAGGACAAGCAAAGAGGGATGTTTTGTTTCAGGTTATTCTAAGAGAGGCAGTGAGGATTACGAGGAAACCATTTATATCTCTTCCTCCTGCCAGAAACCAGAGCATTAAACCCATAATAAAAGAAAATTGGTACTCTGAGTGGCTGAGAGTGGGTAACTCTTGGCCTACACAGCACAAGAGAGCCAGACCACATGGGTGTTGCACAGCCAGGCCGTGAAGACACGAAAGTGGTCGCTAGCATGTGCGAAATTGCCTGTGGACAACTCAAGGATCTGAAAGACCTTTGTTTTTCAGGACTCTCCATCCTGATCTCTGATATTTGCTATTATCAGAACTCAAGAGGCCATTAGTGGAGTTACTAATAGCAAAACAGATTGCTGCGAAAGGGCAAAGAGAAACCCTGCTGTTTACCACCATTCTCTCGGGCTAATCAGAGACTGAAGGCTGGATCCAGCTTGGGCTGCTCCTTGTTGCTTTCTAAGAGCAAGCAGACAATGCACCGGGAATGACACTTAACCGTATAACAAATGGAGGCTTTGCACCCTCACTTATTATATGCCTTGCTGGAAAAGCACACCTAATTTGATAAAAATCTAACTTCCAGCTATGAAGTCCAGAGAACTTTTGTACCTGGCAAAGGTTCAGGTGGAAATCTATTGCAGGGTGCATGACGAGACCTGAGAAACCCCTGATCATAGTGAAAGTAAATGCTAGGCTGGGGAGGTTCACTTAGGAAATACAAATATTTTCTTTGCCAAAACTGACTTAGGTGTTGGGATTCCTGTCTGATACTAAGTCGATAAGCTTAGGATTAAGCATGCCCAGGGGCCGAGGGCTGGCCCAAGCAGGGTGGACTGCTGGGAGTAAATGGCCAGCACTGCTCCTCACAACCTGGCTTGCTCCTGGCAATCAGTACAGGCTGCTCCGCCTCATTCATACCCCAAGCACCTGCAAACACAGCAGGAGATCGTGCTGTTTTCAAGCTTATCACCTGGTCAGGGTGGTGTAAAGTCCTTTTCTCCAGAGGGGTAGCTGTGCCTCTTACCTATGCAGGAGCCCTCAGCAACTTCACGTGCAGATTAAACAGCAGAGGAAGATTTTGAACACGGCTCAGCCTGTCGTGTCTTGGTGAGTGCGTCCGTAACCCAGAGGTGGCTCTGGCTTTGTATTTTCAGCACACTCTCTGGCTGCTGGAGACAGGTGTGATGGATGGTTTCCCTTCTCTGTCAGTGGCATGGCTGCTCCATCACAGGACACCGCAGCCCTGGGGCACAGGGACATGGGCAGTGCGCCTGCCTCAGGGATGATGGCAGGCGCCCTTCATGGGCCCCCCAGCCCAGAAGGCTGGACCTGACCCCCACGCTGGCAATGTCCCGTTCCTGATGAGAATGTGGTATGAAAACCACCTGTCTCCTTGCTCCCTGCATGGGCGTTCCCCCCGTGCCTCCCTCCCTGAGCCTGGGGATGCTCTGGGCAGTGTGCCTGGGCCTCCAAACCGCCATCATGGCGTCCCTGCTCGGCTTTATGGGAGCCCAGGGCCTTTCCCCTCAAAGAGGGATCCCCGCGCCCCCAGACACCCTCTCATGTCCCAGACAAGCCAAACAAGCGGGCCCGGGCCTCCAGCCTGAGCATGGGCTGTGCTGGAGCAGCCGTGGGCAGGGGTGGGGGGTCCCGGTTGGTCAGGGCCGCTGAGGCCCGTTGGTGCCTGAGACAGGCCGGGAGGCCGCCCAGCACCTCTCCCCCACGCCGGTGGGATCAGCCCTTGGCTGCCTTCCCCAGAGCTCGGGGACGTGTAGAACGCATGGCTCCTCCTGCCACGCCTGGAGAGTGACCGCTGGTGGCCGGAGGATGACGCGGAGCCGCCGCTGCTCTCGCCGTGAGTCAGGGCAAGCCACGTGAGGCCCCAGCGCCGGCCATGACGCCTGCCCGCCCACCTGCCATCGCGTGCTGGGGCCGGTGCCGCACACGCCTTGCCCCGGGATCCCGACCGGCACAGCCCTGCAGGTAAGTGCCGGGGAGGGGTTTGGGAGCTTCTTGTGACTGAGACCGAGGGTGTTTCGGGGTTGTGTCCTGGCTTGTGGTACATGGCTGGATTGTTGATTACTCCCTGAGGCATCACGACACTGTACGAGGGGCGTGGTGCTGTGGAGGCAAGGCACAGGACTTCCCTGTAACCTCTATGTCTTCCTGACTGGACTTCCACATCTTTTAATTTTTTTTTTTTTTTCCCTATAAAATTCTTGTGGCAACCCCCCCATTTTATGTGTAGAGGAAGATTTGTTTGCCTTAACTTTACTCAGACTACAAAGATGAGCTCTTCTGGCTTCTGATGAGCTCATTTTCTTCCCTTCAGAGCTTTCCAACAACCACACGGAAGAGCACACGGCACATAAGGAGAAATAACAAACCAGGTAATTTCAAATGGTGTATGTAAAGGCATACGGGAGCACTGCCATTGTTTTACTAGTGTGGCTGGAAAACAGGCAGCAAACCACCCTGTGTTTGTGGGTGTAGGGCTGGCCGCAGTGTGGCCACCGTGTCCGGGCTTGCTGCGAGAGCTGGGAGAGGAAGGAAGCGCTGGTGCTGCGGCAAGGGGCGGACGGGCTGCGCCCACCCCCCACTCACCCCCGTGGGGATGGTCACACCAAGCCTGGGGGGCTGCCCTCCCCATGGTGACATGCACTCGCTGGGTCTCTCCACCTGTCTGTGTTCAAGGACGCCGTAAAGAGCGAAAAGTCTTTGAGTTTTGCTACTTCTCTGTCACAGTTCAACTGTATTTGACAACAGGAAGGCAAGCAGACAAATAGCAGAATTATCTCACTGGCGGCATTGCCTGAGGAAACTAGAGTAGGAACAGTTTCAAATTGAGCCAGCATGGATCAGTTTTTGTTGTCTCACTGGAAGAAACTACCAGCTTTCACCATGGCCACAGCCCTCCAGGACATCTTCCAGTGGAACTAACCACTGCGACCAACCCAAGACTTGCAGGTGTGCTTTATGAAGTTGGTTGGGTTGGTTTGGTTTGAGAGAAGGGCAGGGAGGGACTTAATGTTTATGTTTAAAATAACATTTAGCAAGATTTGGTGTCAGCATATAACTTAAAATGAAAGGTTAAAGTAGTTTCAAAGGGAAGAGGTTTAGGATTGTCTGTTTTTTGTCTTGAAGTCAAAACAACCTTATCTTACTTTATTTACATTTTTTGCTATGCCATTGAACAATTTAACTCAGATATATTTCTGAGTGAAAGATATCTTCACTCAAAGAAATAAGCTAAGCAAAAAGTTGTAGTGTATGGCAGTTATTAGTCTCACTTTCTAAACAACTAGGAGAAGTCTGACTCTGCACACATATTTTATTCTAATGTGTTAAAAAGACCTCACTGCAATTAAGTTCTGATTTACTGTGGGGAAAGCAAGATGAGGTCTGTTGTTCACATCATTCCCCAGTGAGCTCATGGCCAGGCTGAAATGCCAGTATATCATCATCCTTCTCTCATTATGAGGTATAATCAACTAAATCACTTTTAAAACATACAGTAATTAAATGCCTATACTTATCCTTTGTTCAGATCTGATTTTCTTTCCAGGAGAGCCACAGGGGAATTAATCGTCCATAGTCTAACAGAAATTAGGTGCCTAACTTCCTTAGTTATGTAAAGCTTGGTGACTGACTGGGCTTAGCTGTGCTGGAGGCACAGAAAGGGAGACGGCAGATGCTGGCTGCTCCTGGATCCTCTTGTGGCATCCAGGTCTTATCGGAGCGGGATGCGTAAGTGCATTAGGCAAATATGTTTCTGTTGCTGGTTTGGCTGAGCAGTCCAGTCATTTGGGCCAGGAAATGAGCAGCTTTAAGGTAAATCAGTCTGATAGCAAATGAGGTTGACAAGTGTCTCCTCTGCCTTCAGTGTTGTATCTGCTCTTCCTTTGTGCGTGGTGGGACAGATCTGCTAGTGCCTACCTGCTCGCTTTGTCTTTGGGATGACGCAAAGCCGACATAAGGCAGCTGCTGTGACAGGTTCATGTCACAGGAAGAGCAATGTGCCTCAAATGTGCCGTGAAAGTGGCCTTCACTAGGTATTAGGAGCCCCAAAGACAAACCTCCTGAATTTCACTCAACAGTAAAGTCTGTGGATATTTATAAATATTTTTACGAAAAGGAAAATAAATGTTTATATTTAAAGTAATTTTGTTCCTTTAGGCATGGTATTTCAACTGTGCAGTCCACAAAGACGTGTAAAGGATTTAACTTACAAAAGCAAACACTTGCAAGGTTTAAGCTGAGCCTATTCTTTCTTGCCTGTTTAGGAAGACAAGAAAGATACTGAAAATGCTGAAAACCATAGCTGGAGATACATAACTGCACAGAAATTACGTTCTTTATCGTGCGGCCGAGAACGAGTTTATCCAGGGTGTGGTATGCTGGTTCCTGTATTTCAACATCAGCTGTTGCTTACCCGGGCAGAGAGGACAGATGTGTTTCTTGCATTCTCTGTTGGGTGCTCATGGTCTCACATTGCCAGCAACTGTCACACAGCGCTGCTGCCACAGCTACAGCAGTAAAGGCTGTAAGTCAGGCAAGGTTTGTGGGAGAGGTAAAAACTTTTGTTAGAGTAATTGATAGAGTTCAAAGCTTGTTTGTCCAAAAGCTTGCCAGTTTCCAGGTATATCAGGTGGTTAAAGAAAAGGTATTATCTGCCATTGTAGATGTCTTGCAGAGACTCATTGTTGGGAATAATTTCAAAGTGTTCTTAAAATATGAAATTATATTTTTTTTCTCACAATACACCTAGGAGGGAGGTAAGCAGTTTTCTGGGTTTAGCCTTTAAAAGTGATTAAAGAGGTTATGTAATTTTCTCAGAGCCAAACAGCAAACCAGTGGCTAAAAAGAGTTTCAAACTAAGGACCTCATCCCTTGAAGAACACTTGCAGCCTAGGAAAGGAGAAAGCCCCCAGAATCACCAACATAACAGAAATGTGGGACCTCAACCCTGGTTCCAAAGGAGGGATGGATTTTGCAGCTACTTTGGAGTCTGTCTGTGTCTGATTTCGTCTATCTGAGAACTGACACACTAAAAGGCTGTTCTGTTTCCAGAACAAAGATGGTTTTGCTTGTGTGTTATACTATCCTTCTGGAGATATTAACTGGACCTGTTTTGGATTTGTATTAGAATACTTTTCGGACTGATATGATGGTCTCTAGAGAACTGAAACTGCCTGTAGGAAAAGAAACAGTTTTCCATGTGGAAAATTTAAAGGAAATACTTAGTTTTGAAACTGCTTGATTGAAAGTGTTTTGTTGAATGGACCCAAAAGTCATATTGTAAGAAAACCTGTGGAGTGTATAAACTGTTTTCCTATTGCACCCTGCACAGTAGAAACTGTACTTCAGGCTCCCCAAAAATCTTCTTTTCCATCTCTCAATACAATAGTGTTTTATTTGCAATGCTGCATGAGGGGAGATGCAGTCAGTGCAGGATGCCTGGACCACAGCAGGCATCTGTTCAGAACCACAACCACCGCAAAAAATGCATCATCAGACTAAAACAGCCTCAAAACAAAATTTCTGGGGCAAGTTTAGCAAAACAAAAGGAAACACTGGATTTTCGGGATGTCAGAATGTTTTGTTTCCATGGCAAATATCAGTAAGAAATCTGGGATTGACACGTAAAAATTTTTAATTCATAAACCTAAAGTTAGTGGTAATTTCCTTCTCTTGACAACTGGGGAAGAGCAGACATTGAAGTGTCAAAGTCTTCTGTGAGACAAGGATTCCAGATGTTGCGGGGCTCTCCTATGACCTCTCTCTACTATTCTCCTGGCCAGTTACGCTTTACTGTCAGGTTGGGCTGCACATCTGGGAGGCTTGGGTGCTTCTGGTGCGTAGTCCAGGGGAAATAAGTGCTTCGTACCAACCCTGCAGAGCTTACAGTGGAGTGAAGCAGCCGTGGATCATTCTGCTTTCGCTTGGGGGCAATATCAGATGATGAGAGATGGTGCTGTCATACAAGATTGGTAGGTAGAGGGAAAGCACCTCAGAGGCAGTTGCTCTATGGTCCAAGTACATCAAAAGTATGCTCGGGGCCCATGCACTGCTTATTCTGGATGTGCTGGAGTGGAGTCCTGAGATTTTCCATTCTTGGACGTAACTAGGTACTTGTCTGGACAAGGCCCTGAACAGCTTGATCTGACTTTAAAGTTAGCCCTGCTTTGAATGCGGGGGTGGGGTGAACTGGAGACCACCAGAGGTCCCTGCCTAAATTATCCTAGGATTCTTTACCCGAAGACTGAATGGGAGACAGCGGGTACCACAGACATCCCTGGGACTGGGGCTGTACCAGGCTGACCTCTTTGCTTGAGATCCATTGCTTGTTCCTTTTCCCAGCAAGTAGTGTGGAGTGTGTCTCGGATCCCTTCCTGATATCCTGATGGGCTGTTGTAATGGTTCCCCCTTATTCCTCTGACCCCAGGGTTCCTCACAGGAGTAGGTGTTGCACACAGTCAGTGTGGCCAAAGCAGTTTTGTTGTAGGGATCTGTCGTCTGGAGGGTACTGGTCCTTCCAGGACACGTGCTCTCACAGAGCTTGAGCACTGTGGGATCGGGGTATCAGGTTCATTTCCCAGCAGGGATGCTGGGCAGCTCACTGTGGTACAGAGTGCTGCCCTTTTTCTTTCGCTTTCAGGGAGTCTCAGTAGTTCCTGAGGGCTCTGCAAGACCAGGCTTTCTGGTTTGGGTGCTGCTTATTCCAGGCCATCTCTGGGAGCCTCCTAGGAGAAGCCTCCTAGTCCTCGGGTTGATACTGCTGCTTCCAGCAGCTGCTGCAGTGTGCAGCCTTGTAGTAGATGGAGCTTTGATATATTTGAAGCATTTGGATTGTTATAAAGACTGGGGAATTCTGCTTGCCTTTTTTCTTTTATTGTGTCTTTTTCGGGATATGGTGCCCCAGGAACCCACATTAAACTTTTCTGGAGTGGATTTGTGTATTCTAAATCAGGAGATTGATTTATGTGCCATGTTAGCGTTGCTGTTCTCCCCACCGCACATAACATAGCAGGAGATGACAATGTGTCCTCAAAGCATGCTTTCCCCTTGTCCTGAGAGACCTGGGTGCTCAGGCACCCTTGCAGCTCTAGTTATTGGTAGCCAAGACCTTTTCCCAGAGCCTGAACTGGAGAGCAAGCTGTTTTTAAGCCTCTTACAAAGGTGCCAGAATGGAGCAGATTCATTAGAGCCTGAGCCACATGTGTAGCTTGAGAAAGGTTTGCACTCTCAAATGGTAAACAGTAGGTTTTTAGTGCTCGCTGCCTGCTGCACAGGCAGCCAGACTTTATGGAGTGATCGGAGCAATCCTGCAATCCTCGTTTGAGTTGACAGTTCCAAGGTTTGGGAATGAGTGGTAGTACTGAATTTTGATCTTGGGCCGGAGATGAGGTGATACTGTGTTGGCATCACCGTTTTTCTGGTGTCAGCAGAAGAGGGAGATAGAGCTTGAATTCAAGCTTTGCATACCCTGTAAAGGTTGTAGCGTCTGATCCAAAGCACATATTTTAAGATGAATGGATCAGACCAGACTTCGCAAATAATTCTAGCTTCTAGTAGATAACCTTTGGGCTCTCTAGGTACCTACTGCTAGCAGAGCCTTGATTTTAGGAAACGGCTTTAAAGTCAAATGTACCTTCATCCCTTCCGTGGTGCAGGTGATTGAACCTGATAATAATTCAGTGACTGAGGGGATCTCAAGAGAGAAATGTGTTAGGACACAGTTGAGTTGTTGAGGGAGAGCTGCACTTTGTCCCTAATAGCTTTGCAAAGCTGGACCTTTCTTTAAAGATCCCAGAAGACACAGTGTCTGCTTGCATTTTGGTGCCAAGGCGCTGACAGCAGCGGAAGTCACCTCGAGTAGTTGTCTCTCAAAGAGAAGACTGGCCCTGCCTGCCTGTGATTGCCTGCTGATCACGCCAGGTCAATGAGCTGGGAAAGTCACGGGGGTATGGAAGGTCCCCAGCTTCACTGAGATTGTGTCCAGTTTCCAAAAAGCTGCTAGCAGTATTGCTCTGAACTCTGCAAAGCATCAGGACCTGGGACTTGGTCCTAGTGCACATAAAAGCTTTTGGGTGGATGCACCATCAGCTTCTTACCTTTCCCTTCACCGTCCCTCTCTCCCCCTGCAGTCTGACACGTCCTTTTGCGTTTTCACTTTATATCACAGAAATGTGAAGCCACTAGTTGACAGAGTCCTCTTTTTGGAGAGGGAGGATTCTCATTGGGTACATCCTGGAGCAAAATTTTGAGAATAATATCCTGGGGGAACAACGGATAGATCAAACTTGGAGTCCTGCCGACAGCTCACCTTGACTTGCTTGTGTTCACAGGAGATCTATGTGCCCGTACCTCTGTAGGTACAGAAGGAGCACCCCCAGGAAATCTCCAGGGGAGACCTTATCTGATATTTAGCCTGACTTAAAAAGCTGGATGTGCATTGTGGGTTCTGCCTTTGGCTCTTGTGGCAGAGGAGGGCAGAAATGCCATGAGAGCTGAGGCTGGGTTAAACATTGCTTTTAATGCAAGGGAAAGGAACTGCAGGAGGGCTCTCTTGCAGTAAAATACTGCTTGCATGTGGGAGAAACGGGTGTGAGAAGTGGACTTACATTACCTCTTGGAGGCCGTTCTCCCCCTCTCTGCTGCTGGTGTCTCTACTAACCCTCACCGTTTCCCCTAACAAAATTGTAATGCAGTACCTGCTTTGGCTGCCCTAGCTCCACTAAAGTCCTCCACAAAAGGTGGAGATTGAATATTGACATCTTCTGTGATGCCTGTGTGCTCATAAGTGCTGAGGAAAGGGGCTGTATCGAGAGGGGAGGATCAGCTGGAGCAGCGAATGGTCCCTCGGGCTCCCTGTGCTTACTGGGGAGCGTGCGCTCTCCCCTGCCTGCGGCTCTGCCTCCGCGAGGCCCTTCAGCCCTACTGCAAGGCCAGAAGAATGGAGGTGGGGAGGGACCCCAGGGAACTGGGAGGACAAGGAAGAAGAGATGCTGATTTTGAGCAGGTTTTGTTGCAGGTTGCTCCTGGAAGACTGGTCAGGGCAGTAGGTGGGGCGAGTGCCCTCAGACCCCACGTTGGTCCCCCATGCTTGCTGCAGGATTCGTGGCCTCAACCAGGTCAGCAGCTGGGTGCAGTTCACTTCTCCCAACTTCTCTAGGAGCCAGCAGCCCCTTCCTCAGATCCCTGGCCCCCCAAGCCTTCCCCTTGCTCCTTTGCAGCCATCTGAGAGCAGGGCAAATATTTTTGTATTAGTAACAATGGAATTGCACTAATGACATGAATGTAGACATGATGAAACACACATTCGTCAAAATCACTCATTCTTCAGCCTCATGAGCTGCTGGTAACAGCACCCGAGGAGGTCGGTAATTCTCCAGAAAGCAATACATGCTGGTGTACACCTTCAATTTATTGAGCCTGCTCAGACAGAAGAATCATGCAAAAGCCAAGGGAATATGCCAGGCTTCTCTCTCCCACCCCCGGCCAGTCCGTTGTTTTTTCATTAACTGGCAAGAAAAGTGATTCTTGGGTCGCTGACTATGTGCTAACTCGTGCACGAACAGGCTGAGGCTGGACATGTCACACAAAGGCAGCTGCAACAAGGGAGACCTCCTTCGATCTCAGGTGGTGGGGCTGCCTGCTTCTTGCTGGCCCTGAAATCCCTTGGCTGTGGATTCCTGTTCTGGGGGACTGTGAGCTCCTCGCTGCCCCTGGGACAGTGCCTGGAAAACAGGGCAGAGCTGTGGGCGCAGCCCCAGGTGAGACCGTGTCCCAGCCCTTGGACAGAGCTGCCTGACGGGACGTGCTTCCCTCCCCGGGAGGGCAGCTCCCCTGGCTGTGCTCCAGCGGCTCTCCACGAGTGCCCTGAGAGCTGTTCCCATGCAGCCTCTGTCTGGCCGTGAGGTCACAGTGGGTCTGTGAGGTCACAGAGCCCTACGGTGCTGCACCAGCCATAAGCACTGACCGCTCAGCCCCAGGCCCTGACTGCAGCAGCAGCGGCGGCGACAGCAGCAGCAGGATGGTGTGGGCACAGGGGCCCATGGCCACCACCTGCCGCCTCCTCCTTGTCCTCCTCCTCCTGGTGGCCCTGCATGCCAGGGCTGCCTGGGCTGCTCCATGGCGAGTGCAGCGAGCAGGTAGGTGGGCGGTGCTGGTGCAGCCTTTCACGGGCCAGCGGGCTCTTCTCACCAAGAAGTGTGGATGATGGGTTTTTTCGTCCAGTGCTTTAGCGAGGGTTTCCTCTGTGTGCTTGAGAGCTCTCCCGGTAAGAAAGCTCCGAGGGCTGTACGTTGGTCCATCCGCTCCTCGAAGAGTGTTGCACATGGCCTGGGAAGTGTTTGGAGAGCTGCAAGGAGCCAGCCAAGTGGTCACTAGGCCCCTCTGCAGCTTTGGCAAGCTCGACCTATGTCTGGCTCCCACGTTGTTACCTGACCCCCTTTCCAGTGCCTGCAGTTCACTAAGGCAGCAGTGGACCCAACATGCAATGGAAATGTTTCTCATCTGTGCTTGCTTCTAGATGAGGATGGTGGCAATGGTTATCCAGCTTCTCAGCTGGATGTTGGTTTGGAGCCCTTGGGGCATCCTGGAGGTAAGTTCTCAATGTCCCTTTCCTTGAAGGAATAAACAGTGACAATGTGGCAAGAGCTTATTCATGTGCAATTTTCCTTAAGATCCTCTGAAAGTCGATGGCTTCCCGGCTTCTTGGCCTATTCCTGTCCTCAAGCCTGAGAGCAATCCCACAGGTAAGTCAGTGGGAGGAAGGAGCACTGACCTTTTAATCTTCTTTCCATGTGAAATGGAAGTTGCTCCTTCCGTTCTGTCCTGCGCTTGTTTGCAGCCGTGCCTGTAGGCAAAGGTGATCCAGCTTCCCGGCTGGGTTCCAGGAGTGAGGTTTCAGGAGATCGCATGGGTATGTCATGGCCTTTTCCTCCCTTTGAGAGCTGCCAGCTCAAAGCCCCAAGGTCAGCCAGCCGGGTGCCTCTGCAGGTGTGAGGATGGAGACCTGCACGTGTGTGCCCTCTCCTTGCGTGACCCCCTTACCGCTTCTGCAATTCAGTTCTGCTGATGTAGATCACAATAGATGACAGAAGCATCTCTGGGTGTTTAGTTACAGATGTGCCCGTAGGGAGGACTTCTCCAGCTCCTCGGCTGGATGCTGTGCTACAGCGCAGCTGGCGTCCCAGGAGTGAGTAGTTTCTCTGCTGACCTCACAGGCTAAGCACTGGTTTTCCATAATTTATTCATGTGAAATTGAACTGAATACTTTCTGTTAAGGTCCTGCAAGAGCAAAGTACCAAGCTGAAGGAAGAAGAAAGTGCGTGGAGCCATGTGAAGTCCTAAGCCAAATGCTGGAAGAACTGGGGAGAGGGCACGGTGGGTATATTTCACTCTGCCTTAGCCATGAGACTTGGCAGTCGGAGGTTTTAGATACACGTCTGGACACACTGTGGCCTGTGCAGCAGGAAGGGATCGATCAGAGCCTCGCTGCAGCAATTCTGGGTTTCACGCCTTGCAGGCAGGTGCTGGTGAGCCACAGAGATGATGCAGAGCCTCTGCTGCCAGTTGTGGTTCAAGCCGAGTGCCAGGGGCAGCTGCTGCCCCAGTTTTACCATTACAGCTCAGGTGGTTTGCACAGACATCGGTATGCAGATTTGAGGGCCTGGTGCATGCTGAACTTGTGTTCAGCTCATGCGCAGCACTCCCTGCCCACTGGGCCAGTTCCAGGTGGGAGCAAGATCCCCAGCAATGCTGGTAGCCCTTTCCTAGTGCTGGAAGTTGGGTGGAGATGCTGACTCGGCAGGCTTTTTGGGTTGTGCTCGATTTCCCATCTGCAGACCGATAGCTGGGATGGGACGAATGTGACCATGCTGGTGCTTACAGGGAAGGGCATGAGGGCCTTGCGGAGGAGCCCTTCTCAGAAGGGCTGTTTCCCCACCTGGCCTGGCTGCAGCTTCTTCTCATCCTCTTTGAAGGAAGGCATTTAGCATCACCTTTCAGTTTGCCAAATGCAAAACAGAAGATCATGTGCAATTTCCTGGTCTCCCAGCAGGTCAGGCATGGCTGTTGTTTGGAGTAGTGACTAGGCACAGCCCCAAAAGCCCAGGCCTTGTTTCTAAACCTTATCAATGTCTTTGAGAAGTATTGCCTCCTGAAGATGCTATCTCCCTGATGGGGACAGTTCCATCTGATCCAGCTGTCCCTCTTTCTTTCTCAAGAGATGAACCAAGAGGCTGCGAAAAAGGATGTGTTTCCAGAAGGAAGCAGCAGCTTTCTGCCAGTCCCTGCTGAAGAAGCAGAGGCGATGCAAGCCACTGGCATGGCAGGTAATTGCTGTCCCGTGGTCAGCCGGTGTCACCTATTGGGATTGCTGTGTGTCAGCAGGTTCTTCCCCCAGTGCCTGCTCTTGGACATCACATCAGTAGCCAAAGCTGAAAGTATTTTGGGTTCGAGGCATCTGGACCACATTCCACAGATGATGGGAAATGTGACTCTTAATTGAACGTACCTCCTGCTGAAGCTGCATCCCAGAGCTTGGCATGAGCCTCTAGAGGCCCAAGGCGTGAGAGCAGCACAGAGCGGGATCCCTCCCATGAGCTGAGGTCCAGAGCGATGCCCTGACTCCCAGACTGGGCAGGGGCTTAGAGGGAACCTCCCCATCCTCCTGCATCTTTTGTGTCTGAGCCATGCTGAAGCTTTACCTGTCATCTCTGCTTTTTGTCAGTGCTGTCAAGGCCCAGAGAAGTCCACCACGGCAAAGTATATGATTTTTTTCGAACGGACTCAGGTACTGAGCAGTCTTGCTGGGGTCCCTAGGTGGGAGACACGTCCTGAAATCTAGGAGTGGCTGCAAGTGGTGCCCATGCTGGAGAAAAGGCAGAAGGGGAGAGCAACGTTCAAGTGCCTCTTGAGAAGGCCTGACTCTGTTCCCTCAGGGTGTGGGAGCTGGCCTGGGGGGAGGAGGAGTTGGAGGTGGCACTGCCTGCTGCAGGGATGTTTTTTGTCCGTGTCCCTTGAAGAAGCAACCGGTCAAGCAGCTGCACTCCCCCACGTGCTCGCCTTCTGGCCGCCTGAGTTTTGTTCGGTGGGACAACCTATCCCCAAGGGTCGGAGTGTGCCTCCAAGCACCAGCACTGGGGGGAAACAGAGAACTTCCTGGCTATATCAAAGGTGCTGCAAGCTTACCAGTGGTGCACAGGACGGACTAACGTCCCGATTTGCTCTTCCAGATGCAGTTGGCGAGACAAGCACAAGTCTTCCCAATCCCCAGAGGACCACAAGTGTTCTCTCCTCCCAAGATGTGCGAAGGCGCTGCACAGCAGCAACTGTGGTTTTCCTGCCACTTGCAATACTGTTGTGCGGTGGTGTGGTCTGGCGGCGGAGGAAGAGAAAAGAGTGAGTTGTTGATTTCCGCCCCCCCAGCTTCCTTAGGTGGCTGCTCATAGCCACGAAGCATTTCTAGTCAGGCTGCTGTGGAGTGGCGAGTTAGTCATTGGCCAAAAAACTCTGCTGAGGTTTCTGCTGCTATCAGATGCTTTAATTGGCCTTTTAATTCCTGGGCCGCCTTCTCGGGAGCCCGCTCTGACTGGAGCCAGCGTTAGCTCAAACTGACCCTGCCTGGACAAGAGCAGCCTCCAGGAGCGACAGGCATAGGCAAAGCGAAGTCAGGAACAGAGTGGGGGATGAGATTTCCCTAGAAAGCAAGACGCACGCTAGCCCCTGCTCCTGACCAGTGAACCTGCCCAGAGGAATGCCCCTGCTCGGTGGTGCCATGAGGTGCAGGTGTCTGTCTCGGCCCAGGTGTGCCAGCAGCTCAGCCCATGGTGGGGAGCCGTGCCAGCTCTGGGCCGTGCTGTGGAGGAGAGTCCCTGTGTCCCATCTGCAGCTGAGGGCCTCAGCAGCCTCCTCTCTCCACAGGCACCTCCCTGCAGCTTCAGGAGCCCAGCTGGAAACTGATGCCTGCCCCTAGCCCCTGGACAGCCAGACCAGCCACCCTGGCACCCCTGAGAGCCAGGCCCAAAGCCAGCAGCTGCCGCTCCTGCCCAGAAAACTGGTGCACCCGTCCTCCCCATGGCCTTTGCGACCCGCCAGCCTGTCCCTGGCCACCCTGCTGTGGTGGGACCAGCCCAGCGCCCTCCAGCCCCAGCTGAAACGGTCCCAAGCTCCCTGAGCCCACTGGCTGGGCCCTCCAGCAAGGGCTGAAGGCAGCCCTCCCGGGGCAGGGGTTGGGGGTGCGCTGACAGAACCCCCACCGAGAGCTTCAGGGGTTTCTCTCCAAATAAAGAGGAAGAGAGCTGTCACACAAGTGTCCGGGTGGTACTGACAGCAAACCCCGCGAGGCACCAGCACTGGCTGAGCTCCACACCTGGGCGCAGCTGTGAATGCCCACGGTGTCAGCAGGCAGGAGCCAGGCACGGGGCTCCTCTGACCAGCAGCAGGGCCCTGAGGGGCTGGGAGAGCCCATAGCCATGGCCAGCAACATAACAGCAATACCAGCCTGACCCACACGTGATGCAGGAGGCAGTGACGGGAGCCCGACCTGGCCAGTCACATGGGCTGGTGAGGGTCCGTGGGGTGAGGGAACATTTATTGCAGCGGGATCATCTGGCCGTGGACCTCCTCAAATGGGATACCCAGGAAAAGAGGGGAGCCATCAAGAACATCTCCAGGGACGCAAGCCTGACAAGCAAATGTACTGGAGGCAAAACAAAGGCCCTCACTAATTAATGGGTCCTTGATGGGCCCTAATTGATGGGCTATCACCAACCGGGGGTGCTGCAAATATCTCCACATCTGGGTGCTGAGCCTCCTGTTAAGACGCTCCCTGAGCGAGGCTTTTACTGCCTTGGGAGTAACAAAGCGGTGAGCACCCCACTGCTTGAACAGCCTGTTGAAAGGCTGGCTGAAGCATGCGTAAGAGTGGCTGTGGCCACTGTTCACAGGATAGGGAAGTAAAACACACAGTTAAGCCAAGGCTGTTCATTAGTACAGATAAGGCAGTTTGGGGGTGGGAGGGGGTACCGTTGTCTCACAGGGTTCATTACCTGGTGTGCAACACCCAATACACACATAGAGCCGAGATACCAGTTTCTTTCAAGTTTTGCACAAGACCGGGTGCTAGGTGGTAGCTCCACAAAGCTAGCCCCGCTTTGTTCATACAGGTATGGTATTTATACAGTCTAGTTATACATATGCATAAGTAATTATGTAAAGCAGCTTTCTATTGGTCTGTATTTTCTCGTCTTACTCTTAAAGCTACAGTATTAGTTTAATATTCTACACGTGCCCAAAGGTGAGGGGTCTCTGCTTGGGCCGGGGTCTCCAGCTCAAGAGGTGTGACTTTTAGTATTACAATGAGGACAGTTCGCATGAGGGTGCTTCTTATCACACTTCTACTAGTAGCTTCAGATTGTTCCCAAAACATGTTCCCATCTTAATTAGCTTACATATTTCTCCAGGATGTGTTTCACTTCCCGAGGACAATAATTTTGATTAGACAGTCCACATTCCGGTCTAAATCCCCCTTATCAACTTTATATAAGTCCTGGCCTTCTACCAGCTCCTGACTGACTACAGTAAAACAGTAAGCACATGGCTTTTTAGACTAAAGGGAGGCTGGGCCTGTTGTTTGTTCTGAGGCCTTGGCTTAGATCGCAGTTACTATTGCCAGCAAGGTGTAAAAGTGTTGAGGGGGAAAGGGTTTTAACGCTTCTTCCCGAGAAGGTGGATGATGGTTTTTCCCTCTAGTGCTTTAGTGTGGGCTTCCTCCATGTGCGTGAGAGCTCTCCCGGTAAGAAAGCCCTGAGGGACCGTATGTTGGTCCATCCGCTCCTCAAAGGGTGTTACGCATGGCCTGGAAAGTGTTTGGAGAGCTGCAAGGAGCCAGCCAAGAGGTCACTAGGCCCCTCTGCTGTTCACAAAATTGGTGCTGTGGATCGCAGGGGCACGGTAGAGCACACAGGGGAATTAGCCCGTGCTTGCCTTGCTCTTACGTGCCATCCTGGGTTTCACCCGCAGGCATGGGACCCTAGGCTAGACCGACCTTTGCTTTGATGCAAGCCTCCTGTTGAGAGAACAGCAGGACTGGAGTCTTCCCCCCCCCACCATTTGTCATGGACTCGCTGATAGCGTTCAGGTGACCTAACACCTGAGCTACTTAGCCGGTGTGCCTGCACAAACGTTGGTAGGCTTTTACTATAAGGCCATGGTCTCCCCCTAAGACAGATACATAAAACAATCATAAGGTTTGCACCCTAGGAGGGGCTCAGTGAGCACAAAGGAGGGATGAAACAACCATGCTGAATGGAGGTATCTGTCTTGTAGGTGTCTAATGTCAAATTACATGAATCCTGGGCACTGTATAATCATCTCTTGGCTTCTCTAGGAATTAAATCATCTCTTGGCTTCTCTAGGAATTTCTCTAGGAATTAAAAAGGAAATGGAAATGAAAGAAAATAAATGCATGCACATGGTGCAGGCCTTCTTCAAGGTGCAAATGCCCCAACAGCCTCCATGGCTTCATTAGGCATGTGGAACTGCACTTCTCCAGTTATGGGATGTCCCCGAGACTACAGCTGCCAAATCAGACCTCTGCAGTGTTTCCCCACTTGAAAAGTAGGAGAGTGTTACCAAAACCAGTGGCTTGTCAGTGGCAAGCCGCAAGATCCAGGCTCATCCGATGCACGGCAAGACTGTGCCTCGCTGCCTGGTAGTGCACTGAAGCATGGTTCAGGCTTCCTTAGCTCCCATCTTCTGTTTGCTAAAGCTCAGCTACAAAAGCTACTACTGTAAATATGAAAAGATTTTTAAAATATTCCATGCCAGTGCATGTCAGACATTTCACAGCCAACCCAGAAGTGCTGCATCAGTACCAGCTCTATATTTAGTGATGACTACAGGAACTGGATTGGAAGAGCTCAGCTGTCTTCCTCTACCCGACCTACATTAGTACCACCAATCCCTCAGCTAGGAGAAACTCTTAAGGAGTGGATCACTGCGTCTCGGTGCCCATGTCTCTGTGGGAATGATGATTACACACTGGCTGTCTTTGAGTGCTGTGCATGCCTTTGAACAGTGTTTAATTAGTCCACTGTCAGGGAAACAAAGAGATTAAACAGTCCATGAATCTGCTTTGCTACAGTAGTCGCTCCTTTCCTGTATGATCGCACACAAGTACTACCACATCTCCTGATCCAGAACCCCAACCAAACGCCAAGCACCAAAAACACAGGCCTTTTTTGTTTTAGAGACTGGTCAGGGAAAGAAACAGCTCATATGGCAAGTGCCAGACCCAGGTCCACTTTCCCTCCTTTCTAAACCAGACTGGATTTGCATTTCAGACAAATGCTTCAAGTATAAGTGAAGCAGAAACTCAAATCTAGTAGCAGCTGCCTTAGTCCGCTGGGGTTTGTGACCTGGAAGGTTGTGCATCTGGAGGTGCTGTGACATTCAGGTTAGCACTGCTACCTTCACGTCTCTGGCCTTTAAGAGAGACTACCATTTAAGCTGCTGTGTTTCTGCGCTAAGAAACCCAGCACATTTCCCCAAGAAGTCTGAGCTGTGAAATGACATTTTTGCTTTGCAGGTCAGTAGTCTGAACTAGCCGCCAGTTCTCCTTTATTCCCACCATGCACAGAAAGCCAGAAAAGCCAGAGCTGCTCAGTTTATAGCACAGCAGCAAAAGAGCCCATCATCGCTGGGAAGTGCCTGCTCCGGCAGACTGCAGCCGCAGCCCCTGCGGCAGGCTGGGGCACCCTGTGCCTGCAAAGGCCTGCAGAGCCGAGCAGCAGCAGAGCCAAGTAAAACTAAAAAACACCCCTGGAGAGGAATATGGAGGGCAGGGTGGAAGCAAGGTTGCTGG
The DNA here is from genome assembly GCF_035582795.1 of Mycteria americana. Classification (NCBI taxonomy): domain Eukaryota; kingdom Metazoa; phylum Chordata; class Aves; order Ciconiiformes; family Ciconiidae; genus Mycteria; species Mycteria americana. Next base: position 9,426,661 of record NC_134375.1, read on the forward strand.
CAAGTGCCTGTCCCCATGGCCAGGGACAAGGCCACGCGGTGGCAGCCTTTCTGCACGAATCCTTCAGCACACACTGACGGACCTTCAGGGAGTTCAGCGGTGCTGGCGGGCTGGTGGCCTTCTCCCTAACTTCTGACCCCACAAGAGGGTGGATGTTGAAATGTTGCTCGCTTGTAGAAGGAAAAAAGGAATACCTTCTGGGGAGCTGCAGACACTTGGAGCATTTGGCCTTTGTCAAACTGGGAGCTGCATTTGCAAGAGTAGCCACAGCCACCTTCTGAGCAGCACAAAATAATCAGGGTCATGTCCGTACGCCTGTGACACACCTAAGCAATGCGCACTGCGGCGTAACAAAGCTGCTGGTGGCTCAATAGCTGCTCCACACGGTTCCAGACCTGCCGTAGCAAAATCTGATGCTCATTTATTTCAAGGTCTGTATGCACTCGGCTTGCCAGCAAAGGCACAGGACAGCTGCTTAAGATCTTAACAGCTAGCCAAAAATATGAAAAATTGTGAGACTCAAGAATCTGCTGTTAGCAATATTATCATTGGTAATAAGGAGAAACAAAGAAGAACATTTCTCTGGAGTCTGTCTATAGGATCTGCAACATGCACTATTTTCATCTTGTGCATCTTCAGAAGGCATCGCCGCTGTCTTAGTAGTGATTAGAAACTGGAGATTTTTCATGTAAATAATGACATTTTAGTTTAAGAATATGGCTATAGCACCCTGATCCACTTTCTACAACACATCATATTAGAAAGCTTCTAATGAATTTGAAGAAAATATAATTTTGGCTAGAAGTAAAAGTTTAAGGAAACAATAAGAAAAAACAGGCATAGAGGTGAACGTAGTGTTCTCCTTGGTTCTTGATGGGGTTTAGGAGAGATGCTAAAAGATCTATACAGAACAAGAAATTCCTGTTTCTAGATAAAATTAAATAAAACTAGGCCTAGATCTTAAATTTAACAGGCTTTAGCAAAAAATTTATGGTGTTAGTTTGAAATATTAATAGAATGAATTAGTTATTATGGCAAGTAATTCCACAGAAGGGTACAGAATGAGAAAAAAAAATCTCCACAAGGTCTCAGTAAGGTACAATGTGATCCACTCTCCCATATTCCGCAAAAACTTTCATGGCTAACCTCAGAATTCCTCTCAGCTCAGCCAAAGGCAAGCGACTGCTTTCTCATGATCTCCCAGCATAAAAGGGTGTTACTAGTTCAGCGATAGTCTGGAGGGTTAGAGGAGTGGGTTGTACTTCTTACTTGTTGCTTTTCTCTTCTCTGTCAAAGGTGTTTAAAACCAGAAAGGTGTTAGTAAACTAGCTGTAGACTGCAAAATGCAGCTGACATTGAAGCATAATCCCTCAGTTATTCGTACTTTGCAGTCTCACAACAATTGTTTAAGCAGACTTTATTTAAAGAAAAAAAAGTAGCAACTAAGTAAATGCACAGAAGGGACTAATTTAACCAACCCTGTGGATAAAAGGGTAGCGCAAGAGGTGTCATGGGAGTGTTTTAACCCAACAGAAATGTGATGACTAAATGGGTAATTACTACTCTGAGTATGTACCATCACTGGGCCCCTCCTGCACTCACTTAGGAGTATTTCTACATTTCTCATGCACCTGCCTGTGTGACAAATCTGTGCACACACACTGTACCCAATTAGTGTCAAGCATAAGAGCTCCTCAGCATGTGTCTCGTGTCTCTAAACCCCTCCTGGAAGCAATTTTTCCAGCGTACAAAGAGTAAGTCACCATTCTCTTAACTTTCTCAGAGGACAGTTCCCAAATAAGGGCAAAATAAACACATGTAATACATGATAAAGCATTCTAAGTAATTAGATAATATTCTCCCAGCAGAAGTAGATTATTTGCTTGAAGTGTTAAACATTACATGTAATTAAATATGTCAGGGTAGGTGAGACATTAAATATGTAGGTGAGACAAGTCACTTGAATAGGCATTTGTGGAAAACTAGTGAAAGAGCCTGCTTAAAAAACCCCAAACAAACAGAGAAAAAACAACTGGAAAAGAAAAACGTCAATGCACACCTACTACAGGGATTATAAATTACTTTCTCTATCTGTGTCCCAGCCTCTCCAGAAACCTGAAGAGGAGAGGAGAGCAGAGGGAGGGTACACAACCTGCTCTGCACACCCCCTCCTCGGGCACCAACTGCACCAGGGTGAAACGGTTAGCTTCATTTGACAAATGACTTAACATGACCACACCTTGTATAATCGACAGGCACACTGTGCTATTGGAATGTCCCTAGGAGTCTCCTATGACACCAGCTATCGCTCTTCACGCACGTTTTCAATTGACCAAACATCATGCTTAGACAGAGGCAATGCTTGCTGAGAAAAAGGAACTCTTACACCAGCATGTAACACAAATCCTACTGAAATGAAGCCAAACCCAGAACTGTATTTTAGTCCAGCAACTGAAAGGTTGGGTTAGCTCTGGGCAGGCCTAGAAGGAGCTCCAGAGGCCATGGGAGCTGGGGTGCTTCCTTAGGTGAGCATACTAGGGGCCAAAGGCAAGAGACTGGCCTAAGAAAGGCTTAATTAATTAGTTAATTATCTAGCCAGGGGCAACTGTAGTGGGAAACACCAAGGTGAAAATGCCTCTTTCAGTGTAGCTGGTGCAGGTTAGGTGCTGAGCCTCCTTTTCCTGCTCTTGTGCACAGGAGAGGTCTCCCTCTCTTCCCCACTCTCTTGCTGCCTTCTACCAAAAGCTGCCTGGGTCAGAAACCATCGTCTGCTAGTGAAGGAGCAGCTCCCCTAACAGAAAACAGCTCTGGGGTGGCTTCAGTTTAATGTTGTGCTGGAGACGTTACATGCATCAGAGGTGGACGAGAAGGGCTCAGAGGAGAGCACCAAGGGGCGTACTGCAGGTGTAGGACAAGCAAAGAGGGATGTTTTGTTTCAGGTTATTCTAAGAGAGGCAGTGAGGATTACGAGGAAACCATTTATATCTCTTCCTCCTGCCAGAAACCAGAGCATTAAACCCATAATAAAAGAAAATTGGTACTCTGAGTGGCTGAGAGTGGGTAACTCTTGGCCTACACAGCACAAGAGAGCCAGACCACATGGGTGTTGCACAGCCAGGCCGTGAAGACACGAAAGTGGTCGCTAGCATGTGCGAAATTGCCTGTGGACAACTCAAGGATCTGAAAGACCTTTGTTTTTCAGGACTCTCCATCCTGATCTCTGATATTTGCTATTATCAGAACTCAAGAGGCCATTAGTGGAGTTACTAATAGCAAAACAGATTGCTGCGAAAGGGCAAAGAGAAACCCTGCTGTTTACCACCATTCTCTCGGGCTAATCAGAGACTGAAGGCTGGATCCAGCTTGGGCTGCTCCTTGTTGCTTTCTAAGAGCAAGCAGACAATGCACCGGGAATGACACTTAACCGTATAACAAATGGAGGCTTTGCACCCTCACTTATTATATGCCTTGCTGGAAAAGCACACCTAATTTGATAAAAATCTAACTTCCAGCTATGAAGTCCAGAGAACTTTTGTACCTGGCAAAGGTTCAGGTGGAAATCTATTGCAGGGTGCATGACGAGACCTGAGAAACCCCTGATCATAGTGAAAGTAAATGCTAGGCTGGGGAGGTTCACTTAGGAAATACAAATATTTTCTTTGCCAAAACTGACTTAGGTGTTGGGATTCCTGTCTGATACTAAGTCGATAAGCTTAGGATTAAGCATGCCCAGGGGCCGAGGGCTGGCCCAAGCAGGGTGGACTGCTGGGAGTAAATGGCCAGCACTGCTCCTCACAACCTGGCTTGCTCCTGGCAATCAGTACAGGCTGCTCCGCCTCATTCATACCCCAAGCACCTGCAAACACAGCAGGAGATCGTGCTGTTTTCAAGCTTATCACCTGGTCAGGGTGGTGTAAAGTCCTTTTCTCCAGAGGGGTAGCTGTGCCTCTTACCTATGCAGGAGCCCTCAGCAACTTCACGTGCAGATTAAACAGCAGAGGAAGATTTTGAACACGGCTCAGCCTGTCGTGTCTTGGTGAGTGCGTCCGTAACCCAGAGGTGGCTCTGGCTTTGTATTTTCAGCACACTCTCTGGCTGCTGGAGACAGGCGTGATGGATGGTTTCCCTTCTCTGTCAGTGGCATGGCTGCTCCATCACAGGACACCGCAGCCCTGGGGCACAGGGACATGGGCAGTGCGCCTGCCTCAGGGATGATGGCAGGCGCCCTTCATGGGCCCCCCAGCCCAGAAGGCTGGACCTGACCCCCATGCTGGCAATGTCCCATTCCTGATGAGAATGTGGTATGAAAACCACCTGTCTCCTTGCTCCCTGCATGGGCGTTCCCCCCGTGCCTCCCTCCCTGAGCCTGGGGATGCTCTGGGCAGTGTGCCTGGGCCTCCAAACCGCCATCATGGCGTCCCTGCTCGGCTTTATGGGAGCCCAGGGCCTTTCCCCTCAAAGAGGGATCCCCGCGCCCCCAGACACCCTCTCATGTCCCAGACAAGCCAAACAAGCGGGCCCGGGCCTCCAGCCTGAGCATGGGCTGTGCTGGAGCAGCCGTGGGCAGGGGTGGGGGGTCCCGGTTGGTCAGGGCCGCTGAGGCCCGTTGGTGCCTGAGACAGGCCGGGAGGCCGCCCAGCACCTCTCCCCCACGCCGGTGGGATCAGCCCTTGGCTGCCTTCCCCAGAGCTCGGGGACGTGTAGAACGCATGGCTCCTCCTGCCACGCCTGGAGAGTGACCGCTGGTGGCCGGAGGATGACGCGGAGCCGCCGCTGCTCTCGCCGTGAGTCAGGGCAAGCCACGTGAGGCCCCAGCGCCGGCCATGACGCCTGCCCGCCCACCTGCCATCGCGTGCTGGGGCCGGTGCCGCACACGCCTTGCCCCGGGATCCCGACCGGCACAGCCCTGCAGGTAAGTGCCGGGGAGGGGTTTGGGAGCTTCTTGTGACTGAGACCGAGGGTGTTTCGGGGTTGTGTCCTGGCTTGTGGTACACGGCTGGATTGTTGATTACTCCCTGAGGCATCACGACACTGTACGAGGGGTCGTGGTGCTGTGGAGGCAAGGCACAGGACTTCCCTGTAACCTCTATGTCTTCCTGACTGGACTTCCACATCTTTTAATTTTTTTTTTTTTCCCTATAAAATTCTTGTGGCAACCCCCCCATTTTATGTGTAGAGGAAGATTTGTTTGCCTTAACTTTACTCAGACTACAAAGATGAGCTCTTCTGGCTTCTGATGAGCTCATTTTCTTCCCTTCAGAGCTTTCCAACAACCACACGGAGGAGCACACGGCACATAAGGAGAAATAACAAACCAGGTAATTTCAAATGGTGTATGTAAAGGCATACGGGAGCACTGCCATTGTTTTACTAGTGTGGCTGGAAAACAGGCAGCAAACCACCCTGTGTTTGTGGGTGTAGGGCTGGCCGCAGCGTGGCCACTGTGTCTGGGCTTGCTGTGAGAGCTGGGAGAGGAAGGAAGCGCTGGTGCTGCGGCAAGGGGCGGACGGGCTGCGCCCACCCCCCACTCACCCCCGTGGGGATGGTCACACCAAGCCTGGGGGGCTGCCCTCCCCATGGTGACATGCACTCGCTGGGTCTCTCCACCTGTCTGTGTTCAAGGACGCCGTAAAGAGCGAAAAGTCTTTGAGTTTTGCTACTTCTCTGTCACAGTTCAACTGTATTTGACAACAGGAAGGCAAGCAGACAAATAGCAGAATTATCTCACTGGCGGCATTGCCTGAGGAAACTAGAGTAGGAACAGTTTCAAATTGAGCCAGCATGGATCAGTTTTTGTTGTCTCACTGGAAGAAACTACCAGCTTTCACCATGGCCACAGCCCTCCAGGACATCTTCCAGTGGAACTAACCACTACGACCAACCCAAGACTTGCAGGTGTGCTTTATGAAGTTGGTTGGGTTGGTTTGGTTGGGTTTGGTTTGAGAGAAGGGCAGGGAGGGACTTAATGTTTATGTTTAAAATAACATTTAGCAAGATTTGGTGTCAGCATATAACTTAAAATGAAAGGTTAAAGTAGTTTCAAAGGGAAGAGGTTTAGGATTGTCTGGTTTTTGTCTTGAAGTCAAAACAACCTTATCTTACTTTATTTACATTTTTTGCTATGCCATTGAACAATTTAACTCAGATATATTTCTGAGTGAAAGATATCTTCACTCAAAGAAATAAGCTAAGCAAAAAGTTGTCGTGTATGGCAGTTATTAGTCTCACTTTCTAAACAACTAGGAGAAGTCTGACTCTGCACACATATTTTATTCTAATGTGTTAAAAAGACCTCACTGCAATTAAGTTCTGATTTACTGTGGGGAAAGCAAGATGAGGTCTGTTGTTCACATCATTCCCCAGTGAGCTCATGGCCAGGCTGAAATGCCAGTATATCATCATCCTTCTCTCATTATGAGGTATAATCAACTAAATCACTTTTAAAACATACAGTAATTAAATGCCTATACTTATCCTTTGTTCAGATCTGATTTTCTTTCCAGGAGAGCCACAGGGGAATTAATCGTCTATAGTCTAACAGAAATTAGGTGCCTAACTTCCTTAGTTATGTAAAGCTTGGTGACTGACTGGGCTTAGCTGTGCTGGAGGCACAGAAAGGGAGACGGCAGATGCTGGCTGCTCCTGGATCCTCTTGTGGCATCCAGGTCTTATCGGAGCGGGATGCGTAAGTGCATTAGGCAAATATGTTTCTGTTGCTGGTTTGGCTGAGCAGTCCGGTCATTTGGGCCAGGAAATGAGCAGCTTTAAGGTAAATCCGTCTGATAGCAAATGAGGTTGACAGTGTCTCCTCTGCCTTCAGTGTTGTATCTGCTCTTCCTTTGTGCGTGGTGGGACAGATCTGCTAGTGCCTACCTGCTCGCTTTGTCTTTGGGATGACGCAAAGCTGACATAAGGCAGCTGCTGTGACAGGTTCATGTCACAGGAAGAGCAATGTGCCTCAAATGTGCCGTGAAAGTGGCCTTCACTAGGTATTAGGAGCCCCACAGACAAACCTCCTGAATTTCACTCAACAGTAAAATCTGTGGATATTTATAAATATTTTTATGAAAAGGAAAATAAATGTTTATATTTAAAGTAATTTTGTTCCTTTAGGCATGGTATTTCAACTGTGCAGTCCACAAAGACGTGTAAAGGATTTAACTTACAAAAGCAAACACTTGCAAGGTTTAAGCTGAGCCTATTCTTTCTTGCCTGTTTAGGAAGACAAGAAAGATACTGAAAATGCTGAAAACCATAGCTGGAGATACATAACTGCACAGAAATTACGTTCTTTATCGTGCGGCCGAGAACGAGTTTATCCAGGGTGTGGTATGCTGGTTCCTGTATTTCAACATCAGCTGTTGCTTACCCGGGCAGAGAGGACAGATGTGTTTCTTGCATTCTCTGTTGGGTGCTCATGGTCTCACATTGCCAGCAACTGTCACACAGCGCTGCTGCCACAGCTACAGCAGTAAAGGCTGTAAGTCAGGCAAGGTTTGTGGGAGAGGTAAAAACTTTTGTTAGAGTAATTGATAGAGTTCAAAGCTTGTTTGTCCAAAAGCTTGCCAGTTTCCAGGTATATCAGGTGGTTAAAGAAAAGGTATTATCTGCCATTGTAGATGTCTTGCAGAGACTCATTGTTGGGAATAATTTCAAAGTGTTCTTAAAATATGAAATTATATTTTTTTTCTCACAATACACCTAGGAGGGAGGTAAGCAGTTTTCTGGGTTTAGCCTTTAAAAGTGATTAAAGAGGTTATGTAATTTTCTCAGAGCCAAACAGCAAACCAGTGGCTAAAAAGAGTTTCAAACTAAGGACCTCATCCCTTGAAGAACACTTGCAGCCTAGGAAAGGAGAAAGCCCCCAGAATCACCAACATAACAGAAATGTGGGACCTCAACCCTGGTTCCAAAGGAGGGATGGATTTTGCAGCTACTTTGGAGTCTGTCTGTGTCTGATTTCGTCTATCTGAGAACTGACACACTAAAAGGCTGTTCTGTTTCCAGAACAAAGATGGTTTTGCTTGTGTGTTATACTATCCTTCTGAAGATATTAACTGGACCTGTTTTGGATTTGTATTAGAATACTTTTCGGACTGATATGATGGTCTCTAGAGAACTGAAACTGCCTGTAGGAAAAGAAACAGTTTTCCATGTGGAAAATTTAAAGGAAATACTTAGTTTTGAAACTGCTTGATTGAAAGTGTTTTGTTGAATGGACCCAAAAGTCATATTGTAAGAAAACCTGTGGAGTGTATAAACTGTTTTCCTATTGCACCCTGCACAGTAGAAACTGTACTTCAGGCTCCCCAAAAATCTTCTTTTCCATCTCTCAATACAATAGTGTTTTATTTGCAATGCTGCATGAGGGGAGATGCAGTCAGTGCAGGATGCCTGGACCACAGCAGGCATCTGTTCAGAACCACAACCACCGCAAAAAATGCATCATCAGACTAAAACAGCCTCAAAACAAAATTTCTGGGGCAAGTTTAGCAAAACAAAAGGAAACACTGGATTTTCGGGATGTCAGAATGTTTTGTTTCCATGGCAAATATCAGTAAGAAATCTGGGATTGACACGTAAAAATTTTTAATTCATAAACCTAAAGTTAGTGGTAATTTCCTTCTCTTGACAACTGGGGAAGAGCAGACGTTGAAGTGTCAAAGTCTTCTGTGAGACAAGGATTCCAGATGTTGCGGGGCTCTCCTATGACCTCTCTCTACTATTCTCCCTGATGGGTACATTTTAAGTGTAAGGATATCAAAGGTACAGAATAATCGTTCTGTTTTGTGAATGGAACAGGGCCTATTAAGTTACTCACATCTGTGGTAAATAGTTAATTAGACACCTTGGTAGTTGTAAAAAAACAACAATGTGAATGATCAAGTTGGACTTCTTTTTGTTTTACTCATGATGACCAGACTTCTGTTCTTTCTTAATAACCAAAGGCCAGCCCAGCAAGACTGACTCAGAGGAGTCGAGAATGGGTCCCAGGAGGGTAAATGAATCATGATGTGAAACTGCCATTGCAACAGAGAAGTGATTTCAAAACTAAAGTGCCTAGAGATAGATGCCGTGTTTGCAAAAAATCAAGTGTAAGACAGAAAAATAGAGGTGGTCAGACTGATCTGTTCCTAAATATGCTTTTTCTCCCCTTTCGAACAGGTACAGCAATGGAGAACTTGAATGTCCCATTCCCAGATCTTACTGAAGAACAGCAAGGTAAGGGTATCACACAAAGATCAAAGCTTCGGCTCATTCACACTACGCAACACTGTTTGCTAGAGTGGTCTTGAGTCAATGAAACTTGTTTCCTCTGAAAATACACTCCATCCATCTCCTTGCTTGTAAAAGGGAGACCAGCAGTCAGTTCCCACCTCTTCCACAGGCTTCTCATCAGGCCTTGGGCATGTGCTTTTGGGAATTTAGATGCATGAAGGAGATTTTGCTGTGCATTAAATGCCTAACGAGCTATATCAATACCTTGGTATCCAGCTCTTCGTGTCTTTGTGCCTGTCTGTAAAATGGCATGGTCAGAATAAGCACCCATTAAATAGCTAGGAATACTTACCCTGCTGCTTTAACTGAGAGAGTGGCATCACAGAGACATGGGTAATTTGTATGGACTATTGACATTTTTTGACTGCTTTCTGGCAGACTGAGTGCTTTATACAATACAGCACTACTCTCTTCCCTATATGCTAACATGCTGCAGAGTCTGATGTCTGTCACCACACCTTCACCGAGCACCACAGGAACACTACTATGCAACCCACCTCTACTGCTTGCACAGTGATTTGCTCGTTTTTCTTCCCAGACATTTTCCAGAGGGTTTTTAGTGCTGATGCCAGTTACTTGGAGAATCATGAGAAAATGAACCAGTCCTTCTGGGAATCACTTGTAAAATGTTTAGCCACCACTGACCCACCTATCCTGAATACTGAAGAAAAGAACAGTGTAAGTTACTAAAGAAACATGCATCCTTTTAAGACATTGCTATACAGATACTTTTATACTTCTCTGATACACTTTGGGGTGAGAAAACATACAGTCCCATTATCTGATATGCTAAAACATACCTAGAACATGCTAAATACTGTAAAAGGACACTTAGATAAATGAGACTCAGGCCTCTGCTTTTTAGTTCGTTGTTCTCCATGTGAAAAAATAACTGGCTTTGTATAAATTCCTCAGGATCAGTTCAGCTCACTAATGTCTAGGCAGGACCACTGTTAGTGACGTTTTGCTGTAAGCTACTGCAGAGATTCCATGTCCATTTTCAGACCCTATAACTATATTTCTCCAGCTCTTTAAATAGTTAATTATTACACACCGTGGTTTTTTTCTCAGTTGACTGCTCTGCTTTCAGTTGCTGAATGGACTTTACATTCTCTTCCCATCTTTGGCATTACTCTTTGTCCCCGATTTCCCCCTTGTATAATAGGGGCAGGAGATTACATCTCCCACAGATGGGGTGAGATATATTCATTTGTATAGCAGGGTATGTTTTTACAGGCTACATTTTATTGGGGGGACTGTTTGCTATTTACTTACCTTTCTTTCAGCTCCTCAACAGCTGTAATGTCCTGCCTGGAGGCTGTGCAGCCTGCCTGAAGACCGTAGAGGAGAAAGGAGTCAGGGCGATGGCTGTTCTTTACCTCCTGCTGAAGACAACCAACCCATCTCGATATAGGCAGCTGCCCAGCTCCAAGGGAAAGGGTGAGTCCTACCTGGCTGCTCATCAGCTGTTTTGTTAAAATTACTGCAGTGCCAGTGGGACTTGACACCAGTTTGAAAACTCTGATATGTGCTTGGAAGTGATTATTAGTGAACAACTAAAATGTGTAGAAATACTGCTTAGAAAAGTCAGTTAGGTATGGTGATAATGGGAGCCAAAGATAGTATTTTACTTTAGTTTGACGTGGCTTCTTTTGGGGAAAAAAGCGAGGATGTCCTGGGATGATGATGCCAAAGAAATTTCTCTGACTTAAAGTGGTGCCCCAGTTTTTCCTATCTATCTGGATTCGTGACACCCAGGACACTTTTTTGCATGGACCTCTCTGAGCTCTCATAGTGGTAAGAAATCTGAGCTGAGCCACTGAAAATATTTTTGCAAATGACCTAGCAGCACATGTAGTAGTAACTAAAAGGAGTGGATAGAGGATGCCACTCAGGGTGCTGAACCTGGCAACAAGATACAAATAGACTCCACTGCACTGCTCATTTGCCCGGTTGTGCAATAAGAAACTAAGTGCAGTTCTACAGGGTCCATAAAATCATTAGTTGTCTTTAATAGATCACATTGCTGCACTCACTTAAGATGACCCTGAATTTAACTGGAGACCCTCAAGGAGATCCTGATCAAGGCCAGAGGAGAGACCTCCCAGCCGGGAGAGCAGTTGCAGCTTTGGTCATCTGCCAGCGTAGGAAGTTTGTCACAGCAGGGACCCCCTTCCTGCTCTTGTACAGTGAGCAGCATCCAACAGCCAGGGGGCAATCATGTCTAGCTGCATATGTCCAAATATTACAACTAATAATGAAGAGATACACAGACCCACCAGCCCTCAGCACAGAGCTGAATTTGAAGCTGTTAAGAATCACCTGCAACTCCAGCCATACAAGCCAGGAGCTCTTCGCTGCCTGGCCCAGGAGTCAGCATCCTGCAAGTTTCTCCTCCCCGGTGATTTGGCCTAGCTGGCTTTGAGGGCTCTGCTTTTATACCATAAGAGGGTGCTGCCACTGTGGCATAAACACAGGGAACCCAGCAGAAATCAGCGGGGTGAAGGGAGAAGTAGCCCAGGGAAGGGTGAGCAACCATTCTCCAGCTAAAGCATCTTTCAGCTACAGCGGCTATTGCTTCAGGGAGTGGGAATTTTCACAGGGGCAGCACTATGGGTAAATTAAAGGCCAGAATATGAAACTTTAGGCATCTACCACAACCATTTAAGGAAGCGTAAACAGTAGCGTATATGATGCTTTCATTTGTAATGCATTGTACTACTCCTTGTGTGCAAAAAACACAGCTAAAATAAAACTAAGGGTCTGATTTCCTGTCAGACGTTTAATAGAGCATTGTGAAATCTGTCATTGTAAAAGAGAGAAAATGTAAATAGTTGTTTCTTCTAATATTTTTTTTCTATATATATAAAACAGATGAAAAATTGAAACTCTTGAAGAGATTGGAAAGGAATCTCATGCTTTCACAAGGGGAAAAAAAGGCTGAAAACTCATCCCATGAGTCCATGGATGAAGATACACAAGGTAAAGAGGATTTATTTTATTTTTCCCTGATACATAATTTAACCTGATTGCATGTTCATAAGAGAGACACATAGGAGACTTGCAGCAATTCAGTAGCAATTCTGCAGAACTCTGAAAAAAGTAAGAAATTGTGCAAAAGAGAGAACATAGAAAATAATCAGTACCTCTAGATTAATTATCAGCAAAATAGCGGCTGCCTCCCACTCTTGTGGAAGTTGGAGGTTTCAGAAATGTAGAAATCTCTTGCAAGATTTCTTCCCAAATAAAAGATCATAACTTCTATGATCTTCAGTGCATTTATGGTCTAATTGAAGCCTGCGCTATAGCAGGAGGCAAAGAATAATCAATGTACAGTAGTAGCTGGCAATGCTATAGTACTTCTCTAGTATTTCTTTTCTTATTAGCAAACATCAACCATGTATCAAAAGTCGCTTTGGCTGCCACTAGACCATTTCATTCATGGAAAATGAGAGAGACTAAGAAGTGACAGGCAACATGGAAGTGATAATGCTGACATTGGCTTATTCTGTTTTGGAAAGCCACTAGCTGATGAAGATCAAATGAGTTGCATTTAGAAATAAATTTTTCAAACTAATTAGAAGTGCTGCTGATGTATGTGTTTAAAATAAGAACTTTCTCACTATACCCCTTTATACAAATTATTCCAACTTCAGATTTTGCTGGTTTTCTCCTATTTGGCCAGCTTTGAAGAAAGCTGTGAGTCAAAAGCAGCTAATAATGATCCTTGCATTTCAAAATCTTGATTTTTACCTACATATCCCACAGCCATTATTATATTACGAGCAAACAACTACAGTGCTGTTGTTTCTGACACTGCTGGCACATTTTTCTTTAACCTGATGAAAAAACACTTTCTCTATCCAGACAGTGATGGGGAAGATTTAGGAAGACTGAAAACTGGAAGCCAATTACTTGGAGGTAGGACAAAGTGACAACAGTATTGGTTTTTACTAGAGACAACCAATATAAACCAAAAAAAGGATAATTTCTGGCATTCTTTGGTTTGACTTTTGAACAAAGGTATATTAACGTGTATAGACGTAGGAAAATGACCAGTCAGGATCTGGCTGTAGGAAAGGCATTTCCTACAAGATGAAGCTCAAGTAATACTAACACTGAGCCATGCCCAGTGCTTAGAGTTGAACCAGGACAATAGCAAAAGCTACTGTTGTGGGAGAAGTCCTGCTGCCTGGGTCTGCACAGTTGCCATTGAAATGCAGCAAAAGAATTTTGAAAATATCGATCACAGCCACTACTTACAGGGTCTGCAGTCAGCCCTGAGTGCTGACCAGAGATCATCAGCAAGGACCACACCTTGGATCTCGTTCCTGAGGCTTTTCCTTTCCTTGCAAAGGAAAAATGGGAAATAAGTACAATGCAGTTGAAGAAAATGTGCTGTGTCAACACACAGAAATATCTATCAGCTATTGTATAGAACCATGGATGTAAAAAAGTCAAGGCTTTAATAATTTAATTAATGTCTTAAATTGATCTCAGCCCAGATGTAAGAGCAGCTCATTTAAATTGACATTAGGAGATCTAATGTGTCTCACAGGACTCTGATTCCACCTGAGATGGACTATGGAGGGTTAATAATCCATTCACGTTTCCCACTTCCAAACGGCATAACCCACAACAGAGCTGCCCTCTCTAAAGAGTCAGAGTTGGTATCTACCTTGTCACTTTTACACAACCACACTAATTTCAGTAGAGTTGCATGGGCTAGGACTGGCAGCAAGATATGTATACTCATTACAGATATTAATTTACATCATCTTTGCATAATATTTTAGGCATACCAGCAGAGGTTGTTCCCTACGGAGATTCAGGTAAGCATTCCCAGATAACCTCGTCCTGCTGGAAGGAAGGCTGTAACTGCAGTTTCTTCTTTCTGACATGCTTATATATTAAAAAATAACCCCCTGGCTGTAAATCCATTGGTTTCCAGTTAGCCTGGTGTTGGACCTGGGCATGGTGCAGACTTTTTGTTGCAAGCTTGTCATAGTGGCTGTCTCAGAGCAGGAGATTTGTACAAGGTGTTCTAGCAGATTAACCCATTTCTGTTTTTTTAGGCCTGCCAGGTTTCTCACCAGATCAGCTCACAACAGTTGTCATCCTTCTTCGGGGAAAACCCAGCAATTATATTGGGCAACTATTCAGTCTTTCCCAAGAAAGCTAGGCAGTTTTCAGCATTCCCTGTGGCCCTCTATCTCCTGCTGAACAGGGATGCAAGACTGGGAGGAAGCTGGAACCTGGTTTCTGCAAAACAGTGATACTCAGCTCTGCGTGCCTTCCTCACTTAGCTGAGAGCACAGAGCGTTCCCCAATAGAAGATGCTAGGTGAAAGCCAAATGACAAGCAACAGAGAAATGGTACCAGCTGAGAGGCTTGAACAGACAGCCAGTCTAAAGGCAAATTTCCTTTTATCAGGCACTGCTAAGCAGCAGCAGAACAGATGTAAAAAGCCCATAGTAGGAAACTTTCAATGGGTTGATTGCATTACCGACCTCATCCCTCCCACTCCCAGGCCAGTGCCACATTCATTAGTTATGAGAGGCAGACAGCCCAACAGACTGGCCTTTCTGAGAGGACACCTGCTCAACCGCTTTTCTTCTGTGGAGTGGGGAATAGTTGCTGTGATTTGGACTGTTTCATCCAAGGACAGATTTGGGAAGAAAATATAAATTGCAGCATAATCCCTAGGGGAGGTTTTCGAGTTACCTATCCCCAAGGAGCTACATAAAATACCAGGGTAGGGGAATACATTGCAGTACAATATTCTCCCTACGTTGCCAGGTACAGAAAGAGGATTACAGTACTTCTCCAGTTGGCATTTGGCCTCTCCACCTCTCACCATGGCCTTTGTTGCTTCAGTTCTAGATTACTTCAATACACCAGACTGAGACACAGAAAATACTTAGCTAGGGCAGGACACCATGCCTACTGCACTGAACAGGTTCAGGTGATACACACATGCAGCACTTGTGATCCCAGCTCTGCTTGGCTCCAGCTTCAGTTCTAGCAACTGAATATTAACACAGAGGCCATCAATCTTCTACTGCCCAGCTATTTCAAAGAACGTGGGATCACTGTGAATAGTCAGTTTTATTGTTATCTGTTCTTGAGCCCTTTTAACTTCCTTCATTTCCTGGCACTTTCAAGTACTGTTTTGTCTATACTGAGTCACCAAATAGGTGAATACTCGCCGTGCTTGCTAGTGCTGATAACGGTGGGAAACAGTATTATATTTGTATTTTTACCATCAGAAATAATAAAACTCTGTTGCTTTTCAGAGATTACCAGAAGAGAAGATTCAATTGCAGATGGTAAATACAAACAAGCAAACAGAAGTTTTTCCTGTAGATGCTGTCTTTCAGGACTGAGTTTTGCTTAGTGATGATAGCTATACCAGCTCCTTGATACCTAGATATTTCCTAATCAAAAAGTAGAAGTTTGGGAATAGTTATTAAAAGGCACTGTAATGCTTTAATAGAAGAAACACTGTGCAAGTCATTCCATGATACAAAGTTACAGTGGGACTATTACATTTAGGAGGCAGAGTAATACAGAACAGACACTTGCCAAGTATGGATTGATGTTCTGATAAATTCTGTGTCTATAGATCATTCATACAACCGCACATAGGAATATTTGTCAGTCAGAATAGTGCA
The DNA here is from genome assembly GCF_035582795.1 of Mycteria americana. NCBI lineage: Eukaryota > Metazoa > Chordata > Aves > Ciconiiformes > Ciconiidae > Mycteria > Mycteria americana. The sequence continues at coordinate 9,442,614 of NC_134375.1, forward strand.
ATGCTATGGTAACTTTAATAGTCAAATAACTGAGTTTGTCCCCAAACCAGAACTTGATCAATCCAGAATGCTCAAAGAATTAATTCAAAAATGTGACTCCAGTATCAGGTGACCTAGAGCAGAATTTCTTGGCAAAGTTTAGTTGCTCCATGGTTCAAAAACATGATGGCAAAAGTCTGTAGCTGATTTGGAGTACATTTCCAGTACCCTCCTGTTACATCTTTAGAGGAAATTAAATTCACTGCCAGGCAGTGGTTGCCTGGATGCACAGCCCAATGTAAGTGAAATCAGCATCTAAAACTTTTGATGAATCAACTCCCAAAGGCTTATATGCAGCAGACTGCCTACAGGTCTTCTGAAGCAATCAACAAACAAAAAAGTAAAAAACTTTCTGCTTTGAACATGTCATTGGAAATCTGGTAAAATATTCAGCTCTTTCTGACTTTTGACAATACAAATCAAGAAAGAACAGAATTTGGCAACTCTGCTGACAACTAGAGTAGAGCAAAATGCTCTCTATTTAAACCTCTAAAAAGATCTAGCTTGTTCTTATGCTCTTCTTTCTATGTATCAGTATAGCTATCTATAGGAGACTAATTGTCAGCTACAGTTCTTAATTTGGGGGATGCAGAAATACTTCACCATCAGGCTTAAGTAGATGGATGGTACTCATACACTTAGTAATAAAGATGGTTATATTGCTGTAGCTGTGATTGTGCAAAGCACCCAAGAATCAAACTGAAGCCCCAAGAATCAAACTGAAGCTCCCTTTACTACTGCTTTACTCCCCCACTGTAATTCTGAGACTATTGATTGTCCCAGACTAGACAGAAAAGACCCAGAGCACTTTAAAACAATGCTGTATTGTTAATGCAACTGTCTGATTATGCCTTTTTTTAAACCTGCTCTTTTTGGGGTGATTTTAAAATTGCTAATTTGATCTTTCTGAAAGGCTCACAGATCTTTCCTTTGAACAAACAGTTTTACATATATTCTGCTCTGAGAATCAATTTCAGATACAAAAAGGGAAATAGACTTAAAATTCCTTCATTTCAGAGTTCCACAGCAATAAAAGACATTTCTTTTTTGTAGCATATGAGAATGAGAACACTCACCTCCATCAGTGGACAGTACGGTGGATGGGCATACGGAAGGATGGTAATTTTTTTTTTTTTTAAATTCAACTGATGTCAACCCTGTTGAACCTTAGTCCACGAATAAGATCTCTGGCTCAAAATTTACTTGTGTGCATGTATGTTTTGCAGTTGAGCCTAGTGTATGAGACATCTCATGTGGAAACAGACTTTATTGGCTGAGCGATACATTGTACCTTGAGGTATATTTGTAAGGGCCATGCCTGCAGTTGTGACCTACTTTTCCCTCTCTATTTCAGATGAATTCTTTCATTTTGTCATTCTTTGCTTTGCAATTGGAGCTTTACTAATTTGCTACTACTACTACAAAGGTAAGGCAAGGCTTCAATAGAAGGATAAAGTGTTGCACACTAGAAGAATGAACAAAGCCAAACATGTATTTTGTTGCCTTAGATTGGACTATTTCTCTTGGAATTGGTTTAATCACCTTTGCTTCCCTGGAAACCACGGGGATATACTTTGGTCTAGGTAAGTGTATCTACAGCAGCCAGCTCTGTATCAACACTGAGGATACAAGGTCACCCAGTCATTAAACTACGTGAGTCTATAAAGCTGCTAGTGCTGAGATTCCGTAAATCATCACGTAACTATCCCGTAACTTCTCATTCACAATTACACAGTGTGGCTGGAGACAAACATGCCTTAGTGATGCTGAAGGGAGAGGTTGACTCATTTTTTTGTTCTCAATGACCCAAGACCCTGAGTCACCTCTTTCTGCAGCAATGGCTGAATGCTAAGTTGCCGTGACAACGTATAATTTCAGCAGCAATGCAGTCTTCCCAGATACCCTCTATAATGTGCTGCGTGCTCAGGCAGCATTCCCCTGGGACTGAGGTGGCTGAACATCCTGAGGAAGAGCTCTCAGCAGAACCTGGATGGCAGCAGCTACTGAAAATGATACTAAAGAACCAGGGATTCCTGGCAATCCCTAGGGATGTCGTAGGAAAGGTGCAACTAGCAGCAAGTTATGGCTTCCCAACTGAGAACAGAAGTCTCCTTTTGTAATCGTGTGGTAATATTTTGGGTAGGTTGTGGATGGTTCTCTCAGGAATCAGCCTTGTTCCTACTTTGTTATTAATGATATCACAAAAGTGCTTGTTTAAACAGTAATCTTGGGTTCATTAATATTGCAAGTGCCAGTGTTTGGTTTTTGCCATTTTTCTATTTTTTATATTTTAAGTTGCTATCTGGCTCATCTTAAAAAAAAAAAATGTTTGTTTTCACAACTAGTGTATCGAATTCGGAGTGTACTTGACAGTTTTGTTCCTCTGATTGACAAATTCAGGCCAACAGGTAATGGTGATCTTCTTACTGACATATTCCTGGGTTCCTGGGTACTTCATTTTGGTCAAGTCTTAAGAATAACTTATCTAAATTACAGTTTCCAATCTTCTTTTCTTAATTACAAAAAGAAAGAAATATTTTACTACAGTTCATTACAGCTGCTTGGGTTTCAAAATTAATTATTCTTTACTCTTTCCATGTGGCAGAGCATTTTCACATTTTTAATACTCTGCCCTGTATGGGGTATTAACTATTTCCTGACAATGTCTGAATAAGAATTCTATAGCTCCATTAAAAATTCAGGGAGTGGGGGTAGGTTTGTCTTGTCGGGTCTTCAAGCAGACTCCAGGCTTATGTTTATCTGTCTTCATGAACACAAAATATGAAGAATGCTGAAAAGCTGCATAGATACATGACAATTTGAATGCAATAGGCTTGAGGGTCATCTTTTTCTTCACCATGCAGGTATGAGGAAAGCTGCCTAGGACGACTATTTCAGGAGAGTTCCACAAAACCCTGCTGTCTGAATTTCTAGTATTAAAAAATTGCTTTATGAGGCAAATATAAAACCTAATGGCTAATGTGAAATATTGAAATGTTAAACCATAGAAAGACATAGCATCATAGAATCATTTAGGTTAGAAAAGACCTTTACGATCATCAAGTCCAACTGTTAACCTAGCACTGCCAAGTCCACCACTAAACCATGTCCCTAGGCACCACCTCTACACGTCTTTTAAATACCTCCAGGGACAGTGACTCAACCTGGGCAGCCTGTTCCAGTGCATGACAACCCTTTCGGTGAAGACATTTTTCCTAATATCCATAGAATCATATAATAGTTTGGGTTGGAAGGAACCTTTTAAGGTCATCTAGTCCCATCCTCCTGCAAGGGGCAGAGACAGCTTCAACTAGATCAGGTTGTCTCATGCCCTGTCCAACCTGACCTTGAATGTTTCTAGGAATGGGGCATCTACCACCTCTCCGGGCAACCTGTTCCAGTGTTTCACCACCCTCGGTGTAAAAAATGTCTTCCTTATATCTAGACTGAATCTACCCTATTTTAGTTTAAATCCATCACCCCTTGTCCTATTGCAACAGGCCCTGCCAAAAAGTCTGTCCCCATCTTTCTTATAAGCCCCCTTTAAGTATTGAAAGGCCGGAAAATCAGAGGTATCAGCTTGTATTATCTCATGGCAGTTCTCTGCAGAGCTCAATGAAGTTATTCTAGAAGAGTATCTGAAGAGTATGCAAGAAGGTCTGCATACTTCTCCAGGCTGAACAACCCCAACTCTCTCAGCCTTTCCTCATAGGAGAGGTGTTCCATCCCTCTGATCATTTTTGTGGCCCTCCTCTGGACCAGCTCCAACAGCTCCATGTCTTTCCTGTGCTGAGGGCTCCAGAGCTGGACACAGTACTCCAGTGCAGTGGAGTCTTACCGGAGTGGAGTAGAGGGGCAGAATCACCTCCCTCAGCCTGCTGGCCGTGCTTCTTTTGATGCAGCCCTGGATACGGTTGGCTTTCTGGGCCATGAGCACACATTGCCAGCTCATGTCCAGCTTTTCGTCCACCAGTGCCCCCAAGTCCTTCTCTTCAGGGCTGCTGTCAATCTCTTCATGTGCCAGCCTGTATTGATACCAGGGCTTGCCCTGACCCAGGTGCAGGATGTTGCACTTGGCCTCGTTGAACCTCATGAGGTTCAGGTGGGCTCAGTTCTTGAGCTTGTCCAGGTCCCTCTGGATGGCATCCTGTCCCTCAGGCAAGTCAACCACAACACTCGGCTTGGTGTCGTCTGCAAACTTGCTGAGAGTGCACTCGATCCCACTGCCTATGTCATTGAAGAGGATATTAAATAGTACTGGTCCCAGTACGGACCCCTGAGGGACACCACTCATCACTGATCTCCATCTGGACATTGAGCTGTTGACCACTACCCTCTGGATGCAACCATCCAACCAATTCCTTAGCCACTGAACAGTCCATCCATCAGACCCATATCTCTCCAATTTTGAGAGAAGAATGTTGTGGGGGACCGTGTCAAAGGATCTAAATCTAAACCTCCCCTGGCACAACTTGAGGCCGTTTCCTCTTGTCTTATGGCTTGTTACCTGGGAGAAGAGACCGACCCCACCTCTCTACAGCCTCCTTTCAGGTAGCTGTAGAGAGCAACAAGGTCTCCCGTCAGTCTCCTTTTCTCCAGGCTGAACAACCCCAGTTCCCTCAGCCGCTCCCCATCAGCCTTGTGCTCCAGACCCTTCCCCAGCTCCGTTGCCCTTCTCTGGACACGCTCCAGCCCCTCAATGTCTCTCTTGTAGTGAGGGGCCCAACACTGAACACAGCATTCGAGGTGCGGCCTCACCAGTGCCGAGTACAGGGGCACGATCACTGCCCCAGTCCTGCTGGCCACACTATTTCTGATGCAAGCCAGACATCATTCCCTCCCCTCAAAAATAAAGCTGAAACTGTGTTACAGAGTCCCATTCTTTCTTCTGAAGTGATTTGTGGCTCAGCAGAGCTCATAAGACAATCTAGATGGAGGTTTATATTTAATTCCATTAAATATAAACACATTATCCTTCCCTAGCAATGCAACCATGTTAGTCTGCCTGTGGTGTATCAAAATCAACAAAACGACCAATATTATCCTCCACTGGTTCTGGTTTAGACTCTGGATGTTTCAGGAGGACAAAGCCACCTCCTCTTCACCCCTTGTGATGCTGCAAACCAGGCAAACACGAGCTGCTTGCTTACACAGTTGAGCCCCAACAGTGCAATAGCACTGAAGCAGATTAATTTATTGTGGCAGAACTCAATATAGTGGGTGTATAGTGATTTCACGCAGTGAAAGCTGGGTGAGACTTTACATGTAGTGACATAATGGTGCACTAATGAGATTACTAACAGCAGCAAATTTTATCTCTTCTACTAAGGGGAAAAATAAAGACTCATCCCCCAACATTTTTCTTTCTTTGAGGAAGATAAAGTGCAACTTCATCATTCCTTTCATTTTATAGGGACATGTTACACATTATATATGTAGGGCTAATGCAATCATAGGCAGACTGAAAAAAAAGGGGATACCTTTAAATTTTTAGTAAAAATGTAAGGTCTTCATACCCATAGAAGGATGAAGGCATCAAGTCAGACAGAAAGAGCCATAAACCATGAAATTGTAAAGCAATGTAGATCTAACAGCCATTAGCCCAAACAGCCCAGAGTTTTAGAGAGGCAATTGTAAGCCTTGCTCAGAAAATTAAAACACTTATTTTTAGTTTTACTCATTTTAAATTTTAAGCACCAGTGTTAATAGTTCCATTTGCAATGGCAACATTTCCATTTCCCACTCCTGTGCGAGCTTGCCAGCAGCATTTCCCCTGCCGTGCCCACCTTGCTGGCGGCATTTTCCCCGCCTGCCCCTGCCTGCCGACGGCATTTCCCACGCCCGTGCCAGGTTGCCAATGGCATTTCCCAACCCTGCGCCAGCTTACAAAAGCATTTCTATGCCATCGCCAGGTTCCCAAAAGGCGTTTCCCATGCCAGGCCCTGCTGGCCGACAGCATTTCCCAGCCTGTTGCCATATTGCCAATGGCATTTCCCACGCCGGCCCCTGCTTGCCGACGGCGTTTCCCACACTGTCACCAGCTTACTCATGGCATTTCCCACACCACTGCCGTATTGCTGATGGCCTTTCCCTCGCTGGCCCCTGCTTGCCAAAGGCGTTTCCCACACCGTCGCCATATTGCTGATGGCATTTCCCCTGCCAGCGCCAGCTTACTGATGGCATTTCCCCTGCCGGCATCATCTTGCTGACGGTATTTTCTACGCCAGCGCCAGCTTGCCGGCTGCATTTCCCACGGCTGTACCAGCTTGCTGACGGCATTTCCCATGCCGGCCCTTCCCTGCCAGTAGCATTTCCCCTGCCAGCCCCAGGTTGCTGGCAGTATTTCCCCTGCTGGCCCTTACTTTCCGGCAGCATTTCCACCGCTGGCCCCAGCTTGCCGGCGGCATTTCCCACGTCAGCCCTTGCTTTCCAGCGGCATTTCCCACACCAGCCCCTACTTGCCGGTGGCATTTCCCACACTGGCTCCTGCCTGCCGGTGGCATTTCCCCTGCTGGCCCCTGCTTTCCAGTGGCATTTCCCACACCGGGCCCTGCTTGCCAGCAGCATTTCCCCTACTGGTGCCACCTACCCCGCCGGCTCCTGCCCGTCAGTGCCATCTCCCCCCCCCCAGGCACCTTCCTGCAGACGCCATCTCCCCTGATACTGAAATTTATCAGAAACTGTATGAAGCAGCCTAATTAACACCTAAGTAGCCAGAACAAAAATAAATCTTGCACAACAAAGAACACGACGGTAGATGTGTTGATAAAAACAGATGAAGGCTATCGCCTTCTCTGAAAATCTCAAGAGGAGATCTGAGCTGATGACAGACATCTTTGGGGTACCAGCTACCAAACAGAAAGATACTATAAGACAGAAAAAAGACGGACTTCTGTGGAGCACAAAGGTGGCTTCGGAAAAGGTTCTGACAGAACACGAGGCATCGTCACAGGGCTTAGGGAAGTCCCGAAGGGGCCAGCTAGACCAAAGAAGTCTCGGGGATGCAATGAGCTCAAAAGGGAATTAAACGAAGTACAGATGTCCTCAGGGGACAGGGGACCGAATGGAGGCACAGTGAACAGCGGAGAGGACAGAAAGACCAACGGGGGTAACAGATGTGGAGTCGGGAGGTGTTCAGAGGGGAAGAGAGGGGTGCAGAGTGCCCTCCCAAGCTAAAGCAGGGTTCTAGGGCGTAGGGGACGTCTCGCTAGAGCTCGGCAAAGGGAGCAGAGGAGTCCTGAGGGGGCCTGAGAGACCAAAGCCTCAAAGATAACCATGAGGAACGCCGAATGGGATTTCAACAAAGCACAGATGTGGGCAGGGGGCCGGAGCCTGAATGGAGGCATCCTAAATGGCAGAGTAAGGTAAGAGCGCTCTGAAGAGCACGCACACGCGCGTGCACAAATCAGCCGAGTGCTACAAGCGCGCTGCGGCGTACAAGAAAGGACTCGGAAGACATTGTTATAGAGAGCAGAGGAACTGGGAGGGTGCAGGGCAAGTAAAGGAGGCTCGGAGGCACAGTGAGGGCCTTGGAGTTTCAGGCAAACTGCAGCTGACTGAGTGAGAGAGGAACCGAACGGAGACATCCTCGATGGCAGAGAGAAAGATAAAGGAGTGCTGCAGAGCAAAGAAAGATGGGAGGCTCTGACGGAAAAAGAAAGATGGAAAGGGAGATAAAGTGCTACAAGGTGCTGTGGAGGAGGAGGAAGGTCTCAGGAGGCATCGTGACTGTGAGGAGAGGGGTGCTGAGGGGGGCTGACGGACAAAAAAAGGCTTGGGGACAACAAAGAGGAACTCAGGTGATCACGTAAGCGGAGTACAGATGGTCTCGGGTGGCCAGGGACGGAACAGAGGAATCCCAGGTAGCGCAGAGGAACAAATGAGTGCTCTACGGCTCAAAGATAGCCCCGCCTGAAGTGCTACAAGATGGACGAGGAGCACGGGGAAGGTCTCGGGAGGCCTTTAATTAAAAGGTTAAAAAATAGGGATAGCAAACTAAAAGAGCTGTAGAAAGAAAACTTAAAAAGCAGTGGCGCTAAGGAAAAACAAGGGAAAAAAAATAAAGACAACGAATGAGATAAAAGTAGAAAATTTTAAAAGCCAAGGAATTAAGAGAGGAAAGAACTAAAAAATAGCGACAGCGAACGAAAACAGAGACATAGAAAGAAAATTTAAAAAGCGATGGCACTAAGGGAAGACAAGAAATAATTAAAAAAAGACAGCAAAGGGAATAAAAGTAGGCATAGAAAGAACATTTAAGAAGCGACAAGGATTAGGGAAATAAAGAATTAAAAAATAGGGACAGCGAACTAAAACAGAGATGTAGAAAGAAAATTTTAAAAGTGAGGGCACTGAAGAAAGACAAGAAATAATTAAAAAATAAAGACAGCGAAATAAAGACAGCAAACTGGATAAAAGTAGACAGAAAATTTTAAAAGCTATGAGGATTAAGGAAATAAGGAAAAAATTTAAAAATAGCAACAGTGAACTAAAATGGAGATGTAGAAAAAAACCCTAAAAAGTGATGGCACTAAGGAAAAACAAGAAAATATAATATAAAAAAATAAAGACAGTGAACAAGATAAAAGTGGAAAATGTTAAATGTCAAGGGATTAAGAGAGGAAAAAATAAAAAATAGCAACTGCAAACTAAAACGCAGCCATAGACAGAAAATGTAAAAAATGACAGCACTAAGGAAAGATAAGAAATAATTAAAAATAAAGACATCAAAGGGAATGAAAATAGGCATAGAAAGAACATTTTAAAAGCTACGGGGATTAGAGAAATAAAGGGGAAAATTAAAAACTAGGGTCAGCAAACAAACAGATGTAGAAAGAAAATTTAAAAAGCAACGACATTAAGAAAAGACAAGAAATAATTTAAAAAAGCGAAATAAAGACAGTGATCAGGATAAAAGTAGACAATTTTAAAAGCAATGGGGATTAAGGAAATAACAAAAAATTTAAAAATAATGACGGTGAACTAAGATGGAGACATAGAAAGAGAATTTAAAAAGTGATGGCACTAAGGAAAGACAAGAAATAAAGACATCAAATGGGATAACAATAGAAAATTTTAAAAGCAACGGGTTAAAAATAGAGAGACACATAGAAAGTAAAATTTAAAAAACAACGTGGTACAGGACAGACAGGAAAGAATTAAAAACCAGTGATATGCAGCTTCATAAAAGTAGACATAGAAGGAAAATTTAAAAAGTGATTGGGTACAGGACAGAAGGAAAAATTTTAAAAAATAGTGACAGTGAAATAAAACTGAGAAATAGAAAGGAAACTTAAAAGCGACAGGGCACAGAACAGAGAGGAAAAAAATAAAAAATAAAGACAGTGAACTGGGTAAAAGTAGATATAGAAAGAAAATTTTAAAAGCGACAGTGCACATAGAGAGGAAAGAATTAAAAAATAGGGAAAACAAACTGGATAAAAGCTGACATAAAAGAAAATTTTAAATGTGACAGAACTAAGGAAAAACAAAAATCAAGTAAAAAATGTTGATAGGGTGAAAAATAGACACATAGAAAGTCAATTTAAAAAGCGACAGGCTACACAACAGACAGGAAAAACTTAATAAATACAGTGAATTGGTTAACACAGAAATAGAAAGAAAATCTAAAAAGTGACAGGGTACATGACAGACAGGAAATAATGAAAAAATAGCAATAGGCAGTTTCATACAAGTAGACGTAGCCTCGTGGTGGAACCCCGGCCGGCGACGGAGCCCCACCCAGCCGCTCGCTCACTCCCCACAGCGGGATGGGGGAGAATCAGAAGGGTAAATGTGAGAAAGAAACTCGTGGGTTGACATAAAAACAGTTTAATAATTAAAAAGAAAATTTAAAAAAAAAAGGGAAAACCAAAGAAACAAAGAGGGAGGAAAAAAAAGGGCTTGCACAGCCCCCGGCGCGGTGCAAGCGCTGCTCGGCAATAACCAGCACACCCCTGTGCTACCAACGCTGTTTCCAGCACAAACCCACAGCGTAGCCCCGTATCAGCTACTGTGAAGAAAACGAACTTTATCCCAGCCAAAACCAGCACAGGCAGAAATAAAATTTAAAAAGTTAAGTGGTACAGGAAACACAGGAAAAAATTTAAAAACGGGGCCAGAAAACTAGATAAATGGAGACATAGAAAGAAAATTTAAAATGGACAGGGTACAGGAAAGACAGGAAAACAATAAAAAATAGGGACAGCAAAATAATAAATGTTGACATAGAAAGAAAATTTAATACGCAATGGCGTTAAGGAAAGACAAGAAAAAATTTAAAAATAAAGATAAGGTAAAAAATAGACACACACATGGAAATACAATTTAAAAACTGACAGGGTGCACAACAGACAGGAATAAATTAAAAACTATGGAAAGGGAGCTTGATAAAAGTAGACATAGAATGAAAATTGAAAAAACAATGGGGTTCAGGACAGACAGGAAAGAATAAAAAATAAGGACAGTGAATTGATTAAAGTTGACACAGAAAGAAAATTTGAAAAGCAACTGGGTAAAGGACAAGCAGGGAAAAAAATTAAAAATGGGGACAGAAAACTGGATAAAAGTTGATGTAGAAAGAAAATTTAAAAAGCAAAGGCATTAAGGAAAAACAAGAAAAAAGTTTAAAATAAGGGTAGGGTGATAGAGAGAGACATAGGAAGAAAATTATAAAAGTGAAGGCATTAAGGAAAGACAAGAAAAAGTTACAAAATAAGAATGGGAGAAAAATACAGAGAGACATAGGAAGAAAAATTTCAAAAGCAATGGGGTACAGGACAGACAAGAAACAAATGAAAAAGAAGTAAATTGGTTAAAGTAGACATGGAAAGAAAATTTTAAAAGTGACGGAGTACAGGATAGGCAGGAAAACATAAAAAATAGGGACAGCAAAGTGGATAAACTTTGACACAGAAAGAAAATTTAAAATGAGATGGCTTTAAGGAGAGACAAGAATAAATTAAAAAATAAGAATAGGGGAAAAAATAGAGACACACATAAAAGTAAATTTAAAAAGCAACGGGTGCATGACACAGGAAAGAATTAAACAATACGGATAGGGAGCTAGATAAAAGTAGACATAGGAAGAAAATTGAAGAAGCGACAGAGTACAGGACAGACAGGAGAGAATTAGAAAATGAAGACAGTGAACTGGATAAAAGTAGCCATAGAAACAAAATTTAAAATTGATGGAGTGTAGTATAGACAGGAAAAAATTAAAAAAGAAGAACAGGAAACTAAATAAATAGAGACACGGAAAGAACATTTTTAAAGCAACTGGGTGCAGGACAGAGAGGGAGGAATTGAAAAATAGGGACAGGGAATTGGAGAGAGGGAGACAGAAATCCTAAAAAGCGACAGGCTACAAGAAACACAGGAAAGAACTAAAGAATAGGAACAGGGATGAGAATAGAAGGAAACACTGAAAGAAAATTTTTAAAGTGACAGGGTATACAGAAGAAAGGGAGGAATTAAAATTTAGGGAAAGGGAGCCAGATAAAGGGAACTGTTGAAAGATAAATTAAATAGTGATGGGGTACAAGAAATATAGGGAAGAATTAAAAAAAAAAAAAATTCAAGAAAGGGAGCCAGATAGAGGAAGACATAGAAGGAATTTTAAAAAGCAACTGAGTACAAGAAACATAGACAAGAATTAAAACATTGGGACAGGGAGATGGTTAGAGGACAATGTAGAAAGGAAATTTAAACAGTGATCGGGTACAAGAAACACAGGAATATTAAAAAAACAGGGACAGGGAGATGGGTAGGAGGTGCCATAATAAGAAAATTTTAAAAGCAACGGTGTACAAGAAACACAGGAAATAATTAAAAACTAAGGACAGGGAGGTGGATAGAAGAAAACATAGAAAGACAATTTAAAAAGCGACAGGGTACAGGACAGAGGGAGGAATTAAAAAATAGAGACAGGGTGCCAGAGAGAAGGAAACATAGAAAGATAAATTAAAATGCAAGAGGGTACAGGAAAGACAGGAAAGCATTAAAAACAGGGAGAGGGAGCCGCTGAGAGGGAAACATAGAAAAAAATTAATAGGTGAAGTGGTACAGGGCAGAGTTGGCAGAAGAGTAACAAGTCTGGGGGAGCCGGACAGGTAGGAGGGCCAGCGGAGAGGGAGGCAGAAGCGGGGACAGGCAGAGATCTGGGGAGGGCGGCAGAGATGGACCGGGACGCACACAAGAGAACGCGCAACCGGCCACTGCTGCTGGCACCGGCAGGAGACCTTCACCACTCCAACGCCTTTCTCGCTCCTCCGCCACGAGGCTTCCCAGCGGCTCACGCGTGCAGCCGACGGCGGCACCGAGCTGCCAGCACCGCATGCCCGTGTCTGCTCTGTCGGGGACGGCTCGGAGGAATCCTTCGCTGCGGGGACTGGCCATTCCTTGCTGGAGGCACCGGCCTGTGGGACCCCCTTGGATTCCCTCCTCAGCCAGTTCCCCTTCGTCAGCTCCCTCAGGCAGGCGTGCCTGGGCAGACCCTTCCCCAGCTAAAGGGAGGAACTGAAAAATAGGGACAGGGAGACAGAGAGAGGGAGACATAGAAATAAAATTTTAAAAGTGACAGGGTACAGGACAGATAGGAAAACATTAAGAAATAAAGACAGGGAGATGGATAAGGGGATACATAGAAAGAGAAACTAGAAAGCGGTGGGGTACAGGAACCACAGGAAAGAATTTAAAAATAGGGACAGGGAGGAAGACAGAGGGAGAAAGAGAAAGAAAATTCAAAAAGCAACAGGGTACAATTCACACAGGCAAGAATTAAAAAATAAGGCCAGGAAGATGGAGAGAGCGAGACATACATATAAAGAAAATTTTAAAACTGATGGGGTAAAGGAAAGAACGAGAAGAAATAAAAAATAGGAAAAGGGAGCCAGACAGAGGGAGGCATAGAAAGAAAGTTTGAAAAGTGATGGGGTACAGAGCAGAGGGAGGCATTAAAAAATAGGGTCAGGGAGCCAGATAGGGGGAGACATAGAAATGAAATTTAAAAAGCAATGGGGTACAAGGCAGTACAGAAAAGCTAAAAAACAGAGAGAGGGAGCCGGTCAGAGAGAGACATAGAAAAAAATTAAAAGACAACAGGGTACTGTGCAGAGTTGGCAGAAGAATAACAAGTTTTGGGGAACCATACAGGCAGGTGGATGGGCAGAGAGCGAGACAGAGGAAGGGAGGCAGGCAGACATCTGGAGAAGGGTGGCAGAGATGGGCCAGGATGCAGAGAAGAGGGCACACGACTCACCACGGCTCCTGGTGCCGGCAGGAGACCTCCGCTGCCCCGATGATTCTCTCTCTGCCTCTGCCCCTTCCTCCTCTGCAGCGCTGCCTGCCCGACCCTCACCCACTCAGCAGCACGCAGTGGACGCCTTGAAGGTCTTCATCCGCAAGGCTTCCTCATCACACAGCGGCTCACGCGCGTAGCCGATGGAGGCACCGAGCTGCTGGCACCACGTGCTGGTGTCTGCTCTGTCGGGGACGGCTCGGAGGGATCCTTCGCTGCAGGGACTGGCCATTCCTTGCTGGAGACACCGGCCTGCAGGACCCCCTTTGATTCCCTCCTCAGCCAGTTCCCCTTCAGCTCCCTCCAGCAGGCGTGCCCAGGCAGCCCCCTTTACAGCTAGAGCCCCTTCTCACAGCGGGGCCAGCCCCATCCTCAGCCTCACTGGCCACACCCCAGCCCCAGCTGGAGCCCACCGGGAACAGGGGCCATTGCCAAAGCCCCACAGCACATCACCCCCTCCCTGCATCTGCCCACAGCCAGGAGCTCTGTCCCCGGGGCTGCAAAGACGTCCAGGGGCACAAAGAGGCAGGAAAAGTGTATTCATTAATGCACATAAGAAATCCCAGCAGCGAGTTGGCTACAAGGCTCAGTGCCCAAATGCAGCAGGACAGAGGGAGAAAAGGGAAAAGAAAAGTAGGAGGAAGGACAGAGGGACATAGAGAAGAGGTGGAGACAGGGAGCCAGAAAATGGGATGCTGTGAACGAGAGAGGGACAGGGAGCAGGACACAGGTGTAGAGAGAGTGGAGAGACTGAGCCAAAAAAACAGGGACAAAGAGATGGAGGAATAAATAAGAGACAGGGAGCAGGAGAGACAGGCGGAAGGGACCAGCAGGACAAGAGAGAGACAAGACAAGGGACAGGGAAAAATTCTGAAGTGATAGGGGAAAAGGAACATAAAAGAAATAAAAAACAGAAACAGGGAGCCAGATGGAGATAGACATAGAAAGAAAATTTCAAAAAGTGACAGGGTACAGGAAACGTAGGCAAGAACTAACAAATAGGGAGAGGGAGACAGAAAGAGGGAGATGTGGAAAGAAAATGTAAAAAGTGACAGGGTACAGGACAGAGAGGGAAGAATTAAGAATTAGAGACAGGGAGACAGAGGGAGACACAGAAAGAAAATTTTGAAAGCGACTGGATACAAGAATCATACAGAAGAATTAAAAAATAGGTACACGGAGCTGTATAGAGGGAGATGGAGGAAGAAAATTTGAAAAGTGACAGGATACAAGAAACACTGGCAAGAAATTAAAATTAGGTTAGGGAGACAAAGAGGGGGAAAGGTAGCAAGAAAATTTAAAAAGCAACTGGGTTTGAGAAACATATGCAAGAATTAATAAGATAGGGATGGAGAGGTAGGAAGACTGTTTCAAAAAAGTGATGGTGTACAAGAAACATAGGCAAGAATTAAAAAATAGGGACAGGGAGTCTGATGGAAGGAAACTATGGTGGGTTGACCTTGGCTGGCCACCAGGTGCCCACCAAGCCGCTCTATCACTTCCCCCCCTCAACAAGACAGGGGGAGGAAATACAACAAAAAAGCTTGTAGGTCGAGATAAGGACAAAGAGATCACTCACCCATTACTGTCACAGGCAAACCAGACTCAACTTGGGGAAATTAATTTAATTTATTGTCAATCGAAATCAGAGTAGGATAATGAGAAATAAGAACAAATCTAAAAAACACCTTCCCCCCTCCCTGCTCTTTTTTCCTGGGCTCATCTTCACTCCTGACTTCTCTACATCCTACCCCCAAGCAACGCAGGGGAACAGGGAGTGGGGGTTGCAGGCAGTTTATCACACCTTGTCTCTGCTGCTCCTTCCTCCTCATGCTCTTTTTCTGCTCCTGTGTGGGGTCCTTCCCATGGGGCCAAAGGTCCTGCCAGGAGCCTGATCCAGCGTGGGCTCCTCTCTACGGGACCACAGGTGCTGACAGGAGCCTGTTCCAGCGCAAGCTCTCCACGGGGTCACAGCTTTCTTCAGGCACATCCACCTGCTGCGGCGTGGGGTCCTCCACAGGCTGCAGGTGCATGTCTGCTCCACCGTGGACCTCCATGGGCTTCAGGGACAGCCTGCCTCACCATGGGCTTCACCACAGGCTGCAGGAGAATCTCTGCTCCAGTGCCTGGAGCATCTTCTCCCCCTCCCCCTCCTTCTTCACTGGCCTTGGTGTCTGCAGGACTGTTTCACACTCACATTTTCTCTATCACAGCTTCTGCGCAGTATTTTTTACCCCTTCTTAAATGCCCATCACAGAGGTGCTATCAGAGTTGCTGACAGGCTCAGCTTTGACCAGCAACAGATCAGTCTTGGAGCTGGAACTGGCTGTGTTCAACATGGGGACAACTCCTGCAGTCTTCTCACCCCTGCAGCCCCTGCCCCACCCCAGCTAACAAAACCCAATACACGTAAACCCAATACAACAGCGATCGGCTACAGGGCAGAGGAGGGGGATTGAAAAACAGGGTAAGGGAGCTACAGAGAGAGAGGCACAGAGGAAAAAAAATTAGTGATGGGCTACAGGTCAGGGAGGAGGAAGCGACAGGGAACCAGACTGAGGGAGATGGAGAAAAACAAATAATAGTGATGGGCCACAGGGCAGAGAGGGGGATTTAAAAAAGGCGACAGTCAGGTGGACAGAGATAAACTGAGAACTACCAAAAAAACCTCGATGAGCTGAAGGGGAGAGACAGAGGAATTAAAGAATAGGGACAGGGAGCCAGACAAACCAAGACGGGGAAAGAAAAAAACATAGCGACAGGCTAGAGGGAGAGAGGGAAGACTCAGAAAAACAGGGACAGCAAACAAGATCCAGTGAGACAGAGAAAGGAAAAAATACCAACAGGCAACAGGACAGAGGAGGCGGCATTCAAAATGAGGGGCAAGGAGCAGAATAAAGAGAGCAGGAAAGAAATAGACTTGTGACATGCTAGAGAGCAGAGAAGGAAGACCTTGAACAACAGGGACAGGAAGCCAGGCAAAGAGAGCCAGAGACAGCAAAAATACCGACAGGCTACAGGACAGAGAGGGAGGAATCAAAAATAGTGGCCAGGAGCCAGACAGAGAGAAATGGAGATGGAGAAAATAGCCAAGGGCTACAGGGCAGGAAGAGGGAGGACCTAAAAGATGGGGACAGGGAGCTGCCCAGAGCAAGATGGAGAAAGGAGGTACAGGGGAGCAAAAAAAAAAAAAAGCAGCAGCGAGGGAAAGAGAGGGGGGTCAGGGGAGGAGCAGGGAGGGACTGGGACGCAGAAGAGGGGCAACAGGGCCCCGAGGGTGCGGGACTCACCACAGCTCTCGCTCTTGGTGCTGCTGGGAGAATTTGCCAGTTCAGACACTTCTTTCTCCTTCTCTCCTCCCTTCCTATTTTGTAACTCCGGTCACTTGGCTGTCCTCCACCTAAAAGAATACATGGGTGTCTTACAGCTCTTACGAGATGAGGCTTCCTAGACACGTAGCCTTGCTTGCTCATGCACTACACACAGGAGTAGGACAGAGGGAAAGAAAGAGAAAATGGTGAGCATGGAGCAAAACAGACTGATTGAGAGAGAAATTGAATGAGAGGAATAAGGAAGGAGGGAGAGAGACAAAAAGATGGGGAACAAACCAGTGGGACTGAGGAGGAAAGAGAGAGAGAGAGATCAGGACAAAGAGAGGGAGAAAGAAAAACCAGCACTGGGCTGCAGGATGATAAAAAAGGCCAGGGAGCAGGACAGAGGGGAATAATGGGACAGCGAGCTGGGCAGGGGGATACAGCGAGAAACGATGGGAGAAACAGTGGTATGGAGATATACAGACAAAAAGTTAGGGGGAGCATGGAGGACAGAGAGAATAAGAGAACAGGGACAGGGAGTGGGGCAGAGGTGGAGAAAGAGACAGACAGAGGAGGAGTGACAGGACCAAGGCAGAGAGATGGACAAAGAAAGAAGAAAACAGTGATGGGTAGCAGGCCAGAGGGACAAGGAAAGACAGGAGGAAGGGCAGAGCAATATAGAAAACAGGTGAAGGACAGGGAGCCAGAAAGAGGGATACTGCTAAAGAGAGAGGGACAGTGTCGTGGTTTTGGCTGGGATAGGGTTAATTCTCTTCCTAGTGGCTAATATAGTGCTGTGTTTTGGATTTAGTATGAGAATAATGTGATAACACACTGATATTTTGGCTGTTGCTGAGTATTCTTACACTGGTCAAGGACTTTTCAGCTTCCCATGCTCTGCAGGTGCACAAGAAGCTTGGAGGGAGCACAGCCAGGCCAGCTGACCCCAACTGCCCAAAGGGCTATTCCATACCATATGGCATCATGCTCAGTATAGAAACCAGGGGAGTTTGCCGAGGGGGAGCGATCGCTGCTTTGGGGACGGGCTGGGCATTGGTTGGTGGGTGTTGAGTGGTTGCATCACTTCCCCCTCCGCCCCCCCCCGGGTTTTGTTCCTCTCTCTCTCTCTTTTGTTGTTTTCCTTTTCATTACAATTTTTTTTTCTTTTTCCCATTTATTAAACTGTTCTTATCTCAACCCACGAGTTTTCTTACTTTTGCTCTTCCAATTCTCTCCCCCATCCCACTGGGTGGGGAGAGTGAGTGAGCGGCTGGGTGGTGCTTAGTTGCCGACTGAAGCTAAACCACGACAGACAGGGAGCAGGATGCTGGGATAGAGAGGCAACGACAGAGAGAATGACAGAGAGGTGGAGCATGAGAGAAAATGGGGACAGAGAGTGGGACAGAGAGGTGAAGCAATAAATAATAGGGACAGGGAGCAGGATGGAGGAAGAGAGACAGAGAGATGGGCATGTAAGACAATTGGAGAAAGAAGAGAAAGGGAACAGCACAGAGGGTCACAGAAGAAAAGAGAGGGATGGCAGAAAGAGAAAAATAAGACAAGGGAGAAGGACTGAGGAGCAGAGACAAAAAGGTACAGGGAAAAGGACAGAGATGGATAAAATAAAGACTGAAGGCAGAACAAAGGGAAAGACTAACAAGGACAGGGAGCAGGACAAAGGCATGGAGGAGGGAGAAAGGGTGATAGAGGCAGCAGGATAGAGGAAAAGAGAAAAAGAGCAAGAAGAGCAAGAGAAGGAGAATGAGAGGAGGATGTAGAGAGAAAGACTGGGACATGTAAAAAGAGGGGTTGGGGGGCACACACATCAGAAGGGTAGAAAGAAAAAAGAGATGGGGAGCAAGACAGTGTGACAGAGACGGAGAGAGGGAGGAGGGAGGGAGTGGGATGCAAGGATACAGAAAAGCAGAGGAGCAGGGAAGAGGAAAGAATGACAGAGAGAGAAAGAGGAGGATGGGGAGCAGGAGACAGATGGAGAACAAAAGAACAATGATGGGCAGAAGAACAGAAATACAGAGAATTAAAAAAATACTTCTAGGGAGCAGGACAGAGGAGTAGAGCAAGAGGAAAAAATCAACAGGGAGAAGGATGGGTAACACGCAGCAGGACTGTGTGTTACCAGGACACTGGGGGAGTGAGAGGGAGGGAACACAGAGCAGGACAGAGAGATGGAGAGAAAAAAAAAATAGGGACAGGAAGAAAAGCAGAGTAACCAAGAGAGGGAAAAAAACCAAAGGGAACTGGACAGAGATGGGCAGCAGAACAGAGAGATGGAGAAAATAAAAACAGGGACAAGGACAGGGACAGAGGGATAGAGAGGCAAAGAGAGGGGTGAGGACCAGGATAGTGGGATATAAACAGAGAGGGACAGTGAGGAAGAGACAAGATTACAGAGAGACAGGTCCAGGGAAGTGGAAAGAACGACAGAGAGAAAGAGAGAGGGGCGGGGAGCAGATCAGAGAGCTGGAGAAAGAAAAAATACTGCTGGGGAGCAGGACAGGAGGATAGAGCCAAAAGAGATGAATGGGAAGCAGGGCAGCAGGATGCAAACAGCAAAAATGACAGGCAACAGGACAGAGGGGTTGACAGAGAAGGGACAGGGAACAGGACAGAGAAATGGAAAGAAAAAATACTGATGAGCAATAGGACAAAGGCATGCAGAGAAAAAGAAGGAGGGAAAAGGAGGAAGGGGGAGAGAGAGAAAGATGGGGATAGAGCACGGGACATGGAGAGACAAAAAGCAGGACAAGAAACAGGACAGAGGGACTGGTGGCAGGGGTGAACCAGATGCAGATTAAGGCAAAGAGGTGGAGAAGGGAAAAAAACGGTGACGGGCTGCTGGAAGAGACGAAGGAAGAAAAAGTAGGGCAAGAGTAGGGAAGAGAGAAAGGAAAAAAGGGACAGCTGGCTGAACAGGCTAACTAGAAACAATGAGACAGGCAGTGGGACAGAGGGATAAAGGCAGAATAACCAGGGAGAGGAAGCAGGACAGATGGCCAGTGAGACAAAAAAAGAGCCAGGGAGCAGGACTGAGAGATGGAGAAAGAAGCATTAGGGACAGATGGGTAGAGAGAGGAAAATACAGGTTGGAGGAAGGACAGCAGGACAGAGGGAGAAAGAATGACAGAACCTGGACAGAAAGTGGGAGAAAGAAAATCCAGTGACAGACAGCAGACCAGAGCCAGGGGGACAGGGGGAAGGAAGGACAGGAGGAAGGAGAGAGGGATACAGAAATCAAGTGAGGGACAGGCAGCAAGAAAATGGGATGTACAGAAAAAGAGAGGGATGGGGAGCAGGACACTGGGATAGAGAGCAAGCAAGAGCAACAGAATGACAGGGCAATAGAGCCAGAGGAAAAACAGGGACCAAAGCAGGACAGAGAAATGGAAAAGGAAAATTAGGGATGGGGAGCAAGACAGAGGGGTGGAGAGACAACGAGGGACACAAGGATAACAACAGAGAGAGCGGGAGGGAGAGAGAAGGAGGGAGGAGGAGGGAAGGAGGGAAGAGGAGCAGCACAGAGGGATGGAGAAAGAAACAGAGGGATGGGGAGCAGGGCAGAGAAATGGAGAAAGAAAATACAGTGATGGGGAGCAGGACAGAGAACTAGAAAGAGAAAAATAAGACAAGGGAGAAGACTGAGGAGCAGAGAGAGAAAGAAAGGTCAAAAGAAAAGGTAAGAGAGGTAGAGAAATCAAGAACAATAGGGATGAGGAGCCCTGCAGAGAGATGGAGCAAGAAAATGTAGGGTTGGTGAGCAGAACAGAGGGACAGAGAGATGGAGGGGAAAGGAAGAAGAAAGGAGGAACAAAGACAGTGACAGGGTGCAGGACATACAGACAGAGAGAGAAAAAGGACAGGGAACAGGACAAAGGGATTGAGAAATAAAGAAAGGGTCAGATCTGTACAAAGAGACCCAGAAGGAAAAAAGAAACAGCAATGGGCTAGAGGACAGAAGAAGAGAAAAAAGGGCCAGGGAGCAGGACAGAGGAGAGAAAGGGAAAAAGGGAAAGCCGGCTGGACAGGGAGGTACAGCAAGAAATGACTGCACAGGCAGCAGGACAGAGGAATAAAGACAGAAAAAACGGGAACAGGAAGCAGGACAGAGGGACAGTGAGAGGAAACAAGGGGCAGGGAGTAGGATGAAGGTGGAGAAAGAAGGATTGGGGCAGAAAGATAGAAAACGAAAAAATAAAGACAGGAATAAGGATGGGGGATGATAGAGAGGGGGGAAAAGACAGACAAGGAGCAGGACAGATTGTCAGAGAAGGACAGGGAGCAAGACAAGGTGATAACAGAGAGAGAAAAAAGGGACAAGGAGGCAGGACAAAGTGAAAACAGGCAAAAATAAGAGATAGGGAGCAGGACAGAGATGGAGAGGAAAAAGCCTAGGAGAGAGAGATAGGGCAGCAGGAGAGATAGATGGAGAAGGAAAAAACCAGCACTGGGCTGCAGGACAGAAATGGAGTGAGAAAAAACAGTGACAGGGAGCAGGACAGAGTGACAGAGAACAAAAAAAACCAAAGAGGGAACAGGGCAGAGAAATGGGGGCAAAGGCAAGGAGAAGGACACAGAAAACAAGAGGGAGTGGGGGGATAGGGAGCAGGACAGAGAAATGGAACAAGAAAGGAAAAAAGGACAGGAAACAGAACAAAGGGAATGAGAAACAAGGACAGGGAGAAGGACAAAGGGATGGAAGAGGAAAAAAATAGCGATGGGCTGCAGGACAAAGATGGAGGAATTAAAAAATAGACCCAGGGAGCATGACAGAATGACAGAGAGAGAAAAAAGGGACAGAGATCAGGACAGCACTGGAGGAAAAAAAACCAACTGTGATGAGCAGTGGGAGAGAGAGATATGGAGAAAGAAAAAAGACTGAGGAAGAGAGAAAGGAAAGAAGGGACAGCCAGCTGGACAGGGGAATACAGTTAGAAAGGATGGGAGAGGGACTGGGACAGAGAGAGAAAGACAGAAAACATAGCAAGAGGAAGCAGGGCAGAGGGACAACAAGAGAAAAAAAATGGACAGGGATCTGGACAGAGATGGAGAAAAAAGCAACAGGGACAGAGGAAAAGAGACAGAAAGAGCAACAGGGAGCAGGGCAGAGAAAGAAAAATCAGAGCAGCAGCAGGATGAAGATGGAGAAAAAAAAACTGGGATGGGCAACAAGACAGAGAGGAAGAGGAATATGGGCAGGGAGTGGGACAAAGGGATACAGCAATCAACGATGGGACAGGAAGCAAGACAGAGCAACAGACAAGAATAACGACAATGAGAGAGAGAGAGAAAGACAGAGATCTTGAGAAGCACAGGGGGTTGGAGAAAGAAAGAGAGGTATTAGGAGCCCTGCAGAGAGATGCAGGACACAAAAAAATGGGGCAGGGAGCAGCACAAAGGGTCAGAGAGAGTAAGAGAACAGGAAGGAGGACAGGGACAATGAGACACAGAATGAAAAAAAACAGCGACAGTGAGCAAGACAAAGGAATATAGAGAGAAAGAGAACAAAGAAAAGAGAGAGATAGGAAGGCAGGGACACAGAGTAGCACATACAGGCACAGAGAGAAAATAATGCCAGGAAACAGGCTAGAGTGATTGTGGGGAAAAAAAAAGAGATGGATGCAGATCAGGACAAAGAGATGGAAAAGGAAAAAACAGTGACGGGTGCAGGACAGAGACAGAGGATGAAAATAAAGAGGGACAGGGAGCACAACACAAGAATAGAGAGGAGAGGTACAGGGAAGCAAAAAAAAAAAAAAAAAAAAAAAAAGACAGCAGCGTGGGAAAGAGAGGGGGCCAGGGGAGGGGTAGAGAGGACCCAGGACACAGAAGAGGAGCGACAGGGTCCTGAGGGCCCAGAACTCACCGCAGCTCTCGCTTTTGGCGCTGCTGGGAGAATTTGCCAATTCAGACACTTCTTTCTCCTTTTCTCCTCCCTTCCCATTCTGTAACTCCGGTCACTTGGCTGTCCTTCACCTAAGGACACGTGGGTGTCTCATCACAGCTCTTATGAGACAAGGCTTCCTAGACACACAGCCTCGCTCGCTCGTGCAATACGCGGCTGTACCGCGCTTTGCGTTATGCACACAGACCCTGCGGTGCACGCTGGCGGCCTGGCCTGCTGCGGGCTACGAGGAGGGATCCTTCCTCACCCGGAGAGGCGGGCTCTCTCTTGCCTGCAGCGGGAGGCAGCTGCCGGCCGGCCTTCGACATCTTCTTCTTTACCTTTCTCTGGCCTCTCCAGCTTCAGCCGCGGCAGCTCCTGCCCACAGCCACCAAGCGCTCCGCCCGTCCCTTCTCGCCCCCACGCCGCCAGGAGAGCGAGGCCAGGCAGAGACAGCCCGCGCAAGCCTGAGGCGGGTGCGGTCACCGGCAGCCCCAGGGGAGGAACGGACAACCGCGTCCTCAGCGCAGCCTCTGGGGGAGGGAAAGAAGAAGCAGAGACCGTTATTACCGTAGCTCGCCCCTGGCCGAATCCCCTCCTTCCCCAGGGGCTTCTGGAGACGCACCGAGGGCCAGCTTGCCGCCGTCACGACAGGGCTTGGGGGTGACCTGGGGCTACAGGACTCCAGCAGACCGTGAGCCTGCCGCAGCGGGCGTTTTGAAGCTCCCCGTCCCGCCGCCCCCGCACCCGCCGAAGGGGCTCGTTCGCCTCACCGGTGCTCCCGGCCCTCACCCGCCGCCGCCGCCATGTTGCTCCCGGGCACCGCGCATGCGCCGGCCGCCAACGGCGCGCCGGAGGGGCCAGAGCCGGCGTGCGAAGGCCGGGCGGCAGTACCGCGATCGGCCACGAAACGGTGCGGTGCGGGAGCTGCAGTACCGACTTCGGCCACGCGGCGGCGGCAGCAGCGAGCGCCCGGCGGGCGGCGCCGGCCCAGGGGCGGCACGGGAGCCGCACTGACGCGCTTTGCGCGCCGAGCCGAGCGCCCGCCGGCACCGCGCACGTGGGGCGGCCGCGGCGTTTCCTTACCGGGAGGCAGCAACGAGCGCGGCGGCCCCACCCCGCACGCACCGCAGCATCGCATCGCCGTTACCGGCAGACGGCAGCGTGGAGCACGGCGGCGTCCCCGCGCATGCGCGGCTCCCGAGCTGCAGTACTGACTTTTGGTCGCCGTGCGGCAGTAGCGAGGGCGGGGCGCGCGCCACCGCGCATGCGCGGCTCCCGCGGTGCAGTGCCGACGCTCGGTCGGCGGGCGTCAGCAGAAGGGCGTTGTGGTGGTGCGGAAACAAGGTACAAAGGCCCGTTCCCTTTGTGAAATACCGGGACTTTTCTGCCTGTGATCACTGCCTGAAGGCTGTCAAAGGGTACTAGCTTGATCACCTACCTACCTATCATTTACTTTGCTTGATTACTGCAGTTGTTACTATTGAAAGCACCTAGCCTTTCATAAAGGGCACATACTGACTTCTTAAAAGCTTTTAGTGCCTCCACAGAATTGCCTGTACTTCTGATAGGTTGCCGGCTTCCTCAAACCAAGCTGCAAGAAAGATTTTGCCCTCAAGGCAGAACCTTCTGCTTCCACAGGAGTTAAAGACGAAACCGTGGGTCACTATTTTCTAATAAAACAAAAGTGGTAAAACATTTTCTCTAAGGGAACTAACTACCATATCCCAGTCACTGCAGGTTTCTTAGTATCATGTTGTAATCTGCTTTAAATGCTTTTATGTAAAAGGAAGCCCTCAAAATGAGGTATTACTGGATTTAATCTTTATTACACACATTACCCTGGTGCCATGGAGGACCTGCTTTAAAGCATCGGTAACACCCCATTTTTGCACTTGATCTCAAGCATGCCTGCGCATAAAAAGCTATGAAAATGTGCCCTTCGGTAGCAAACCTAGACAAGCAATTATTCACTCCAGTCCTTTGGTTCTTGGCACTTCCACTGGATGTAGTCAAAGATGTCTTTTTCACATTCTACTAGCTAGGGCCTCCCCAGAAACTCCTGCGAGCATAGTACAGATGGGATTTAAAAGGTAGAAATTCTGTACAACTGCCAAATGCACTGCAAGATTAAGACAAACTGGATTTGCACAGAAACCACAGACCTTTTCATACAGTCACAAAGGTGTTCAGGTATTAATTCACATTAGCACCAAAGGAAATAAGGCATCTAATTACCTTTGGGGCTATATGCTTGTTCAGTTTGGAAAGAAAAATATCCAGTCCTGTCCTGTTCTCCTGTCCAAGACAAGACACAACTGAAAGACATAGATAATCTTGTTAAAAGAATGAGAAAACAGACACGTGCTGTGCATGGCACTCAGACACAATCTTTAGACAAAAAAATAAAACTCTCTGAATTAGATTGGATGGCCAAAAGGGATATCTTCTTTGTGCCACAGTACTGCCTGTACGTAAGCAGGCTGCCTCTCCCTGCTATAATGAGACCTAACACCAGCAAAGAAACAGCGAAAAATTTAGGAAACTACAGTGTTTACCAGAAGCATTTCCAATATGTTTAGGAAACAATTTAAGGAGAAGATCACACAGAGTATAACCAGAAATACTACTCTGCACAAGGCTTGAACTGACCAGCCTAGTTGATGGATCATGTACTCATTGATTGCAAAGCTCATTTCCAGAACATGAGTTCTCAAGTTTTTACTGAACATATGAAATATGAAATATGCCTATGAAACACAGTGCACCACAGTAATCCTGATCTTGGGGCATAAGTTTGGAATAAGAGTGAATCATAGAATCATAGAATGGTTTGGTTTGGAAGGGACCTTCAAAGATCATCTAGTTCCACCCCCCCTGCTCTGGCAGGGACATCTTGCACTAGATGAGGTTGCTCAAAGCCCCGTCCAACCTGACCTTGGGCACCTCCAATGATGGGGCATTCACAGCTTCTCTGGGCAACCTGCTCCAGTATATCACCACCCCCATAGTAAAGAAGTTCATCCTTACATCCAATCTAAATCTACCCTCTTTATGGTTTAAAACCATTGCCCCTTGTCCTGTCACTACAGGCCCTGGTAAAAAGTCTCTCCCTGTCTTTTCTTATAAGCCCCCTTTATATATTGAAAGGCCGCAATAAGGTCTCCGCAGTGCCTTCTCTTCTCCAGGCTGAACAACCCCAACTCTCAGCCTTTCCTCATAAGAGAGGTGCTCCAGCCCTCTGATCATTTTTGTGGACCTCCTCTGGACCCACTCCAACAGGTCTGTATTTTTCTTGTCCTGGGGACCCCAGAGCTGGATGCAGTACTCCAGGTGGGGTCTCATAAGAGCGGAGCAGAGGAGGGAGAATCACCTCCCTCGACCTGCTGGCCACGTTTCTTTTGATGCAGCCCTGGATACAGTTGGCTTTCTGGGCTGCAAGTGCACATTGCTGGCTCATGTCCAATTTTTCATCCACCAGGATCCCACAGGGCTGCTCTCAATCCATTCATCCTCCAGTCTGTATTGATACTGGGGACTGCACCGACCCAGGTGCAGGACCTTGCACTTGGCCTTGTTGAACTTCATGAGGTTCACAGTGGCCCACTCCACAAGCCTGTCAAGGTCCCTCTGGGGTGGCATCCCTTCCCTCTAGTGAATTAACTGCACCGCTCAGCTTGGTGTCATCCGCAAACTTGCTGAGGGTGCACTCAATCCCAGTATCTGTGTCACTAATGAAGATGTTAAATAGTACTGGTCCCAGTACGGACCCCTGAGGGACACCACTCACTACTGCTTTCCTCTTGGACATCGAGCCATTGACTGTAAGTCTCTGGATGTGGCCATCCAGCCAATTCTTTATCCATCTAACAGTCCATCCATCAAACCCATCTCCCTCCAATTTAACAGCAAGAATGTTGTGGGGGACCACATCAAAGACCTTACAGAAGTCCAAGTAGATGACACCCATAGCTCTCCTCTTGTTCACTGGTGCAGTCACTCCATCATAGAAGGCCACTAGATTAGTCAGGTACAATTTGCCCTTGGTGAAGCCATGTTGGCTGTCTTTAATCACCTCCCTGTCTTCCATATGTTTTGACACGTCTTCCAGGAGGATGTGTTCCATGATCTTACTGGGCACAAAGGTGAGGCTGACTGGTCAGTAGTTCCCTTTTTAAACTGGGTGTTTAAAAAACTGGTCAGTTTTTACCCTTTTTAAAAATGGGTGTGATGTTTCCCTTTTTCCAGTCACTGGGGACTTTGCCTGACTACCATGACTTTTCAAATACGATTGAGAGTGGCTTGGCAACAACATCAGCCAATTCCCTCAGGACCCTGGCATGCATCTCATTGCGTCCCGTGGACTTGTCTATGTTCAGGTTCCTCAGGTGGTCCTGAACCTGATCACTTACATGGGAGGGACTTCATTCCCCCAGTCCCTGTCTTGAGGTTCAGGGGCTTGAGACATGTGGGAAGAGAGATTACCACTGAAAACTGAGGCAAAAAAATTACTGAGTACCTCAGCCTTCTCCATGATGGTTGCCACTATTTCTCCTGCCTTATTTATTGGGGTGGGGTGTGGGGGGGTGGGGTGTGCATTTTCTTTCATCTTCCTTTTCTGCCCAACACACCTGTAGAAGCTCTTCCTATTATTCTTCAAATCCTTTGCCAAATTGAACTCCAACTGTGCCTTGGCTTTCCTGATCCCATCTCTACACATCCAGGCAGCATCCCTATATTGAGAGAAAAGTATACATTGAAGACAAGCGTGAGGTTACAAGTCATCTGGAATTCAGCCATCCAGACGCTCTAGATTTACTGCCTATTTAAGTGCACATATTCCAGAATTCTGTACACTTCACTTTCCCAGAGGCCTCCTGCAAGAATGACATGCATATTCAAGAAAGGCCCAGCGCAACTGTCCTGACCTATAAATTACTGGTGTCCAACCACTGCACGGCTATAGTGCTAGCATTCCTACTACCAAGTAATGTCAAAGCAGCATGACAAAGTAGGACATAATTCTGAAACTGGATATAAAGAGCCATCTTCCAGTTGCGAGCTGAAGTACAGTATTCTCACTAATAAGAGATTATAGAGACCTGCAGCTGTACAGTGTCTTCCATACTACAGAAAGAATTCAGGTACCTAGTAAATGCCAGGTTCGGAATGTGAAGTAGAGATTTGAATGTCCATTCAAACAAATGCCCATGATGTACCAGACATCTAATGTATTCTTAGCTTTACTGGCTAACAGTTCTTTTGTGTGGACAGGCCGCTCCATCTTCTTTATTTGGCAGCTGACAGACACTGTATGAGGAAGCAAAGAAAGGAAGAAAATCAAAATTAAATTAACCAGATTTGAGATCTGTCTTACAGGGTTTGATTGATTACCTGCCCCCCAACCAGCTTTTGAAATGCACATTTCCAAATACATGTAGTTCTGTGATCACTGGTATTCTGGAGAGGCTAGTAATAAATGGCACACGTTAAACAGGCATGAAATTGTAAACTAAGCCTCAGAACTGTATAAAGCCAAGATGAAATTAGAAGCCCTGTGTTAAAGGTTTCCCAAGCTCTTTGTTTCATTCAGAAGTCGGAAGCTTTTTGAATGCCAGTTATAATGTCAGCTATACCAACTGACATTCTGGTATAACCTCCCAAGCACGGCTTCAACTCAATAGTTATAAATGAATGACCCATGTGTGAAGGATTACTTATATAGATGCATTCAGTCATACACATGCAGATAGACCATTGAAGGGTTAAAAAGAATGGTGTTCTGAAACTCTCGGGTTCCCCAACCCTCTTTCCCTAGCCCCTTCGTCAGTGCCTGGATGAGATGAAGCTGTTCCATTGATCATGACTGTTCATCCTCCAGAGGCCGGTGCTGGAGTGAAAGGACAAAGCGAGCAACCGCAGCCTCCTACTGAGCAGCATTCAGCCCTTCTGCACTTACGCAGCTGCAAATTCGCTTCTGCCTGCTCAGGGCTTGAGTCAGGGGAGGCACATAACAATGTTCATTCAAAGGCATAGTCCGCCTATGTTCATTATTAATTCAGCTGCTATTATTAATACTAGATGTCTATAATTTTATAATACAACAATTATAGAATAATACACTACAGTTGCTGAAAATGTTACTATATGGCATGGAATGCAAGTTAAAAATTCCAACAGCTCACAGCCCTGCTGTCTCCTGTTTGTGACACCTGATGTTAGGGCCAAGGCAAGTGACCAGGTCAAGTCATAGCTCCCTCCTTTGATTTTCAGAGATGGGATTTCTTTTGGGCTTGCTGTGAGCTGGAGGGGAAGTCAGCCTAAATATCCGCCTTCTCAAACTGATGTTGCAGGAACTGTCCACCTTCTTGGCCAATCCACAACTGAGTCCATACTTACTCAGCCCTGTAGGTGGAGAACTGAGAAACATGAAGCCGTTCATATGTACCATTGTCCTCATCCCATTGATGTGTTACTGGACTCATACTGGTAACAAATTACAGCCCCTTCCATTTTGGTTCTAAGGCATGTTTCTTTTTAACCAAGCTCAAAACCGTTACTTGGCCTCAGTATCACCATATATCTATATGAATTTGATTCTTATTTTCCCCATTTTTTTCTTGTTTCTTTTACTGCTTCTTCCACCAGAACCTAAATTTCTTCTTTATCCTCTTGTAATGTTTTTCCCATTCCCACTGATCACCTCCAGGATCCTTAGGGTCTCATGTGTGGGGCATGGGCTGTCCAAACAAAACATGCCACGAATGTAAACTGGTCCATCAGCTGTTGCTATTTCTTAAAGCTGCTAATACCACTGGTAATTTTTCAGTCCATTTCTTTGGATATTGCCCTATAATTTTCTTGAGTTTATTTTTAATAGTCTGCTTCATTCTTTCTACCGCTCCAGAGTGCTGTGAGTGGCAGGATATATGCAGCCTTTGTTTAATTCCCTGTTTACTCATGAAGGCTTGAATTACTTCACTTACCAAACCTCCTCCTTTTCTATCTCCTGTTCTATCTAATGCTAGCCAGTGATCCACACCAACAGCTCATTTCCTTAGACAGATTTTTTTTTTACACTTACAGCTGCTGTGTTTCTTTTAGTGGGGAGTCTTCAACCCATCCCAGAAAGATATATGTGGTGATAAGCAGAGACTGACTATTTCTTTAATTTAGCGCAGTTTATACAATCCATTTGCAGTATTTACCGAGCTCTCCAGCTTCTCTGATGCAAGAGATGGGAGCTTGGTTTTATTACTTTGCTTACAGAATTCAGCTCAGTAGAGAAGAGGGGCTGGCACGAAGCACCTCCCGGCAGTCCGGAGCTCTGCCTCCACACGCGCCCCCCGCTCAGCACCAACAGCCTGCGGCACCGAGTGCTAACTTGAGACGCTCTGGCAGACCGCCGGGCGATGCCCCCCTCACGGCAGAGCCGGCCCGTCCTCTCGGGAAAAGCTGCACCCCCGCAGAGCGCCCACCCCATGCTCCCCAGCACCCGTCCCGCCGCGGCGGCCCCGTGCCCAGCAGCCCCGAGCAGCGCTCGCCGCTCTCCAGCCCGCACACCCCGCAGCCCCGCAGGGCGGGCCCCGCTCCCGCCGGCACGCCCGGGGTCGGCCCAGGGACGCCGTGCCAAAGCCCTGCTCCAGCCCCACGAGCCCAAGGGCGAGCGCGGGCCGCGGCCCCGACCGGGAGCGGCCGGCCTGGGCGGAGCCAGGGCGGCCCAACAAGGCCCCCGAGGCAGCCCCTGCCCCGCCGCGGGGCCGCAGCCTCCCGGCACCTCCAGGTGGAGGCGGCGGCAGCGGGCGGGAAACGTCCCGAGGCCCGCGGCCAGCCGAGGGGACGCGCTCGCCTTGTCGCGACCGCGGCCCCTCAGCGCCGGGCGGCCCCGGCCTCACCGCCGCCAGCGAAGAGAGACGCGGCCGCGACTCGCCGCCCCTGGCCGGCTGCGGCGGCGGGAGCGGAGCGGAGAGCCGGGAGGGCAGAGCCGGGAGCGCAGAGCCGGGAGCGCAGAGCCGGCGCGGCAGGGGCGGAGACGCCGCGCCCCCGCCTGCTGGCGAGCGGCTCCCGCTGGCTGCGCCCACCCGCGGCAGCGAGCGCGGCCGGGCTGCGCGCCGTGCCCGCGGGAGGACGGCGGGGCCGGGCGGGCAGGGCCGGCTGGCTGCGCCCGGGGCGTGAGCACCGGAGGGGGCGGCGAGCGGGGACAGCGGCCTCCCCCGTCCGCGAGGCGCTGGCGGGCGGGCGTGCGCCTGTTCCACAACGCAGGATCTGGGTGGCCCCAAAGGTGTTGCCGGTGGACACGGGGGCACAGCAAGGGTGACAGGAGGGGTCTGTATGTACCAAAGGTAGATGCACGCTCTCTGCTCGGCCTCCTCGCCCTGCTCCTGATCTCCAGCTAGCAGTGAGGGTGTTAACGTGCTGCGGAGGAAGAATGTGTAGCAACCAGAGCACCAGATACTGAGAGAAAACAGGTCTAAGAGCCCTGAGCAAAACAGGAAAGGGAAGGCGGTTAGTCCAAGCCTTTGCATTTGTATTTTTTTCTATTGCAAAGCAAGGTTGGGTTTTTTTCCTTTTTTTTCCCCCTCCTCTCTTTCTTCTTCCTGACTGTTTGTCAACAGATGTACGCTGGAGAGGAAGCTGCTCTGCAGGGGCTGTGTTTTCAACGGATATGACTGCAGCGAGAAGGACCTGCTGAAGCGCATTGGCAAGGCTCGCCTTGCCTGTGAGATGGGTCACTTCCTGATGGACAGCTTCAAAGTTAGGTGAAGCAGGAAATGGGGGGGAGGGAATCCCATGTCACATCGAGGTCTGTTTGCAACAGGGTCTGGACTAGCTGAAAGGAATTGGGGGCGGGTGGAGATGGACATGACCAGGATAAGGCAAGTGGCTGTATTGATGAAGCCATAACCAGCTTCTTCAGGTAATAAACGGTGTAAGTGGAAAAACAGGGGAAATCACATGCAAAAATTAGATCTGGTGAAATGTTTTTTCCTCAAGTATTTCAGGTTCTTGGAAGATCCTTAAATCAAAGTGCTACACTTACATAGAAGGGAGAACAAGCTGTAAGGACAGTCTGGGCACTCTCAGGGTGTCAGTGAACCTCAGCTAGTGAGTGCTGGTTAGGAGCCTCCAGAATTTGTTGAGGATTTGAAGGGGAGCCAAGACGTTTCCATTTACTCAGGAAAACCTGTTGGTTGGATCATACTCTGGGTTGCAGTTTGCAACCACAGCTTATAGATTCAGCCACACAATGGGAAATCATCACCTCGAAGCCTACACTACCTGGAAACCAAACCCTTTAATTTCCTTGCTGTCAATGGAGAACAGGAGTTCTTTACCACAGTGAGGTCTTTCCCTTGCTGATCTGAGGGATCTGCAAGGAAAACTGCTTCCAAGGCTGATCTGAGCTCAAGGCTGTAACTTGGAGGAGCTGAGCTATTAAATAGTAGCTGCTGGTCTCAATCCACCATGGAAAGCTTTTCCTTCTCTAAGCCTCTCTGACAGGCAAATACTGCTCTGCTTCTCCACATCTCAGATTAGGATGGAAAAATAAGGCTGGGATTTTGTTGACATTTTGCAGAGCAGCTTGCAGAGAGGGCATTTCAGCATTCCCCAAGAGTGGGCTAAGTCTTACGAGGGCAGCTGGGACTTCCTGGAAGTGTTGGACTTCCCATGCTTGCCCTATGCAGGAGACCTGAACGCTCACGATAGAAAACATCTGCGTGCTCTGAACATGTGGAAGTCAGGCTGAGTCCATAGTAGAATCCTGCACTTTGGAAAACCTTAGACAAAATGTAAGATAAAGAAATCCCTTCAAATTCCCCCAAACAAAATCTCTGGAAAAGCAGTAGCTGCTAGGCGGTAGGAGGATGTAGGGGAATCCTCTGTTTCCATACATGCTTTCCATCATGATAGCAAAGGCAAACTGTGGTCCCATGGAGTGCATTTAGGACACCTAAAGGGTGAGTCAGGGCTGGCATCTAGGGATGACTTAGTAACAACAAAAAAACCCCCAACCCTGCAGCACATATTTCTCATTTAGTGATGGCTTGAGCACTCTGCATTTTTACAGGAACCTTGCTCTACTGGTGACTTAACAGTTACTCATTTTTCTGGTATTCTCTGTGCTGATAATTCTCTGTGAGGTGGCAGTGAACGTCATTCAATGTTCACTCACGCAACGGCAGAAGAGCTACCTCCTTTTCTTTTGCATTTTAAGCTTGCTGCTTTTGGACCAGATGTGGACACTTCACTGTGTCCTGGAACCTGTGGCCTTGCCCTGGTGTGATAGTAAGGGAAGTTAAACTTCCACTGTGGAGATCGAGTTGTTTGCCTGAAGGGGCACTTAGGTTTCTGTAAGACTATGGTATTTGAAACTGCACCACTGGCAGGAGCTGCTTAAGAAATTGCAGTGCTCGGCTCGTATGTGCACTTTTCGCTCAGCATCAGACATTTCTGTGTGCACAATGCTCTGGGCCAGGTATTTTACTCATTCCTTACTTCAAGCAACCTTTGGTTTTTATTTCAGCAGACGTTTTCCTGAGGAGGGGCAGCAGAGATAAGGGGATACTTTTTCTGGTAGATGAGTTACACCAGGATTGTTGTACCATGGGATGTTTTTCACTTTCTTCCAAAGCACTCAGTAGTTGGAGACATTACAAAGTAGATGGCCTAGGAAGTTTGTCTGAGTGTGCCAGTTCTTATATTTTCATGAATTTAACATTGGAGAATTACCAGTATCTTTCTGGTCATACTGTTAAACTAAGACTCTTTTTTTTAAGCTCCTGCAGGGTAGACTTTTTACAAAATGTTCACAGAGGATGGGTCAACTTCTAGAAGTCTAACACTGGATTTGGGATACCATGGCTAGCTCTAAACAAAGCTTTTCTCATTGACGGGCAAGGGGAGGCTGCATAGCGAAAGAATTGGCAAATTTGGTAAACAAACAAGAGGTGTGAGGGAGATGGGAACAGATTTGAATCCAGCTTGTGATGAAGATGTGATGAATCCAGGTTTTGTGATGGGCAAAGGTGAGAGGTTGAAGATGTCATTTCAAGCTGTATCAAAATTGATACATTTCAGTTGTTGGTGGGGTGACCAAAGCAAAGATGGGTGACACAGGGCAGCCCCAAATGGATGAGATCAGAGTCATTATAATAATGTTGTAAATATGGAAAACTATCTTGGTATAAACAAGGCCAGAGTAGCACTCACTGTCTTCCCATCTGATGGAGGCTAGTGTGGGATATTTCAGAAATACAAAATCCCAACCACATTATCAGGGACAGGCAGTGAGTCAGAAATGTGAAAGTCGAGCAGACATTTTCTCTTCTGTTCCTATCGTTGTGAGCAGCATGGGGTGGCAGCCAGAAAGCTAGCAGATCATTTGTCTAATAGGATGCATTTGACATAGAAAACGAATGATGAAAAGTTGAAAAGAAAAAGGAAAATTTCTGAAGTCCAAAGGACAGTGAGATAAAAATCAGTACTGAGTTTTCAGGAAAGGTTGAATGTGGCCGAAAACTTTCGATGCATTAAATTACTTGTCCTACTTGTTCATATCAAATCTCTTCTCTTCCAGTGATGTGTAAGTTCAGTATTTTTGTTGAGGGAAGATTCGACATATAGCAGTACAGCATGTAGGGATTTTTTTCTGAGAGCCTTGGGTTCAAGATGTGTCCTAGTTCTGTATAAGCACTCGTGATCTCATTTTTTGGTTTAACTGTACTAATGCTGTAACAGTATTTCTGCAATTAATGCATCACCACCCAAGAAACTACAGAAAATGGCATTGCCCTATGTGTCTCATGCAATGAACAGCCTCCTTCCAGTTCCATTGGGACTAGGGAACTGGGTTATCCAGTTTATGTTTCAGGTAGTGATAGAGTATGCATTGCACATTTATTATAAGTAAAGTCCCTGAGTTTCTGCTAGTCTGCATAATCAGCTGCAGTAAATTACCAGAGTGCCAGGAGCCCTAGCCCTAAACAGCATTCATGTCTGTGCAGTCTGTCAATGTCTCTGTCCATTGCTGTGAATAATTGAGTGTAGTGACAGAGGCTGGAACTTTGCTAATAGTTAAAATGCTTTTGAATTAAAGCAAGTAATGGAGGGAGGAGGAGCCTGTCTGTACAGATTACTGTGCTCTTTGGGGCAATCGTCAGAGCAGTTGTCCTCTTTACAGGGAAAATGAAGCATAAGAAGGTTATTAAAGCAGATTTTGACAGAAAATGTGGTTCTGTATGGGAAACTTTTCATTAAAAGAAAATCTGGAAGACATTTGGCTGAAAAACAACATATTGCAAAAATAGATGCCCCCCATCTCCTCTAGGCATCAAGCAGAGATTTCATCTTCCATGACCCCTCTGTGAAGCTCTGCCTCTTGTTAGTCAAGAGCAGATTGCAGTTTCATATGAGAACTGTACTGCAGCATGAGCCTGCAGTGTTGACAAGGTGACAAGGATGAGATCACAAATCACAGCTCCCAGAAAGTGCAGCAATGGCATTCCCAAACATACTGGTTCAGATTTAGCAGCAATATTTCAGTTTTGTGTTTCCCTTTTTCTGGAGGTTATGTTTTTCCACCCAGTCAGTTCTACTGATTTTCCCAGGGCCAGATGGCAAGTTAGTGGTAACACTGAGAATGAAGATCCCCTGTATTTCTGTCCTTTCCAACCTCCAACATCTAAATAAGATGGCCATCACTTGAATAGCATAGAAAAATAAAGTGGGCAAAGATCATTCCTTGTTCCCGTGGAAAAAATTTGTCTAAAATGCTGATCCTATTTGTTGGCTCCCGTCCTGTACTTAAAGAGCAGTGATATAACTAACTCTCTGATGTGCATGCAAATGAACTGATAAATTGGCTGCTTTTTGTTTTTCAGTACAATCCTGTTGAGTCGCCCCAGTTCAGAGTGTGATTGCTTACATTTTGCTGTTAGCAAGAAACACCTACTCTTAGCGTCAATAAAACTTCTGTCACAAACAATAATACAACCACCAGTTGCTTATACTGCTTCTGGGAAATTAAAATTTTACCCACTCTATACCCATGCTTTACAGGAAGACAGCAAAACTCTCACAGATCCTGAGAAAGTAGCTTCAAAATCTCATTTTCAGCTGCTAACCTAAGGATAAGTTTAGTTGTGGTGACAAGCATTGCTATAGCTAAGCATCTCATTACATTACAGCCAAGGTATAATCAGTATCCACAGGGACAGCTGGATTGCTGGAAATTGAAGCCATTAGCTCTCAAATGGAAAAAGCAGTAGCTTCATCACACAGCATCACCAGTTGGATGTCCAGATCTCCCCTGATAGCAGAAATCTCTATTGCTAAAGCTACAATTCCCTTTCTGGCTCGTTGCAAGAGAAATTTCATTTGTTTTATCAGGACAATCATAAGTAAAACAAAGCAAGGAATGACAGACAAAACCTAAGACCTTTCTGCCTGTGAAATCAGATATCTTTCAGCAAGCCTTGAACCTCCGCAAACTGTCCTACAAAGCAATGTGATAAAAATACAAAGAAAAAGGTCTCTTATCCACTAATGCCACAGGGCCCAGTTGATAATGTTCCACTACCGGGTCAAGATGCAATACAGCCCAAAAGGCATCTAGCTTGCAGAGGCTTCACTACGCACTGAAAACAAAGGCAGCTGTAATCAGCAAACACAGAAATTGGGCCAGGCCCATAGTTGATCCTGGTGGTCTCTTTCAAGAATGTCTTAACATTAGTACAGTGGGTGTCTGCTGGAAATGTGAAAATAACAAGGTTTTAGCAGGGAGTGAAAGTTGGAAAAGGCTCAAGAGAAGAAGAAAAATATCTGAATCCACTCCTAGAAAATTTACACCTATGTGTTCCTTGTCTACCAGCAAAGTAGTACCAGTAGTACCTCTGTAATGGACTCTGTTTATCACTTCATCACCCAAAGCTATCAGCCTGCGTTAGTTTTATGAAGTTTCATTCCTAACTTCACCCTTTAGAAAACCTTCGGAAATTAGGCTGATGGTATAACTGTGTCTTGAGGCAAGTAAGGGTGTAAAGAACTGCTCAGGAAGAATACATCTGAAAAAGGAATTACTACACCCAGCAAACCCCAATTTGTGTTGGTTCTCTCCCCCCTCCCATGCCCTGTATTGTTCTCATTAGTTCTCATGTGTTGTCCTCCACATCTTTTCTTCTCCATAAGCACTGCTCAGACAGAACCCTAAAACCGTGCACAACTACCAGTAACCTGTCTCACTGAAGTCCTAGCCATTGTTTAGTTGTCCTACAATAATAAACTACAAGTTTCTTTTAATTCTTTACCAACGTAGATTTCACAGGGCATTACAGGAATAGATAAACACCATTCTATCCATTTTACAAGGAGAAGGGATCACTTAAGGTACCACGATGAGCCACTGGCATAGCTTGAATAGGATCCGTGTTGTGTTCTCATCACTGAACCCTGGCTCCATCATCACAGGCTCCTGAGAACTCCTGGCAGGATGTCGCCTCATCTGGGAAGAGGAACAGATTGCAGTTCCTGGCTAGAGGATGAAGCAACAAAGGCCTGGCTTTGTTTTAAATTATGCAAGTGTCCTCTTCAGAGAGCATAGCTGTTGCTCAGAAATGGGACATAACTATAGCCACGCAGAGCAAGTGCCATTCAATTTCAAAGCAAATACGGGCTTTCACTGGGAAGAAGATAACTCAAGACCTTCAAGAAAAGGGTTTTTTGTTTTGGGTGTTGGGGTTTTTTTTTGGCTTATGGTTTCTACTCAGCAGAAGTCTTTTTTTCTTTATAGTGACACTTGGTCTCACCTCTTGGAGTGCAGAGATAGATGCTTGCTTGCTTGTTTATAGAAGCTGCGTACAATACTCAGAACTGTTATAAAGAGTAGCTGCCCAGTGACATTGGCTCTGAATCACTAGTACCTGCAGTACAGGGTGACAGGAGCTCATGTGAGATCAGCACCACATTGTGGGGTCAAGTCCTAGGTCCTGCCACATCTAAACAGACCAGGACATAGCGATCAGATGCTTAAGGACTGATGGCAAAACTTAGAACAAGGACCTGGGGCCTTGCACATCAAACCAGTGACCCCGTGCTCATGTGCTGTGCCTGGAGCTCACGTGCAGGCTTGGTGTTCTAAGACAGGTAAGAAGGGCTGCCTCTTCATGCGCCTCAGGGGCCAGAGAATATTGTCATGGTAAAAGCTCTTGCTCTTTGCTTTCTGGAATTTCTACTCATGAAGCACCAGTGAATGCTTTTCTCGCTGCTTCCTCAGTTCTGTCCCTGTGGAGGACCCTTCCCAAGAGACACAAAAGAAATCTAGAGAAGATCCTTTGACAAAGGAATAAAAAAAGATGCAGGTCTGAGCATTTACCATGGGAAGTCTGCCCCTTTGCTACCCCAGAATGAGCCCCTTAGCTGCCATCTGTTAAAAAAATATCTCTCTTAAACTACATATTGGGGCTTTAGAAATGGACAGGCCTTAGCAGAAAGTTACTTTGCAGGTTTCTCTTAGAAATGAGATTTCCTTCCAGTCTTTGTTATGCCAGATTATAACCTACTTCATATCCAGTTTGTTTTAGAGAGAAACAACAGAACTCATTGGTGTCTCTTTGGATTAAAATGGAATTCTTCTCCAGTCCATGGATGAGTTAGGGGAAAATGTGATTCTGAGTAATCCTGTCTTCTGTAAGAAGTGCTGAGAGGATTGATGTGCACAGAAATCCCATAGAAAAGAGGCCAGCTGCTCTTGATGAATGTGTTCCTAAATTAGTCAAACCTTAATATTATAACAACTGTAGGATGACCAAGTCACCACTATGCTGAATCTGTCATAACAGTGACTGAATTATTAGAACATAACAGGAGGGGTACTTCCAGCAGAGACAGAAAAGCAGCCACTGTGTGTTGTGCCAGGGAAACCTGATCTGCAGTAGCATACACGTAGCGGTCAGGAAAGAGGAACTGGAAGGGATGGAGAGAAGAGCTAGCCTAACCACTGGTAAACTGGAGCTAAATGAGTTTGAGGTCAGAGACTGTAAACCATGGTTACCTCTGCTAGCAGAGAACTGCTGCGGGGGGCACAGGAGGCTCCTTTTGACCTAGTGAGAGATGGAAGAGTCTGCTGAGGAAGGAATTATTCCCAGTACTTTGGGTAGGTGCAAGATCTATAGCATGCCTGAGAAGCATGCTCCTTCACTGACTGTTACAACTGAATTTGAAATTGATGCAAAAACTGAAGCTTTGGGGGTTGGTTTATCTTTGCTTTTCTTTATAAGTCTTGTCATCATTTCCCCATGTGTCCATCCCTCATCTGCTCCAGCACAAAGAACATCCTCTCAGCAGGAAACTTGACAGGAGATGAGACATGTCAGGAATACGAAGCCCTGGCAAAGCTGTGTAGGGGGCTGGAAGGCAGGAATGTGTATCTCTCTGTGCCACAAGATTACGGTGCATTTAGGGGACACTGGCTGGTTGGTCTACAGAGTGAGCAGAGGAGGCCTTTCTCTTTGGTAGGTCAGCTGGCAGGTACACAGTTCTGCAGATCAGTGCCAACTGTGTCTGTGATGGTGTGGCAGCCATTTTAAAACGTGGCTGCCAGTAAGCAGAGCAGACACCTGTTCCCATGGGAATTCAGCTTCAGGGATTTCTAACGGAAGAACAATGTCATTGTTGTTTGGAAAACCCTGGAGTGATACTTTTCATTTTGCTACTTTCTAATAAAGAACACCATCATTAGGCAGTGTTTTTTTCAAAGTCTGTGTAATGAGGAAAGGAAACAGACCTCTGATCAAAATGCTGACAGGAAAGTAAGTGCTGTGCAGACAGACTTTCCAGAAGAGCTGGATCTTCTTGCTGGACATTGGGAGTGCAGAGGGACAGAGGCATGGTCTGAAAAGGTGGAATCACTGCGTAGAACTCCATTCCATAGGCAGGAACTCTCTCTAAGATCTGAAGGGTTGGGACAAGGCAACCAGAAGAACACAGTTTAAACTGACAATAGAAATATCCCAACTCTAAATTTCTGTGAGCCAAATTCCATCTCGGCTTGAACACATGAATCTCCCAGCTAGAACAAGTGTCAAAATGCCTGAGGGAAGAGTTTGTCCCACAGAGCCTAAAGTGAGAGACTGCAGACTTAAATTGGCATACCTTTGCAGATTATTTACTGACCTGACAGAAGTTAGCCTACTATAACTGGATATGCCTCCAGTGTGACTTCTTTGCTTTGCTTTGTGGGAAAATTGCTTCATCCTTCCAAAGTTAAGGCAAACCAATCAAGATGCATTTTTGTCTTCAGATCAGCTCTCCACTAGAAAGATAAGTTTTAGGAAAAGGGTAATTAGCGTAAATGAGTATTATTGATATTTAAATTGATGTGCTTCTCTCTCTCCAAGGCCTCCTTTGGGTGGATATCTCAGGTTGTGTTCCTGAACTTTCATTTTCCTACCACACCTGATATTCATATGAGAAATATTTTGATTCTAATTAAGGCACATTTGCAACAATTTGTTCACCCCACAAAAACAGTGACGCAGCCACCTTTATTATCTGAGTTTTCCCTATTAGACTGCAGAATCTGATGTCTGTAAAGAACCTGTTACTGATGTAAAAGCAGAAGAAAAGAAACTTAGTATCTCTCAGAGCACTGAAAAAGATGCCTGAAAAGTGACTTGGCTGAACAGCAAAGCACTTGGCATGCATGCTTGCAAGGCAGGCATGTCCATCCCGCAATTCCGCCAGCATGTGCTTTTCAGTTTTCTGTTTGATAAATTTTGGTGCTTTGGCACTTTCCAAATCTGAACATAAGGCGATTAGCAAATATGAGTTACATCATTTGATTGTGGAGGTTTTTTTGGTGTTTTTTTTTTACTGGGTGATCAGTCCTAAAGAATCTGCAGAGAAGAATGAGAGAGAAAACAAACAAGCAAAGATTCACCTGGAGTGAGATGCCTTAGCCAGCGGGCAGTGCTGTTCTTGGGCAGCCTTGAAGGAAAGCATAGAGCTATGAAATATGCAGGGTCTGAGTGAGCCTGGACCATAGAACAGGCTTCCAAAAAAGGTGAAAAAAGCAAAGGAAGGTGAGGATAACTGCCTGTGTGGATAATTCAGTACCAGAGAGCGTAACAGCAGATTTAGTTCTGTATGAGTGATTGGTCTCAGAACTGTAAAAAGAGACAGAGTGAAGCTGTAGGAAGAGTGTTTTAAAAGGGATACAAGTGGAAAGAGAGCTTAAACAGAGCTTCACGGGAGCCCATATATACTGGGGGACAATGCTTATGAGGGTGTCAGCACAAGCTGATAGACTTTCCCCCTCTGAGCCTTCACTGCTGAATTGCTGCCACAAGGCTCTCTGGGTAGAATTCGGAATGTCCTTCAGACATGTCCTTAGCCTGGGTGGCAGCCCCTGTGAGCACCAGGATATGGGTTGTCTCCCTGTCTCAAAGTGAGAGGAAGGGTCAGGCTCACTGTCTCTGCCAGAAAAGACATTGTAGAAGCACTGTCAGGGCCAAAAAAGTGAAGCTTATTTAACTTAGAGATAGAAAAAGACCATACTTGCCTTCAGTTTTAAAATCACCAAAAGTCACCAATAAATGGTATTTGCCCCAAAGGAGATTGCAACCGGTATATTTTGCCAGACTCCAATTTCAGAGGATGCAGCAGCCTCCAAGAGTCAACTTCTGAGCCCTGCTGACTGAATTTCAGCTTTACACACTTGTTAGACACATCTGTATATACTGCCAACAGTAATAAAATGCTGAAGTTTCCATTAAACAACCCCTCCACACACAGCCTGCATCCCTAGCCTTCAGCAGCTGGCTTGATAACAGTCGTGCCCTTTTCAAGTTAATGTATATTCCTATGGGGCTTAATCTATCTCTTCCATCCCCCGGACTTGCCCTAGTAATGGATCATCACCAGTTGTTGACATTAAGGTTTTCCCTTTCCAGCTGAGTGCCCCTTGCAGGATCCCATGCACTGTCCATTTCTCTGGGGGGTGGAGGAGTCAGTGTTTCCTAGGGCAGCAAAAACATTTTGATGGAAGTTTCTTTCCCGTGGCTGTCTGGAAGAGCTGAAATTTTCCATTTCTCTTCCAGCAAAATTCTCACTTTGCTTCCTTTTCATGGCATACTTTTGGCTGCTACTTATAAACATACTCAGTCAAGAAGTGAAGGAGCACCATTTATTCTGATGGTTGAAGGCTGGCTGAAGCCAGATAAGATGTCTTTATTTTAATTTTTTTTTAATGTGGAAGGCTAGAAGTCAGCCATCACCAGCCCTGGAAGGGAACTCTGTGGTGGCTGTTTGAGAAAGGAGGAGCAGAGGAAATCCTCAGCCACCTTAGCTATTGAGTGACAAGACAATTTAAAAAAAAAACCTCCAGGATCTGGGTTCAGGTGCAGGGACTGCCCAGGCTTACAGCAGCTGGCATTGCTACAGAGCCAGTTAGCCTCAAATGGGAAAGTGAGGCTAAAATACGACAAACACAAACACACCCACAAACACAAACCTGGTATCTGAACCACAGAAGTCTCTCAGATATTGATAGCAGGCTGGTCCATCAGCTTTCTTTTGAGCCAGGTAGTGTTTTTTCACATAGTGTATTTTTGGCCAATCTGGGCACGGATTCAGCTGAAACTAAAGGGAGGTTTAATTTGGAGGGGGTGTGTTGCCAGTTCCATTGTTTACTCAGATGAGTTCCTGCTCCGTTTCGCCATACAGCTACACAAAGGGCAGCACAGACGTGGGGGACGTGAGCTGCAAGCACGGGGTGAGTGAGCAAGGTTGCTGGTTTCAGCTGCAGCATCAGGCTGAGGCTGGCATAAACCATATGTGGAACGAAGGCATTTCAACGTAACATTATCTTTGGATGGAGGAGGAAATGGTTAAGGCTCAGAATATCATTTAAAGGGACACTGATTTTTGAACACACACACACACACACAGAGCTGTGAGATAGATGGATAGATAGATAGGTAGATAAACCAGCCTTGACTACTGCACTTCCAAGACATCTTTAAAAAGCGCTGTAAATATTAGACAGTATGACCTAATTTAGCGTCAGTAACTCAGTCTGCTGAGGAAGAATGTTCCTGTTTCATGTAATCATTCCCTAATAATGCTGTGAGTCAAGGAAAAGCAACATTGTCTTAGGGCACCTGGGATACAGGACAGTGAAACTAACTGGAAATGGGAAATTAAACTGATCTCTTTTGCTTCTGGTTCCAAATTACATGAAGTCTAAAAGGAAGGAAAAGGAAGGAAAACACCATCATTGCAGGAAAGGCACCAAGTTTTGGGGGGGGTTTGTTTTGTTTTTTCTTTTTGCTCTGTTTACAGGATTTGTTCTAAATGCTTCCCAGATTTTCAGTTCAATCTATAGGTTTGGAATTTGTCCCATATTACACCCCATCATGTTGTTATTTCTGCACTGACAGTATCCTTTTAATTTGTGGATTTAAAGGTCACCAAAAAAAGTGAATGACTAGGAGCGGGTATAAGTGTATTTTTAAAGAGTAAATGTACGTTGTGCAGAGAGTAAATGGCTGATGTGCACGCCCCTGCAAGAGCCCCATCGCTGGGGATACGCAGCTCCTCCAAAAAGGTGCTGAGCACCTGCAGTAGCTCAAGGGAGACTGGATGCTCAGCACTTCTTGGGAAATGCTCAGCATTTCTCAGCAGGAACCCTGTCCTAGTGGTTATAGGAAACACCTCTATGTTTTAGTAACTGAAGGAGGGCGTAGGGCTGACGAGAGGCTCCTGCTGGCAGCTTGTTGTGCTGATTTTATTCTTGGCTTCATCTGATTATTTTCCGTGTCATGTTTTGTTAGTATCGGCAGGGAAGAAAATCGGTGCCATAAACTATCCATCAGATTATAAATTGCCTTCCAAGCCATAATTCTCAATTATTATCCAGCTGCTACATATATCCTGTGGGGACTGACAATGCACATGGTCAAGGGAGTGCAATGTAGTAAACAATTGTCTAAAATAGGCTGTGACTTTTATCCCTTTATTATTTTTTTCCCTACCTCTCCCTTTTTTATTTCTTTTTGGTCCTCACGGAGTAAAACAGGAATCTTTAAATAGAATGAAGGACACACCAATAAATACCTGCCATGAGAAACATGTTCATTGAAATGGCACAGTGCAGCACAAGCTGTAGTGCTAGAAATTGTGGATTTAAAGTGCTGACCTTTTAAATGATGATTTGCCATCAGCACTGCATGATGATGAGTAGCAGGGCTGTCAGGCCTGCCTGATTGCAAAAACTTATTTTCTAGTATATATTATTTTGTAGTACTATAGTGCAGTTGAGGAAAATTATTAACCCCATTTCACAGCTAGAGGAAATAAATAAAACATCGGGTAAGGTATCGCCAAGGTCAAAGTGCAGTCTCCAAACGTGGCTCCTGCTCACTGGTGGTGCTTTGGGAAGGCACACTGACCTGGTGTGATGACTTCCTCTGCCACTTTCTTCTCCCTCCCTTTTGTGGTTGGGTTGTGACCTCGGGCCTGAGCGACAGCAGCAGTGCAAGCAGCTGGTGTGTTTTCCACAACTCCCCAGACGGGCCCCTAGACACGCAAAAGAGAACTCTGCCAGAGCAGTGTCACCTTTGCGCTGCACAGTCTCATGAGCCAGGAGCAGAGGATGACAGAGGAACTAAGGAATTCGCCGGCCACAAGCAAAGGCAGTCACTCGGCGAGGCTCGCGGTTTGTTGTGGGTCAGGATGTGCTGCGGTCAGTTTGTCTCACCTTTTTATGTCTCTGCATGTGACACTTGCCTGCTAAGTTATGATTCCAGCTAAGACACGTACAGGTTTCAGAGTCAGTTGCGACTAATTAAATGTGCCTTCCTCTTATCTGAGAATGCCTCACACTGCAGTGAGAACTGGAGAGCAGGCTCCGGGCAAGTTGGCTCTGCCAGGGGACTGACAGCCTCATTGCTCAAGGAGAAGGCGGCTGTCCAAGGAAACACTGCATGTATTTGCACTGTAAGTGCCTATCTTAATGGACTTTAACTAGACCT
Source organism: Mycteria americana (assembly GCF_035582795.1). Lineage (NCBI taxonomy): Eukaryota > Metazoa > Chordata > Aves > Ciconiiformes > Ciconiidae > Mycteria > Mycteria americana. The sequence continues at coordinate 9,487,191 of NC_134375.1, forward strand.
TAAAAAATATACAGTTTTGCCGAAAGGAGCAAAATGTGCCTTAAATGGCTTTTGGCCAGAGTTATGCAGTTCATCACACTTAGAGCTTGTGGCCATTGGAAGGGAGACCGGCAGGCTGAGGTGGGTAGCAGGGCCAGTCTTTCACTATATGGGTGGTAAGGATGCTGGCAAAGATTAGCATCTGCACTGGGCCTCTAGCACCATCATTACAGGGCTGTGTTACCTGCACAGGAAAATACTTAAGTGCTGTGGAGCTTCATCACTTATTTCCACAAGGGTTTCATTCCCATTTCTCTCAGTCTGGTGCACGTGGGACCTTGGTTCCAACATGCACCGAGAAACACATCATCAAGCTCCTGCAGCCACAGCAGGGAGGTGGACATGGCAGGGACAGGAACAGGCACATGCTTTCTTGGAGGAGAATTACATCAGTGAGGTCCAGGTTTGCAAATGGAGAGAATGACAGTGAGCAAAGTTCTCTTTTTCAGCCTGCTTAGCTCCTGAGCCCTTTTGGGAAGTTAAAGGTCACAGAATAAATGATTTTGCAAGCCTTTTCCCATGGGCTAAATTCATCCTCTTGATGCTTCTAAAGGTGATCTTTAATGATTGTTCATATAGAATATTTATTGTATTAAATACTGGAAGTTCTGGGGACACAGAGATTCTCAGAGAGAAACCACTATATAAAAGAAAATTATACTATGTATAATGTACATATTCCACAAAGACAGCAAATCACACAGGTTCTGAGAACAATTATAACATTTTTTGCCAGATCTGGGAGCTTTTTTGCTCTTTACCTTTCAATAAAGCTGGCAAAGCACTTGACAGGGTGTCTTCATAACAAAGTGCTCTCTGGAGAGTGTGATAAATTAATATGGGCCAGAAAATTGCCATCATTAAAACAACATTTTATTGGTGTGCATGTCTAGCTATTCCCCATGCAGACTCATTCTCATTATCTAAGAGATGCTGCATGATTTTACTCAACTATATAAATCTGCAGCGTGGGGGGAAGAGGAAGGGGAGAGAGAAAGAAAACAGCAAGACTCATGGACTTCGAAGATCAGGAGAGGACAATCCCTTTTCATTTGCTAAGAACATCTCCCTCCCCATGGCAGCCAGGCACTGCAGTTGCGGTGGGCCATAGAAAGGTATCTCCCTCTCTCCCCTCATTGCACGCAAAATGTTGGATTTCTGTTACACCACCCTAAGATCTAACCTTGTTAAAGCACTGACTGCAAAGTTAACAGGCCTGAATCCAGACGTCACCTGTGAGGGAGCAAATAGATGTGACTCCTGTGATAGAGTGGAGTTCTGCAGTGGTGGAAGAAAAGGACTCTGCCTCACGTGTGGACACAATTGCACAAGTGTTTATCACAGATTTAGTGTCCTGAGAGTTAAATATACCAGTTATCTTTGCAAAGTCCAAGCAGCCAGAAGGAGGTGCTTCTGTGCAGGTCACATAATGAAATTATGCAGCTCCTTGCCACAGGGCAGGTGGATGCCAATAGTTTAAGCAGATCTCAAACGGGAATAGAAGTCTGAATGGACAGAAAACTCCTCTGACTCTAGGAAATCCTGGAGCCACAGATCTCTGGAGAATGGGAAATTAGCCTGGGGGATGATCATTACCTACCTACTCTCTTACGGCATCTGTATTTGCTACACTGGGACACAGGACCTGGGCTGGCCAGACCTTTGATCTGACCTGCATGGCCACACTTACCTCCTTAGGCACTGGATGAAAGTCCTGAGAGACTCCAGGAGAGTGGCATACACCAAGCAGGACTGTCCTGCAAGGCCACAGGCAACAATAACCAGCGTGGTCCTTCGCCATGGGAGTGTCTGGCCAGATACAGGCTACAGACATTTTGTGCCTTTCAGCTGCCCCAACAACCCGCCGCTGCTGGCGCAGTCGCAGAGGGGAAGGTGTCCTCTAATGCACTGGAGGGCAAGGGAAAGCCTGCGGTAAACAGGCCATTGCCATGTAATCCACACTCTTTTGGCTTGCCTTCTTCTTTCTCTAGCTGGAGGACACTCCAGCTGGGACTGGATTTGCTTCCAAGCATGAGAACTAAACTAAAAGCAGTTTTTGCAACAGCAATGCTGTTCTGTAGAATCAGCTCTCCTGTCAAGAAAAGCCGCTTCTGCCTCTGTAGAGGCTGCTAATAGTAACCTGCATCACATGGACCAAAACGAGGGATTTCTCAGACCTGTCACGGACTGCTGCCTTGAGGAAATGGACACAGCAGCTGCAGTGGCGATACCCTTCACCACCTCTCCGTAACAGAGATACTGACAATTTGGGAGTCAGGAAGACATTCCCATAATTGGACCTAATTCCAGCTGGGAAAATGTAATTTACAACCTCAGCAGCTCAAACCCATCTGGAGCAGTTCAGGACCATATGTTCTGCAGGCAGTATGGATTATTTATCCTGAAAATCTTTGGTGTAAAACACATTTAAGCCTCCATTTAGTATCATGATGTGAAAGTCAATATCTTTTAAAGACCTTACTCCATGCTCTGTCAATGTGGGAGAACTTTGGCCAGCAGGATCTACTGATTACAGCGAAAGATGGTGATCCACGAGAGCTAAGCCTGAGCTTTCACATCAGTGCTCGGGGCAAAGCAACATGCAATTATGACAACTAATGAACAGCTGCAAAGCTGCAGGCATAAATAATGCCTGCACAGAGTTCTGAAGTACACAGACACGGGATTAGATCCTCCACTAACACGACCCTGAGCCAGTCTTTCCAGTCTGCCTGGGCCTTCATTTTCTGATGAAACAAGGAATGAGAAATCCTTTCTTTCAAAAGAGACAGGATGAGAGCAGCTGCCAACATGATCAACAATATTTCTGAGCACTGAAGGCTGCCGATGAGAGGCACCATGGGGATGGAAAGCACCTCTCTTCCCCTTCTGCAGAGGAAAGTGCCTTCTGATCCAGCCCACCTAGAGACATGGTAGAGTGGGCTCTGCCCCAGGTGCCAGGCAAGGGAGCAAAGCTCTGAATAGCTCCAATTCTGAGCCCACACTCTTTCTTCTTGCTTCCATGATGCTCTTCTGGGCTACTCTAAAGGCCCCGGAGTTAGCTAGGTCTGGCATGCCTCTCAGCCCTCACACCTTTGGGATAGTGCCTATGTTCTGATGCGGTACATATACCTGGGACCCACTGGAGAATGCCCTGGTGCTCGTTCATATGCAGCCTTCCTTGTGCAGACCTCCTTAGCCCAAGCAAGGCACAGGTTTTCCCAACCTCACTATGGCTCATGCCTCAGATCTGCCCGGCTGCTGCGGTATGCTCGCTCACAGCCCCAGGTGAGCCAACAAAATCTCATCAGCTGCTACCACAACATAACAGGCGCTCCAGGAAACCGCCAGTAACAGTTTTTAGGGCAGAACTGAGCAGGGACAGGGTAATGTACAGGCCAAAATCCTGCACAGCTGGGAAAACTCTGTTAAGGGACTGCTGTATGCATTTGCTGCTAAGAGGCTTACACATGGACTTTGAGATCAAATTAGTGTGTAGAACAAAGTAGCATCTTAGGACTGACCAAAGCCATTCCTGTATACTGTAGAGAGAAAAGAAGGAACACAATAATTCAGGGACAATGATACCTAGTTATGTGATGATCTGAGCCAGACCTGAGACACTGATCCAGGAGGAGGATGGTGATACCTAGGGAAATTTATCTTGATTTGAAGAATCGGATAGTCAGTGAAAAAAAAGGAAAAATAGATGGAAAAGGGAAAAGCATATTTACTTATATATGCCAAGATAGCACTGGCCAAAAAATGGGAAACTGGATTAAAAAAATCCATCCAGATTTACTGGCTGTAATAAGGCTGGGAAGTGGGCAGTTAAAGAAGATTCATTAATCACAGAGACGTGGTTCTCTCAGCAGCCATGTACGACACTATCTATTAGAATTTATAGATCGTAACGTTACCCCAAAGGCCACTGTTGCGATTAGCAGCATGCACTTCAGCTAAGATGCAAAAGACCAGCCAGGCCATGGAGATGAAAATCCCATTTCACCTTGAGAGGCAGATACCAAGGAGAAGAGTGGAGACACATGGGTAAGGGCAGAAGGGGCAGCAAGTGCAATAGGACTGCACTTACCACCCTCATGAGTGTTCGGCTGCCTCTTAAACCTGAGCCAGACCTAAGTCCTGAACTGGCAGGTTTAAAGGGTATACGTGTAAACTGCAGCCACTGTCCTGCCAATGTCATCCCAAGCCCCAGTGTGGCAATACAGTAATACAATTTTAGACGCCCTCCTGCTCCAAAGAACTGGATCAAAACCACTACAGCCACCTAGCCAGCGTGCTGCGCCAGCCTGAAACGGCATATTTTGAACAGCTTTAATGCTGATTCTGGTATTGCCCACCTACTTTGCCACAGCTGGAATAAAATTATCTAAACTCTGTGTTGTGTACAAATCTTTCAATGAATCAGCACCTAAAAGAATTTCTAAAGTATACTATTAAAAAGAAATCAACTGTAAGCCAAGACTAGTGAAACACTGTATTCATGCCAGGGAAGGTAATTTAGGAATTCTCAACACACATGGCATTTTCTAATACTCAATAAGTGTGTAAATGTAATGCAGCAGAACCATTCAGCGGCATTTTTTTCTTTTCATTTAAACCAAAACAGTTGCTTTTAAACAGGTTTTTATCATCCTCCCACTCTGCTTACTCCACATTTTTCACCATCATGAACCTGAAAGTGAAATTGGCTATAAAGCAAAATGAAGCTGGCTGTCTTGCTTTCCCTTTGCAGAGGCAGGCAAAGCAAACAGCAGACACTGATTGTGCACATGAAATTAGATTTCAAAAATTGTGCAGTTGGCTATACAGAGAAAGACATTTGTTATGCAGCTTTTAAACTGACAGTGTTGCGTTAAAAAAAAAAAAAAAGGAGGCCAAAACTGAAAAAATAGAATGTAAATCTGACACCCCATTTCTATAAACACTTTAAAGTAATGATGCTGCTAATGAATGCTGAATTACAGTGTAAATCTAATAGATCAACTCCTGGCACCTAGATTATGATGACAGGACTTCATCAGGTGTAATGAATATACCAGAGGACTGAACAATGATTATCTCATTATGTTAAAAATGTTACCTATTTTTCTTTATTAAGGAAACATTCATTTCATTTTTCCTTCCAACAAAGCAAACACTTGAGGAGCTCCTGTCCACTTCATACAGCAGGGTCTGGGATTTCAGCAGTCATCTCCTCTGGATTATTGCGAGGTATCTGAGGAGGTGCAAGAGGTCTGCCTGCTTGTTGCTGTCAGAATGAAAGCAATGTTTTCAAATGATGACATATCTAATTAAGGAGGCTTTCTTGATTGTGTTGAATAAGTTTCACTTTCCTGTTGTGCTTTCAACTTTGCGGCTTTTTCTTATTGATTTAGCATTCCAGGAATAGTGGAAAAATGAGGTTTTGTCATTGTTCACAGAATGAGGACAGCAAAAGTGAGTCAGAAAGAGGTGGCTCTAGCATAGGCAGGAGGCATTTTGTCCACAGAAGGATAAGGACTAGGATTGCCAGGGCTGACTGCTCTGCCCTGGGAATGGGGATAGGTCTGGGATGAAGGTCTGGGGGCTACTGGGCAGCCAGCGGAGCCAAGCCGGTCACTGCAGGGACAGAGCGGGTGGAGAAGGTGGCTGCTGCTTCATGAAGAAATGGGAGATACGGGAAGGTCAATGAGGCCATGGTAGGCCTGCCTGTGCTAGGAGAACTGGGGGATGGATGCAGATTTAGAAAACAGCAGTTGCACTGACTGTGCCTTCACCAGTGTATAGATATGACTCTTAGTGACAAGCCTTGGGTCGGATTTGGAGCAACAGGGTCATCTCCCCTCACCTATACAGGTACCTGTATATCAACTAATAATGTAGTTCATAGACCCCAAAATAGTTTTCAACAGAGAGCTATTAGCAACTAAATGCTGACAAAGGAAACAAATGAGTGATTCTCCCTGTGTTACATAGAAAGGCTTTAAATACAGCCACAATCCCCCTAGAATATGCTAAAATAGGAGATATCTCTGGAAGCCTTTTCCATACTCAGTGGTGCAGGATGCACCCTTCATCTGAAATGCTTGGAGCAGGGAATAACTGCAAGGAAGAAACCAGGGAGCAATCTCAAGATTCAGCAATGGCACCGTATCTCACAGTCCCTCTTAAATACTTTCTCTGGTCCATTTTAAAATGGTGTGGTGCAAGAGGTGGGAAAAACACACTGGAGGGGAGAGCAGGAGTCCCAAGGCCATGGATGAGGCAGAACCTCCCCAGGAAAGAAGGAAGGGAGCTGATGAGGCTGCCGGATGGATGCTGCTGTTCTTGGTCAATGCTAGAGCAGCGGGGCTTTTTTCAGTTCTTGCTTTAGTAACTGAGTGATGAGTGAGATGTGCAGTTCCTGACTTAGAGGGGATGCACCCAGCAGGTACGTCAACTCCACCCCCACCAACCTAACCAATACAACCATACAAAAATTTGCTGCACTGTCCCCAGAGTCTTCAGCTTCATTAATGACAACTACCCGGGATGTATCTGTACCCGCCATCCTGCAGTGACATGTGGCATTACAAAAAATATCTGTGACCTGTACTGCACTGTAAACAACACCCTGAAACTTCAGGGAAGTGAAGAATACTCTGGCTGGTCCAGAATACAGTTCTGCTGTATTCTAGCAAGGGACCATTTTACCCTGGAAGAGGTCCCCCAGTAGCATTACATGCATGATTGCGTTCCAGAGTGTCTGTGAATACAGGTGTATAGTCATACATCTGCATAAACTCATGAATTTGCAGAGGTAATGCTATAGCAACAGGTTTGTAAGAGATGGTTGGATTTAGAAGAAAGGGTTCTAGCCTTTCCTGACTGAGTTTCAAACTCAGTGATATTTCTGTTGCTGTATGCTGTTCTTATACTGTAACGCATAATGACAAAATCCATTGAACTGGCTAGTTAAGCTGAGTTTATGGCTGCATGGTATCTCTGGAAAAGCACAGAAAGCAGACAGAGCATTCTGCTCTATCTTTACCATGACCTTTTAAAGTATCATAAGGTATCTGCATTTGCCTGGTCTTATATGTCCCTGCCACCAGTTTGCATGGTCCAAAGCATCCACAGTTGCCAAGTCCTCATGCAAAGGATTTTTTCCACTGGTGCAGATATTACTGTCCAGTAGCTCTGAGTTCACTGCGACACTTTGCACCAAAATCAAAAGCCTTTGTTCTCTATTCCCCTAAATCTAAAAGTTCTTATGGCTGCTGTTAGCTAAAGCTAACAAACACCCTTCAGCAAACCACACATTGCAGGAATTTCCTTTTTGGACCATGTGTGGTCTGACTCCCACTTGGAGCTGTTTTAAATCCAGCTATGGCTCAGCCTGCCTTTTAATGATTAACTGTTTCTCCACTCCTTCTCAATGGTGTTTGAAAGGTTAGCATAAGTGCAGTCCTGTGCAGACACCCAAGAAAATGGTGGTGCTGAGCACTAGCTCTTATTGTCTGATGAAATGCTGACCAGTGGAAAGCAGCTGCAGATCCACCCAGGTGGAAGGAAGTGGTACTTGTTTACAATGCTTTGATTTTGGCCCAATATAGATTAATGTACAGCATGGGCAAGCCATAAGGATAATGCTCACATCACACACATCTGTCATAACTTCTGCCTTGACTTCCGCAGCTAGAAAAAAAAAACTCTCAAAAAACTTCTCCATGTATCTCATGCAAGAGAGTCCTCTCTCCTCCAGCACCAGCTAAGAGCAGCCAGCACAGCTGGGGCCCTGCCTACGGCCCTGCTCCACAGCCCCTTTGCGGGGACGGGAACCTCCACTGTCCCAGGCTAAACACTCGTGTTCACTCGTTTTGCTACATGAGAAGCTCTGTCATCAATATTTCTTCTTTTTTCTTTTTTTCTTTTTTTTTTTTTTCCTCCTGGTATTCGCTTTAATTCTATATTTTTGTCTCGCACAGTTGGAATCAAAACACTGTGAAGGAAACTAGTATCTTTGGATTTTACTGCAGCACTAGGAGTAAATGTCTGCCACCAGGCCCCCTACCCAACCACATCTAATACAAGTTTTATAACTCTTGCAAGCACATTGACTATCTGATGTGGTAACTCCAATAATCTTCCCTCTCAAGTCTTGGGGACAGCTGAGAAAGGCTAATAAATCTGGATTTTTATTACAGACTTCACTTCATCCATACTCTGCTGAGGGAAAGGCAACATTGAAAGCCAAGTGAAATTTTACAGCTCTAGGGAGGAGTTCAATATAAAGTGAAAATTACAGGCTACAGAAACAAGAACAGAGCAATAGATACAACGTTTTCTTATTACCCACAGGAGTCTGACTCTGGAGTGGTATTTCCAACTGACACCAGTGATCTTTTAAAGGCTGGTGACTTGATGGTGTTTATGCAGTTACGATGAAGGTCTGTTGGCAATTAGGGCTAGACATCCAGGACCCATAAAGGATCTCTACTAAATAGCTCTCCACACAAAACTGGAAGTGGGATTTTTTTGCCTGCTTCAGGTATGGATTCTAGATGCTTCCGTGCTGCTATGGGTGTCTGCTTTGGCCCAATGATCACTGTGTTTTCTCCCAAAGAGCTGGCACATCATTTCAGATTGAATACTTCCATTGCAAGTAACATAAAGAGCTGGAAAGAAAGCAATTAAAGTCGTGCATACTTTGCAGACGTCCCTTGTAAAAGGCCACAATATCTCTGTTCCTGGGAGTAGCAGCTGCTCCTGCAGACAGCAGGTGTATGGATTTTAAAATATAAGTAGACAGGGAGAAACATAACACTTAAATACACTTGCTTCCCATACACATAAATGTAGCCACACATAGATTGGAGTCCTGTATCACAACATATATGTGCTGGTACATATCAGAACATCTAGTCTCAAATTAGATACAAATCCTGCTTGGATTTGGGCCTATTTCTGATTGTTTTTAATGATACTGTAACCATGTCCAAGCCAGCAAATGCACTAGAAAGACAAGCGACAGCAGAAGAACTATGTCTCTTCCTCCAAACATTTACTTGATTTACTGATATATTAATCCATCTCAGGATTTATCCCCCTTTCTCGTTCCAGATTTCCTAGGAGTTGCATGGGAAGAGATTCATTGCTGTTGAAATCTGTTGCTGGAAATGCTGTTATGGTGTATTCTTCTGCAGGGGGAGGATTAACTCAACTGTTAAGAGGTGTTGGGGACTGGAGGTGCTAAAACCAGGTCACCATGTGCTGTTCCGTGAATGTCAACGACAAGCTTTGCTGTCAGTTTGCATCTCTTGTTTGCCTCATCCCCAGCCAACTGAAATACTTCCAGTCAAAGTATCTCTGTATATTTACCTGTCTTGACAAATCTACTGTCCCTGAACATTCAGACGGAGACGTTACTTTTCACTCTATTGTCTAATATGAAAGACAGCATCTTTGGGATGCAGACAGGCTGCGGCTCTTCACGAGGGGCAGCGTGGTGGTGGAAGGCACTTCTGTGATATAAGTGCATCCCTGCCTGGTGGGAAAGTACCTCCTCTTTGGGGTAGACCTTCTTATCCCTCAGAGTTCACATCAGGAACCCAGAGCCCATTGCCCTCTGCACCTCTTAATGCTGATGAGGAAAACCTAACCACACATGAGCAATGTGCTTCACCTGTTTGTAATTCCAGGTTAAAAACCCACTTCAGAACTGTTCCAATACAGCCTGCTTGGAGATGCACAGGACAAATCAGGCTGCAAAATGGAAACCAGTACCACAAGTGCTTAATACATTTAGATTATTCTCTACTATCATGCCTTGATCTGGAATTTAAAAGCCCTGTGCTCCCAGCCAGGCCAGAACTAAGACTAGAGTGTGCAGTCATCTTTGGTTATTACATTAATGCTATTCATTTTGTTGGTTATTTCTGGTATAGCCATAAACATAATCTATACTTGATTACCTGGTCTGCTGTATTGATCCTGTAACTAATTGTGAAACTCATGATCCTGTGTGTGACCGCTGAAGATATGTCATCATTATTCCTTGTCCAGCAGGAAACCAGTCTAAGTTCATTTACCTTTTCAAAACCTTCTTGTTAATGTTTGTAACAACAAATCAATGAAATTCACATTGCAATGCACAGTCTCGCAGCTCTCCATGTCAACAGGAACAGGAAAGTTTGAAACAGCTCCATTGCATTTTGTTTTTATAGCCTAGCGGAGATTCACATCTGGTTTCCAGAAACAATTAACCTTTATAAGGGAGTGCTACAACCCGAACAGTCTTCCAGAATCCAACCAACTGTACGTAAATATATACACCCGTGGGTGAGGAAGATACACATTGCCTAGCAAATAGATTTTGTTGCTGTGCATAAGCTTGACTATAGAGCAGAAATATATGCTTATAGAGGACTAGATGGCTGAAGAGTCTTATAATGATGTTTAGTGCCTTTCACTTGTAGGCTGAAATCCAACCCAGATCAGCAGCAAGCAATGCCATTACTACCTAATAACTGTTGGGCAGCCTACGGGAAATGCATGCATGTCGTGAAAAATTACCGCTCCAAACACACCTCTTCACTCAAACAACAGACATGGAGAGCTGGCTGGAGGTGGCTCCGCGGGCTCAAGAGAGGCTGAAGGCAACCGTCCTGACTCTTTGCACTGACCATCCATACACTGGGTACAGCTGTCAGCCTCAAGACCTTCCACCAGCACCAGGTCTGCTAAACAAATGGCAAGACCGCTGTTCCTATCGTTTGTGTATGCAGTAGGCGTAAGAAAAATCGGTCACATTTCTGTTTTTTCAGATCTGATCCCAGTTTTATCAGTCTCCCAGACCTGAACAAGGAATTGCTCTGTTTTTCTTCCATTTACAATGAGCATCAAAGCTTAAAAAAAGTCAGGAAGAGAGCTTTTCTGTTATAGAAACAAAACACTGAAAGCGCTTATATGAGCTCCATAATATACATTGCAGGCAATCTTCTTATTATAGAGCCATTTAAAAAAGCATAATGAGAACAACATTAGTTTGACATCATGCTCTTTCTTGCACGGCAGCATTAATAGATGAAACATTTAATTGTTCCTTTTCATCACCCATAAACATCATGACAAAGGGCATGGGTTCCTTCCAAGCTTCAGCCAATCTTCAATCCTTGCAATATATCTTACTGCACATTTCAAAAATTCATACAGTATGTATGATGAGAGGGGAAATTAATCAGTGCCACATCTCTGGTTTATGAGTCACTGTGGTTCCTCCGATCATATGGGAAATGTGGAATGGAGGTGGGGTAACTCACATCTGACAAAAGCAATGGTTAATATTCATAACCATCTGGGCAAAATGCATGTTATCTGATTGCTTTGCAGGAAATAATCTTCATGATCTCTTTTTTTGATCTGCACTTCGAGTCTTTTTTTCACCCTTTTTTTTCCCCACCTAAATTACAATGTTTTATTGAATGAAACAGACACAAGCCAGGCTCCATCTGGGAGAATAAATGCTGAGATCATCCACTCCTCCTCCTCTTGGTCTCAGGACAAGACTATGGACCATCTCTCAGATCAGTGCGGATTTGGACATGTTTCAGGTGTGGAAATGTTAGACATGGTTCTGGCCACTGTGCAATGCAAAAAAAAGTCATCCATTGGTGGCCGATTCTGAGCTTTAAGAGCAAAATCTCATGCTCTGTTGGGACTGTAAGTGAAAATGCTTAACAACTTCAGAGCTTTTCCACATGAATGAGCTTCCAACATCAAGCTTTGCAACTCCACTGCTTCTAGTGACTGAGGCACTACTATTTCTATTTTATCCAGGCAGAAGCAAAAGCACAGAGGTCCATCCAGTGGTCAGACAGAAAGACTAATCAGTAGACTTCAAGAGCTCAATCAGAGATTATTCGTGAGAGTATTGTACTAATTGCTCAGAGGAATTGATCTCCTTCAGTTAGAGATCCATTGCAGCTAAAGGGACGCAGAACGAGTCTTCACGCGTCCAGCAACTCAGGCATGCATTTTCACAAGGTGACTGTGATCTTTCATTTACCTGTCCTAAGCAAGAAATAGCCTTGTGCTAGATGAGCTATCCCCCTCTCCCCCATGACCATCAACGTCCAAGTGAGAGAGACATGGAATGGTGGATGCTATTCTGCTTCACAGAGACCAGGGACTGCAAAACCAGCAAAGTGAAAGCATACCTGGGCAATACAGAAAAGGTTTTGCAATGCAAGGGCACCACCTCTGGGAGACCCTCCTTGGCTACATGCAAGTCTTACTGCCTCTGGCATTGAAAGCCTTCAACAAAGATATTCATTCCTAGTTGAAGGACCACCATCCTTCTGAGGGATACTGATTTCATATATATATGAAGTACCTAGCCAGGAAATACAGGCTTTGTGTTTTGGGATCAGTTTGCTCCCTGAAAAATTTAGCCCAGGCTTCATGAGACACTCAGTTCAGGGAAGTGAAGACAGGGAAGTTTTGTCTTGTCACAAAGTGTTCATACACTGCAAACTCAAGTGGTGGAAGAATACCTCTCCATTTAAACCTGCTCCTTCTAATGCTAGTCAATGCCCTCTAATTCCTCTAAACCTTTCAGCATCACTCAAGATAGAGCTCCTAGGTCTGAATCTGAGTCTCCTTGGGTAAGTTGCATAGATCAGAACTGTGATCAATAAACAAAGGTTTTGCACATAGTCTTTGAGACAACTAGCTGTTCTAAGCTGGGCATGTTGAAGTGGAGATGACCCCAAATATTAGGTGTCTCAGAGGACAGATCCCATAGGGATCCCAACCTATATCCCCAAATAAATAACCATCTTGAGTGACCTTGGAGTTAGCTTCTTTCCAACAAACCTTCATCTGTTAAGGGTATGTTGAGGCTTCACTAATGTCTGTAAAGTGCTCCAGGATTTTTAGCTGTATGGTATGGTTACTGTTCATCTTGCTAGCTGGTATTAATTTGTGATCAAAAACCACGTAACACAGCATACAGACAAACCACCTGTGCTTTGAAAAAAAAAAAACCACAACAATGAGGACTGCACCAGAATTGCAGGTCATCACCGGCATATTGAATTCCTGGGCATAACTGTATGCTTATGAATATGGAAGTCCAAGTAAGGGCAAGACCTTCATAGTGGGGTGAGAAGTCAAAAGAGCCAGGATTTTTATGTGGACATTTCCACATTGGTTACTAAGATGGCTCAGTGCAATTAGAGAAACCTCCTATGCCAATAATTTTTCCATATTCATCCTCACATCTAATGTCATCACCCTAAGGTTACAAGGCTATTGATTTGAGATCCATTTCTCTGAAAGACAGATGTTTCCCACCACAGCAAAGGCTACAGACAATAGGCAAGAGTACTGTTGATGCATCATAGATCACCTTGGCAAGTATCAAGCTCTCCCCCAACAAGTTATCATTCTGCAGATGTCTTCAGCATAGTCATCTTATTATGCCGGTCCTCAAGCAGCAGTTTCCTTAATTAGGCATCAGGGTGGTAGGGAGGAAGGCCAGACCTCTGAACAGATCTATAGGAGGAAGGGGGTACTGTGGATGTTATTTGATTACCAGGTTGGATAAAATTTCACCTCCTACTTCCCAACTTCCCATGGCTCTTCTTCCATCCTTTACTCTATCTGCACTTTCTCTAACTTCTCGCTGCTGACCCCTCTTACTAGCATCATGACGTGAGCTGGCAGGATGTGTTTCAGTACCAGGCATGTCAGTGTCAGTGTTTCGTCCTGCTGGTCCTGCCTCCTCAGGGAGTCAAGGAAGCTGTTGGCATCTTCTGTGTGATTACTTCACATAGCCCTTTGTAGGTTTTGCTGCTAGATCTCAAGGTTACTAAAAAGGGTTGAGATACACTGTGCTGAGCCTCTGGAAGTAGGATGCAGGCAGCTCTTGGTATATTAAGCAGACAGGTAGATCATGTGGAAGGGGAGAAGTGGATAACCTGTACACAGGTTGAAGCATGGTCTCTAGTTTGCTTCAGTGGAAAACCACAGTTCACTGCCTGTAAAATACAATTCAGAGAATAAGTTCATTACTTGACTTAAGTCAGTATAATTCCCTCAGCAGGTTACCAGCTAAAATAATCTCGTCTGTTCACTCCTCCTCCCTTTCAAGTGGAGTAATGCTGTTTTTGTGCCTCCATGGGAAAAAGTCTTCCCAGCAATCCTGCAGGGAGGAGAACAAAGAGTCCTCTCTGTTTTTTATGGCAGCAGTCTTGAAAATCCCTAGGGATTCTGGCCATCATGTCCACAAAACCATAAACCAATATTCACTCTTTCTAGTCCAGACCATTACATTTGTTGTTTATTCTTACTGATAATCTTTTGTCAGCCTGCTCAGGTAGGAGCACCAGGGACAAAGACATAACGGACACTGTTTACCCTTTTCCTGGGGTATGTACTAAGAAACTCTCATGATCCCAACCTGGTAACATGCACAGTGTAGTAATTCCTAATCCCAGGCAAGTGATTCTGGCAGGCAGCAGAACCAGTGAACTTCTTCCCTGGCTAAAAATCATAGAATCATTCCAGTTTAGTATATGCACTACTGAAGCAAACCTTGCAATGCACATCAATTTATTAGACAGTTTAGTAAATTAATCCTGCCACGCTGGAAGATATCGGCCCAAAGATGGTGGTTCTCACTGTGCATGCCATCAGTGAACCAGATTGCTCATTGGTGGAGAAATGGCACGCACACTATTTGCCTGTGTTCTTAAACCTTCTCAGAACACAGCATTTCTTACCCTCCTTCTCTGCAAAAAGATTGCCTGACGCTGTCAGAGCACAAGCCAGATAGCTATATTGACATGTAATGACATCTTCTGTTATGGCTGTGGAAAACTGAGTGCTGGGCTTGCTAGAGAACCTACTGCATGGAGAAACACTTCTGCACGGTGCTAGACAAATGGCTGTATGTCTGAGCTCATGAAAGTACAGTTGAGGAAGCACTCTGCAAATGCAGTGTGTTGTACACTAGATGATGCATTGTTAGGGTGGGTACTGTTCCTGTAGGTCTGAATATTGAGCATAGTAGCAGGATAGAGGGATGAGAGAGACAGAGAAAAGGTGGTGAAAGGCACATGGCTGGGTGTCTGTCATAATGCTCTGAGTCTTTTCTTCCAGAGCTCAGGCTTGTCCCACACTGAGTCAAAGGCTAGCCAAAAGCATCCCAGAAACACAGGGAAAATTAATTTAATATTAATTTTAGGATACATTACATGTCCTCGAGGACATAATCATTGGCATGGGGAAATACACCTTTTCCCAAACATTCATTTACCCTCAATGTGAACAGGTTTCTTGCAGGTGCCAGGACACAACTGCAGCACAGAAAAAGAAGGCAACACAACCCAGAGGGAGAGTCCAAGTTCATTTCCCTCCCACATACACTCACTGTGGTCCAACCCATTAAAATTTCATAGGAACTTTTACGTGTTCTGGTTGAAGGCAGCATACTGTCAATCTGTATGCTACAGGTAACAAGGGAGGGCTTACAATGGACCAGAAGATCCAAAGGAGTAAGTGTCTGTCCAGCAAATGATCTTTCTGGGCAAGGCTCAGAAGGGAGTTAACCATTCAGACACTGAATTTTTAACGCTTTATACAAGGATCTGCGGCAGGGTTCAAACAAAGCAAACCAGCCACAGAATCTAATACAAAAGCTGCCAGCCTTCCCCAGGTCCCTTCTATCAGGTCCCATTTTCTCCTGTCTCAGCCTAGCAGTTTCTGAAATAGGTCCAGTAGGCCACCAGATATTGCATGGGGTGGCCTTTTTCCTGCCTGATGCATTCCCTGAAACAGCACAAGTCAGTATTTAAAGATATTTAACGCTGTTTACCCAGGACTAATGTTCATATGAGTTCTCCCTCCTTGTAAACAGCTCATTCAGACAAACTGATGGTATTTGCTTTACCCTTTCATCACTCAACTGCAGTACTTAAAATGCAGAGAAACATAACATAAAGCATGTCACAAATCCATCCAAACAGAGATACAAGACCATGAAAGAACAGCTTTAATGACAGATAAAATATCAACTGTAAATAAGTTACTGTAGCTTAACGTAGCACCAGCTTTTACATGATCGAGGACATGGCGAAATGCCAATACTGCATGTCTCACAATGAGGCTGGCTGGCTGTTCTACTTAGCAGTGTATTTTGGAAGAAGAATGAGGATTTAGTTTTAAAGACTGATGGGCAGCATCTGGGAAAGGGAGATTAGAGAGCCATGAGTTATTTGGGAAAGTACAGAACTTCATTTCCAAATTACCTCCTGCTTGGTTTTTCAACTCATGTGATATTCTTGCAGGTGAATCAGAGAGTAGTGGGTCTGAAAAAGCAAATAGCAGTCCAGGCAGCTCAAATCTCTATTTCATCAGATTTGATAATGTCTCTGCATAGACTCTCATCCTCCTCACAGAAGAAGTCCTTCCAGGATGGGAGGAAGCAATGTGCCCTCCTCTCTTGACAGCCCAACTAGGACGGGAGCTACTCTTCACATGCAGTGTCATTTCACACATGATGTTAGTTTGTTTGCATTGGCCTGACAAGCACAAACAGAAACAAGTCCAAATTAAACAGGCTGACAGGCTGGACTTGTACTAACTGTTCACACTCAAAAGCTGCTGTACTCAAGCACGTGTGCAGTCCAAAAATAGGATTAGTAACTGTATTTTATAAATGTGCCTTTATCTTTATAATGGACCCAGCAACATCTGAGTATCTGGATATCCCACCAGAGTGAAGATTAGAGCTTAGGAGTTTCTAGACCCTGGTCCCATGTGCTGGCCACACCTAATTCAATACCCAAACAGCAGAGGGACTTTGTTTTACAGAAAAAGTCAGCATCTATCATAACAAACAGGATGGTATTTTCCCTAGAAATGTGATGTCACAGTGCTACAGAACTTGTACCTGCCTTGTATTTATAGTGTATGCAAGATTTCTGCTTTCAGTATCAAGAGCTATTGCTTCTGAAAACCATATTCTCATAATGTTGTCACTTTCAAATGTCTGAAAAATAATAATAGATTTTTGAAGAGTATGTGGAGGGCTTAAATCTCATTTCTGTTTTACCAAACTATTGCCTACCAGAAATACTGGAAACAGCCCTCCTTACAGTGCTCCTCTACTGCAGTGATAGTCCAGAGGAATGAGAAGCTTTGCTAAACCGATTTTCATCACTTCAGGAATCTAGGAACCAGAGCTGTGTTGCAAAACTTCTGGACACTATTTCCAGAAACATCACCACCTCCCAGCCATGCCTAGTATGCGGTGGCAAAGGAAAGTTCTGATTATTCACCTCTGTCTGACAGTAGAGAAGGTCTACCAGTAAGTGAGTTCCTCCAAGTCTAAATACCCTTCAAGTGTCTTCAGAGTTCATCTTGAGAGGCTGGGTGTTCAGTCACAGGAGCTGCAGAGATTGATCTGCCTGTACAGTGATTGTGTGCTGTTCCTGCCCCTCGCCCCTCTCTGATATGTTCTGCATCCCTCCTCATTCTGGTGAAGCCCTAGGCTGAATTCACTTTTGGGGAATACACAGGGAAAACACCAGTCCCTCAGTGCACTAAGTCCTTGGCCTGAGGAGAGTCCTATGCAGCAACTGCAGCATGTGAGACATCTCCCATCCATGCATGCAAGCCCACATGCACAGCTGGTGGGCAGAACCCTTGCCCAGGCCTCCAGGGAGTATTTAATTCTGTTTCAGTGCCTGTTGAGCTTATTTCTATTGACTTGAACAAGTGCATGGGCCAGGTTCTAACAGGGACAAATCTGGAGGCAGAACCTCTCTTTCCCCAGAGTCTCTAAATGCCATTCTTATCACAATGCAGAAGGTACCATAAAGTATGACTGGCGAATATTCTATGCCAATGCTAGTCAAAAGGACTGAATTATTACAGCCAGAAACCTCTGGCTGGATTCTGGCAACATTGCCTCCACTATGTCTGAGCAGGACTATTTAGAGAATAGGGTAATTAGGAGTATGGAATGTAATTGTTATCTCTAAGCATGAGAATTGCACAGTGATTAAACACTATCCATGCCAGGAAGGTTTCCTAAATAAATGTCAGTCATTAGAATATACTGTCCTTGAATAATTTGCAAAGAAAAAGGAATTAATCTGTACTGTTATGCAAAATGGTAGTAGGATTTATGTTACTACTTAGGTGCCCTAGCAGTCTTCCTAGAAACACTAAGCAACCTTTACAGCTTGAGCTATGTCAGACACTCCTCCAACAAACTGACTTTATTAAATGCTCCTTATGGAAGAAACTGGCAATGAAGGAGGAAATTTGCTTGTTACAGGCTGCTGAAAATCACCTGCACGTAGAAAAAAGGTTTCCTGAAGGAACTTAGCTTAATCGGGGATAATGGGAGAAAAACAGAACCAGGAGAGCTAATGATAGCATAAGGATCATCCAAATTCCCTGGGATGAAATGTAGCAGCTGTTTGACACCACAGAACAGTTTAAGACAGGAAGTGAAAAACACTGTATCCAGTAGGAATAGCCTGGGAAGGGAATTAGACAAAATATAATTATGCAGATAGAAAATTAGCCCAGTGACTGTGCTTAACATGGTTTCTTTTGGAAAACATGCTGAGAGATCTCCGAGAGAATCAACCTGATTGAGCCACTGCACTTCCAGCAATGTTGCTTTCCCAGTTCGAGGAGGCGGGGGGAACACCACCATTTTCCAACAATTGATGCAAAGGAATGTACATCCTTCGTGAATTCACCCATACTGTGACAAAAATGTGTACTTATTTCTTTATTACAGACTCAGAGGGCCTCAGGCATTCTTCTAGTCCATTCCTGCTGAGCGATACTTGCCTATCTGGCTGTCCAAGACCCCGAGCAGCAGAGACACTGCTGTTTGCCCAATTAACCTACGCAAGTCTTTCCCTCACCACAGCCATGGTTTTCCCCAGTCTCTAAACTGAACAATCCCATTGTCACTTAAACTCATCACTTCCTTTCCTAGCAGCTGTGACAAGAAGATCAGATCGTTTGCTTATTCTTTCCTTGCTACATCCTTTCACTCCTACACTTCTTTTCTTGAACAACCTCAACTCCACTGATCTACTTCTAGGCCATACTTGTGGGACCTCTGTGTGTGTTATCACTCTTCTCCAGTTAGGCCGCATCTGAAATGTGGTACCCTGCCTGAGTACGGGCTTCCAACACAAACCTTATCAGCGCTGAGAGTGGAAGTATTACTTCACAATTACTTTGTAGAATTGACTTCAGTTTAAACATCCCAGTATTTGTTCACCTTTTCTACAACATCATAACACTGTTTATTCACATTCACCTTGCACTCCACATATACAAACACAATTTTTGACCCGGTTAGTGTGGGTTCATTTAAAAATAACTTTGTTGCAAGGACTTCCTTTTGGGGAACAGCTCCGTTTTCATACAGAAAAGAGATAATCTTTATAGGCTCAAGACACTTGCAAAAACATCCACTCTTATGGGAGTTTTTTTAAACAGGTCTGCTGCACTTCAGGAGGTTTGCCTGTCCCTAATCTTATCACAGAGTTTTGCAGTTATCACTCATAAATAATAGTCCATGCCCCTACCTTCAGACTGGACATTAAAGGAAATAGCGAGGTTTGGATCTGCCATCACACATATAGATGAGCCTGTCACCACACCTCCCAATGTGCCCCAAAGCCATACATAGGATAAAGTCTTTTACTTTTCCACCTTTCTCCTGTCTTAACTAGGAACTGAACTGAAATCCTAGATGGAAAATCCCCTAGTCTTAGAGGAACCTACAATATGTGGCTGGATTACAAAATTGCAGTAGTGCGTGAACAACCCTACCTCCTTCTGCATCTTTAATTTGTATTGGATTTTGTTTTGCAGAACAAAGCAGAACATGAAGTAGCCTTTTGAAGCTTTCATATTGCACTGAATTTCATTAAAACCTTCCTGGTTTCTTTATAATGACCCTGCCTAATGCTTGACGACATTTACTGTTGCCCTCTACCGCTTTCAGCAATTGCCTCAAGATGTAAACACGTTCATATATCAATGCAAAGCCATTAGATTATGAAAACAGAGGTCACTGCAAAAGGCACAATCAGCTACTGGTCTTGGCTGTGAAAGCTCTGTCCTTCACTACTGAGTGTTCAGGGCAAGTTAACTTTCTTCTCTTTGGAAGTCATCTGTGGGCCTTTTTTCCTTCGAGGAAAGTCCAAATGCAAGATACTACTGATGAAGTAGGGAAGAACTGTGCCTATGTACAGGACAAGCAATCAGTGTTTGCCAGGGACACTTTCTGAATGCAGAGTGGCGATGAGGGACAGGCAGCCAGCCACACTGAGCATTCCCAGCTTGATCCTTAGCACTGAAGAATTCTTCTGAACCTTGAATGTATGAAATCCAGATGAAAGCCACAATCTGGTGTTTATCAAAGTCAGCCTGGGACTGAGGAACACACTGGAAGTTAAATTATTCCCACTTCTATATGGGTCTGTGTTGTGCTTATCGCAGGTTCAACTGTTCATCATGTTAAAATTGATCCTTTGACAGCTCTTGAAAATACAGAGCTGTGTTCAATGCTTGCTATTCTGCTATGGAACAGATGTATTTGATAATGGTCAAAAAGCATGTCAGCTGCTAGGAATGTTTAGAAGAGGAAGAAACAGTGAAGCAGACGTCATTATTCCAACAGAAGAAGCAATGCTGTGGTAACATGTTTAGTACCACGGTCCTGCCCCATGTCAGAAAAAGGCTATAAAACTAGAAAAGGTAAAGAGAAGAGCAAATGGGACAACTAAATCTGTGGAGTGACTTTGGTTATCCAAGCAACTCTTTTCCAGGGTGAGGATACATGGTTTGTTTAATTGTTCTTTGGACAATGTGTTCAGCTCTCCTCTGATACTAGAACAGAAGATAGCAAATGAAGCTAGAAAATATTAGATTTAAAATAGACAAAAGTGCTTTCAAGAAGTGCTTTCACACAATGCATGGTGAAGCCATAGTAAGATGAAAAGTTTAAATAGATTCAAAAATTGATTAGGCACATCTGTGAAAGAAAAATCCACCAAATGCTTTTTAACACAAAGATATCTTAACGCATTCAGTAATAAGTTGTCAGCAATGGGTGCTGCAATGGGCAGAGATACAGCACGCTATGCCTCAGGACTAAGGCATGGTTTTGTCATTGTTCGAGTCAGCCTGGTGGAGGCATTTCTCGTATCTAATGCTTTGAGTTTTCCTTTGCTGACAGCCCCAGCTGAAGTCTGATGATAAAGAAGTAAGTTTTGGAGATGGCAGAGGCTGGAAGGGGGCTGAAGGATTTGTGTTCCCTCTTGAAGGGCAAGGCAAAGCAGTTCTCCTCATGTCACCACAACTCAGGGGAAGTGAAGGCCAGGTAATAAGAAGGAGGTTTTAAAGAAATGGGATGGATGGCTCCATTAGGAGCACAGGATCTGAGCCCCTTGAACTTCAGGTTAGACCAAGAAAATAAACTTACAGTAGGTCTATGCCTAATTCTGCCTCTCTTTCTTTTTACCACCTGTTCCCAGTGTGTGCTTGGTCTAGAGTATCAAAACTAGACAACCCCTTCCTGAGATAGACCTGGATTTCACAGCACATGCTCATCCTGACTAACACCATGCTGCCTGCAGGCTTTCCACCTTTTCCTTGCCAGCTACAGGAAAACATCACATTTACCTTTAAGACATCAATACAAGTCAAGAACACTTGTTGATCCTCTGCTCATCCAGGCATAGTTCTGTACATTCAGTATGGGCCAGCTGGGACAAGCGGGGAGTCCAAGCAGCCTCTCTGGTATGAAGCACACCACTTCTCACAGTCACCCTCCTGCATATTGGCTATTTTCTACCAGGTGAGAGGAGGAGTGCAAATTCTTCTGGCAGCAGCTGTATTATGGTACAGGCCACCTGGGCACATTCCTCAGCATGCCTCTGGCAGCTGCCAGCACTCAACACTGCTCAAATAGCTCTCTGCCCCATAGGGATTTTCTGATTTTTGTGTTTCTTCCCAGGAGATTGTAAGTGAACCTGATGGAGCAGAAGATGAGCAGAACATGTCTCCATGGGCACTGGTTTGGTTTGGAGCACAAAGTTTAACTTCAGCTCAACACCCTTCTGCAAGGACCTATGAATGCTACCAAACTACAGCAGAGGCTGTGAGTGAAAAGGCTAATTAAACCTCCTTTTTCATTTAGAAGACAGAAACTCCCTAGGAGACAATTGTATTTAACTAGCATGGGAAACAAAATACATTAGGAGCGATTAACACAGAAAAGGTCCTCCTCCTTTTATGCCAGGCTCGCTACTTTCCTGTTCCTTCTTTAAAATCATTTGTCTACATCTATGAAACAAAATCTGACAATGAAAAGAGTTTTCCTGTGTCCCTCATAGGCAGGAGAGAGGGATGTGTTTAAACACTGATCTAGTATGCAGGAACCCTCCTCACATAACCACAGGGACATAATTTATATATCTGGGTCTTACCTTCCCATGGTAAATTACTTTGAAGCCCCTCAGGATGGGGACACAAAGACAAATCCCATCCTGTGTATGTGCTGCTCAGATCCTCTCTCCTCACAGAGACATTCCCCTCCTGAGAGCAGAAAGATGTGGGGCCGCTGTAGGGTCACAAGAAGCAGAACACAATGAAGGAAGGGGTGGCTCAATAGGCAATATATTTCCAGCATTGTCTGGTCCTTCAGTAGCTCTTAAGTGCAAGAAAATTATCTGTGACTCTTTCGACCTGAAGTGACAGCCAGTGGCACTGAGGTGTTGCTGGCTTTGATTTCCAGCACCCACAATATTACCCTGAAGGGGTACAAATGTTGGGTGTTTGCTCCTGAAGGCTGCGTTCTCTCCTAACAGGGGCTACTCCTCCCAGAGACTCACAGGCATCTCATGCGGTTGCTTTTATTTAGTGCCTTCCTGTCACTGGCAGAGGTTTTCCCTCTTTGACTGACCCACTTGTATCAGAGGACCAGAGAAGGAACATGTGTGAAGGCTGCTTGCTTAGATCTCTGTAAAACAGGTGGCAAGGCAGAAGTGAGTGAAATATCTACAATGGTGTTGGAAATGCTTTTGCTTCCAGTTTTAAGAAGTAGCTTCTATCACAGAAAAAAACAAGTGGAAAGGCTGAAAGTGCTATTTCCAAGTGAAAATATGTCCATATCGCAAGCCTGCAATGTCACCTGATTTTACCATGTTAAACAGTTGAACCCACGATGACACTTTAATTCAAGCCTATTGGTAATGCTGGTAAAGGAGGAGGAAACCAGCAACTACAAGCTGAAAATAGCACTGTGCATACCTCTGTGCCACACTTGTGATGAAGGCAAATGAAGATGAAAGCATATTAAATGCTGGTGCATGTATGAGGTGGCTGTGTGAGTCACACGTGCGTGCCGTGTTCGGTCTGAACCTGAGAGTATTGACTGGAGAGAGACTTGTGTATCCAAAACTGGCACAGTCCTTTACACAGTGTATCCACACGATCACTCTGTGGTCACTGATCCTGGTTTCAGAATTTAGTCAGCACATTAGGCAACCAGCTATTGGGGACCTGCCCTGACAATTTTTGACTGAGCGACAAAGTTAGATGAGGACTCATGCAGGAGAATAAGGCATGGCTCAAACCAGGACCAGGAAAAAGCTAAGCAAGGCAACGGGGAATCTTCCAGCCCCGCAACCAACTACAAGCCAAGCAGCCACCAGGAAATAATAAATAGTCACTGTTGCCTATTTTAACTGATGTGGTATTTCTCATGCTCAGGAGAGAGACTGGAAGCAGGCATTGCAAAGCCACCGTTGTCACATCCTTAATTTTTTAATGAAGTTCTTAAGCGAAGTGTTTGTTTTGTGGAAAAGGCACAAATTAATAATTTCCACCTTTTCCCCCTCTCCCTCCTCAAAACGTTTCAGACAAACTGGCCTTTTTCAATAGAAATCCCTTTTAACCAACGTGTCCTGAGTGGCTGTTCTCGTGAATAGAGGCCTGAGATATCAGACCACAGTAACAACGAAGTCTCAGCCCAAAGGCTATTAAAATCTTGAATGGAGCTTGACGTCCATCTCGGCCACCAATGTGCAGAGCCTGGAACAGCAGCTTTACCTCCCTATTTAAATAATTCCGCTCTGGAATGGAGGTAGCCAGGGAGAGGGGTTTCTCAGAATTTCTTATCAGCATCTTGTCAGACAAGCAACTAAATAAGTGTCTTACCACTCCCTTTGCAGGGATAAGATAATTCACATGTGGGTAATTATTTTCTGTGCATCTTGCAAATATATGGAGAGGAGCCTAAATTTTCTCTTTAGTTGATACCTCTACTAAAGAGAATCGGTCCAGAAAGAAAGGTTTTAAAATGTCTCAATTTCTACAGTTTCATTTATTTTTCCTCCTTTTGCCTGAGAAATTTTAAAGCCAAATGCCTGATTATAGTTCTCCCACTGGGAAAGTAATACAGCATTGGTGGACTCACTCCCAGTCACAGCTATCAACCCAGCTTGAATGTCTCACACTGGGTACTCAGAGCTAACTCTTAACACATAGATGTTTTTAATATTTAAAAAAATGTTGGGCAATTTGCCATCTGCCTAAAGACGCTGCTCCAGTTTATCTGTTTGTTCATTATTAATTGGTATATAATACTCTGAGGCAGATTGCACGTACATGCAAAGCAGAATGTAACAAAGGAAGGAATCAAATGCAGTCCTCTTGGCTCTTTGGTTTGCTACTAAACCCTGATGACAGTTCTACTTCTGCCACACACCTCATTATTTAGCTTATAAATTCATGATTTCCACTGTACTCTTGCTGGGTCTTGGCACAGGTGTAGAAAAGGCTTGTGCTCAAGCTGAGCAGTAAATAACTGAACTAGCAATCATGAGAACTAATGTCAACACTTCCATGGCCATTTCATAGTGCTCTCTGTTGAACCAAGGCATGAGATCTCCATTCTTTTATTAGCTCTCCTGAGAGAGATAGGATTGTTAATATTCATCTTCCTCTGATATGATTTGGTTTCAGAGACTCCATGGGAACCAGCCAGATTAGAATAATAAAATAATAGTAAATTGCTTGTGGCAGAAATTGTATATAAAGTCCCTCTAATACATTCAGTCTCTGGACAGCAACAAGAACATGATAACTGAATTAGACTTTTAACAAGATTTTGACGATTGATGAAGCAAATACAACCTTTAAAACAAAAAGTTCCCTCCCCCCCAGTCACGTCTGAGCTGTCAGTAGAGAAATCTGGTCCACCTCTTTCATGCATTAGTCTTTCTATTTATGTATTGCCTTTCTCAGTGTTCCCATTTGCCACAAAACCAGCCAACCCAGCTTATTTTGTTCTGGCATTATTAAAATTACTATTACCATTGCAAATGCTTCCAAGGGAGATAATATTAATAACAGCCTCTTCCATCAGATCCTGTCAGTTCCTGGGGTGATTAATATTCCTGTCTGCAAGAAGCATTATATCATTTAGAGAGAGCATATTGCTTGGCTCGTAGGCTATTCTTCAGGGTCTCTGATGAGTGCATTGTGATCTGCCATTATTGCGTTGCTGTTTACACAGCTTGAGATGCCTCATAAAGGAGTTAGGAATGAGCCCAAATTCAGATAGATTCAGATCTGGGAAATGAGAAAACCTAACACAAAGATCTTCTGGCTGTTTGGCCCTCTTCATCCCCCACGTCACATCCCCGCTGACTGTTGCTGTCATCCTTTCCCTACCTGGGATGCAGACAGCAGCTGCATTTCTGTATGTATGGCCAGTGGACCCATCCTTGCAAGGATGATCATAGGCAATCTGCCAGCTCCAAAGCACCATGGGCTCCTTACAATTGTTTTCTACAGAAATACCATGCTGTGCCTGTGGGGAGCTGCTACTCTATTTTGAGACAAGTCACTTCAACTTCTTGGCAAGAACTGCCTAGGAGGAATCAAGATCAGTTTTTATTTTCATTGAAATAACCATAATCTGGATCTCCCCAGGAAGCCTGGTGATCCACTCTCGCTTGTATAATACAGACTTGAGTGGAGCAATCTTTATTTTGAACACAAGCTGTTCATGGAGTCTATTCCTGAACACTCAATGAAAGGTGCACTTTAATTTACGCAGATTATATACAGCACGTGGGTTCAACGGCAAGTTGCCAAGGCAAACCCAAGGGCAAATCCTGCTTCTACAAAGTCTGGTCTGTGCCATAAATGATGGCCAAAGGTATCTGATTTTCCAGCCTGGTCTAAAACAAATGTCCAGGAAGATTTGTCTTCTCAACATCAAAGCCAGCTGATGGCTCCTATGCCTTTAGTGCACAGGTTGCAGATTATTTAGATCACCTCGTTTCTCATGTGGTTGCCCCCAAAGATCTTTATGGAAGAGGTCAAACCTTGCTGACATCATGGGGTCAAAGCTGCACAGGAAAGGAGACAGGGAGTCTGGAAGGGTGGGTGGATTGCCATTCAGTGACAAGTTGGATGCAGATGTTGGACAACTTAGGTAAGCAAAAGCAAGTTCTCTGATTCAGAGCAGAAGAAAAAAGATAGCAGCAGCAGCAGAAATAGCATCTCAAAGACTAAAGGGCTCACTAATTCCCTCTCTCGGATATATACCCCTGTAGACAAGTGTAGGAATGCGAGTGAGAGAACTTCCCCTCTAACCCTGGAGCAGAACGCAAGCTGTGACCTCTGGGTCTGTAGAATATCCAGCAATGGGGACGTGGCAGGGAGTGTATGATGTAGTGTCAGAGAGCAATCACGATAGAGGACAGGGCAGGTGGCTACAGAAATACTCTCCACGGCTAGGATAGGGTGGCTGTACAAGGTACTCTCTAAGCCACAAAAGATGGCAAATTCACTTCAAACATGGATATAGGAGACATATTCAAACAACAGGGACTTGTTAATCTCGGGTGCCATTCCCATTGCCAACAACTGGAGCTGGCTATTTATCTTTATTTAACTTTTTGAAAATAGTAAATTAACCAAAAAGTGAAAACTAATGTGGACTACATTTACTCAGGTCTGACAAATTACTTTAATTTTAAAATAAATCTAAGGGAAGACCTCTCTGAAAAATCTGAAAAAAATACTTCAATGCCTTTTAAATAAACCATTTTATCTGAAAAATACAAAAACATTTCCTCTCAGTGTTCCCCCAGACAAATCTTTCCAAATCCTCATTTTGAAGGAGCATTTTCATTTTAAAATCTGTCCTGAAGGTGGAAGAAAAAATTTTGGAAGACACAGATAATCACAGAAATAAAAGGAAAAATGAAGCATTCCATTCAAGTTGAAAAAAGCACTTTGGGTGGATTTTGAGATGACGTTTTCTGAGCTGGGTTTCTGTTCTTGCCCCAGATAGTCAGCGTTAGTTTAGATTGGACTAAACCAATCTTCCTCATATCCTCTTCACAGGTTTTTGGACAGGACACTAAACTGAAAAATGAATGTTTGCCCAACTGCACCAATGATCTCACAAAGTAGTAAAGTTCTCAAATATATTAGTTGTATGAATTTATTTAGCACAATCAGACCAAGGTTAATATGTCAACAGAACTGGTGTGGAAAAAATGAGAAATCAAATCTTGTCCATTCATTGAAGACAGCCAAGGTGGCTCTTTGCAGTTTACAACTTTCCACTACTGAGGTAGAAGCACATGGTCAAACTTCCAGTCTGAAACACATTTTTATAGCTTGATTTTAAACTCTTGGTAAACCAGGTTTTATAATACAAACACTGACAAGCCCTGAATATTCAGTGGATACAAGTCAGCACCATAAGGAAAACCAATTGAAATCAGGACATACATGGCCAGCAGAGATGGTCTGGTCACTGGTACAAGGCATCCACTTTGTGGCATGCAAGGAGGACTCCAAGGGAAGGATTGTAGGAAACAGAGGCAACAGAAAAATTGTGTAGCTGGGCTAGACTTGGAAGCACTCCAGAACATGAAGGGCTAGGTTGGTGAGGGACACAAAAGCTGGAAGACACTGGACCCACTTTCAGGTGCTTTACAGGAGATATGGGCTAAAATAGTTCCTAGGCCAAGTTGTTCAGTGTTTTGTACCTCTGTACAGCTTATTCCATAGGCTCCTGCAGACATAGAGACAACTTCCCATTAGAGACTACAGCTAGCCCTGGACATGGAAATGCAGAGCCAGCAAGGTTCACACCCCCTTTAACCACTTATGAGGGGTTGACTACAATCCAATCCTTTCTGTTTGGACAAGTTAATTCTTTTTAGAGAAAATATACTTAACGGTTGGGGGGGGGGGGGCAGTTTGTCATGGATAGATTTTTGACATGAATACTTTGGATATTTCCCTGATAAATCATCTTGATTGCATTCCTCAGGTCAGCCTGCTGATCGGGTCACAACCTGAACACCTGAGTCAAGCTGGAATCACATCCAGGCTGACAAGTCCTTTCTTCCGAACCAGTCAACCACCTGCACGAACCTGCAGGAATCACAAATATGTCTCTGCCTTCAGTCCCACAGAGCCTCACTCAAAAGGATGCTCATTAACTGCTTTTTCAGGCTCCTAAAACAATGCACACAACCCCTGTCTTAAAATTATATATTCTCTAATTTGAAAAGCTATTTCTTACATGGATCCCTCATGATGAGATACATGTCCTCACATGAATTCACATCCACAACAGAAGCGTATGTTTGCATATTAAAAGCTCTCCCGCTCCAGCATGTATTCAGGTAGACACAAGCATTTCTGATACCCAGCAGACGTCAAAGCTTAGAGTGCATTTCAGGTCATACAGATTTCTCTCAATAACTGTTATTTTCTGAGTTGACTTCTACAGACAGTGAGAGGAAAAAAACCCAGTTTCATTTAGCTGCCAACTTCCAGTAAATAATGGACAGCGCTACAGAAGTTCTGCAGGAGTTGGCTGCGAGTGCAACTGCTCTGCCACCCTTCCCCATTTATCTTCCCTCACTGATATATACAGCTCACAAATTTACTGAAAGCTCTGACAGGAACAGCTGTAATTTGCAAGCATAAATGTATCTTTGTGTCTGCATTGTAGATATTGCATAGGTCAGACAGTTCAGGACAGTGCAAACACCAGTTGGGATGCTGGATACAGCATGGACAGCATTTATGGACAGCAGTGCTGAGAGGAACTGCAGTGAGTGCTGGTGCTCAACTGCAAGGAGAAGGTGAGAAGGCTGGCTGATTGCTGTCCGATAGCTCATACTTATAATTATCTTTGGTGCTGGATTTTGGGTCCTTACCCGGCTGAGCTCTATGCTTTTCAACTTGCCTTGTCATCTACTCCAGGCAAAACAAGGGGACACTGAAAGGTTCCTGTTTCATCCCCACACCAGGTTTTTCCTTCACAGAGCTACACATATATTTGGATATCAGTTAGTGTCACCCTGCATGTGAGGTGCTCCTTGGGAAGCTAAATTAGCTAAGCTAACTTAGCTTGGGAATCTAACCTGAGCCATACATGGATCGCCCTGCTACAGGAGGAGACCTGTCCTTAATAGGGCTGAAATGAGCTAAATCCAGGCATTGAAATTGGATTCAAGAGTTCCTCCATGCCATGCCTGGTCTCAGGGTAAGAAGGAGGTCTGAAGTTCTCTACAGCCACTGTGCCTAAGCTCATCTTTCTAGCCATGAAGGCTGACTATGCTCCTTCTTCAGTCTCTGCTAGCTATACCTGTAAGGTACAGATCTTTGCATCATGCCCTATTTCCTCATCTGAGGTTAAGTCAAAGCCTTCAGTCTCAATATCCACATACCTGGAGGCTCCATACTCTTTTTTTATATATTGGGAGTAGCTAAAAAAAGATGTAAAAATATAGTGGTATTGACTTAATAAATCTTAATGAGTCATTAACTTCATATATACAACCAATGTGTTTTGTTATGCTTCATACGAGCCTGTGTCATGAGTATAAAGAAAAATTCATGCAGCTTTGTTTATACAGAAATCTTTATCTCTGACAGCATACTCCACAGTGGTGTATTGCTTGTCATGACAGAGGCATGAAAGATATATGGAAATATATCTCCCTGAAGATCACCACAAGCAAACCATGCTTGTGCATGCAGGCAGGAACAAGAGTCATGCTGTGGAAGCAACAATATCTCAGAGTGTGGTATTATGTCAAGGTGACTTTTAAGTTCCCATTCAGATTTTAAACCCACTAGTTGTCACCTAGTAGCACTCACACCTCCAGACAGTGCAAAAAGGTGTTCCCTTTTATCCCTGAAGAAAAGGCAAAATGGCAAATGCTCCCATTTTACAGTGGAGGCACATGTCCTTTCTGAGGATAAGGCAAAGAATTTGATGAACTAGTGAGTATAGAAGGCACTTACTGAATTTAATTCACAAGTCCTTGGATATCAGTAATACTTAGGACACATATGACATAAAGATTTTGCTTTTACTACAAAAGGGATATTAAAATTTTTATCTTTGCTATGGGGCTTATAGTATCCCCAAGGCTTGCACTGGAGCTTCCCTCCACTGTAAGCCATTTCAGAGCTGCCAGCAGTAAATGTCAGGCACTTAACAGTGCTCATGTTAGTGCTGTAAGGTGATACCATTCAGAAAAAATAGAGAAAGAGCCTCTAAATTTCTAGCCTGGCTGCTTATGCAGCATGGGTATGTTTAGCCCCAGTGAAGAGCAACAGAGCTTCACTGACTTCAGCAGAACTGCTGCCACTTACATTGAGAGACATTTCTCTCCATTAGTTGTACATAAATTACCTGTTCGAAATGGATGAGCTCTAATCATGGGCTTTATCCCTGACCTTCCAGCTAACGTGTATTTAAACACCGTACATCTCTTGGTAGTGTACCTGCATGAGGGTTCGTGACGTTGAGTCCATGTTATCTCTTCTCCCTAAGGTACATTAATGCTTTTAGGTTGGTGTCCAGCAGAAAGGCAGATGGTTTGCCCTGCACCACTGCCTTTGTAATGCCATAACTCTGATTGCTAAAATAATTTAGTAATAACTTGTCTCATCCTTTTTGGGGGAAGCAAACCTCCCTAAGAACTACTTGGACAGACTACCCAGGCATAGAGAACAAATGGGGTAAAAGGTAGGTCAGAAATGTGCAGTCTTTGTGGTTTTAGAAGGCTTCACATCCTTCCTTGTAAATGTCCATGAAATAACTTCCTTTGTTTTACAAGCACATCTCACCAGCAGAGGACTGCTAAAAGCATATGTCATACATCTATTAGAGGGAAGGCCGTCAAGGAAGTTCCCTGGTTATTCTTAGTGCTGGGTTACTGTTTGTTAACAGTGCTCTATTTCAACTTCTTGAAGACCTCAGTATCCTCTGTTGAGTGATAATTATGAAAGTAACTTTGGAGAAATCAACGTACTGGCTGAATCAGAGAAAAGGCAGAGAATATAACTGTGATCTCATTTGTTCCCAGCCAGCAGTAGCCATCAAATCATCAACTGCTCATTTGCATCCCCTCAGATGGTACTCAACAACAAACTCTTGGTAGAAGAAGAAAGCTAAAGGATTCCATAAAAGGGCAAGACTAAACAAAGTGAGCATTAACAACCATAGGATGGTCCTGGCTGTTTGTAGACTATGGTGACAGACTTGCATGAAAATCTGCATAATTAAAAAGGCTCCTACACTCAAAGGTCGCCATTGACATGACTCTGCTAAGCCACTCACCAGGAAGCAGGAAACTCGTGGTGTGTACTAAGCAATACTTGGGTGCTCCGGTCATCACTTGTGTGAGCATTGGCAGGTGTTACAGGCTCCAATGGCTGAGCTGCTTTTGTGATCAATTGATGCTTTAAGGAATAAAAGTGTGCTGGTGACAATGTCTCCAAGGTAAATGAAAGCACAATGAATCCAAGAACCATACATCTCCAAAGCTCTCCCTTGCTCCAAACACACAGGCCTGCTCTCAGCTCTTACAGGACACCCAAATACTTTGGGCAAATTCTGGCAAACAGCTCACCTTTCCTGAAGTGCTTTTGCATTTGCAGTTGCTTCGTTGAAAAGTTCAAATGTTATGAAGTCAGGATGCTTCAGACCTAATTTCTTTCTATTCCCAATCTCTTTCTATTTGCATGTCTTTCTATTCCCACGTGAGACATTTTTAGAATTATAACAAAAAGTCTATTCCTAGAATCCCTGTTTCTGGTGTTCTGCCAAAGTGAACGCTCTCGGGTATTTTGCAGCCCAGCCTTTTCAAACATAGACAAATACTGCTATTTAGATATGTTCTATTCAAAGTGCTCACACAGCACTCATCCCCAAAGTATCCGAGTGCTTCACAGAAATCAAGAAAAACTTGTCAAAGTCTTTTGTAAAATACTTCTTTTTTTCTTTTTTGCTTCTGCACCTGGGAACAACTGCAGGGAGAGCTGGGTGACAACTCATGCTTGAAAATGAAGAAAGGCAGAGAAAAATTAGGCTGGAGACGATGACGATAATTTCATCATCTTCCTTATTATTTTTGAATAAAATACTATGTCTGGTATATTAGTTGTAATAAGCCATTGGATTTCTTCTTAAAATGCTGTTCATCCTATAATTGTAATGATGTTCTTCCCTTGTTGCCTTTCAGAGGTCAATAAATACAAGCAGTACAGCAGCTGCTTGGTCCAGGGCTTGATTTAATTAGCTCCACAGAGCCAGCTTGTGAGAGTGGAAGTGAAGCAAAATCCTGTTCAGGTCCTAGTTTGAATAAATTGCTCCAGCCATGGAAGATGAAAATGCCAAAGAATTCTCTGCTGTAAAATGGAATATATAGACTTTGCTGGTGTAGGGAGGCAAGAGCTGATTGCTGAAAAAGCAGCTACTTTGATCAGAGTGGCAACAATTTACTTCAGTTCTCATTTTGCAAGGCATTGATAACTGCAGATACAGATTTGCTTATTCCAGGCAGTCATCAGCTAACTTTAGCAACCCCCAAATTGTGGCTATCAAGGAATGCAGCTTTATGAGACCCTAGTTGCTTTGCCACAAAATTTTACACAAGGGTTCCAAGGGGTCCTCAAAAGACAATGGAGTTCAGTGAATGGAGATGCCATTATTAGCTTCTTCCGATGACCTACGGGACACATGTACCCCACAATCAAATTTCAGGACCAAAATATGCTAGATTGTTAACCTTAAGGATGTTTCATGTTACTTTAGTGGCAACAGCACAGTATGGAAAGTAATTTAAGTTTAATGGGAAGCAATTATACAAGTGAAAAATTAATTTCCACAGGACCTTTTTCTTGCCTGTTTCGTGGAAGAATTCGAACTTCCATTTTCAGCCCTTCCTCCAAACCTTCCAGTCTTCTCAGGAAGGATAACTTCTTGGTGAAGAAATCCCCTTCTCACCAAGTCCTTGAACAGCACTCAGAAGAGACAAGAAGGAAGAAATTAATATCAAATGGCAAAAATGAGGCTGTATGACAAGCTAGTGAGATACTTGAGCAGAAGAAGAGGCGATTTGGTGGTCCAGAGAGGTCTTAGGAGAGAGGACTGAATAGATTTGATACAATGAGGGGAAAAAAGAGCTTTGCACCACAGGGGAAGAAGAGAACCATTACTGCTTGCAGAGATGGGCGAGAGGTTTGTTTAGCTTCATGGTATCAAACCCTGGAAAAAACTACATTTTGCTAAGATACTTTTTATGGGCTCACACCTCATCTAAATGAAATCAAAAACATTCCACTGCTCAGTCCATGCAGAGGATTTGATCTGCCATGTTTATATTGGTAGCATCTCCTTTTCATTTCATACTCTATAGATTAACCTGCTGTGTTTAGAGGGAGAAAAGTGTACTGTACTGTGCTGATGAATTTTTAGTACAGCTTGACAGCTTTGGTGAACAAACTGAAATAAGCTGGTTTTCTCTGTCCCCTGCACATCTTCATTTAGTGGAATATAGTCCCTATTTTATGATATTGAGCACCCGGTTTCAGAACTGGGCTCACACCCAAGAGTTGCAAATTACTCTTCACAAATAAGCTGGGCTGTGCTAGAGTTATTCTAGGTCAAGATTAGAAGAGCAAATTTGGATCTGGATTTTTAAAATGCCTTTGACTGAGAGTCTCAATTCAGGCTTTGGGTTCAGCTCTTTCTGGAGAGATGATCAAGCTGCAAAATGCAAATCTTTTTACTTTCATTTTTATTAAAACCCAGGATTTTTTGTTAAGAAAAGGAGGCATCAGTGTTAGGACAAACAGAAGCATAGCTATAACCCTGACTGGTGTTCTTAGGTTGATAAAGAATTTTCCATCAAAGCAAGATTTCTGCATAGGAAAAATTGTGTGTGGTGCATATGAGCAGGGAAGGTTTTCTAGGAAGGAAACTTTTTCAAATATTTCTCGGAGCATTTTTCCTGCTTCCTGATCATCTGGCTCTCATGTGCCCATATTAATCTCCCTCCCCACAGATGGGCAGAAATTCCTGGTCTGCTTATGCAGCAAGTAAATCCTGCATTTGGTTCAGCTTATATGTGTGGCAAGAGGACATACTATCCAGCGCCTGAAAAATCAGCTCTGTCAAAGAAAAGAAAGAAAAGAGAGGATAAAGCATGAAATGAGAGAAAAGAGAAAGAAAATAGGAGGAAATTAAGCAAATGGGAAACCAATTATGTATCTCTGAATTTTGTTAAAAGCAAAGAGACAGGGAGAGAGAGTTTCATCCTTATGGGCATATTTTACTGTAGGAAGTGTTTTAATTGCTTTCATTCTAAATTGAGGTGAATAATCACTATCATAGGTTTCATTGGATATTGCACTAGCACAAAATTGTCCCAAATCAGAGATGGGGCTATCCCTTGATACTGTACACAAATATAGCAGAGAGGATCCTTACCTCAAAAGGGCCCGAGTACAATAAAGGAAACAAGAAGCCAGCGCAGGGAACCTTGTTGTTCAAGTGCACAGTGCCCACAGGACACTGTCATGCCGTACTGAACTGAGATTTGGTGGTGTTTGAAGGCATAGAGCATTTTCACATTTTTTTAAAGTGAAAAATTGAAACTTGTCATAGAAAGCAGATGCTTTCACAGGAATGTATCTTTTGCTGAAAACTCTTTTTTTTTCCAGCAGAAAGCTTTTTCAGTCAGTGGATTCCAGCCTGGATTCCATGTGGTGGTTTGTGAGGCCACAGCAATGATGCTCCTTGGTTGGCTCTCTATGGAGTCATATTACCTTCACAACTTTTCCAATTAAAACTTTGATGGAAAGACTACTTGGTGGAGTCATTTGCATATGGAAAAGAGGATCCAAAAGAGTTGGGGAATCATGGGTCTAGGTGAAGCATTTCTAAAACACTAAGATGTAGAGGACCAATGAGTTGACAGTTACTATAATACTCCACAAAATAGCGATTTCACCATTTGGAAGAATTCCCTCTTCCATCTGCACTTTTTCATAAGACTACTACACACAAACACCAGAAGCCAAGAGAGACTTAATTACTTTTGTCTCTAGATTTAACCTATAAGTAGGTACATGCTTTTCCCAAGTTGCTGAAGAAGAAAAATGCATACTGTGAAATCTTTGATAGAAAATGCTAATAGAAAAGCTTAGCTGGCTAAGATGATCGTTCAGAGATGGAACCCCATCTGAAACTATTAGAAGTCAGAAGGGTGCCTGCATCTTATCAAGCTTGTTCTGAAAGGTCTCAGAAGAGCTGGAAAAATATGAAGGCTTTCTTTTATCCGATGGCTTGGCTAAATAACCTCATTATGGAAAACAACCCCTGTTCCAGCCAGCTGTTATCATCTCATCCCCACCCCCCATACTGATCTCCTTTGAAGTTGAGCAGAATGTAGAGATTTCCAGACACAAATGTGAGCTCCCCATGCTCTCCCTTAGCTAAACAGTGTGAAGGAACAGCCTTCCTCCCATACATAACCCTAACCACAAGCCTCACAGCTGCTCCAAAGCAAGCCACAGCATCAGCCAAGAAATGCTTGTAATAGAGCAGTCAGGAAGGTGCTGAGGGACCCAAATGCTGTTGCTGGGAAAAACACATTTCAGCCCTTCACATCTGGATCTCGCAATTGATAGGGTCACCTCATGTGTGGCCAGAGACACTGCCAACATACTTAGGAAGTTCACTGCTATCTTTCAAAGGTCACACTGCATGCAGCATGGCAGAATCAAAATAGAAAATACAACTGGAGAGCAGAGCTATAGCAAATGGGGAAGAGTAATTACACCTCCTATATTTAGCTCGTCTTTTCAAGGTGTTAAGTTGGAAAGACAGTTTTGAAGCTCAGCTGTAAAAATTCATGTCTCATTTGTGTGCTTTTTTTAAATTGTGTTCCACAAAAACATATGAGTCACATTCTTACACAGTATGCCAAAAAAAAAATCGAAACACAGAAATACTTGTTCTAGGAAAATAATTATTTTCATTTTCATTTTCAAAGTTTCTTTAGGACAGCATATGTATGTTATTTTCTTTAATTCTTCTTAAAAACCAATTATCAGTGTGTGCATATTTATATTTATATACAGCAAACATATGTATGTATATATGCACACAATAATCAGTGTATGTGTGTAAATACATATACAAGTACATATGTAAATATCTATAAACAATAAGCATATTATGTGTATATTTAGATGCCTGACAGTTCAGTTGAACCTGATGAAAAGCTCGTAATCTTCAAAACGAGGCTGTAAACTATCAAAGCACAGGCATGGTGAGGTTGTTCGGTGGCCAGGTCACACCAATACAGTAAGATCCAACATCAGCTACCGTGATCAGTCTCTTAAGCTGGCTTGCCCTGCAGTAGTTTAACTGAGGTCAGTTACATAGTACCCCAAATCATGTAATTGTGGGAGCACAGTCCTGGGAGGTGGCTTGAAGACAAACACAGGGCCAAATTCTCTTCTGGTGTAATCCTGGTGAAGCCATTGGAAACCTGCTGAGAATAAGCATGTCCTATTAGGACACAAGAGCTGTGTACTTGCTCAGTGGCAGTCATTCACCCTGCTGGAGGGCACTGGTTGATCCTCCTGATCTTTCCAGGAGGTTTATGGAAGGGTTTCTGTGAAGCTCAGGGCAGATATTATCCAATTTGCCTATTACACCTGGATCCGTAGTCCTTAAGGGCAGGTACCATAGTTTCATTACTGTGGTAGCAAACCTTGCAGGACTACACAGCACCTGCCAAAGACGGAACAGTTCCCTCTCTGTCCCTGGATCCTACTGCAAGGGACAGCTTTGGTAGCCAGGCTGCTAAACAGAAAAAGCTGTGTAGTTCTTTCCAGGAAGTGTCTCTCTGTCATTCTGCCTTCTAGGCACAGAGTCCACCCTGGGATCTACCACACTGTGTCATCTTACAGATGTTCTGCTCAGGGGGTGCTTAAAAGTGAGCCAATAGCAACAGAAGTAATAAAAATATCAATATTTATCAGCTTCTTGTAGTCTGTTTCAGGTTTTTTTAATGTCAGCTCTTCGGGCAGGAAAAATGTATTTTTCCTTGGAATGCTTAACAAATAATAACAGCAAATTGACCAAGAGGTCTTCAGGACACACTGTATCTATATACATGTTCATACTTTGTTCCCCCATAGATCCTAGTCATAGGTTTAAAAATAACATAAATAAACTATTGTCTTCCTAATTAAATCCACATGTGGCCAATGCTATATAGATTCCATTTCAGCTGGTTATTTTATCACTTTTTGCACTATACCTACAAAAAAGCTTTCCTGCTAAATTAGTACAGATTAAGCAGATTAGGGTCTAGATGTGTGGGCAGTGTATGTGATACAAGGATGTGGATGGATAAACATGCACACATTTTTCCTTTGAATTGGATTCTTTGCAAATCACTTTCCTAAATTCTCCTTCCTGTCCATTAAAGAAAATTATTAATTGATTAATCTATATCTGACCTACAAGGAAAAAGGAGGCGGTAGAAAAATTTCAGGATCTTACTCCTGGTATAAAAAAGGATGGAAGGTACAAATTGGCAAGAAACTCAGCTGGGCAAGGGAGTTTTACAGGTAGATCATATAAACCAGGGGACTTGCAAGCAGGAGAAAACCAAGCAGTGAAAAACTGTGGAGACAGCAACAGGAGTGTTGAATCAATGATATGAAGCAGAAGATAATGCATGAGTTTGAAGAGGATAGGAGACAAGCAAGGAAGGCAATTACCAGCTTTGTTTCATGTAGGCCACGATGGGAGAACATGACTATTACTAAATCAGAAAATGAGGAGGCTACAGTAACCAGGAGAGAAAGTACTAGGGCTTGGGTAACTTTTCTGTCTGAAAAGAAAAGACAGTTAAAAAAAATTCCTAGAGATAAAAATTATTCTGCAAAACCATGTCACAATTCCCTTGTAGCATTCATAAATAGCCTAAAATCTTGTTTACAGTTGTAATTTCTATTTGATGGAGTTATTGTCAAAGAGATTAGCAACTTCTTTCAGTTCAGAGACATTTAAATTTAGCAGCAGGAAAAAGAAGTTTGTTGAGTGTGGAATCCACCCCTGCTGCTCCAAAACAATCAGAAACAGGAAAAAGTAATCAAAAGGGAGTTTTAATGAGTTATAGAGCTATTGTTTACTGGGGAGGGCTGAAAGCCTGAAGCCCAAGCCTGGAGGACCTCTGTGACCCTGCACTGCCTCTTGGTGGCAAAATATTTGCTTGAAATTACGTCAAAACAACACAATGTGTGTGTCCGAAGGCCAAGGGGGGGGGGAACGTTGAGAAAAATAGTGGAAATTCCCTGAGTCTCTGAATGTACTGAAGGCTTTCCTTGAAAAACAAGGCAATAAACAGCAGCTGTATTTGTACATTCAAGCTAACATAGGCAGCGTCTCCCTCACCGGTGCAAAGGGGAAGGCTGTAGCCGCCAGACAGCCCAAGGAAGAGTTGCAACCCCTTGCTCCACATCCACCAAGTGTGGGGGAACCACAGGGCTGCGCTTGCTGGGGCACAAGGCTGAAGGGGGCAAGCGCCCACGGGCAGAGTGGGCTGCCAGTGCACGTGCAAGGCCCACGGCCCTCTTTACCCCCCCAGGGTAAAGAGATGCTGCCATCGCTGTCAAAGTGAAAGCTTCAGAGGGGACTGAGGAAGCTCTTCTGGAGAGGGTCTGAAAACAGGAAGCTAATTTTTCCAAGGAAATAATTATACGGAAGTGCTGGGTTTTTGAGGAAGGAGGCTTTTGTTGCTTTCCCAGAACTCTCCCTGAGGTAAAAAAAGCACAACATTAACTCAGCGCTCAAAAGCAACAGGACAATTTTACTGTGGTGCTCACCAGCAGTTATTTAATCAGTAGCATGTGTCTGAAAGTAGCCTGCTGCACCTGCCTGGTCAGGGAAAGATAGCATTCCTCTCTGCCTGTCCCTGGTGACTTCTTGGGGGGAAAAATCTCTGCCAAAATGCTCATGACTTGCATTTAACGCAAGTCACGCTCCAGGGAATGGGTGCAGACCCCACCAGCCTTCCCAAAAGCATCTGAGCAGGGGGAAGTCAACAGGTGTAAAAATAAGCAAAAAGATGAATGTTTCCCAGGGAAAATGGGCACATTAAAATGAACAGCACACCTTCCCCTGGAGAAATAGCAACAAGCTCTGTGAACTGCTCAGGCAGCAGAGTCAGTGGTGCCAGGGGTGCAACACGTAGGCTTAAGTTATGTGACGTGACAGATGACCTGCTCAGCCACACGCTGCATGACCCGGAGAATTTGTTCACCTGTCCATCAAAGTAATATTCCCGACACAACAATCCCACTGGGGTACCAGCCAGATCCTTGGGAAAAGTACAGTAAGTGTGATGGTCATGAGCTAGCTGGCCTATCTAGGCATTCATCTCCTGTCTCTCACAAATTGCACTCATACCAGTTGGTGGCACCAGGCACAGCTTTGCAGCATCCCAAGAGATTCCTGGGAAGGGACGCGTTTTGCACACTGGAGCTACACAGGAATCGACTCACAGCAGCTTCCAGGTTAACAGTCCCCAGGCAAATTTGGGGTCTTCCAATACCCAGCTAAAAAGCACGCTTTCCCTTTGCATATCACACCCTGGCCAGCATGATGTCACTAACAACCCTTAAATTTTGCCATTATTGCCACAAATAATCAACTGAAGAAGACAGATGAGAGTCAGCTGCCCTACAGGTAACGGGAATGCTATTTGACACAGTACTCGACATTTAACACACATTAAAATTGCTGTTGCTTTGTATATGTGTTTCACCAGGCAAACTGTCAAGCCAGACCAAGTATTTTTATTTCACCAACACCTACTACACTATGAACAAGTTTGTTAAGCCCCCAGATTTTATTTCACTTTTACCTTTGTTAAAATTCCGAATAGCCGTGTTTTATCTGCACAAGATCACTTAATCGGGCATATGGCTTTCCAGGGAAATGTAAAACAATAGCTTCGTCTAAAGTCATATAATTTTCTATTCACTCATATCACTCCGCCAAGAAGCCAAAATATTTTAATTAGCTAGAATGCGTAAAGTCAGGCTACAAGTAAGAATTTAAAAGCAGAGAACACCCATAAAGAGACTTTCAAAGTGGCCACTAAAATTCAGATTCTTCAGCTTTTTGCAAGGCCAGTTAAAGATTTTTAGCCTATTAACATCCACAGCACCTACAGCTGCCACTATAGCTGTAGACAGTCAGCATTTCTGCAGGTCAAGTTCAAATGAGCTGAGGCTGGACTCAACAAAATTAAAGCATTCAGGCCCACTGACTGCATCTGAAAATTTCATACGCACTCAATAATACATGCTTGTACATTTACATGCACACACCTGATTTTCTAGAACATTACTAAGACCTACTAAGGTCTTGCACCGCTATAATTAGCATCTGTAAGTGTAGTTCCATTTGGTATATCTATACCATATATATTAAGAAAAATCTCACCTTGATGTCATGCATGTGTCTAAATAAGACCCAAGATGTTTGTTACAAGTTACTCTGTTAGAAGTATAATCTACAATAAATGCAATATAAATGAGCTAATACTACGCAGTTTCTCAGCTTTTACCATGCTGGTAACTTTAGATCCATTTCTGAATTCAGAATCAGATTATGGATTTGCACAGACATACCAATATCTGTAAGAACATCCTGTTTATATACATAAACAGAAGCCTAATTACAACCGTTCTTAATATTTTTGGCACTTATTCTTCAAAACCACAAGCCCTCACAAGCATTCATTCAGCTGTCAATCTGAAAAATGCCAGCATGTCTCAAAATGTTATTTACAAATGAAATGCAGGTCATCAGCTTGACCTTTGGAGCAGAAGAATATATATATATTTTCAAGCTGGCAGAAAAAATAGCTGTAGTTTCCTTTCTTGATGAAGGAAAACATGTTTTGCCTTGCCTTATATCTGTAAGCAAAACTGGATCTGGGAAAAAAAGACATATAGTAAAAGGCACAACTACCCCCGCCTTCCTCACTGCTCACGCTCTCCTGCAATTGTGTAAAGCAAGGAAGTAAAAGGCTGGTAGAGACTGAAAAACATGTTTTTCTTTGAAAGTCCATCCGCAGAAATATTTATCAGCTGTTGGCAAAACACACAAAAAATAATATTATTTTTTTAAAGCCAGAAACAAATAGGTCCTTTTTTCACTGAAAAATGGAGGACGTTTGAAGTCCTTGCTGTGAAAAACATGTTTTTTATTTGCTGCATTTGGTTTTTTTTACTGCTCACTAGAAGTCACTGACGTCTTTTGCTGCTCAGATCTGCAGTACTATGCAGTGTATTTTTGCCTCCTGGTCAGTCGCAGTCTACCTTCTTCATGAATGGATGTCATCAAAGCTATCCATGGAGAAGAGAAGCTAAAAACCCACTCATTTACGCAGTTGCTGTAAATAATTGGCTAGTAGAATGATCAGCCAAGGATGGGTACGTGGACAGAGACAGGCTGTGTCCACAGCATTCAGAGTAGCTGGAGCAATACAGCTCCTGGCAGACTGTCCTCAGAAAGGTCCCTGTTTGGGAGGATGAAGGAGCCACAGTGGGGGTGGTCTCTATAGAATACAGCAGGTCCACAGTCCAGCCAAAGCCAAACCCCAAACCTTTCTCTGGTTTAGTGTAAGCAGCCTGGCAGGTCTCAGGGTACAGCATGGTCTTGTGGGTGTATAAGGACATCATAAACTAGGAGCCAAATCCCTCTCACAGTTCACAGCGAGCCCGAGCAACAGACCTCTTTCTTCCCAGCCTCTCTGGCTCCCTTCTCTCTTCAGCTTGCAGCAGGGAAAGTTGCTCCCAAAGGAAACACACTTGTTTTCTGAGTCCTTCCACACCAGTGCTCAATAGGATCTGTCAAAAATGGACTTAAACTCTTCTCCCTCAAACAGGTGCCCAAGGAAGAAAAAAAAGGTAGAACAAAGTCCTTTTCTTTATTTTCCCACTTCATTTCCTCAGTGTCCATTATGCTGAAATCACAACACTTCGCAAGACTGTGAAGAATCCTTCATTATGGCAGGAAGAAGGACGCTTAGAAAATGTGGAGACATGTAAAAACAT
Organism: Mycteria americana; assembly: GCF_035582795.1. Lineage (NCBI taxonomy): Eukaryota > Metazoa > Chordata > Aves > Ciconiiformes > Ciconiidae > Mycteria > Mycteria americana. The sequence goes on from NC_134375.1 coordinate 9,529,755, forward strand.
CCCAGAACTAGCACGACTTGAATTCTAATGGCTTCAGTAAAGAGGCGTGCAGGGCACTGCCAGAAATTTAAAGAGGCCACTGTATCTGTGTTGTAATGATATGGTAGTAATGGGCTAAAACCACCCTGATACATAGCTGGTTCCATCACTGTTGCCTTAACTAAGGCATACAAAAAACATCCTCAGACTGACCATGAAAAGGGTCTGGTTCAGCCACAGCTAGAGGAAACCAAAGGTGTCCTGGAGTGATGGAAACCCAGGTAAAATATTGTCTAGCTTCCTGAAAAAGAATCCAATATCCTGATTTTAGGAATGCAAAGTACTTTTAACCACATTGAGAATATATGAGCCAGTGGATGCTCCACAGCTCTGAACAAATAGTCTGAAAAAAGGTGAGGGCAGGAACACTTGGGAACACACCAGAGTCTCTTGGTTACATGCATTGAGAAGGGATAGAGACAATGATGACACTGTCTCCATTATTAGAATCAATTACATTAATGGATATATGAGAAGAGGAAGTAAGGAGAAGCCAATTACTTCATAGGCATATGAATAATGACGTGCTAATGTGTCATATCTGTCCTTATAAACCAAAACACTTAAGAAAATTAAATAGCTTCTAATAATGTCACTTGATTAAATTGTGTCCCTCTTTTTCTCTGCTTGGATCAAAAGTGGACTCTGGGATCTCTGACCCAGCTTTAGAGGTATCATAATACTACCACCCAGCATATACAATTATTGTGTGTCTTGTCACTTCAGTCCTCCATATTAAAATCCCTTCAGCTGAACTTTCCTCCTCTCCTCTTGATACCCTGTCACTGAAGATCTGAGTCTGGGATTGGCATGTAGACAAGAGAGAAGGAAACAGAGTGAGAGAAGTTGCAGTATGAGTCCACTCTTTATCAGACGGTAAGGAATTCGGAAAGTTTTTTATTTAACAGCCCAGCTGCAAGGAAGATCTTTAAATCAGACTTCACATTATGTTTGACTTGAAAGGCAACCATGACACAAATTCATAAGAAGCCAGGTTTCATTAATTCCAGGGCTCAAAACTTCTGAAAAAAAGTACTACCAGAAAGTGAGCAGAAGATACTCTTGCTCTACTTTGACAAAATGGTTGCACAGACACTTTCTTGTTTTGTGTACACCTTCTTCCCCCAGTGATGTCTAAAATATTCAAAATGTATAACTGGGGACTCATTCATTCAGGAACAGTATTTATGTGGCTGTTGTGCCTGCAGAACAACAAAGAAGTGCTCCAAGGAAGTGAGCCGCTCAGACACCTTCCACAGAGAAATCCTGGTGAAGTCTGAACCTCATGTCAAAATTAGGAATGAAAGGGATCTTTACATCCTTGAACAGCTGCAATGACTTAGAAATGCTTGCCAGAGGCAAAGCCATGCCAGGCAGAAGAGAGAGATGTCAGTGCTGATGCTCCAGATGAGGAGCATATCTGAGTGCATTGGTTCCATCAGGCTTTCATGCATCCTGTGTTGTTTATCCAGTAAACTATGATCAATATTGGTGGGGCTTCTCACCATACATACCAGTGCCCAAGAGCAAGCTGCACAAGTTAATTGCCTGGTTCAGTGTGAAGTGAGTCAGCATTGCAGGAATGCCTCACACCCTTCCTCACATGTACTTCCACTTGAAGCACATTGACTTGCACTGCAGCCAGGCCACGGAATAACACCCTGGAAGCTGGAAAGCACTTGGCCTACTCTAGACATGGAAGAATAGAAAAAAATGGTCTTGGCTGCCTACGAGAGAGACTGAAGAAACAAGGAGGGAGATGCTCAAGATAAGAAATTTTGGGCATTTCAGAACTAGATTTTGAAGGCAGCCATTCTAGGATCAACAGCATAGCTTGCTGGCAGGAAATCGGATAGTCTGAGGGGATCCTCCCCTGCAGCACTCTACTCTCAGGAAGTATTTGGTGAGAAAGCAGCTGAATGCAAAGGAAAGGATAACTTCTGAATGTTGCTGTGTCCTACTGCTCTATTTCCTTAAGCCTGAACACCAGGAAAAATACTCAGACATCCAAATGGCTCAGTTTTATGGGTGGAGCAGACAGGGCCAGCTCTGTGGCTTTGCATTTGCTGTGTAAAGGTGATCGGGTAGGTAGAATTTATGCCCAAAACCGAAAATAAGAACAAGGATTTCTCACAGTTTACCATTTTTGCCTATTGCATTTGCTTTTATTCTGTGAGGTGCACTTTAACCCCCTATCAGACACAGCTGACCTGCATGCTTTTTTAAAAGAGCCCACCAAATTTGAACTTCAAAGCCAAATTTTTGACTGTCTGTGCAAATACAGAATTACAGAAGTTCATGCTCATTTCAGCTATGCTCCACTGGCTCTGCTAGCAATGGTCCTTCAATGATGCAAACTGCCAATTATAAGCATGTGTGGAGTTTTCTCCAGGACTACAATGGACTGCATTCAAACTACAAGTGATTTTCTGAAAGCTCCACTTGAGACTTCTCAAGGAGGCTTGATCATAAGGGAAACTGCTCAATGAGCAAAGCATGAAATGTCAATATTTTTTAATCATACGATACTTGTGGGATACAAGAAGCGGTCATTAAAAAAATAAAAAGGACTACATAATATTAAGATACACCATGCAAAAAAATGGAGAGGGTGACAATGTTGCCATGTTCAGTCACCTCTCCAATGCGAAGGTGGAGGGACAATATTAAAAAATTATGTTCCAGAGGTTGCTGACACAGGATCAATATTTAGTCATGAAGATGAAAAGCGTATACAAATGCTTCCAATGGCTAGGACTATCATCTGCTAATTAACCTCCAGACTGTTTAATGACGCAGCAGCGTGGGCACAGAGGGGTGGGAGCAGTGGTGCACAGAGAGGCACTTTCCAGCCTTCAGGGTAGATTATGGCTTGAATTATGGCCTCCCACTCTATCCGTTATGGCACCCCAGTGGTTAATAGGAGCCTTCTTTGTCCAGGGGTTGCTGCGGAGACGGTTCCTGTACCTCAGGAAGCAGGGAGAAGAGAAGTTTCCTGTTTTGAAGAAGGTTTAAGAACTATTTTCCTCCAATCAGGCAGCAGATGCCTGGGCAGGAAATGGAGAACGCAGCTGCCAGCCCCACTCCGGGTCAGTGGCTGTGCTAATCAATGCAGCCAAGGTTTGCCATGGCCAAAAAGGCCCCAGTGATAAGTGGGCTGCAGAGTTAAGGGGAGGACTTGTGGTGGAAGGTGTCTGGAGTGAGACTGACACTGGAGCGAGACCAAAACAAACCCAAATACTGAGAGGAAATGGGCGTTCGGCTTCCTCCCTATATGTACCTCTCACACAGCACATTGCACCCAGTATACGGCCCTGATAAAAACGAGGCGTGTAATTAATTGTTGTGGTTCAAAACAATGCTCAGGGGTAGCAATAGTCATCGTTGCCGTTATCTTTTCTCTTGTTGATGATTCACTGCCAAGGGAGACTTGCATGTATTGGGGGTGTCAAATGCATGATCCCATCAAACGCAGGAAACCAGTCAAAATTTCTCCAGCTGGGTGGGGTTTTTCTTCCCCTTTTTCAGATGAAATTTAGCAAGAGTGTTTGCTGACCTCCAAGAGTGAAATTCAGCTCTGGCCCCAGTGAAGTTAGAACTGCTGTTGACTTTGTTTATGCCAAGTCTCAGCCTTTTTGACTCAGCGCCCAGTTTTTCTTTCACTGACATCACTTTTACACCTGCATAACATTTGACCCTCAATGGTATTGCTCCTCACTTACATTTGCTCACTTTGAGTGATGTCTGAAGCACCCATCTGCCATCCTTCAGCTCCCAGCTCACAATTTGATTCTCTGTGATGTTATTTCCTCTGGTCCTTTATGTAACAGACGGTGTCTGAGAGGGTGTGAAAGGCTGGAGACAAACAAGACTAACTGCAGTAGGCAAATCCATAGAAGTGTATTTTCAGCTACTTCTCTGTTTATGGCCAGTAGAGCTCTACTGGCATTTTGCAAATACGGGCACCAAGTGCTTTGGAGTGCAGGATCGTCACATCCCATTGGTAAAGATAAACATGTTTCTGGACGTATCCTTGTCCAAGCTAAGTTACATTAAACAAAGCTTTGCCTCGGTAAGACATGGGCCAAAACTGAGCAAGGACTTGAGAATTAGGAATTAGGCATCTGGCCAGCTGAGAAGGAAAGAAAATCTCCATGGCAGCGAGGAATGAGTGGACCCAACTGTGGCATTGTATAAGCTCTCAGATTTTGTACCATTGCCTACAAATATTCTCTTTTTACAAAAATACTAAGCAATAGACATCTCAGAAACTTGATGCATCGGAGGAACCTTGATGGCACCATGAACCTGAATGGAAGCACATAAACCTCCTTCCTGAGAGGACCAGTGCTCTTTCTAGGGGCCCTTTACTGAAAATGGTGAGTGAAACAATCAGATGTTCATTTGATTAAGTGAGAGTCAAAGACATATTTAGGGTATTTCACAGTTGTATTCCTCTGTAAGGAATACAAACACAGACTGGTCTTCCAGGAACTGACTCCGCTATCCTTCTAGCCTCCCTCTCCTAAAGCATTCTGGGGTCTGTACACATCAACCATCCTTCAAAATCTAGTATCTCCTGCAGTCTGTGATGAACTCTCATAACTAGATAATGGACAGCATGTTTTCAGTGTTAGTCATGAATAACTTGTAATTGTAACCCCTTTCCTCTCATTGCAAAAAATAGGTACTGCAAAAAAGATATGCTACAAAGTAACAAACTGCTGGTACAGGAGAGAGAATATTCATTATCTTGTAGCTATAACTTTCCTATTCTCTTCCTCTCCACGCCCTTCGTGTTTGTCTTCACTTGTCTTCTCTTGGCTTTGATTAGGATGTAAACTCTTCAGGGCCATGACTGTGACATATGTTTGACAGGTCCTTTGCTATCAGTTTTGATGTAAAGAGCACAAATGTAGAGTGAAGGCAGTGAGCAAACTGTCATAGAAGGTACACTGGTGCTCAAAAATAGGAAGAAATTATCTTCGTATGCCAGAAAGTATTGTACCAAATTGCACTGAGATGAGGAGATAATGCTGTCAACTTTGACATGAGCAAACTTCACTTTAGGACACTTTTAGTTTAGCTAGTCAATGGGCTCCTGAAGGGTCAAGGATTTCATCTCAGTCCCCAAGAGACTTGACAGCATTTGTTTGAATTTCTCTCTTCCAAAGAAGGATTCACCACCAACCTTTGAGATCTCATCCGAGGGATGGTCCTTCAGCTTCCTTCTCTACCAACAGCTCTGAAGAGAGCATTAACTTCAAACTGCAGGATTCTGGAGTGCTACAGTGCTACAGACCTAAGACACATTCCTGCCAATGCACCTTAAATCCTAACGCAACACCTCTCTGGCAATGGCTCTCGTGGGTCCCCTGGCAACTGGCCAGTGACAAGCTGTCACGTACTTCGCACTCCCTACTATTCTGGCTCTGAGCCTCCCAGTGTCAGGCAGGCTTTTGAGCAGAGAGGAAAAAGAAACCAAGAAAGTGAGGGAGAGATGGCATACCAGTCACTGCAGGATATACAAAGTTACACAGACACAGGAATTTGTCATCAGGCAGCAATGACATCAGTCTACAACTGCCCCCAGTGCTATTCCATCACAGCAAAGATAAATATCTAAAAAATGTTCACCTGCCAGTATTTACCATAGGTGGCTATTACTATACTCAGCTCATCACAGCTGCCCACATTTTACATTTAATTTTATCTGCCATCCCAATGAACGCATGTGGTTATTAGCACGTATTCACTTTTTTCCATCCTGCTTTAGTGAATGATTTCACTTTTTGTGACATGCAGCACCAGCTTACCCATGAATAACTGAAATGCTTAGGTACAATAATGTTAAAGCAGACCTGATCAGCATTAATGCATGCCAACATAACAGACTTTCCCCCATATATTAAGCCTTTCAGATGTCCCAGGCACCCTTACAGAGATAAACACAACGGATTAGCTGCCCTATGTATTCTGTCCCATGGATCTACACACTATACACTCAGATCACCAACAGGGATGAATGCTGTTGAACCACCTCTCCCTGTCCCGTGGTTTCCCAGGTGGCATACTACCAGCTAGAATGCACCAGGAAGTTATCAAAATAACATGAAAATAGGTGATTTCTCAGGCAACTAAGACCAGATGCATGTAAAGATTTATAAAGCGATATTGGTTTCTGAAATTGTACCTACTAGGAAGTAGGAAGTTTAGTTCAACGTTATTTTGGGGGCAACCCCTCCCCCCAGTGCTGTAGTTTTAGTTTGATGCCAGAAAATTTCTTTTAGTAAGGCCACTGACACCAAAACAGTAAAAAAGAAACCCCAAAACTCAAACCCCAAACCTATAGACCCTAATGAAGAAGAGACAGCAGGGTGAAAGATCATGAAAAATGCCCTGAAAGACTGTTTATAATGAAGCAGACCTCCACTTGAAGAACACCTCTATGTAATAACATGAAGAGGCTTAAAAATAACAATTAGGGTACATAAGTAGTGTAGTATACTAGAGCTTCATTAAAATGGCAGAGTGCTAGTTTATGTTACAATGATAAAAAATAAGGCTCCAACATGCCAAATAGCTCTGCTCTAATAGGGCTGGAGTAGCCCTATTAAGTATAGGGCTCCTTAAGTATATGGAGTAGCCCTACTTAAAACAGAGTATGCACTTGCTTAGATTTAAGCATGTACTTAAAACATCTGCTGGATGGGGACCTATAAGCCTAGAATGTTCACCTGAGCTTTAAAATTCATCAAACTTATTAAATGGATAGTTGGATTATGTTTTGAAGGAAATCCTTTGTTAAAAGTCATCTTGTTATTAAAAATTAGTTGGAATTATTTAAAAAAATATATGCTTCATTTATTTCAGTAATTGAGTAATGAAAAAAGATGTGTCGATTTCCCTTCTAGTCAATTAAGTCATGGATTCTCCCTGGGGAAGATGATTCCTCTGTGCTGAACTCTGCTTGCTTCACAGAGTGTTTTATGTGGTGTGGCCTCCACCCTTCAATACTCATCATAGCAATATATACTTGCAAAAGTGGAGATTCCTCTTTGATTTGACCCTTCAGCATCTCCTGAACATGTTCACATGCATTCACCTTCCCATTCTTCCATTTGTAATAGAGATCATTCCCCATTATTTTTGAAGAGGGTTAGAGGATAAACTGACAAATTTCAAGCAGTTCTTTTATGGTTCTTATTTGCATTTAGCTATAAAGCTCCTAAAGCTTTTCATCATTTCAGTACAGGAAATTATACCCTGGATTGTCTTTTAGACTGACAATAAAGAGAATATAAGCCTTTTGCTTACTAAATATACTTTCGATTTTTTAAAGGTAGTGATCACTGCACAGATGTTTGTTTCTTTTTCCCTATTGCACCCAAATTGTAGCTTAATTGCCCATGCAGCGGAGTCCTTGGGGCCCAAAATTAGTCTGAAGTGCTCAAGAATACATTCCTTGGTGAACAGCGCAGTATCTCGTAGCAGTGCATGTGTTGCATTTTCAGCCAACACAAACCAGTTCAAAGTTCAAACCGATCAGATCTGATGAAAGAGAGGAGTCAGCGACTCCTGGAGGTACCCTGGCACCCTGCCCTTTGTGGCAGGAAGCAAATTTGAGAACAGGCAGACAGGAACTTGTGAGAAGCACTCACCCTTTCCAGAGCTAGGTCACAAAACTAATCATGGGTAATGCCTGCCCCTCAGCCAGACTCCGAGCTACCGGCATAATGCTAGGAGCAGGAGTTGTCCCCTTGTCATTAAGTACAGGGTTCTGCTGGAGTCATTAGCTCCTTTCACAGAGAACGGGAGAGAGGAAAGAGTCATTCTTTGCTCCATGAAATTTTTCACAAGTTGGCTGTTTGGATCAAAACCTATGAAGTATCACAGTTCTTTGCCCTACAGCAGACCAAAAAGGATTTTAAATGCACATTACAAATAGCACAGCAACTACAAGACCACCTGGTCTATTTGCGGAATCTCTTTTACAAAGGCTTTGCTTTCCTAGTAACATACTTAACCAACATTTTTCCATTATGTATCTAGGTATGAGAAAACTTTACTACCTAGACTATGTTTTTCAGGTTATTAGGAAAATCCCCCAAGTTCTGCAGCCCACATTTTCAGTTCTTCTATGAAAATATGTTTCGTTCCTTCCTGCTGCCCCCTCCCCTAGTGCATTAGTATTTTGCAGCTGTTTAACCAAAAAGTTATTCTCCTGGAAAACATATTTAAGGAAATTTTTCCAAATCACCTGTACTGTGCCTGATTTTTTTACTTGTGCTTTCTTTCCCATAGTGTCACACAAACTTTTTCCCACAGTTTGCAAGACTAAATTTGTATTCCTAAAGCTGCTTTAGATGATGCTTTCTATTGACATAAGTTATTTGTGTTGATTGACACAGACATCAAGGCTGCGGGGGCAAGAATAAATCAGGGACCAGTACATGAAGATGGGGGAAGGCCAGATGAACGCTGGCCACAGGTAGGCCAGGGAAACCCATTTCATTCCATGTACCAGGGCACACACCAGGCATGTTATGCCATGAGGGAATATATGGGCCTTTCCATCTCCTAATCTATGTCAGTCAGAGTAGTAATGAAAGAGCTGCTACTGTGAATTTATGCATCTCCAAAACCATACAGGATCGCAAGTGCTTGCTTAGAGGTGTAGTGATACAACCAGGGTCCCCTAGAGAACCAGAGGCTGGCATTCCTGGATACCAGCCTCAGGGGGAGAGACTCAAGCCCACAGAAAGAAAGGTTTAATTCCCGTTTCCCTCACTGCTTGCTTTCTCTCTTCAGAGGTCTGTGCACTAATGTGCAAGGCACTCTGCACCCCATCAGTCACAGTGAGACAGCATTGAAAGGTCAGGAAAAAGAGCTTTGACTATACTACAGAGCATCTGCCAGCAGGATGATGTTAGTTATTAGGTACTTTGCAAAAGCAGAACTAACAGCATCTAAAATGAAGTTCCTCTGGACGGTGTTAGCAATAGTCCTGATTTCTGTGGGATTCAAAATGTCAAAGCAGGACCTGACTGCTCCACACACACCCCGGCCTGGACACCGGGCAGGTACAATGTGCTGCTTCTCCCCCGCCCCAGCCTGCGGGCATGCAGGGCTCTGGGATGGCTACAAGCAGCCCTCCTGCCCTGGGGAGGAATGGCCCATCCCTGGCTAGGGCAGTGACCCTTGGGGTCAGCTCAGCCCTCCTGGGGTTTCTTTGCCAGGGGAGGGAAATTCGCAAAGTTGCACCTTCTCGCGTGAGCAATATCAGCTCCACTGGGAAAGGCAGCAGGGCTATATTGAGCCTCCATGGAGAGGAGGGGGGGATCCAACCAAGGTCTGGGGATTCGTGCTGCTGCCGGCCCGCAAACAGGGAGAAGGGCCCAGCCACAGGATGCCCGTGCTAACTTCACTGAGCCAGGAGCTGGTTTATGGGAGAGGGGAAAAGAGAGCAGTCTGGAGCGGTCTGAAACTGCTGTGAGCAAGCGTGGTTTGTATGCGAGGGACCGTCCGTGGTTTCCCTGCACTCAGACACCGCTTCCAGCAGCAGGTGCTGTCGGCTCCGCAGGGATGCTCCGGGCCAGGGGAAAACGCCCGGGGCGGGGCGGGGCGGGCTGGGGGGCAGGGGGCTGGGGCTGCCCCGAGCCTCCTTCCCTGGGGGTTCCTAGGCTGGGGCGGTGGTGTCCCACGGGGGAATGGACCGGGGCGGGGGGGGGAATGAAGAGGGGCGTGAGTGGATTGGGGAGGATGGATGGAGCTGGGGAAAGGGTGGAGAGGAGGGAAGGATGGACGGGAGGAAAAGGATGAAGAGGGGGGAAAGGATGAAGGGGGAAAGGATGGATGGAGGGGATGGAAGGAGGGAGGGGGGATGGAGGAGGGAGGGGGGATGGAGGAGATATGGAGGGAGGGAGGGGAGAAGGCGGGAGGGGGAACGGAGAGAGGGGGACCAATGAGGGTGCAAAGAGGGACCAAGGGCGGCGGAAAGGGAGTGGGGGGCACGCGAAAGGGGGACGCAGGACGGGGCGACCCGCTGCGCCTTTAAATGCTCGCGCCCTTGGGCGTCCGTGCCGCGTCCCTCGCCCCCCCGCACCCGCGGGAGCCGCCGGGCTCGCCCCGCAGGGGGGGGGATGCCTGCGCGGAGCCGTCGCGCCCTGCCCGGCCCGGCCCCGCCCGGCCCCGCCCGGCCCAGCCCCGCGCGCCGCCGGCCGTGCGGGGCCCCGGCGCCGGCCGCCGCCACCGCCCCCCGACGGGCCGCGCGCGGGGCAGGGCGGAGGCGCGCCGCGGCGCTGACCGCCCCCGAGCCGGCACCGCCGCCCGCCCAGCCCGCCGCTGCGGGTCCCGCTGCCCCGCCGGCGCCTGCATGCCCCCGGAGGGGCTGTAGGGCCGGGCGCGTCCGCGAGGGGCGAAGGCGGCGGCGGCCCCCCGGGACCATGCTCTGAGCGCCCGGGGCAGCCAGCGAGCAAAGTTGCGGTGGAAGATGAGCAACGCCGGTAAGTGCGCGGCTCCGCCGGGATGGCTATCCGCCTCCGGACATCTTTCCCCCGGGGCCGGCGAACGCCGGGCGGGCTTCCTTCCTCCGGTACCGGCACCCTCCTTCCCTCGGGCCGGCACACCCCGCCTCCGGGGCCAATGCCACCGGGAGGGCACCCCCGCGTCCGGGCCCCGCTCCTCCGGGGCTTGCACACCGCCCCCCCACCCCGTCCCGGCATCCCTCCCTCGGGGCCGGCAGCTGCTGGGCCGCGCCGCCGGGGCTGGCACCTCTCCCCCAGGCACCCTCCGGCCAGGGCTGGCCCTCCTCTTCCCCCCGCCCCGGCAGGTGCTCACTGGCTCCCCGCGGGGCACAGCACCCCGGGGCCGTGCGTGCCCCATCGCAGGCCCCGCCGGGACGGGGACAAAGCAGCGAGCCCGGGCGAGGCGGGGGGTTCCGGGGACAACCCGACCGGCAGGTCCGGAGGGCCGCGCCTGCTGAGGGACGCGGCTCTGCGCCCACTCTTCCCTCGCACACACGCAACCCTTCACAAAGCCCCTCGGAAATTTGCTGCGACTTTCTTTCCGACAGTCTGTTTTTTGGGGAGGTAATGCTTTTCGCAGAATTTTCTCGCCAAGGCAAACCCAAACCCAAACCCTTCCTCCTGCCTTCGGTTAACTTCCCAGGATTTTTCCTTGATGGAAACTGGGAAGGTGAAACAGACAGGATGAGAAGGGAACAGATATGAGAGACAAGATGTTCAACAATTAAAAGAAGTCACTGGAAAATTGGGGCAAAGTTTAAATTCTCCACCAACACTTTCTGATTTTCAGGGGTGAGGCATGTGTGTAAAAAACATAACAATCCAGGAAACAATTATTACTAAGTCTGGAGTTATTTAGAAAAATCTAATGCTGCACCTAGAATTCAAGAGGAAGAGAAACAGTCCCTTTGTGTTAGCCCTAAAATTTTCCACTGTGTTTCCTTGTTCCAGAAGGTGAATGTTGCTGGGCACCTCACTTGCATGGGTACATCCTGAAGCCCAGAGATTTCACCGCTAGATACCTTGCCCTACAACTGTCATGTGTTGGGAAACTGTGAATCATTGTTTGCCAAAGCACAGGAACATAGGATTGGAAAGGATCTTTTAGGTCAAACCCAGCCCTCTGCTGTTGTATCAGTATGTCATACCACTCCTCTGAGTTTAAAGCAAAAGGTTCTCTTTCCCCTTGGAGCGGGGAGTGAGACACTCTCCTACCCAAAAAGTGGTGACATTTCCATTCTATCTTCTGATCCTGTCTGGACCGGACTCTCTCCCTCCCAGGAGACAAACTCATTTGAAAGTTAAGTGAGCCAGCCAAAAATTGCTTTAGCCGTGATGCTCCAACCTCTCTTTCTTCATCTCTCCATTATTTCAAACAGACGGGCTCTAATCTGATCTGTTGTCAGTGGAAGAGCAGCATAAGGAATATCAGATGGATCCATTTGTAAAGACATACATTTTATTAGAAGTCTTTATTTTTCAGGAATGTAGGACTGAATGGGACTACTTTCATTACCAAAAGCAGTACCCGTTGTTACAGAACACAAGGTCATATTACTCCTTTTATTAATTCATCAAATTATACCTTAAACCAAAACTTTTTAGGTAGCTCTCCTGCTATTCCTCTCACAAAACTGAGAACCTCTTACCATTGCTAGTTCTTCTAGTTTCCAGACCAGATTCACCGCCATTTATTCTTGTGATTACATTGTCCTTTTGCTTAAAAATAGTTCTTTTCCTCCTCTGGTGTTTACCTCCAGGTTGTATTTATAGAGTGCTCATATCCCTTCTCAGCCTTTGTTTTGTACATTCACACAATGCAAGGAATGTCTCTCCCATCAGTGCAAAGCAGAACTTCCTACTGAATCTGAAGGAGAGGGGCATTTATTAACTGGCACAACTCGGGGACCAGCATAGGCCATCTTTGTGTTACAGTCAGTAATACATAGCACCGGTAAGCAGAGTCATATGTGCAGGCATATATGGCAGCTTTGATCCCACAGAAGTTAAAATAATGACAGACGGAAAACAGGAAAGGAGATATGGATTATCCTCAGAGATGTGGAACTGATATGACAAGAAAGATGAACCAATCCACCCAAGGTCACAGGAAATCTGTGGTAAGAGACAGACCCCCATCTCCCAGCCTCATATCTCAGACCTTCCAGCCTCTAAGTACGATTTGTTTGCCAGGTGCTGAAATGGTGCTGCCCGTAGGAAGAATGTACAGATGTTAGACTCCAGATTGTTCAGAGGTGTAAGCAGACTATATATTCTTTCAGCCGCTACTGAAAGTGATATAGGAAAAGCTGCCATATGTACCTGTCAGAGAATTTTAACCAACATCTTCTTTGGCTCCTAGGAAGTAATATATGAAACAACAGGTGAATATAAGCTGTCTGCTGCAGTGTGAACTTTCTGTTGTGAAATCACAGCCAAATTGGAAACATCACAAACACTTAGAGTTACATTAGAAAGAAATATATGCCAGTAGTTTAGAACCAAGATTATTTAATTGTCATGCACACGTGGTTTTTCACAGTTAGGCCCCCCAGCCCTACCAAGACTTGTATGTACAGTCTGCTAGAGACAGTGAAAATGCTGGAGAATTTCCAGGATCGAGATTTTTTGGTGTTGAAATTCATTCTTTTCTGATTGTATTGTCTTAGGCTTTCCCCCCTCCCCAGCAGTGTTTCTCTGTGGGATGTTATACTGTAGTATTATATTTACAGATGGATGCAATAAAGTTACGTAGTAAGAGAAATTTGTAAGCTATTGATCTGATATCCCAGAGTCATAATGCATTGATCTAATCATAGAGGATGGATTCTAGTAACTGTACAGAACAGCATTTTATTTCTGCAGAGTGGGATGTGCTCTGACAGCCCAGCTGTTAATATTTCAATTAAGATTTGTAAGAAGACAAAATTCCCATGGGATAGTTACTACTGACACTGTAGATCTGTCTTCACACTAGTGGAGCCTTCTTGCTATATACAGAGTACTTTTGATCACACATTTGAAGAACATACACTGGTAGGAGAGGATAGATGTTTTTCAAAAGTATCAGACTCAGTATGCAGAAGCTAAAATACCATTTTCATAAATGTCTGAGGCATTTAGGAGCCAGTGACCTGCTGGCTTTGAATAGGACCTCAGATCTCAAGTGCCTAAAGCCCCAAATCTCAGAAGACACTTCAGTATCTAATTCCTGTTCAAGTCAACGTGGGAGCTGATACCTAAATCTGGACCGAGGTCCCATTTGAAAGGAAGACTTGCACTGCTCCATCATTAGAAAATCCTAGTCTAAATACCTTTTCCAGTTCAAGTGACTCCTGTGCAACTGTTTTTATTTCTTATTTCATTTTTGTCATTTCAAACTTTTCTGACAGTGTGAAATGTGATGTATTCACATGCTGTAAAACAAAGAGAACTACTTTTGCAGTGAATATTGCAAAATTAATGACATCTCCGTTATTTACAGTACATCCTGGGGTCCTACCAGTGACAGCACTGGTGTTTTAAGAGTTGAACCCCTCAAAGGGATTATACTTTCCTTGTAAATCATGCTACCTCATCTATTTAATCTCCAACATATTGAAGCAGGTTACACAGCTTATGCTGGGTACTTAATTCAGAATGACATTAAAATGGCTTATCTACATAGGCAGCTTAAACACACCCTCACTGTCTGACTTGGACAGCTGGCAAAATTGTAATTACAGGTTGGAACCTACAGCTTCCTGTACTGGAAATGTAATAAATGAGTTTAGGAGACTCTGTGCTTGGCTTGCCTTACATTCCTGGCAGCATTACTATAGTGGTTGGTGCCCACGTTCTGGCCAGGTCCAAAACCGGCTCTTTATCTGCAAAGAAGAGCTGTCCATTTCACTTTGAGTGAAGCTCCATGTGTTATTTTGATAGGAAGCTCTGTCTACCATTCTCTCGGAACAATTTCTTCTCTAAGGAGTAAGCACCATGGTCAAAACATAAACCCATGTATTAGACAAGCTGAAATAGACACAGGTACAGAATTGCCTCTCTGTCCTGCTTTGTAAGAACTTGGTGGTGTTTTGGTAGCTGAGGTGTGGAAACTTCTACCTATGACCGTACAGTGCAGTCACGCTGTTTCCATGAGTTTCTGGGTTTGTGCAGCACTTGGCACACGTGGCTTTTGTCAACAGTATGAGCTCTTAGACAGCCCTGTCATGCTCTGATGTGAGAGGGACCGTGAGCATGATGGCTGCTGGTATAGGATAGGTTCTTTGTTGTTTCATGTTGTTGCCTAGTCCATAAAGTAGAAATGCTACCATGAAATAACTTCTATCCTTCCTGGTCCAAATAATTTTTATGTCTATAACAGTGTTTCGGCAAGTGACATGTAAATTAATTCCTATATTTACTGCTATTCTTAAGGTTGCTTATTCTCATTTCCTCAATAGTGGGACTTTGCTTGCTTCAAGTGGGGAATTTGATCCCAGTCTTTGGAAGAAGTTACAGATTTGCTTGATAAAGGCAACTGTAGAGATGTAAAGACATACACTGATGTCTGTGTAGTATTTTAGTAGCGCATTCTGATTTAAGAGAAAAGCATTTATAGAGCAGAAAGAAAGTCTGGGTTAATTAGACTGAGGACTGGCTAATTGGCAGTAGCAAACCTCTGTAGTAGTTATCTCTGTAACGTTTTCAAATGGTGGTATGCATGGTGCTGGGACCAGGATTATGTTGATACTGTCCAACATTTTCCTTGGTAGGAAAGCAAATAGAAAAGTATCAGATGAGAAAGTTCACTTTATGATGTAAAGATTGGTGAAAGGGTAATTAACAAAGTAGGCAGGGCAGTTATATAAACAGAGCTGGATCATTAAGTTGGATCCATTCAAACGAATTACACTTAATGCATATTATAAAGCTATCAGTTTAGACACAACAAACGGGCAACACAGCCTTGGGAACAATTTAGAGGTCATAATGGACAAGCAAGTCAACCTGATACAGTAACAAGCTAATGGAGAATAGTGAGAACTGGGCCTAAGAAAGTACCAAACTCTGTAGACAGCATCATCAGTACCCACTGTGGAATTCTTCCCATAGGTCTGCCCCTTGTATTTTATAGGGGCTATTGGAAAATTGGAAAAGGTGCAGAAAAAATCCAAAAGAAAAGACTTCAGGAAAGGTGAAATTGTCCAACTGCAAAGATTTAATGAGTTAATTTGTTCAGTTTACCAAAAAGAAGAATGTACCAAGACATAGCTGTAGGGAAGTATATGTCTTCCCTAGAGAAATACTGAATAATAAAAGGGTCTTTAACCCAGTGGAAGAAACAATAACAAATGCTGCAGATAGATGCTGGAGATAGAAGCCAGGCAGCACTAACTGGAAATAAGGGCTTTACTTTAAAAACAAGCAATTCATTACAGGAGTAAGATAAGGATGATACTACGGTATATAGTCCACCTTTTGCTGACTTCAGACCAAAGCCTTCTAAAAGACAAGTTTTAACTTTATTCTGATATAGCTGAGTAAAATTACACAGCTCCTGCTTGATCAGAGCTGAACGAGACTTTCTGATGCCCTTGTCTGGATATTCTCCCTCTACCTCCTGTTTCTCAGGCACTTCCCATCTGTGGATTTCAATTCCTTCTTCCTGGGCAGAAGCAGTGACAGACAGGACTTGTGTGCATTGGTTTCCACTGGGATTCTAGGTTTGGTGCAGTCTCATCCCAGTGATGCAATGTGGTCCGTCCACCTGCGTTGCCACTTCCATCCAAAAGCTCTGCAGATCCCTGAACCATGCAGTGCATTTCTGTCCTCTGTCCTCAATTTCTCTCCCATTTTAACATATGTCTGAGTTGAATTAATGCCAAAGGCATGAAGAAAACACAGGTCCACAAAAGTTCGTTGGTCCGAAAAAGCTACTTTCAGCATCTTAAGAGATGTCTGAACTGGATTGTGGCACCAGCCAAGGCTGGAACTAGTATCTGCACCGTGTAGCTAAGTAATTTCTTGGGCCACCATCAAAGACCATGGGCCTGGGACATGTCTACAAATATCCCTGCAAATGTGACACCTCAGTGTTTAATTAGGTCTTCACCCCAAAACTAGTTGCTTGATGGGGGGGTGGTGGTGTTGGTAGATATGGTCCCTTCACCCCAAAACTAGTTGCTTGATGGGGGGGGGGTGGTGTTGGTAGATATGGTCCTTTATAAGCCTTAATTAAATTCTAGGCTAATTCCTAAATCTGGAGAACATTTGAAAGTGGGTAGTTGCAGTGTTTCAGGCAACACCCCACTACAAAATGTTTATTGTTTCAAAGAAACACTTGAACAGTGAAGGCTGTATGGGTTGATTGCCATTCCAGGAGAGCTGCTAGGCTACTGTTCACTGCTTAGAAACTTGGAGGGAAGGAGAGCAATGTAATTTCATATGGGCCATGGCAGGAATGAAACCATGCTGAAACGCAGGTTTGCCTGAAGGAAGGTGGGTAAGGAGAGGAAGCGGTCCTTGTCAGTACAAGGAAGCATCGAACAATAAGGGGAGGAGCAGGCTAAAGAAATTCCTATTCCCCAAGAGTTTCCTTTTAAGCACAAGGTGGGTGTGTCTCCCTCCAACATAAAACACATCCTAAAATAAACATGCACAATTATTTGTGAACATACACATTCCTTATGGTGCAATGTTGTTTTGTGTCCATTTAGAAGTTACAGCCAGAACCTTTCAAGTGGCTCAGACAGCAAAGGAAGCAGAAATTGAAGCAGAATGAAATTTTCGTGATAAAAGGCAAACAGTGGTGCTTTTTTTTCAGTAATTGTTTGGGTTCTTTTTTAAACAAACACTTGTACTCCTCCTGCCGCCTTCCCCCCCCCCCCAAAAAAAAAAAGGGGGGGGGGGAATTGTTTAAGGAGCCTTGTGAAAGGCAAGATCAACACACAGAGCAGTTAGGAAAAAACTATGGAAGGAATCAGTAGTGACCAGTAGCTGGCACAAGTGGGTAAGAGTAGGACATCACAATACCTATTATTACCATACTATGAACAGGGTCCATTGCTGTAAGTTCTCTTCCACTAGCAATGTTACCAAAGGTAGCAGAAGGAAAAACTCAAGATTACTTGATTCCTTTTGCTGTAGAAAATTATCACTGGAGGGAAAGTGGGTAACTGTGTTAAAGCTATATTTTTTTTTAAGTGGATGTCTGCATGGTTATTTTACATAAAGGAAATTAGTTCCTTATTTTATTTCAAATTTATTTGTAAGACAAAGCTTGGGAGATCCTGGCATTCTCTACTGTCCAGTCTTTTTCACATCACTGAGTATTTCAGTACAGACACTCTGTCTGACAAGAACAAGGATGAGAATGCGGAGACTGTGCTGAAGCCTTGTCACAGCCCAGGAATGGAGTAGGTGTATTTGTGTCCTACTCTTGGATAGACATTCCTAGGAAAAGCCAGACACTGCAGGAAGTGGTATAATACCTCCAAAGTGATGTTTCTTCCTTGGATTTAGTCCTAAAAATGCCTCATTATGGTGGTAAGGGGTCCATTGCTGATTTCCGGGGGGAAAGGTGTAAGGACTCAGTTTTAGCTAATAAAATTTTCATGCATTTTACTACCAGAAGGTTAGTTTAGGATGTTCAGTCGTTGCAATAACTGATTTAAAAATCCAAAAGGTAGATCTGGCTGGGGAGCCAGGCTTAAAAGATACTCATCCCACTTCTGTTCCCTCCCTGTTTTTAACTGGCCACAGTTTTCAGCACTCTGCAGCCTTCAACTGCTGCAGACTTGCTGCTGGCTGCAACAGAAGCAATGGTACTTCAGCGACGGTGAAGTGTTTGGCACATAACGTTCTGAAATGATCTGGGGGGAAAGATTAGCTACCCGTTCTGTGATTTCAATAATTAGACAGATGCCCTGCAGCTCAAAGCAGCAGTGGATACTGTGAAACAAGAGTACACACTACAGTACTGGAGACTGGCAAATATGCAGTTCTCTCTCCCTCCTTTTCCACAAGTTGTTTTAAGACTCCCACATGTGAAGCTGGATTGGATAAAACCCCAGATACAGAATAATTCTTAATCAGTATATGCGATAAGGTGCCTGATTAGAACAGACTTTTCACTCTTTCTGGGCTGAGCTGAGATCAATGACTCAGTTTTTAACTTAGATGAAATCTCTCTGGTGTCTCATAATTCTAGAAAGACTGTTTTCTGACTGTATCAGAATGCCAAATTGTCAGCATCTTTCTGAGTATTGGAAGAAATTTCAGCAAGGTTAAGAAGATCAGAAGAAACAGCCTCTTATATCTCCCAGAGTGTAACCAAACAAATATGCCAGTATTAGTTCAATACAAATTACTCCAGTTGAACTGAGATAACAATAAGAAAAGTACCATGCCACCAAATATCAGAACAGTCAGAGAATCATTTTTAAGCAGTTTGCATTCAATATTACTTTATTCTCAGTATGGTGCACAGCTGAATTTTAATTGTCTTCACTTCCAGATGTCAAAAGTCTGCATTCCAAAATACTCAAAATATAAGAGCACAGTTAGCTACACTTCCTGAAACTTATACCGTGATTTAGGATAGGATTTTGCAGAGGAACCATGTCCCAAATGGTGTCTCTTGAGATGCTGTTCCCTTACTTCCTGTGTGTAGGGCATGAAGATTTTGCACAAAGAATTGTTCCTGTCTCTCTCATGCTGAAATAGTTTGTCCTGTGCTTTTCCTTAGAATGAAGAGCTCCCCTTTGTCCACTAATATGTGTTAATTAAAATTATAAAAAGAATTAGAGATTTCTGATTGATTAACCATGTAATTACCTGTTGATGGCTAGGAAACATTGGTAAGAGCAAGCCCCTTCTCTTTACTTATTACCATCTGTAACCATTTGGTACGCTGGCTTCTTCACACCACATATTTCATCTCATCTAAAATCTCATGAGGGAGGATCCCTATTGTTGCCTATTTATGCAGCCTTTCAGCATTTCATTTAGTTATTTAAAGAATATTAATTTCAGGGCCAAGACAGCTGGAAATGGCTGTGGGATGTAAACTGTACTGGGAGTAAAATGGCCATATATGACTTAATTCATCTAGCTTCAATCTAGCTTATTGTCAATCTGCTTGAATTCCCCTACACGTGTGTCAGTGCTTCCACTAGAAATAGAGACCCTGGCTGGCCTTGTTTTGCAAGATGATTCACTTTTTTAAAGTATATTTTGATGTTCAGAGAAGATTATACCTGCAAGGGGTCCTGGCATTTTACAGGAGGATGGAGGACCTTTTGACCCAAGAAAGGACTGAAGAAGCTGTACAGTGAAAACTGAACTGAAGTTTAAACCAGTAACTCTCTTCATGTTTTGGGTTGAAGTATTTCATTCAGTGCATTATAGCTCAGCTACATAATCAATGTAAAGTATTAGCCAAGCTTTTAGCAAACCATCTTATCCCTCATGATTACGTTGTTTGACAAACAAAATGTAACTCCATATTTTGTTACCATGGTAATGGCAGATGGGAAGACTGTGTGTCTGGGCACCAAGTGTTCACTTCAGTTTGGCTGGGTTGAGTTAAACCTTGATCTGTTGGTAGAACTAATTTTGTTCAATGCTGAAATTCTGCAAACTACATATTGAAATTAAAATCACTGCTACAAAGTGATTGTACTGTGTTATAAGAACAGCTACTATGGCTGAAAGGCATTTCTTTCATTGCAGTGGAACACTTCAGCATCATTGAATCAAAGTGTTCATACTTAATCTCAGGGCAAACAGATTTCTGGGACAGAATCAAAAGGTCTCTAATGTCATTAGTACTGAGTGCGGGAGGTGTTACCCATCTGTGGGTATCTGTGTATGATATACCCGTGGCTCTGCAGCTGTACGTCTTTCTCTCCCCAAGTGTGCTAGGGCAGCATCTAGTTCAGTTCAGTTCAGTTTTCACCTTAAACCATGTTCCCTGGAGTAGCTACAGTGCCACATGGAAGCACAGTGCATATGCTTTGCTCCTTCAGTTCTCTTTTCAGACCTGAGCCTTTTATTGGCCGGACTCCTTCTGCATTAGAAGTCACTGGTATAAGATAAAGCCTACTGTAGGATATATTCTGCTGGCTTTAATAAGAAACCAAGACGACTAACATGTCTGTTCTCTCTTTTCTCCAGAAATCACAAAGCCACCACTAGCACCGAAACCAAAGATTACCGGTCATCTTTCTCCAGTAGCTGTCTCCAAATTTTCTCCTTCACTGCCAAGGGCTGATATTCTTCATAATCCGAACTCTATGTCTAGGGGTCCCAAACCACCTATTGCTCCCAAGCCAAAATTCTCAGCTGACACTGAGGGCAAATCCAGTGTTTATACCAACAATAACTTAAATAAATGCTCAAATGGGAAACTGGTATGTCTTGATGGAGAGCTGTATGAAGGAAACCAATGCAATGCTGATTGCCCAGAATCTGAGGCAGATAATGAATACATTGTAGTTCCTGAAGCTCAGCTGACCAGCGAAGACTGTAATGACTTGGAACATGAGCATGATCAGACCCTAGATTCCTCTGTGGAAAATGAAGTCTCGGAAACTTCAGAAGAGGTAGAGAAGGAAGAGGATAACATTGCTAATGATGAGGATACCAGTAATCAAGAAGTCAGCGAAGGTGAGCACCATAACTCTTCAGATATTGCTGAACCAATGGAACCAGACTCTGAAGAGTCAACCAGAGACTGTGACCAGTCCGAAGCACTTTGTGAGGAGTCCTCAGATGCCCCTGATGGGGATAATGATGCTTCCAAGAATGTAGATGAAGGTGAGGATGTTGTAGGTGATTGTAGTGAAACCAAAAACAAGGAGGAAACTTCTGACAACCTGGAACTGGTGAAGGACAATAGTGATTGTAAAACTGACAGTGACAACATTTTGAATAGAGATGAGGAACTGATGGGTGATATCTGTAAAGATACCATTGTAATGCCACTACCCGCAGATGAATCAATCCCAGGTTGTGAGAAGGCAGGGCAGGAGGAGGAGGAACTGCCTGAGATTTTAGAAGAGGGAGATGGGTGTCTAGCACATGACGGTGACCACAGTGCACATGCAGAGCTTGATTTGAACATGGAAGGGGAGTTAGAAAATGATGACTGTGCAAGCCCTGACATACTGCCCAATGAGGTCAGTGAAGGAACAGCTCCTGGCTTAGAACTATGTGAAGATGAACCCAATGCTGAAAATGGTTTAGGAGAGTCCATCCATCAAGCAGCAGCTGAAGAGGAGGAAGCAGACCCAGATGAGCACAATCATACAAACACAGGAAATGCCAGTGATGGCTGCCAGATCACTGAGAGGAGAGGTGAGGAGAAGACATCAGAGGTAGCCTCTGAAGCAAGCAAAGACTCTGGGAAAGGGGAAGAAGAAACTGTGAATGCAGAGAATATGGATGATGGCTGTCAAATTGCTCCTTGTGAGAATGAATGTGGTGAGGAAATACCCATGGAACATTCAGATGAGAATCTTCAAACAGATGAGACCTCTCTGGATGAAGATGGTGTGCTCTCTGATAGTCTACCTAGTAGTCCAGGGATGGAGCCAGAGCTGGAAGATGCGACTGTTGAAGAGCATAGTGAAAGTATTGTGGAAACCTCTAAGTCAGATGAGCTGCAACTTGAAGACAATGAGGTGGAAGCAAACAGCCTCAGCAAAAGTGTCCCAAGTGCACCTCAACAGGTCCCACTTGAGGAAGAGTTAGAAGTCTGTAAGCATGGCGAAATGAATGTAGAATGTGGGACCAAACATGTCTTGCATGAAAATCTAGCAGTCCCTGAAGTGGTCATTGTGCCTGAAGAATCAGAGGAAAGAGAAACTAGCAGTGATTCCTTAGATGATCCTTATGTGCTTCCCGCAGAAAATGAAATTGCTCATGATGGGCAGACTGATTTAGGAGCTGATCACAGTAAAAGGGATGAATTAGGCATGGATGGTGAAAACAACTTGCTGCCCATTGATCGTAAAAGCATTGTCACTAGAACACGGTCGCTCTCTGGGAAAATGCCGGGCTATGTCCCAGAAACAGTTCCAGAAGAAACTGGACCTGAAACTGATTTACCATCTTCCTGCAATGGCTCTGGGACAAAAGATTTAAGCAATAATTTATTTCCAGCAGAAGGAAAACCAATGGAAGCCAACAGGGCATTACCAACCAAGTCAAGACGTTTCATTTTATATCCTCGATCTTATTCTGTTGAAGGGAGAGAGATACCTGTCTCTGTTTACAGAGAAAGTGATGGCTGTGTACTGGATGATGGTAGAATAAAAAGGACAGAAGACAATTTGTCTTTGCCTTGTGTCAATGGTTCCTCAGGTAGCTTTTCCCAGAGAAATCATCTTTTATCATGTGGCGTATCTACTCCATCCTCAGTTGTTGATATACCACCTCCTTTTGAACTTGCCTACATCACCAAAAAGCCAATCACTAAAAGTTCCCCTTCACTTTTGATAGAGAATGACTCACCTGATAAGTATTCCAAGAAAAAGAAATCTTCCTTTAAGAGGTTCCTCACTCTAAAATTCAAGAAGAAAACTGAAAGTAAAGTCCATGTAGATGTTAATGTTTCCTCTTCAAGGTCCTCATCAGAGTCTAGCTATCATGGGCCTCCGAGGCTGATGGAGCTGGACAGGAGGAGCCTAAGTAGCTCACCTCAACTAAAATCACATGTGGGGAAGCTCCGTGCATCTGAGTCTCCCTCAGCTGTTCTTTTCTATAAGGATGGTAAAAGAAAAGGAACGCCCAAGTCCTTCAGCAGGAGTGTGTCAAGGGTGGAGTCCTTCGAGGACCGGTCCAGACCTCCTTTCATGCCACTCCCATTAACGAAACCTAGGTCCATTTCTTTTCCCAATGCTGACACATCTGACTACGAGAACATTCCTGCTATAAGCTCTGACTATGAAAACATACAAATTCCTCCTCGAAGATCCACCAGAGCAGGAACTTTTACTGAGTTTTTTGAAGATCCCAGCAGGGCATTGTCTGCTGCTAATGAGAATGATGGCTATGTGGATATGAGCAGCTTCACTGGCTTTGAGAACAAGCAGCAAACCACAGACCAGGAAACAGAAAGGTACTGTAATAAATTACTATGTAAGACCTGCTAGCCTTGGCCAAACAGGCAAGGCCCCCCCTGCTAGGTATCGTAGGCAGATCCTCCATGTTGCTTGGCTTATACCCCCTCTCAGGAAATGCTTACAAGAAAGATTGGAAGAATACAAGATAAGCCTTTATCAGTGAAAAAAAAAGACACCAAATTAACTCTTTACCTTGTAAATGTATACTAGCAAGTCCAGTGGATCTGGATCCTATGGTTTACAGATACAAACCAAAGAACATTTTAAAATATTTGGTTTATCCAATGGATCTAATTTTTGTGGCTTGGGGGGGGAAGGGAGAGCTTGCTTTGTTCTTCAGTAAGAAAGGTTTCTGACTTCTTGACTGAATGAAAAGAGAGCCTATTTGCTGGAAGGGGTCCTGCTTCGTTTTTCCTTTCCTGTCAATTTCTCAAAGCAACAATATATATATATAATTTATCTTTCAAAGTACATCAGTTAAGTATAGACCAGAAAATCCCAAATCATGAACTAATCAGAATAGACAATTAATTTTAAAAGTTGCTTTAAAGCCTATCATTACGGCCCTTTGACAGAGCTGCTGATTTATAAATGAATTAAATAGCTCTGTCTGAAATCATATGCATTGCTAACATTAATAACAATCTTTCATCCCATTCCATTAGATTATTTGCAAACAAGAAAATGTCCTTTTCATAGTTACATAGGAGCAATGCACTCAAGACCTTTGAATTTGAATTTGAATCTGTTGTCAGATTATAGCATAGAGTCAGTGGAGTGCAGAGATGTAAATAAGAAGAGTGTTTTCCATTAAGTTCATGTTAAATAGGTAATGAGAAAACAAGGTGCAAAGCAAAGGAATGAAAAAGAATGTCTTTAATGCAGTTGCATTTTGTCAGAGCTGTGTGAAAAAGATAAACATCTTAAAAGCAAGGTTTTCATGTCCATTTTCATCCATCATTCTCCTTCTAAGGATTTAATGTTCCTGTTTCTTTGCAAAATTTATTTTTTCTGGTCCTCTCCCCTGTCATTGTGAATGGAACAAACCATGGGCATTTCACACATCCCTCTTTCAATATTTCAGACTTGGGGAGTGAAAGAACTTTTCTTTAACACCTCTGAATGAGTCTTGCAAACCATTTCTAAGACAAGAATGATGTGCAGTGCTTTGTCTTTCTGAGAGAGGAGAGAATTGGCAGGGGAGGGGGAGGTGAGTACGACATGGGGAAAGAGATTGCATCAGTGCTTCAGCTGTGGATCCCAATGTGCCTGAAGCTGAGGGGTCTGGGAGACAGGCCTGTGGTTTAGCTCTTTGGC
Source organism: Mycteria americana (assembly GCF_035582795.1). Classification (NCBI taxonomy): domain Eukaryota; kingdom Metazoa; phylum Chordata; class Aves; order Ciconiiformes; family Ciconiidae; genus Mycteria; species Mycteria americana. The sequence continues at coordinate 9,554,746 of NC_134375.1, forward strand.
CATGTTGGCTGCTTACAGTGTCAGGAGCCCCAGCGGTGCCGACGCTGGGACATGGTGGAGTACAGTGCAGCTTCCCAACGCGCACGGCCACATCCCCAGAGCAGTGCTCAGCAGAAGCTGCATTAGCAGGGCCTGACGGCCCATTAGTCACACTGCTTTCAACGGTTTGCATTGCACCCAGCACACTGACGTTTGCTCTTGGAAAAGCTGGCCAGTTCTTTGTGTCCATGAAACGCCGCCCATTTTAGGTAGTTCTTGAAGAACCAAGTTAAAAATATTAAAACTACGTCAATTGCTGTGACTTGGGCCCATTTATGAACTTCCTGTGGAAGCCTGTTGTTTCAAAGGGAGAGCCAATCCAAACTGGTTCAGGAAGTCTCAAGGTCAAGGCGTGAACATAATTTTTCAGTCTGCTGCTTGTTGTGCATGCAGTTTTTGCTGTTGGGGGAGAAATGAAGGCTAGGCTCCTGAACAACTCCTTTATCAAGATAACCGGGGTGGAGGGGAAGAGCATCAGGCAGACAGCAATATACATACATTGCTGCTGAGATATAGCTATTATTTGCTATATTTGTCAGGACGTTTTGGACAAAGACATGCCTGAAAAGCTTTGATGAAATGTAAATGGGTAATACACATCCAATGGCATAATATACTTGGAGAAACAGTGTATGGTCTAATCGTAAAGCAAAGCAAATCGTACATGTACATGAACCTATTTACACATGCGTACATGATGTATGGACATGGATGTTTTATTTCCTGCTAAAGCAGTTCTGCCTAAAATATCTCTCAATGGATTTCATCTTTCTAATATGAATACCTATCAAACACAGCTCTACCACAACCATACAGGGATAAAAATTACTTTGAACTCCAGCCTGCTCATATCCTGAGGTTTATTTCAACCATTTGAGAGTACAAGTGTGTTGGATTAAACCCTTGCAATACGTGAGACTTGAGCCCGTGAACTTCTCTTTGGTGCATTCACCTGCAGAGCACTGGTATTTAGCATCTGCTGATACCTTATGGAATTGCTACATTTTGATGAATGGCCAAGTACAACTCTTTTATTACATTTCAGAGAACAGAATGTGAGAGTGCTATAAAAGATTATAATAATTCGGGAGTCTCCACTACTGTGTGTGATTGGGGAAAAGCGGGGCAGGAGGGGGGCTTACAGAAATTGACAGATGAGAAGATTCACTGTTTAATTTTCATGCTTAAGAGGAAAGACCATGTGGAGTAGATTTAAACCAATAATTTCTAATTAGAAGCAATCACGTTTAGAGAAAAAGTCCAATAACAAAAGTGTTCATATCTTAACTTAGAATTACCATTGTCAGAATAGAACGGGGAATATTGCCCCCTGAAGGGCAGTTATTGTGTATCCCCAAAATTTAGCTCTCTGGTATTAATAATTAAACTCTGATTCGGGTGTATGACAATATAGATCATCATTAGACTTCTGTACAGTGTAGAAATAATGGGACATAAGTGGAATTGGACAAAATTCCCCTGATCTTTCCCCAGTCCACATAGCCTGAATCGGACACAATTTTCATTTGCTTTTGAAAAGTCGCTATCTACCCCCTTTTCTCTGAAGAGTTGCACTACAGAGCGCAAAGCAACACAAAACAATTGTTCAGGCTGAAAGCAAAGGACAGCTGTGCCCCACCTCTGCGACATTACACTGCAACCTATAGCATTGCCTTTACTCTCACCAGCTATAAGTCAGAGCAATTTCACCAAAGTTACTGGCTAAACTTTCATCAGATGAAAGTCAGTTAGAATTAAAGTATTCTGGCACATGTCTTAAAGGATAGCTTCACTAACCCAGCTTGACCTTCAGAGCATCAGCTGTGCATATGGCAGTGTGATAAACATCAAGGGGATGGGAAAGAGATACCTCAAACACTCATTTCGTAGTCTACCACAGTATCACTTCCAGTGCTTTTAGGAGGGACGAGTCTTTATCAGGGTTTAGATAAGGTCAGGAAGATGGCATAGGTTGGGTGTTTTCAGAATTTCATTTCCTCTTTTTGCTTTCTACTTAGAGTCCATAGTTTGCATTTACCAGTTTGCTAAGCCTCAATCCTTCTTTCTGCTAAGATGCTCAAAATCCAGAGAGGAAAGAAGATAGGGAGAAGAGAGGAATAGAAGGAGTATACCTGCAGTTCCACAGCTAATCCCACTGTGATGTTGAATATTCATAAGAAATGAGCTAAAAGCCCATGTTGCTGTTACCTGTACATTCCTATATCCTTCTACATAAAACAGTCTTTGAGACCTACTAGAAGAACCTCAGTCTGATTATTGTACTTAACCAACAGCAGGCCTTGCTCATACTTTGACTCTCAAGTGAATTATTGGGGGCCAATGTGGGGATTCCAGTGCTCTGTGCAATTACACCAAGGCTCATGGCAATTCCTAATAAGTCTCTAGAATTGCAGTCTCATGCCTGTAAATTACTCCCAAGGCTCTGACTTTCCACTGCTTTTTGAGACATACAGCACCTATCTGATGCTCCTCAGCTTTAGTACAATCAAGAAAGCTGGTCACCTCTTCAGTATCCTTTTTAGATCACCTATTCAGTATTCCTTTGTAAATGTGTTTTATTCCTAAGGGATGTGCTTCTTCAAGAAGAAGATGGGGAAAAAATTGTCTTTAGTAGAAAGTCAGGAAAAAAACGTGCTTTATGTGTGTCAAGCAAGTGATACCTTTCCTTTAGTTTGGCCAGACTGAAGCAGGAACACACAGGTGCTTAGGGACTGATACAATTGTGCCAGCATCTGAAGTGCTAGCATTGGAGAGGATGCTTCATGGGTAAGCAGCTCCGTTAAAAGCTTTGTAAGCAATCCTCTTCGTGCATAGCCATAGTCAGTCTGGGCTTCTGCCAGGCCTACGCACAAGATCACAAGGACTATGTTAGCGCAGACCAATTCCAAAATGTATACCAAAATCATATTATAGTTAGACAGCAATAGAACCACTAGCTATGGTTGATGGGCCATAGAGGATGCAAATCCCCCTACTTTAAAAGGAGAAGAATCCAGTGGATGAGCAGTTACTTCCCCCTCCAATGAGTATTTAGCTGTCCCCTTGCCTCACCACTGGATTCATGAACCTATATTCTATCAAATTATGCCACTTACGTGATTATATCCTCTGTTCCCTGCAGGTCATCAGTCACTGATTAGCTCCAAGGCTGCAGCCAGGGACAGTCTGTATGACCGCCTGTTCCCTACCCTTCTGTAGCATCCACAAAAAAAAGCCTAACAAAAGCTGCGCATAATAAACATCTTAGAACATGAATTCTCTGCCTAAAAATGGTCTCAATAACATGCTACTCAGACCTTCATATGCCCTTAAGCTTAAGGTGAAATTTAAACCATTAGAGTGAATTTCCTCCAACGTAGCACATGTTTTCAACCAATAGAATCAAGATGTCATATTCCTGGCTCTCTCTGCTCCTTCAAATGAGAAGCACGTATGTTATGTAAGATTAAAATCACCAACTCTTAGAGAGGCACAGTGTGGTATCTAAGCACAGTGTATGAAGGATAAGGTGAAAGTCTAGAGATAATTATGTAATGGAAGCTTCAGGATAAATAGTTCACACACCAAAATAGCAATGACCAAGAAAGGACAACCATTGTTGTTATATTTAAAATAGTAAAAGAAATATAGAGGAATATTATGTATCTTTTGTTATAATTGTGAATCAATGTAATTTATGTAACCTCAAGGAAATTCAGAGTGCTTTAATTTACACAAAAGACCAGTAAGTTTCCAAATAAAAAGAAGCTTCTTACAAAACCCAATACAGCGATACTGCTAGGTTTGTCAAAGTGGCAGCATGTCAGAGGTGCTTAGATACTGTAGTGAAGGACAGACGGGCAAGCAGGCAAAGAGATGCTTATTTAGGGACAAACACTCATGAGGTTAATAAATGTACCTGATATGCTTTGAGAATAACTGCTGAAAGAATCCATCAGCTCTTTATCAAAGGCTGATGCAGAATTCAGCTCTACTCTTTACCTGCATCTCTAACATGTTTAAAAATCAGACAAGTACTTGCTGAACTGAGGCTCAGTAAGGGTGCCAATTAACCTACAAGGCTGTTATTTAATGCTCAGAGCAAAGAGGCACAACTTGAAAGTCTGATGCACACAAGGGCAGAAGCAAATGTTCAGGACTGTTCTTCTGTGAAGTCCAGCAGAGTGAGCTGAATTAAACCTGCATGCAACTGCACCCATTAAAGCCGGGGGAAGCTGAAGATACCACCTCCTCATTTCTTTAAATTAGTTGAATAAATCAGATTTTCTTCATCAATTTCTTCTCCCCACTCTCCTCCATTTTCTTTTTCTTTCAACTAGTGAAGACATTTGAAACAACTTAATTTACCTTCTAAAGTAGGTCAAATAATACCTACACCGCAGAGTTAATCCCCAAGCACGATATGACTGAAGCCTGCAAGAGTGTCTGCCTTCAAATGCCTGCCATAGGTCATATAGCCTTTGTATACTTTCCTCATTGCCAAAAAGTTCTGGAGATAAGTATTTTGGAAGGTTGTGGCTCACATATTCAACGTGTCATTTGAGAAAATGTAGCTATAATTGTGGTTCATAAAACAACTCTCTTCTCCCATTAGAAAAGAAACCACAACTGTTTCTAAAAGGGTGATCTGTTTTACTGCTACTTCAAATTCACATGCTTAAACTCATTCCAAGAGTATGAGAAAGCTGGAAAGGTTTCTGTAAAGGATATTAGAAGCCTTTAGGAAGTGTCTTCACAATTGGTTAGAGATCCCTTTCATTCAAATATTAATCAATCAACAAAGATTTTAAAGGGTTTTACAGAAGATGGCTGAGATTAGAGTCTGGCCCTGCAGATCTCTATTGCTTGTAAGCAGAAAGCACTTTTTCATATTAAATGTCATTACCATTCTTTTCCTTTAAAGACTTTCACCCTTTAATAAGAGGGTAAGTAGGCAAAACCTTCCTCCCCTCTAGTGATCACTGGCCCCATGTGGTGGTGTCACAGACAGGTGTGTTTGTAAAAGCCTACGTAAGAAAATGGGTGAGAAAGAAAAAGTGCATAGAGTAAAAGAGGAGATAGTCTGCATGCTAGAGAATTAATTGTAGAGCTCATGCCATCCAGTGTCTGTGGCTGAACTATGTAGCACTTGAAAGTCCTTAAATACAAAACGCGGTCTGTTTGGAAGGTTATTGTCATTAAAACATGAACACAGAGATGCTAATTCCCTGCTAAGTTCAAGGCAGTTATGAGTAGCGGAGCTTGGCCCTCCCGCCGGTCATTCTTCCATAGACACTTCAAGTTTGGACAGTCAGTGGAGCTGATGCTGGGGTGGAGATTTTGCCTGTGGTTCTGTCAGGAACGTTGTGTGCAACTCTCTGGGGCACGGAATCAAGCTTTTTTTGACAGGTTTCAGTGAATGCATCTTGCCAAATGCAAAAATATCTTCCCGCTACTCTATCTCTTGGGGTTTATATTGCATTTGGAAGGGAAGTCCCAATCCATGACCTGATTTAAGTAAGGCAAAGGGCAAGAGGTAAAACAGCCAGATACAGTGATTTGAGCAAAGGTCATTGACCAAGTGAGGACTTTTCAGCGTCTTCAGCGAGAAAGCAGGTAGATGTGCCCTTTGCAGTTGACCATGCTGCTTTCCCAAGTAATTCTTGTTGCAAGTTGTGTTTTCTCTGCCATTCTGGGGACATTAACATTGTGGATCCCAGCATACAACCAAGTTTTTGGGGAGATCACTGGGGAAAGGGAACAAAAAGCCTTTCCAAGACAGTAATTATAACAGTTTTACTGTTATCGCTGAACTCCCAGCCCCAGGGAAGGAGCGGTCCTTAAATTTGTGGATTTAGTGATCCCATATACCATCTCTACTGCAGATCAAAAATTCCCCAGGAGCAGTCCCTGAAGGTGTGGCAGGTTATTGTCTGTATAGGACTTGTTTCTCCCCTGATGCTTGATTCCTGCAGCAGTTCTACAGTGCAAGGGCTCTCTGTGAAAGCAAAGGAGCAGGTGGAGTGGGTCCAAGCAGGAATCATCACTTTGGCAAAGAACATAATTGCTGATCAGAAAAGGATGAGGGCTCCTTGGTAAAGTCTGAGCAAGTAGCACAAGCAGGTACAACAGTGGTTTAGCATTTGAAGTGTGCTGGTATGCATCTGGCAGGAGAATCGTAACAGCAATGTCACCGTTTTGATCAGCTCTGAGAAATACAGCTGTGGTATTGCATCACATGAGCACAAAGAATGGCCACTAGAAAATCCTGAAGCCTTTCACTCCTTGGATAAATGCAGCAGCAGCAATAGGTTCAGCTAAAGCACCTGATTGCTTTTAATACAGATGCAACCTGCCCCTTCCGTTGATAATTCAGTTGAATTGTAGCCCTAAGGAAACCATAAGGCTATGGTTGTTTCTGCCTCCACAAAGAGCAAACGAGGGGGAAGAATTCTAAAGAGAGAAGCAAAAGAGCCTCACAGACAAGGAGGACTTGTGAAAGGAGAAGCAGCACCAAATTTCGAGATGTTTCTGACATTTTCTAGAAGATAGAGGCCGAAGAAGGCCACATGATTTGGTAGCTGAAGAGCAGGTTTTCCTCTGTAATATGCTTGCCCATATGCTGCCCATATCAATCCTAATACTATCAATACTATCCATACTATTCTCATCCCAAACAGCAGCCCAGTTACCATAGTTTCTTGTTTAGGTAAAACTCAAGGCGAATTTTGTCAAGAAGATAAAACCCACTCATGCTTTTTCATGTTTTTTCTGCTTGTCCCAGCTAGAGCTGCTCAGTACAGGCATGGCTGCCAGAGGATATCAAAAAAAGATCCCCATTTTCAACACTGCTCAAACTGTCTTTTGGCTTACTGCTGTATACAATAATAGCAATGCTGCCAACATTAGTTCATGCTATTTTACCCCACATTTGGAGTAGAAGCAAGTTAACTCTAGACTAGATCTGGAGACAAACCTAGGCAAAGCAGGCTCTCAAGGCATCTGGACTTGGGAGGAAAGTTAAGCCCTGAGCTACAGATTCAGCCTAGATTTCAGGTAGTTGTTTTGGGAAAGATGTTCCCATCCTTTCCTCTTTTTGCTTGTTCAGAGAAACAAATCCTAGCTGCTGATTCCACTCAGTTCCTAGTTCTCTGCCCCATAAATCCCTGCTCTGTGCCTACACTAAGCTGGCATGCACCCATAGCACTGATGAGAAGCTTTATAAGAGAGAGAATTTCCTTTTTATAGGTCAAGCGCTTCTCAGGGCTGGTGATAATGTTAATTATGGATGTAGCACAGAAGTGGTCTACTAACAGGCCTCAGGTCCCTTAAAGACCTGTATGGGTCTATTGTATTGAATTCTACTGGCAGTTATTAAGCCAAGGAGAAACATGGTGATCATAAGCATTGTGAGAGGTTTTTTTAAAGAAACATAAATTATTTTTAAAACTTATACATATATAAATCTATACATAGCTTTTCTTTATCTCAGTGTGGAACACGTGCTGCACTCCGGATCTTGTAGATGGGAGAAAGTCCCATAAACATGCTGAAACAGAGGGAAGGAGGATCAGGGATTGAGCCTAGAGGCAAGGGAAGGAGACGTTTTCACTTGTGATCTGGTGAACATGATGGAAAATAAAATCTCAGCAGCTTTCATCAGTTGTGGCACTTTGCACTTTGCAGCATAAACCTGAAAGAAAGTTTTGTAAGAAGTTCATTGCAGAGCAAGGGATCCCAGTACTATACCCTGACTTCAGGCTGTGCACAGCCTATTGAAATTCTTGACAATAGCCACAGCCAGCTCTGACATGAGTCATGTCTTTATTTCTGTTTACTTTAGTATTGTCTGAATTGCCACAGGGAGTTAGAAGGTGATAGCGGTTAATGGAGGACTTCCAGCGGCTCAGAGACAGGGAGCAGTCTGCGGGAGATAACCCCTTGCTGCTCAGGTCTGGGTACAAGGCATGCTTCACCTTGCATTGTCAGGCATTAGAGTGGTGGGGAAATTAGAGGGGTGGGGAATTGTCTTTCCAAGACAGCAAGGACAGAAAGACAGCTAGTAAATGCTCTTTGATGGCAGAGCTTTTCAAACAAGCACCTTTGAGAAGTGTCTCTGGACAGTACCGGTAATGTCATATTGATACTGAAGAAGGAGAGATTTTTAATACATTGTCCAGATTTAGGCATCAATCTTACAGTAGCTCCATGACCGCTCTCCTGTTTCCTCATATCCATGGAGCCGTTTGTCCTGGTTCATGCTGGGGATGGAGGAGTGGGGGGATAGTATAGGTGGTCCGGAGGCAATGTGCTCCCCCAGCACAGCTTTGCATTGCACCTCACCATCCTGCACACACAGCAGATGTGTCCCAGCACAGCCTCAGAGGGCTGCCACTGCTCAGCCGCAACATGCTGGATCCAACCCTGGCTTTGTTTATGAGGAATCACAGTCCCATATACCTCCCAGGAAATGGTCCCAGGTCCTCAGTAGATGTTAGTTTTATTAGCAGCTGGACTCCATTCTGATGGCTACTCTTCTGATCAAATTACAGTGCAGAGACGGAGGAATGTGTACATGTGGCCATCTTCATGTCCTGAGGGCTTATAAGCCTGGGTAGACTTCTTTGTCTTCTCTGTTTCCATTATATGAACCAGAAATATATTTCAGTGGGGTTACACAAGAGGAGAGAGTCTGCTGTGTATAGCAGATTTGCCCTGGGTGATGTTTATGGGGCACAGAAGTGATACTGGTGTGATTTAAGCATTCCTAGCACCACACAGAAAAAAGCATGTACTGCAGACAGGGTGATGAGACTGCAGATTGGCAAGATGCAGCCTGTTTGAAATGGTCAGGTCTTTTACTGTCAATGAGTGTTCTATGCACGCCTTTCTCTGCTCCCTCTCCTACCCCCACCCTGAGCCTTACTGAGAAGATTTATTGAATGAGAGATTGCACATTACAATTCTGCAGCCTTTCCAGAATCTACTGCTCAATGATATGGGGTATATCTCTAGATTAGATTTGTAACAAAAACAACAGAATGCTATTGCATTTTAAATGCAAATCTAATCTAGTAGTTTATGGTTTATTGTGCCATCCAGCAAAGTTATTTATAGCATACAGTGCATTTTTAATTATCCTACAAGAATTCTTCTTTTACAGGACCCAAGGGGGGTTAATGTAAAAACTGCCTTAAAGATTTGCTGTTCAGTGGCATACAACAATTAATTTTATCTTAATCGACCAATTAGAGTTAATGGATGGAAGAACATATTTAAGAGGCACTGTCTGTTTTGCCAAGACCCCTCTCAAAGAGCTCATAAAGCGACCCTTTCACTTGAGTATTGGCTGGATTAATTAGATGTTATCCTTCAAAGGCCTAGAGCAAGCAGATTTAGACCTATCATCAGTGAACACCTTTTGGTGCTCTGACTCATGCTACACCAGCTTTATCAGTATCAAAGGGATGTCCTCAGACTTCTTTTTCTCAAAGGAAATACAGCTAGGTACTGATGAACTGAGATAAGTCATAGTTGCTTGGATCTGTGTTCAGCAGTCTCCATTCAGCCATTCTCAGCTGTCTCAAATTAAATACCTCTTCATTCTGTTAGCAGTTTGTCCTTATTTCTTGAATACATTTAGTACATTTGGGCCAAAACCTCAGGAATTAACCCACTACATCTCCCTGATGGGCCTTCTAGGCAGGTGGACCTATTCAAGAATAGGTAGTTTCTGATGAAAGAATCTCAGTGAGGCTTGCTGACCCTCTTACATTTCAGGTATCAGACTGAATTCTTAGTTCTGGGAGTTGGCTAGAAGAGCTCAGAAAGGTCTCTTAGGCCACGTGCCTTCAGAAGTAATGGACTGCATACAGTACAATACATCTGTGAAGTCAAATCTTCTGGTCCTTAAATAGATAAGGACAATATATGAGCTAAAACTGAGCACCTCAAAATCTTTCTTTTAAATTTTCTGCTTTCACATTGTCAGGCTTAAAAAATCCAGGCAATGGCAGTGAAATAAAAATACATCACAGTGAATACACTCAGGGTAAAGAGCCACAGTGAGAGTGACATATAGTAAGATGACAAAAATGTAAATATATATATTTTAGACTGCACTGGACAAACAATTTGTCTTGCCATTTGATTGCAGTTCTAAGGAAAAACATTGCTTCAGTGGCTGCAAGAGAAATAAAATATGTGTACCTAACTGAAAAGTCCAAGGGAAAAAAACCCCCCAAAATAAAGGAATTCTGGAGTTCCCAATGCTTTGTCTGATTGTTTCATTTGCAAGTAAAAAAAAAAAAAAAAAAAAAAAAAAGATACAGATACTGAAGTAAATTCTGAACAAAAACATACTTTTGAATTGCAGAATTAAGATGGTTTTGATTTTCCAGAATTATGGGGGGGGGGGGGGGGGCAGAATTCATTAATAGATTAATCCCAGCCAAATGTCACGAATCTATGCAATTTTTAATCATGCCAAGCCTGATTTTTCAGCCAAGCAAAACTGCAGCCAGCTCTAATTTTAATCTGAGAACTCAAACTGATGTCTTAGGAGACAGAGGAGAGCCACTGAGCACTTTCATTCAGCCCTACATATTAGCAGTTAAGCTCTGTTTCTCTCCTTCTGGAAATATTCTGCTTTAACAACTGGGTGAATCTCTGAAATGCAAGAAAATTCAGTTCACTTGATGTTTCCCCCAAACATCAGGAAAGAACAGCCAGATACAAGGTCTTGGTTAGTTTAGAATTCCAGGAGCTCTGTTTGTTTTCCTGGTAAGGCTGCAGGGTAGTTGACTCTCAAATCCAGTATGTGCTTTCAAGTCCAAAGGGAATCCCTGCTGGAAGGACAACCATGAAGATAAGAGGTTTCTTAGTAGTGTCAGTTCCTTTCATATGTCCTCAGATCTCCCTGAAAACTGATAGGAAAAGCTGCCAAACCTCCCTGCCCTTCTGATAGGGAGGTATTTATGCACACCCAGCTTGCAGGAGCTCAGGAACTTTAAAACCCAAGAGACTGGGCACTGCTTTGTTCAGGACTGGTCTTTGTGAGGGGGAGAGGAGCATTCCCGACACAGTCTCCCTCACACTGCCTGAGGTCACTGAACCTTGCAGCACCAGCACTAAGAAGCACTATTACAATGACGCAGGAAGAAGGTGATTGCATTTTTCAATGTGTTCCTACCCCACGACCACATGACAGGACAAGCATATGCTGCCCTGAGAGCAACAGGCAGCTCAGTTTTCAGCTTGTGTTTTGAGGGATCTGCTATCTAAAACTCCCCAACTCTTTCCTAGTAGCAAAATGATGTTGGGGATCTTAGCATGAGACTAAGACACATTTAGCATAAACTACCACTGCTTCAGAAAGTCTCTGTGGAAGAGATTTAGGCCAGGGCTGACCATCTATGAAAATGGCTCTCAACAGTGAAGGTCATTTTGGTCAATAACAAGAAAGGTTGTATAATCTGTACAAATTCCTTTGTGGCTCTGGCAACACAAATAACTGGAGTAATGCTGACAGCAGTAAGAGAGGAGTTTGTCAAGTCTCACTCCAGTTAAAAATACTTTGTTCTGTTTTTATTTTTTAATAGGGAATATTACTATTGTCACCTAAACAGGTTTCCTTCTGATCCTAGCTTCACTGCATTTTTCCCCTGGTTTGTTCCCAGACCTGGCTGCATGGTGTTGATAAAGCAGCTGATCCTGCTAGTACAGGGAAATGATAACTCCCCTTCCATCTTAAGAGTCCTGCAGGGCAGCACGGTGTTCATTATGTTGAACTTACTGTGAGTATTTTCCATGGAAAGTATGCAATAATGAACTGGCAATAAAATGAAAATAGAACATAAAGACTCTGGTTCCAAGTTTTAGTGACTAGGTTACACTGCCAAAAATAAACAAAGAAGGAATAATCGGGAACATACCCCTGATCTCCTATCTACAATATGTGCCATGTCATCAGTTTCTTTTTGTGAAATGTATCATCTTTTTCTAACTGGATCCAGAACTCATAGTCAGAAAAACATTGGTAAATGTGTCATAGTCGGAAAAGTGACTATAGAAGTGGAATCTGGATGAGAAGACGATACTGTGCCAGATGCTCATTTGGGGTACATTGGTATGCTCTGTTGATTTGTACCTCTGAGGATCTGAACAGCTGTTTATGATTTGACTGCCCTGATAATTCAGGCTAGCACCTGAAAATAGAGCAAGCTGAAACATTTTCCAAAAGCTAAAATTTCACAAAAGCATTCTATGTGAACAATGTATCTGTTTTGACAAGGTTTAAGGGAAACTCTTATATGCTGTAGCCTAAGATATAGGAAACCCAGTCTCTGCTTCTCCTGGGTCTGGTTTTCATCCCAGATCGCTTTGAATCAGTCAGCACTGGGAATTAGATTCCGAGTTTCTCTCAATCCAGTGCCTAAACCATCAGCCATTGGGAGAAAGAAATACCCACAGGTTTTGGTCTCAGGGCAACCAAAAATGGACACAGTTCTGCTTCACTTCTAAAACATCTGAAATAATTTATTTTCAGTTTTCTGAGGCTCAAAACTCAATTTCTAAGCTTCAGATGTTGCATCAAAGTAAAACAGTTGTCTCTTGGTAAAGTCCTCTACAAACTGAACTAACAGTCCAGATTCTGCAGTAATCAGAGTTTGCCATTCTACACATAGCAGATAAAATACCTTTTTCATCACTGCTTTAAGCTGTGAAGGAGTTCAGAGTGTTTGACTTTCAGAGCCTGTGTAAAAGTGTCTCAGATGAAAAGCTGGGTGAATGGGATGACAACTCAACCGAAAAGCTTCAAGGCATAAAGAGGAGCAATACTATAGCAGGATGCTATTTTAAAAGGTATCTATCTGAGGACTTTTCACATAGATAAACATGGCATCACTTGAACCATGAAATCTGTGTAACAGGCCAGGGACTTCAGAGAATGGGACCATGATGGGAATTTGGGAAGATTTGTTGGAAAGTCTTGGAGCATCCCCTAGTTAAAGATACTGATTTTCATTTCAGTGATAAGTGAACAGATTATTTAGGGCAGAGAACAGTGTACCTGCTGCAAAACACCATGCTACACCATATGGTATAGGGCCATACAAGATCTTTTCAGAGTGGTTAGAGTTACATCTTGACTTTCACAACCTTTTTTGCCAGTGGCTTCAACACCACAGTTTGTAAAGCAACGCCTATCTGCAAAGGGGTTGTTGAGCATATCAGTGATTTCCCCGTGTCAGCCAGCTGTCCCCCCGTGTCAGTCATGTAGCCAACCCGCTGGGAGTGTGTGAATCACTCAGGTTACCACATCTCTTATTCTACTGGTGTAGGTTCATTCCCAGAGTAGGGAGAGAACTAACAGCCATGCTTTGATGCAGCAGCAGAGAGCAGCTGCAGAGAATCACAACAGAAGATGGTAACAGGGCATACCTGGATACTTTCAAACCCGTAAAGAGAGTAGGCAGCTTCACTGCATTTTCCATGGCTCATATGGATACTATCTTTCCTTGCACTAGTCTCCTTTCTGATCCACTGTATGATACACTGGTCTCCCTGCGCACGGTGTCCTCTGAAAAATAAACAGCACAAAGTGGTTGCAGAATACACTGCAGAGATAAGCAGGACTGTGCACACAACCAGGACACACTGGTGTGCGCATACCCCCCATGGCCCCGTGGCCTTGTGCAGCCCACATCAGAGCCCAGGCTATGGTGTTAAAACAATTTAAGCTGATCTATTCCACTACTGCCTAGACCCATCCTCCTCATTGACCTTGGCCACGTCCTCTTCCTCTACATTGTGCCAATGTTTGACCCCATTCAGACAGCTAAATGGGTAAAACCTATTCGCTTTTCTGGTGCTGAGCTAGTTTCAGGGTGAGGACCCAGGCCATGCACGCTAGCTTTATTGGTCAAATGGTAATGGAGGCACAGCCTGACTCTCCATACTACAGCTATGCTGCCAGATCTCTGACTGTAATATACATATACAAAGAGAAAGAGGTTTGCCCCCTGGAAAGTCAACCAATAACTGTGGAGCAAATCCTAAATCTGCCTGTACATAGAACACTTTATTACAGAGATAGAAGCAAGATTAAGCCATACAAAATCGCTTGATGGGGGCCAGCTCTTGTCTTTTGTATTCCTGCTTCAAGCTGTCATAACTGGGCCATGGCTTCTGGCCACATCATTACACAAGCTCCCTGGGCTGACAGTTCTGATGCTGCTTATATTGCTGGCTGCTTCTGCTCAGCCCCAGAGCAGAAGGCTGGGCTGCATTTTCCACGCTGGTCTGTTTGTCGAGCTCTCTGCCACATCAGCAAAGTCAGTGAAGGTGCCACTGGAAGAATGATGGCAAGAATCAGTGCTGGTTTAGCCTGTGTGGGAGGTGTAAGCACGGGGTCATTTGATCTGGGGGCGGACAGAGGAGCACTCTCAAGCTCTCTCGAGGGATTAGGGAGGCTGTATTTAAAATGCTTCTGAGGCTTGTTCCTCTACCCTTATTGCATGGGGTGCTGCTTCATAACAGAGCTTATTCCTCATCTTTTCTTGTTCCTTCATGGTTTATAAGGCATATGTTACTCCTCTTACTCCTAGGTCAGGAAGTCCGCCACAAATTGCCTGTCTGTCTAGGCATTTAGATGTCTTTGTTGCCTTAATACATGTAGCAGAGGAAAGTTCTAGCCCCCACTTAAAAGAGATTCTCTGATACCTCTAACATATAAGCATTAAGGTTTCAAGCTTTGGGACTTTTTTATGTCAGTATTCCAGTTCTGGGGCTGAACAATGAAGATACAGGAGTGCTAAACATCTGATTTCGAGCAACAAGGTTTTGTGTGCCTGTGTCGTTTTGAGTGCCTGCCATTTGAGTGCCATGAAAAATTCTCTTTCCACTTTCCATTAAAATCTGATGTCAAGCAAGCATCCAGATCAAAATAGATAGTATTTTTTTTACGTTCTCACATTGCTCTAGCAACTTTGATGGACTTGGCTGTTCCGAGGCAAATGTAGAATGAGGATCTTAGGGCTTGAATTTGAAAGGAACAGGCTGATAGGTTTACAATATTTTGTCCTGAAAATTTTAAATATCACTTTGGGGCCCCACCCAAATCAAAATTCTTGGGTTTAAAATTAGCACCTGAACTTCATTCTATAAATCCACCTCATTATGTCTTTTTTCCCATGAAGTTTACTTTTGGGGTCCATAAAGTTTACTTTTGGGATCCATTAATAATTTGGAACCTTAATATCATTCATCAAGCCTCAGAAAGCCTGACAGAGTCCAACCAAATTATTGTTTTGATTTGTTATATGTTGAAGCCAGTCCCATATGCATGTATGCAATCCTGCATGGGAGCTACTGGTTCATTCTTTCTTTTTCTGCAGAGTTGGTAGCCTGGGATGCAGTTTGACACCTTATCAGCATCCACTGTTCCTGTACCTCTCCCTTAACTCCCCTCTAACCTCAGTACCATTCTCAGCCTGAGGCACATGTCAAATGAAGGGTTTATGCCGAGTTACTGCAAGGTTAATTCTTTGATTGCAGGACAGAAATATGTAAAGCACTGTGAGATCCCCTTGCCAGCTGCTACTGAAGGCACTCACACTGCATACCTGGGCACTCTTGTACCGCTGGATCTGAAAGACTTATGTTGTTACTGCATTGAAAGGGACACCTTAAAGCCATACATTACAAGTGTCATTTCCACTTTGGAAATGGCAATTACAAATCATGGGTGTCCAACTGTTCCTAATACCACTTTTGAAATTCCATGTTCTGCCCTTATTCCCCCATGTGCATAACCAACTGTTGTTCTACTTATGCACAAATGAAATTAAAATCAGTAATGCTATCACAATGCTTAGACAGAATTCTCTTATTTGGACTCATTATCATGCAAGGTGTTGGTAACTTCACTTCTAAGCAAGGCAGTGCTTGCAAGAAATTCATATATTGTCTGAGTATCGTAGCAGATTCAGACTTTGTGAAGTATTAGTGGGGTGCTACTGCTACTTCTCCTAATTTAAGAATAAAATCTGCTTTTTTGAAAGAAAGAAAAGAAAACCTGAAAACTGTCATTACCTGCTTTGGAAGTATCATTTTCTCTGTTATCTAAAAGGCTTTAGGAATACTAATTTTAAGTCTTTTCCTGACACAACTCCGAACAACTTAAAAAAATCCAAGAATGTTTCCCACCACAAAACCAAGCCTTCTGTCTCCCACCAGTTCTGCTATCTTTTAGAATCAGGTGCCAAGAATTCAGATTTCTAATAATAAAAATTCTGGCTAAATCACTAAAAATTCTGGCTGCAGCAAATGATGATTGATTCAAGTTCAGTTTTGTGTTTGCGTTTCACTGACACCACTTCCAAGCTGGCATCCTCCTGTGAGTTTTCACTTCTATCATCACTTAAGAATTATGCTAAGCTGGATCTTCTGAAAGGATTATAATGAGTTGGATCCATTCACTGCTGTAATCATCACATTTGCCTAACTGACACCTAATCACATCTCAGTCCAGGCAAGATTCCAGAATCAATAGTGTAGTCCCAGCTGTACTCTGAGTTTCGGGACTATATGTGCAAAAGTACAGAGCAGCTGCTGTATTGTACAAACCTGAGGACACTAAGGAACAGGACTTGTAAAGATATTTCAGTTCTGTGTAGCTCAGTGTAGTCAGTAACCTCCTTGTGCAGCCACGAAACACATCTGGATGCAGATTCTTACCTATTTAAAACTTTAAAACTCTTTATTATGCTTGTAAGACAGCAGAACAAGTCCACCAACCCTGAGCATCTCCAGGAGAGCCCACTGTGTGTTACAAACATGCCTTTGATCTGCCTAGCTCCATTTGCGAAACTCCCACAGAATGATTTATGCAGACCTTTTTCTGAAGTGTCTATCTATCTGCAATTTTTTTATAAATTGCAATTCCTTAGGCAAGAAGCACTGCCTAAATCTTCCATTGTTGGTATTCTTCTCCAGTGTGTGCCTTTGTGCAGAAATCATGCCAGCTTGGCTGCTTGAAAGCAACTGAGAGCCTATAACTCAAGAACCCCCACCCACAGCAGCAAACAGCAACACTAACAAACATGACTGTTAGATGGTTCCAGGTAGATTTCTGTATCTCAGCTTGGCTACAAGAATGTAAACATTACTCTGTGTCTTAACTTAAATAAGCATCGGCATGATCCTGGGGGTACTCATCCCTCTTTGACTTAAGGACTGACCCATAACAGTGAAATCCCTTTTAGTTTGCAGTCAACAGGAAGAACAGAAGCAAAACTGTGCCCCAAGGGAGATGGACAGAGCAGTTCTGTTTTAGATGCTGGTAGGGATCTACGGTGTCCAAAGCCTTCAGTCTTACCTGTATTTTAAACATGACATTGCTCTGGGATTAACCACTTTACAAAAATGACATCCAAAGCACAAAGAAGTTAGGAAACGTGCCAAAGATAATAACAAAGAATTTGTAGTAGGGCAGGGGGTTCAGCTTTGCTTCCCAGATAGTGGTCTCCCCACAGAGGTGTTCTTCTCATACTCTGAGATGACCATCAGGTAACTAGCTGAAGGTCACTTCTTACAGGAGATATCTTTTCCTTCTCCTTATTAATCCAGTTCTAGGTGGTTGGCTTATTCTGTCACTGATTTATGAGAGGATTAAGTCTTACAGAGGGTTCAGAGTGAAATCAGAGGGTCTTACTCTGCTCAAAGACCACAAGTATAAATATAAAGCGACTCCACTGAAGTTGTGGTGAATTCCTCCCAGTTTTACACCACTGTATCCAAAGTCAGACTGTCGGTAAGATAAGTCATTTTATAGAGGAGAATAGGGCAAAAGTGCTGAGTGGTTTCATTGTCAGAGGCCATTTGTGCTGTGACTAAGGGCTGCTCAGCAAATCACTTGAAACCCATCCTGATAATTAGTGGATGTTTTCCTTGTTATCTTCTGTCCCTTGATAGATGCACAGTATGGAAAGTTTCAACATGATGCAGATGTATGGCCTGTGCAGTCTGGGAGGGAAGAAGAGTTTCACAGCACAAAATGGAGACTTTTGTCACTGCCAAGCACTCGGGTCTTCATTTTGCCCCTCTCAGTTCAGGTTTTTCCAAGCATTGCAAGGATTCAACATAGCAAAAGGTTACCAGAGATGGAGAACAATAGGGTGCTGAAAAACAACAGGGCTGTGATTTAGCATGGGAAAGAAGGAAAAGAGAGAAGCATAAGAAGAGCTGTACTGATGCCTTAAGGAAAACCTCTGCTGGTGCTGTTGGGTAGGAAAGTTCTGGGTGCCTGTGAAGCTAATGATTTAATGAAAGTAAAAGCTCTGTGGTGGCTGACACGCGATGTAAATAATGTGCTCAAAGGAGTCTATAAAGGGCAGAGCTGTCTTTAATAACCTATTATGTATTATCAGCCGCCCCATTGTACCTTCTGGCATGGTGGGGCGTTGGGTGCGGTGCGGCTGAGCGTCAGCCCTCGCTAGTTCATTGCCAGGTCATCTCTGGGGAGGAAGTGTTCCCTGTTTACAGGAAATGCAGGACAAGGGCCGGAGGGCCAGGCTGAGCACAGGCTGAGGCCGCCACAGCTTACGGCCTCTCCGGCGTGCCTGGGAGAGCAGGGAGGGGGTGTGCCACTTGTCTGAGGCCCAAGGACGCCGTATTTTGTTTTCAGGCATGTCCAGCTTCTACTGTTGCTTTGTTTTTCCTAGTGGTTTAAAGCCCCAGGACCGGGGAGGGGAATGGTGCTCACAGACAGCGGTGCACCCCGGGGTACATGTGGATGAGCCTGAAACATGGATTGGCTGTGCAGGTTTGTGCAGGTGCCCCAAAGCAAGAGCAGCCCATCCATCCCAGCACATCTGGGGCATGGCTAGTGAAACCTCACTGTCAGGCTTTCTCTTATCCCTCCTCTACTGACACTGGCCCAGGCTGGGCCAGAGGACATTTCCTGAGATGGAGCCCAAACCCCCGTGTGTTCCTCACTGCCTGCACTCCCTTCCAGAACTAGACCTGCACCAGCACCGCTCTTCTGTGAGCACCTCCAGGAGCAGTGGTTGAAGGTGGGAGAGTTTTGTCCCTAAAGTTTTTCAGAACAGAGGAAAAGCCTTACGCACCTGACCAAAAATCCTCCTCCCCTCTCCTGTATCCTGCACCACACCAATGCAAGAAAGAGCAAAATTCAAATTGAAACGTTTGTGGCATGAGGAAGAAGTCCCTTCTGGCCTCGGCAGGCAAACAGCTTATGCCTCAGAGTGTGAAATGTGATTATCCCTGTGTTACCTTGCCTTGTCAGGCTACGTATGTTATTAGAAGACATCATGTCTTTCCTGCCCTTTTCAGACTTCAGCTGCAATATTTGCCTTGATGATCTGCCATAACAGGGAACTGACTGGCTAAACACATGCTGCACTAATAGGCATTTCCTTTTATTGGCTTTAAATGCATTTAGACTTTAATTTCCTTCAGTAATGAGCCTTCCTTTTGCAGAATGAATTAAAAAAAATCATTTACAAATGGATACAAGAAAATAAATAATCAGTTTTAATAAAACAGGGTCATTCAGCACCCCATTGCCTCTCCCAATTACCATCATTGCATTGAGTTCATATGATTTTAATTTTTTGCAGTAAGGATGTCACTGTCTGAGAAAGACAGAGTTTGAACTAGTAACTGCTGGGCATGTGACTTGAAATAAAGCCAGGGATAGGGATACTGCATGTAGAAAAAAGTTGCATTCAATCCATTTGGTGCAATAATAGAGGGTTTTTTTGGACAGGGGATGTGTTTTTTTTCCCCTCTCCACTGAATGGAGGGGATTTTATATATGTGGGCTTTGCATAACCCATCTGTGTCCAGGTGAGATTCTGGTCTCCCTCTTGCATCCAGTATGTTATATCCAGTTATGAGCTAAGATCCCTATGACCGAGGAGTCAGAATGGGCACAGGCTGGGGTCTGCAGATGGGAAGGTTATGGCAGCAGTTTACCAGTCATTTGTAAACTGAGCATATCTGATTCTGAGTTGATGTGTCAAGCTCATCACCACTCAGTTGGCTTCAGGAAGGTTATACTTGTAGAGGACGTACCCCACAGAGAGAGAATAACTGTTGGTATCTTCCTAGGTAGTTCCTACAAACCTGCTTTGCTGACTCAGGGCAAATAATGGCCAATGCAATCACCAATACACACAGAAAAATATTTAGGGTCATACCTGACATTCATTTCAGAGCTTTGGTGGATCTAGGCCTAACTGAACTCAAGACCACTGCCTCTCTTTAGCAAAGAACTGAAAGAATTGTCTTTTAGCAATCCAGAACTGTGGTTTCACTAATGAATGGACAGAACATCCTAGCCAAAATGACATTATGTCCCCTACAACAGGCAGAGCAGAAGTCAGCATTTACCCCAGAAACCCAGAGAGTTCACTTACTTCCTATTCCCACTATGTGGAAGCAGTGAATATGGTGAGCCATGTGTTGATAATTACTGGCAAAACCAGCTTTTAATAGCTGTTGTTCCACTGTAGGAATGGGACCAAGGATGTGGTTTCTAGCCTCTTCTACTACTTTCTTCATCTTGTGGTGACATTTTGGACCAAATACTGCTTTGATCTTTACTTGCAGGCACTTTTGAAACCATAAGAAATTTTCAGGAAATAAATCAGGGAGCTCTTTGGCCCTTCAAGTATGTTAGTGGTAATTAAGTTACATCATCTAATTTGCAGTTTGCAACAGATGCAAATAAAAGAAATTAGCAGGATCTCTAGAAAAACAGGTTCTGTCCTTTTCTTTCTTTCTTTTTTTTTTTTTTCTCAAATCCTATTAAAGAAGTGTCAAATATTCTTCTCTCTTTCTCTGCCCTGGCCCTGACTGGGGATGTAGAATGAAAGACAACAGGGAGGCGGCAGGGAGGTAATCCACTTGTCATTAACTGAATGCTGCCACAATGGTTAAAACCTGAGCACACCCTGGACTCTGTTTCTGGAAACCATTAATCAAGGTATCCTTTGCTTGACCTCTTAGTATTATTAGCTTGGATCATCCTTTACACTGTATATACCTTATGGAGACAAATTATGGGTTCAGTTCAAATATGAACACAGCCAAAGTTCCTTAAGTGCTGCACTTGTTCATACTGTTCTTTAGAAAAGTATGTTGAAACCTACTTCCAAAAGAAACCAATTTACTCCAAGGAAGCTAACTCATGCTAGCTGGTGATGGTGTGTTACACTGTGATTAATGATAAGCCACCTAGTCTCTTTCTCCAGAAACTGCATTTTGGAATACTGAAATCCAATTTTAGAAGAAGTCCCCTGTCCATGAAGGGACACATGAAAATGAAGGAGGTGCTCAGGAGCTGGGATGGGGGAAATCTGGATGTCCTCACTGGCCACATCACACTTGCTTAGCCCTGGAGATGGGTCCAGTCACAGGAGTCTCCCACTGGCCTGCTCCCTCCCATATAATTAACATGGGTGGAATCACTGTTGCTCTAAAACTGCACAACATCTGAACCCTACACAAATGCTGACTGCTTCAGAGAGATGCTAAATTGCTCTTGACTGATCAACAAATTTCTAGCACACTTACACTGTCTGAGCAGGTTCAGTTGCAAGGCAGAAATACATTGTAAGTCTGTCCCAACACACATGGTCATACCTTATAGACACTGTGATGGATCTTCTGCACTGGCATTTGAAGGGACGTTGCCAGCACATCTTAACAGCCTAACCAGCTGCATTTCAGATGTATAAAGAGCCACTTGATGGAAAGGATAGATACTCCACAGGTATGATAAAGCATAACTGAGAGCTCCAGGGATACATTAATATAAATACCTTACAGGAAAGAGCACTCCCCTTCTCCCCTCATGATCACTGCTGAAGCGTAGACCATGAAGCAGAAGGCAAGTGAGATTTATGAGCCTTTCTTTAGGATGCATCACTTGATGTACAGATTCATTGAAATCAAACTGCAGGCAATCTGATCCTTACCGGTACAGAGGACTTACATCACCTAGTAGAAGTGACAGGCCTTAAGTTTAGATTTCCACCAACTCAGCCCTTTTTTTTTTTTTTTTTTGAGGCAGTTAGTGACTCTAAAGGAGGAAACAAGACATCACTTGTGTGTGTGGCCAAGAGATGAGCATACAGCCAAGGGCATTTGTGTTGTTATGAAAACAAAAATACATGGTCTTCCTAGGCCTTGATTATAATAACCTTGGCTGGGTATTTTTGCCACTGTTAAATCCTCCAGTTAAATTCTTACATCTCACTAATGCTGACTGAATAACTTCTAAAAATCCTAAAGAATTGATGTGATTATTGCTGAGGAATGGGGTAGAATTTGCAAGGTCATTTGAAGGATAGATGTGGAATTAAAAGAAGGACAAGTATCTCTTTGAGAATTGCACATTCAGGCTAGACAAAATACAGTATTTGTCAGTCTGTGAATCATGTTCTGTGAGCTCTCACACCTGTTGTGTATCTCCACAGTGCTCCCTCACTTCCCATGCACTTACCATCTGTGCTCAGACTTGTCCCAACCTGTGCTATGGAGGGATCATAGGTAGTAGAGACTTGTGTCTTGACTTTATTAACAAAGGAGCTAGTGCTGTTACAATGAGCAGTTCAGCTTCCCTCTCCTTGATGGCTTCATCCTCAGCTCAGTCCACAGATCCTTTTCTTTTGAGGTCAAATGTAAACATCACTATAGGGGCAGGATAACCAGAGAGTCTGTAGACTCCAGAACACCTTCTTCCAGGTGTACCAATAGGTGAAGGTACATAGATAACTAGTGCATAGAGTGCATCTATACAGCTTCTCCCTACTCCGTACCTATCAGCAGCTCTGCTAATTATAATGTAACTAGTGCTAAATAAAAGACTTCTGTTGCAGTGCCTCCTCCTGCATTTATTCAGTCAATTTAAGGTTAGACTGTCCCAGAAGGCCCATTGCTTCCTTTGTTGTGCTGGCTAACTCCTGGAATGATTACAGACAATTGCTGGAGGAGCAGCAGATAATGTGTCTGCAATCTGCTCTCATTCAGCCATATCATTACTAGGAGGAAGAGAATTAGTTGGGGATTACCATGTCTATTGAGATACTACCAACTCTGGGACTATTTCTCCCCTTATTCTCCACACCCACACTTTTATTAGCATCTTCCATTGCATTAAAGTTTATTGCTTGCAGTAAGTTTATTTAGCAGTGCTTTTAATGAGCTAAAGAAACATATCATTTAGCAGAATAAAGAAACACAAGGTTTTGAACATTTATGACTCGTATATATTACTATATATAATTATAGATTATATATGCATAATTATTTAATTATAAATTATATTCTATAGAATTATAATGGTTAATTTTACAGAAAATCTTAGCCTTGTTGCAGGTGTAGTTTAAGGTAATGAATTTGGCATGGTGTTATCTTACATGCACTTAGATATGCCCTATAAGTCACACAAAGTGCCAGGATCCATTTGAACTCTGCGGCAGGAAGATAAAACTGCTGTAGCTGATGAACAACCATGTTGTTTCAATAAACACTGATGTTATTATGGCAGGTCTTTAAAGACACTGGGCTTTGAGGAGGAATAAGAGGGAAAATGAAGGTAAGATATCCTTTTGTGATAGATCCATTTATTTATCCACATTCTCAGATCTGTTAGAGGGACATTTTCTTTGCAGGAGTCTGACAATAAACTTAGTGAAAGAACAAATAAAACTCTGCTGAGGGTTGTTGTGGGTTTTTTCCTTGCAATTCAGCACAACAAAATACTGGTTGCTTCCAAAAAAACATCTTGTTGACTTGTGTCCAATCCGTGCTGATTATCCACAACGATCAGGAAGGGGTTTTTTATAGACTGTGTGTATTTTTGCTGCCCTCAAAAGTACAAGGGTTTCTTTGGGCACTAGGTTTCTAGACTTGATGGGTTCACAGGCAAACCCTACATCCCCAGTGCTGTGGGGATGGCAACACCAAGACATTTTGCCTTTCATAATTGAGCAGTAGGGAACAACCAGGTGGCAGCTGAGCTGAGAAATGCTGCAGCACCGATAGCTCAAGCTACTGTAGGTTCAGTGCAGCAGCTGGTATCAGTTCTGAATAGGCTGTTTGACAAAAGACAGAAGGTGAGTTCCTAATCAGCTATCAGGGAGTAGCACTGTCCTGCTTGATCTGGATTCAAGGGAAGAAGCAAGTGACTGGGACAACAACTACCAATTTGTTGTGTCCCAGGTTTATGTAAGAAGCAGAGTTTGTAATTCAGACCACTGAGACTTGCTGGTGAGGTGCATAACTACAGTCTTTACTGATCATGTCTGCAGCTGTACCTGTTCACACTTCGCTCCTTCTTCTATCAAACTTCTCCACTTGTTCCTGCACAGTCAAGGTGGCAATCACTATGAAATCTGGCCTGTATCCCCAGCTACAATGACCTAATCACAGATTTGGAGGTAGTTTCCCATATTCCATCCTGTCTGTGATTTTTTTAAATAATTTCTAGATCCATTTCATTGTGAAATACAAGGAATTGCTTGGGTTTTCTTATCAGGAATGCTCAGCCCCTCCTCCACCAGAAACCAAAGAGCACTTCCTCTGAAAATCAGCCTCACTTTATATCTTACAACTGTTAACGAATTCTTAGCCTTAACCAGACTTCCTAATAATGCCTCAGACGTTTGCAGAAGACATGAAGATATTATGCTGGAGACATCTCATGGGGTCTGTCCAACTTTTTGACTGAGAAAAATCTCATTATCAACAATGTCTACATGCTTTCCTAGCAAAGTTGCAACCCCTGCTACTCACTCTTTCAAGGAGGGAGGGAGGGCAGAGTCAGGGAAATGACAGGAGAAAGAATAAAAGCAAAAAAATACTCTTTCTGTGGAAAGAATAAAACCCAAATCAGATGCATGGAAAAATTTATGCCCATTGGCACATGGGTTACATGTGAGCTTGTATTGGTCTCCTTACCTTAAAAACATGTTTAGATTCATGGTGTAATTAAGTGGTAGATGATTAAGGATGTGGGAACTAAAGAAGGGCTCAGCCAGATGAATAGGGGACTGGGGGCAGATGGGTGAAATACGGATTTTAATCACTGGGCTACGGAGTTACGACCCAAATACACTACTTAACTTCTCAGGGCAGCCTGCCTTGAAGGAGGCACGCCACAGTTGGTGGAAAAAGAGGTTACAAACTGCAGTGAAGACAGAGACCTGATGTAACATCTTGTCTTACTGGTTAAGCATTCTTAGCACCTGGGAACATAATACATGATTGCTGCATTTGTGAACATCAGGAAATTAAGGCCTTAACACAAAACCCTGCCTTTTACAATCATTTAATGATGCTCTTATCTGATTGAGTTACAACAAATTGAAGTGTGAGGTTTAAACACAGAAAGGTATTTTTGCATTCAAAGGACCCAATGTCTCTCTGTGTTATAAACCAGACATTAATTAGGGGCTCCACTGATCTTGACAAAGATGTCATGGTTAGAGCTCAGGATTTTCGTACTTGGAAGTGCAGCTAGACAATTAGTTTAACAGCACAACTTGACACTAACTGGACTCTAGCAGTGCACCAAAGGAAGTTTACAGAGGACTGTAGCTACTCAGAGATCCCATCTTCTACAGGTTCAATAGTTGCTCTAAATGTGAATGTAACAAGAAGTCCAAGACTGCAGTTTGAATGAAGTGATCCCTTATTCTGCAGGACAGAAATCAAAACAAAAGAAATGCAGAGACATGCAGCATCTTCTCAGAGAGGCAAGGGATAAACTAGGAGTGACCCATTCAATGCAATTACTTACATGAAACATGCAAGTAGATTGGAAGGCAATAATAAATGGAGAGCAAATATTAATTACCTCTGGCTTTGGACCCCACTGCGAGTACTGCATCCAGCTCTGGGGTCCCCAGTACAAGAAAGACATGGACCTGTTAGAGCAGGTCCAGAGGAGGGCCACAAAAATGTTCAAAGAGCTGGAACACCTCTCCTGTGAAGAAAGGCTGAGAGCTGGGGTTGTTCAGCCTGGAGAAGAGAAGGCTCTGGGGAGACCTTATTGTGGCTTTTCAATATATAAAGGGGGCTTAAGTTATAAAATAGCTTACAAAAAAGATGGAGAGAGACTTTTTACCAAGGCCTGTAGTAACAGGCCTTAGTAAAAAGTGATAACAGATGAAGGGGCAACTGTTTGTAACTGAAAGAGGGTAGGTTTAGGTTGGACAGAAAGAAGAAATTTTTCCTATGAGGTGGTGAGACACTGGAACAGGCTGCCCAGAGAAGTTGTGGATGCCCCATCATTGGGGTGTTCAAGGTCAGGTTGGATGGGACTTTGAGCAACCTGATCCAGTGAAAGATGTCCCTGCCTATGGCAGGGGCTTGGAGTAGATGATCTTTAAAGGCCCCTTCCAACCCAAAGCATTCTATGATTCTGTGATTCTGTGTAGCATTTTTGTGTTCCCAGATGATGGTAACAAAATATGAAATCAAGAGAGGTCAAAAGACGTTGGTATCCCATTGAAGAGAGTCTCCTGCATATCTAGGATAGCTGAGAATTACACTGGATTCACGTTGAAAGCTACTGTCTGTTCCAAACATGTTTCAAGAGCAGTTTCAGAGCACAGATGGACAGATCTAGATGGAGTGGTTTCCAAAGTTTCTGCAACTGAACAACATTAGGATAACATGGCTAGTCTTAGCTCCTTTCACTTTCCACCATAGTAGGTGAAATCTCATAACTAACCACAAAAACATTGCTGAGAATTTCAGCACGAAACTAGCTAAAACCACCTTCAGCAGTGCAAGCTTGCACTACAGGAACGGGAATTCAATGGGATTTTAGTGCCTAACAGCCTTAGGTTACTTTACAAATCCCATCTGCATTTTACTGTTACCAGTAGAGAAGCAGCATCAGCATTATAATCTTTTCCTTGGAGCTGTTTTCCCCATTTCCCAGCAATATACTTTAAAATAGCTGGACAAATTCTGTGATTTCTATCAGGATGTGCATTGGGCTGAATGACGTTTTTCTAACTGCTTAAGTGAGCTCACTTGATTTTGCCTGAGATGACACTGTCCAAATCAGTATCAGGAAGACAGAATGTAGTTGCCAGATACTCTTCTAGAATAACTTCATTGAGCTCTGCAGAGAACTGCCATGAGATAATACAAGCTGATACCTCTGATTTTCTGGCCTTTCAATACTTAAAGGGGGCTTACAAGAAAGATGGGGACAGGCTTTTTAGTAGGGCCTGTTGCAATAGGACAAGGGGTAATGGTTTTAAACTAAAAGAGGGTAGTTTAGACTAGATATAAGGAAGAATTTTTTTACCGTGAGGGTGGTGAGACACTGGAACAGGTTGTCCAGAGAGGTGGTAGATGCCCCATCCTTGGAAACTTTCAAGGCCAGGCTGGATGGGGCTTTGAGCAACCTGGTCTAGTGGAAGGTGTCCCTGCTCATTGCAGGGGGGTGGGACTAGATGACCTTTAACCCAAACTATTCTATGATTCTGTGATTCTATGATTTCCATTCTTGGTTGATGAGATCACTGGGTGTGTGTTCATGCACCCATCACTTCACTCTTCTTTCCTAGCCTATATCATCTTACAGTTTCACAGAGTCTTTCATTCAAGAGCATGTTAGAAACTCATAGGCAAAGATCACAGAATTCCTGAAATGAGGCTTCTTCTCAAATACAACAGTTGTTTTAATTCAGTGTTTCTGTTTTCTCATCTCAGTTTGCGTGCATTTTTAAGATTGTGTACTAATGGTGCTCTCAGAAACTGTCCCTGGGAACCAGTAAGTACCACCTATGACTGTGGGGCTTGTGATCTGGACACATGTCCTGAGGGAAAGGGGCTGGCAATCCCTGTCCTCTCCAACAGAGTTCTCTCCTTGTGTTATCCTGGGTTGCAGCTTGCAATTTAACTTGGTGGTTCTGCTTTACCCTAGCTTTATAAAGTTAGGTTACTGTTTGTCTGTAAAATGGTTATTCTTTACAAAACCACACCGAAAGGTACTTCACAGACACCTAAAATCAAGGTGCCCAAAGGAAGGCTAATAGTATCCTGGGCTGCATTAGAAAAAGTATTGCCAGCAGGTTGAGGGAGGGGATCCTTCCCCTCTGCTCGGCACTGGTGAGGCCACACCTGGAGTGCCATATCCAGCCTGGGCTCCCCAGTACAAGAGAGGCATGGACATACTGGAGAGAGTCCAACAAAGGGCCACGAAGATGATGAAGGGACGGGAACATCTCTCCTGTGAGGAAAGGCTGAGCCAGCTGGGACTGTTCAGCCTGGAGAAGAGAAGGCTCAGGGAGGATCTCATCAGTGTGTATAAATACCTGAAGGGAGGCTGCAAAGAAGATGGAGCCAGGCTCTTCTCAGTGGTGCCCAGAGCCGGGACCAGAGGCAATGGGCACAAACTGAAACACAGGAGGTTCCCTCAAACACCAGGAGACGCTTTTTCACCCTGAGGGTGACTGAGCACTGGCACAGGTTGCCCAGGGAGGTTGTGGAGTCTCCATCCTTGGAGATATTCAAAAGCCACCTGGACATGGTCCTGGGCAGCTGGCTCTAGGTGGTCCTGCCTGAGCAGGGGATTGGACCAGACGACCTCCAGAGGTCCCTTCCAACCTCAGCCATTCTGTATTCTGTGATCAATGGAGATTAAACTGCTTTAGAAGAACTGCAGTGCATGAAGTTGGTTGTGACTATTTCCCTAGTATTAGAGATGGACTCTTGTCATGATCAGTGGTTACATCTCATTAATCTTGGTGACTCTATTATCTTAATAAAGCAGTTTATTTTTCTGATCTCAAATATCGAGTTGGAAGGTTCCTCCAATAGTGGCAGTTTACCAACATCAAAAGCAACCTACATAGTCTCTTGGAAAGTGCTAAAACATGTCCAGGTGATTTTCACAGCATGCACAGCAGCTTGACCTAAGATAAAAGACTTAATATGCAGTTATGGTAATTGTTTGGGCATACCTGAAGGGTTTGCTCTGTGGGTAAGACCTTGCCCTGCATTCAAATTACTCTCTATATCATCCTTTTATAAAATTTCCTGAAACCTGTTGTGCCTCAGAATGTTGTGCCTGCCACCTATCCCTGCATCCTTGGTGTTTTTCTCCAGGCACCTGGCAGTGGGATTAGTGAAGACCAAGCTGCCCAGGGCACCTTCACCTGGTGACCAGTTCCTGGGCACAGTTCAAGTCTTCAGGTGCTAGGATTGCTAGGAGACCACAGGAGCGTAGATATATAAAATGGATGAAAGGATGTGAATTAATTGGAGTAAAACACATGCTGGGTATCAGCAAAGGTGTACTGCCCAGGAGCTCTATGACAATATAGAACAGTCTCAGAAGCGAAGACCTGAGTGCTGCTGGAGTGGCTGGAGAAGGGCAGGATGGAGAGGGTGGCACAAACATGCCTGTGCCCATCCCATGTGCAAATGAGACCCATAACATTTTGGGACTTCTCTTTAACACAAGCTAGTGCCACTGGACTGCAGGCCTACTATAAATGAAGCCCATGCAACAGTTCAGGAATATTGCAAGTTTTGCTACTGTATGAGCCTTTAATAATGCCATTCATAATGATTACCAGACTAATATACTGAGGCATTCTTCCCAAATTATAATGTGTTCTTACATTAACATAATGCAGTCATTTATCAGAGAGAGAGAGAGAGAAAAGGAGGGAGGGAAAAAGGGAGGGACTTAATTTCATGTCTGCTGGGGCAAACAATTACAAATTGCAGAAAGGCTGTGCGAGTAAGGAGAGAGACTGGCTAAACTATTAATAAGCCTCCTGAGATGCTCCCTGCTCTTGCTTTCACTTGTGCTGAGGCCCCTTTGTTGTTGTAGCTAGGCAGGTTTTCGGAAGTGCCGAGATGCCGCCCACACTGAAAAACTGCAGACACTAATAATAAACAAGAGAAGACAATGGTGAGGAACAGTGCTGCTGCTTGGCCCTTTTCCCAGCCATGGCAAATGCACCAGGCAGCTTGCGAGAGCTCCCTGACTCTGTGCATGAGGGAAAAGCTGGCGGCATAAAAGAAAGGCTGGCAGCCGCACCTGCATGGGAGACACAGAGCCCGGTTTGCAGCTTGGAAGTGAATGCAGATATGTAGGGAGTTTCCTTTCCGAAAGGAAATATGAGTCTGGTCAGTGGCCTTGGGAGTCTCTTTCTTCATTGCCTTCCCACTTACATTAACCCATCTTTGCCCAACCTCCTGTCACTGTAGCATTGGCTTTGAAGCTTTGGATTTGTTCACATCTGGGATCTCCAAGTGGGAGGTCAAAGAAAAATAAGGAGATGAGGCAGCCCTGCGACAGCAAATTAATAATGTTTCAGAGGAAATGAGAACTAAAGAAATCAAATACACTGAGTAAGCCAGGCCCATGTTACAGACCGACCTGGTTGGCCAAGATGTCTGGAACACACGGAGATGTCAGATTTTGTTTCTCAAGACAACAGACTTTCCCTGCTGGCTGAATGCTGGAACCTACCCCAGAAACGTAACAGGCTTAGGGGCCACTGCGGTGTGTAAGCTGTGTATAAGCTCCCAGAATAATACTGTGGCCAAAAATACTAATCTGTAAAAACACAGTAAAGTCAAGTAGGAATAGATGGGTGTGATCACTGGTATACTTGGCACTTCTTTTACCAGTGCTGGAATATTGAGTCTTGTGTTGCAGTACCAAAAACAGTACTAAAACTGTCTGGTAGTAAAAACTACTGGTAAAATGGTTAGTAAATTGGATAATCCTAATGGATAATTGGATAAAGTTCAGAGATTTTAGAATGATTAAGTGATAGGAGATATGACATAGTAAGACACCAAGATTTTCACCTATTTCATATAAAAAAGACAAAATGAAGGGACAACCTGAATACAGCCCTGTGAATACCTGCACAGTAACAAAATTTGGAAGACTGCCTCCAATTCAGCAGACAAACGTTTAACAAGATCCAGTATCTGGAATTTGGAGCTAGGCATATTCAGATCAGCAATAAAAGACACCTTTCTAAGGCAAAGGGCAGGCACCATCTGGAGAACCTACCTCTAGTCATGCTTTGTGGAGGTTTTGAAATCACTGGCAATTTTAATTTAAAAAAAATATTTTTTTTCTAAAAGAAAATGCTGGGAAGCCACTGGCCTGTATTACACACCAGATCCAGTACTCTTATCGCATGGCTTTCTCTGGGTTTCTGGAGTTGAATTCAGACTCTCTTGAAACAACTCAAGGATTCTGGGATCTGAGTACCTTGTGCTTTAGTTGGTGCCATTGGTATTACAATTATACTTTTTTCATCCTTTTGATGATTTCCCAGAAAATACATTGTTACAATATCTAAATTTAATGAGCACTGAGATGTTAGTATGATTTTATTACATCCATTTTGAGGGGTTGACTAGGGAGGAACAAAGCAGTTCTGGTTGCAACTAAGTATGAACTTTTTGCTCCAAAGTGAGCCAGAACATTGATCCTTTGGGGAAGCTTGAACAAGTTCAGTTAACTTCCCACTGCTCCTTTCAGATCCTTCTACTTGCCTAAGTGGTTGCTGTTAAACCTGGCAGCAAAAAAACAAAGCTTGAGAAATCTTGCTTTCCAAGCCTAGCAGGTCTGCAGGGATTCCCTGCCCCCTGACTGGTTACCTCTGGGCAATGTGTGGATTTGTTATGTGTGAGCAATAGCGAGTGTCTGGGAATAACACCGGTGAGCTAGTCTGTTCTTTCTCTCTGCAGTGCTTACACCGAGCCCTACAAGGTGTGCCCAGTCTCTGTGATACCGATGGAGGTCGTCACATCAGATGAGGAACAGAAGAGTTCAGAAGACGAGGAGAGCAGCCCAGGTGATCCCAGCCTCATCAACAAGGTAAAAGAGCTGAAAATGGTGTCGCGAATGAGTGATTTAGATCACTCCAAAAATCACCATCAAAGGTATTAGCAAAGGTGGTTTTAATGTGATTTATAAAAGTGTGACTTAACAAAGTTCGATGGCAAGGTTCACTCTAATAATTACTGCATGGAAGAAACATACACAGGAAAATTGGGTTACACTCAAGTTAAAGTAAGTGATTCACAGAGAGACCCTCCCATTGAGTCACAAGGTTCAGAATAGACCCCCTTGCTTTCTAAACTCCTGATGGAGCTTAGGTGCGGCTAGGTCCAATCTTAGTCTCAGACTTGGACAATGGTTTATGTCTAATGGAAGGAATATGAAGAGTAATGAAGATCCTCCCATTGAGTCACAAGGTTCAGAATAGACGCCCTTGCTTTCTAAATTCCTGATGGAGCTTAGGTGCGGCTAGGTCCAATCTTAGTCTCAGACTTGGACAACGGTTTATGTCTGAGGGATTCTATATGCAAGATTTATCAATTCAGCATGCAATCAAAGATACCAAGACAGAATCGATGTTACCATACTACAAGGTTATACATTATATCGGTCGTTTAGCAAAGACCTGCCGTTGGTAAAAGGTGTCTCTGCCTCGAGGAGCAACCTTGAGAGGTGTCCCTGCTCAAGGGGAGATCACCGCCATGCAGCCACACTGCCTAGCAGGGAGAGCTCAAAGAAGGCTCACTTTGGCTGTCATATTTATAGACAAAGTGGTTGGCTCATAGTCAAATTACATGTGATAGGAACAATATGCATGAGACTCCTTGTACCCACAACTTTCTTTGTTCCTTGATAAATGAGTCTTGGAAAAGCCACCAGCTATTCATGCGTTAACTGCATAATCGGTGTTCCAAGCTCATATGCATCGATGCTCACTGTGTCACTCTGCTCCTTTGTGGGTTTTCAGAGAACAGATCAGGACCAGAAGAGTTCTTGGCCTGGTCATGGCTCAGGCCTTTACCTCCTTTGGAGCCTGTACTAAACTACTGCTGCTTTGGTTAAGAGGTCGAGTGTATCCGTCACAAATGGGGAATGTGTGAAACCCAGAGAGGGAGAAGCAATTTGCAGAAGAACCTGGATTCTCAGCTCTCTCTGCTCTTTGCCTGGTGCTCATTTAGAAATGTCAGAGCCATCAATCCTTTACTCCCCCAGTGCACTAGCAACAATTTACCCCTATAGCATGTGGCAAAGCCAAAGAACTGCAGTCCTAAGATGGACAGTGGACGCAACATAGCCAGCAGCAAAGGCCTGACTTGAATGTCAGGAAAAATGTCTTACTCAGAAGAAGGATTTAGCTGCAATCTTGAGAATTTTAAAACTACATTGAATAAAACAATGACAAATACATTATTGGGACCAGTTCTGCATTGGCTGGGAGATGGAGTAAATTACCCAATAGCTCTCTGCCATCTCAAAATTCTCTCATCATGGGAAGATGCACTCGTGTTTGGATTTATTCTACTGGCTTCTGATGAGTAAAACAGCTCTTAAACAAATTATGGAGAAGACCATGGAAAAGTGACCGCAGCTTAAGACTATACAAGGCTGTTTTAACCTCCAGTAAGCTGACTAACAGTGCAGTTGTTAAAGAAATGGCAGCGAGCAGTTTTAGGCGCAAATTTATCTTTGTTTTTCACAGAATTTTTTTTTTGTGTGTGTGTTCTTAAAACGTAATATGAGCCTAACAGTCTAACGTTGTGTCTCTGAGTACAAACACCCATTGCATAGCCCATTTGATATGTTCTTCTGAAGTCTTCCAATTTGAGCCCCAGGAATAGGTTGCATAGGAAAATAGCAAATCCTGATTTCCTGTACCTCTGTCTGCCATTTATTTTGGCTTGGTCTCTCAGTGTCAGCACAGCTATGTGGTTTTCTGATTGTAGATGGCTTGTGTCTGGTCATGGGCATGTGTCAGAGCCTGCAAAAGTCTGTGCAGATGCCCCTCCAAAACCAAATGATGGCTGAGTAAGGGTCAACTCTGTCATGGAGAAGCGTAAGTATATTGATTCTAGGAAGATCAGATCTCTTCAGGCATTTCCAGAATGTGTAACTTTGTTTAGGGGCAAGTGTAGAGAGAAGGGAGCAGAATTTTCCCCTTACCAGGACACCAGTTCTTGAGAAACAGAAGAAGAAACTGCAAGCGGAATAACAATGAAGGGCAAATGAAATTGCTGTTGCTCTAATCTCTCAGGGAGAATAGCTTCCTTTGATTTCCCTGTATGCTGTGTCACTTTTAGGTCTACCCTGCAGGGTGCTGAGCTGCCTCTGGTACCAGTGGAAAAGACTGTGGTTTGATCTCCTTGCTTACATGAAACAAATGAAACAGCTGCAAGCAACCTTATCTTTTTTCCTCTGAGATTAATGAAATTTTTTTTCTTGTTTGTTTTCACACTGTTTTGGAAAGGGAAAAGCCTTTAAATTTCTGACATTCCCTGTTAAATGAAAAATATTTTTCCTTTCAGTTCTATTAGTTAGCTGACAAACCACTAGCTTTTACAGAGCATACGCTAGTGTGTTATCTAAGCTGGCCAGGTTTCTCAGCATCTCTTAGTTGTGATGCCAGTGGAGAAATGACAACAAAATTGTGACTTGAGTTCACAAGGGAAATGCGTGCAATCACTATGCACTTGGAAGCAAATTCAAGGCTGCTAAAACCAATTTTATTGCCATTTTTGTAGGGTTTTTACTCAAGACACTAGGAAATGATGGTTTTCTAAATGGCTCCCTTATTGCATCTAATGCATTTTAATTGTTCTGTTGTGCTGGGGTAACCACACTGTGTAGCTGTCACAGAAGGGAGCACTTAGGGAACAAGCCTGTGCTTCAGAGTCTAACTGGAGGTGTCCCTCCCACTCTTCAGGTGAACACAAACTAAATGTCTGCACATGCCTGATAGAGAACATCAGAACAGGTCTGGCTGTTTCGTTGGCCTTTGCTTCCCAAGCTAATTGTCAGCAAGGATCACAGTACACAGGACCAGAATTCCACAAGTTCCTAGGGAGCTGTCTTACAACAGCTCCATCGGAGTACAGGTCATATTTCCAAGCTGGCTGATGAATTAGTGCATGTGGCTATTTACCCTGCCAAAAAGCAGGCCAGGAAAGTAGGCATAATCTGATCTGCCTGTCATAATTCTGGCTGTAGGAAGATTAGACACTCTGCAATCTACTGGGCTCTAGCTACAGACTCTGAAAAGAGGTTGGAGCAGCAGTAATTTCATCCCAGGATAAGCCATTTGCTTAGTAAGCCAAGTCAGGGGGCTGTGCTTGTATGTGGGACCAAGAAAAGATCTAGAGATGAGAAGCGGCACTGAGACACCTTTGAGCGTCTTTGTTCTTGTAGCCTCACTTAGGGCAGGCATCACTTTGGACAGACTAAGGGGGTCCTGGGAGCCATCCTGTCAAACCCTGTGTGTCCCAGCTGTCCCCAGGACCCAATGTGTTAAAGGAGACACCTGACCTGGGCGGTCAGAGGCCACCTGGCATCAGGACTCTCTTGCCACTCCGTAACAGCCTCAGCATCACTGCTGCAGGCTGTGTGAAGCAATAATCAAAAGATGGCCAGGGAAGACCCAATTTCCTAGGGAAAACAGTCTGTGCAGGTTCTGACATGAAGGACGCAATATATTTAACTGTTGTCTTTCACCCATGCCAGCCACAGAATAATAGTGATACGGGAATCTTCCAAGGTCTCATGCAGCCCACGCTGCAGATTCTCTGTCAGAGACAAGGGCTTCCAGTTCACCGTAATTAAGAGTGAACGGGATAAATTCCATCTGTCCACAGCTCTTGTCTCAGAAAGCACTGGTGTCTCTACAGAGGGCTGACAGAGGACTGTTTTTCCTACCCTACTGTTCCCGCCTCCTTTTATTGTCTTCTCACGCAAATCTTCTGGGTGCCAAGGGAACATTAGCTGCCCTGTCAAAACCTGTCTCTATAATGACAAAGCGCAAAGAACTTGTCCAGCTCCCCCATGAAGTGATGTACCCCTTGGAGCAAAATCCTCAGGACAACACAGAGTGGCTGTACAACATGAAAGAGTTCAGAAGCACTGTCACTCGGGGAGAACTGGCAGAGACATGATGGTCTGGATGCCAAAAATAGTACCATGGATTTCGAAATGAGTTAATCTTGTTAAAACAACTGTTTGGGGCTGGCCTACTAAAAGCTGAATTTGGATTTTAAAAAACTCATACGCACACATAAAAAAAGAACCTTCTGGGGTTTGTTGGTTTGATTTCTGTTTTTCTCCTCTTCAGGGAAACTTAGTTTAAATAAAGGCATGAAACAGCCTAGATGATAAAATCTCCTCCCTGTGTTCAGATATATGATTTTCATTTGCATTGAGCTGGTTTCTACCTGCTGCCTTTCACTGTCATGACTGAATTCCTGTACCAAAATGCAAGCACCATGCTTTGGGTTTTCTCAGCTGCTTTCTCCTAGCCTGCTTGCTGGAGAATCGCAAGACTTCCAGTTTGCAGCAGAATTTTTTCCTCTGCTGTTTCTTTTTAAGGCTCACTTTTATAAGTAAATATAATTTTAAACATTAGCTTTGTACACATATTTCCTGGTATTGTTTCATCAGCTCGTCTCCTTTGAATCCTTGGTCTCCTGGGGACCAGATTCACACGAGCGTGGAGAAATTTTTAGGGCCTGCTGGAACCCCTGTTTTGTAAACAATTTGAATCATAGCCAATAATATATGTTGAGGTATTTTTTACATTATCAGCTTTATTTTAAAGAGCAAACAAAGAGGGGCTTTCATCTCTATTGTGTTACAGGAATTTTTATTACTAAAAACCTATTTGGAGCAGGGCAGGTATAAAAATGTAAAACAGAAGGTAGGTTTCAAATTGTTGCCTTTATTCCCCTGGGAGTACCTCAGACCCTGAGAGGCTGAGCATTTGTCATCAGAAGTCACCTGGTGGTTTTGATTCTTCTGTATATGACTACCAGTGAAAATTCATTCTTTCTAGTTACATAAGCACTTTATTTCCTTCTCTTCAGTCCACTGGCATATGATAACAACCTAGAGAACTCAGAGGCAGGTAATGCTGTAAGTTTTCTTAACCTTTGTGATTCTACTTGGTTATATTATAAAAAGCAATGCCCTTCACTTACACTACTGATGGAGATTCACTCTTTTTTTTCCTCCTGCTAAGCTAATTTAGAAGAGCTCCTGGGCCATCTCTCATTCATGTGTCTTTTATATATGTTCATTTAATTAAATCCCTCTCAATTTATCAGAAGGTGACACATGGCTTTTCTGTACTGGGCTCTCAAGGTTATATGATGGCATCTGAGCTGCCTACAGAAAAAAAAAATGGAATTAGGGATTCCAGTTAGGAACAAAAAACTTGTATCAAATAAAATAAGGACTTTCTCTTTATCTCCTACTTCTGAACCTTCACTCACTAGACAAATGCTCAAAGTCCAGGATGTAGAATCCCAGATTTTTCCTCTCATCATTGAGCTGGATTCAAACGTGAACTTCATGATTGTTTTTTACTGCTAAAACCAGATAAATCCATGTTGGACCCACCCAGCTAAGGAACATTAAAGGAATTAAAGGGGAAGTGAGCTTAATAGCTCAGATTTGACTAGACACCAACTTCAAACTGAGTTCCCTTTGGCAGAACTTAGTTTTTGTAGCAGTCTCAGAATTTCCAGTTTTAAAAAGAAGATCAGAAATAGAGACAATATAATCTTGAAAATCTACTTTTGAGAAGCTCAGCTCCATGGTTTGAAATGGACTAAAATCAGCACATGCTGGTAGGTTTCACCTGTTGCTGGTTATGATCTGAGTTTTTTAATTGCCTCGGTAGTTTGAGGAAGATGCTGCATATGCTGGATCATCAGCTACCCCTCCATAGCTTGCGCCTCTCATTTTAGTGTCAGAATCTTCAAGCAGGCATCTTCAGACAGTTCCTTTCTTGTGGGTACTTTTTAAAACTGGATCTTCTGGCCAGTTGATCCCTTTTGTCACTAGCATCCTACAACCTCCAATTGTTATGAAACTGAAGGGAGCCCCAAGACAACCCTTTTACCACACCTAACCCTCTGTCTGGATGAAGATAAGGACCCAGCAGGGAGGAGTGATTTTTATGCTGGATCCAGAGAAGAGAAAAAAAGTCTGATGCAGATTAGAGATCAAACTTGCAGGCAAGGCAGAAAGCTAGGTGCTAGCCTTTAGGTTCATTGTGGGAACATCAAGCCTTTCAAGGCATTCACTGAGATGATAGTATCAGGAATGCATCTGCCTTCCTACCACTACATTAACAGCTCTGCTTGGGGAAGTAGGTTAGGTTTGGGGAAGGGACAAGCCACAGCAGGGAGATGCAGCAGAGGCCCCATGGTTTTGTGAAAATTTTCTGAAGAAATACATGGAGATGAAGCACAGGTTTTGGGTTCTGTGGGGATGGGTAAGGGGCAGGAACCCATCCACCAATTTAAGAATTCATTTTTCCAGCATCTTGTGGAGAGCCATGCAGATGGTCCTGTAACAACACTGTAAAATGTGTTGCCTTGGACTGGGCTTCAAGAGCGATTTCCATCACACTGCTTGGTCCAGACTGTGTCACACATGTTAAAGGAGAAGCCACTGCCCAAGCATTCACACACCATTCAGGGAGTTGCACACACACACCCAAGACTTTAACTGCTCGGACCGGAGTCCCTTCTCAGCGGCAGCTCCACGGAGCCAACGGGTGCCCCTTTTCGACTCCTCGCTCACACTCACTCACTCTCGGGTGCTTCCTCTCCCCTCTGGCTCGACCCAAGGTTTCCTGAAGCAGAGTCTCCGATACGACGTACGCCAGACGAATTTATTGATTGGTACAGCGGTGAAAACTGCTCAAGCTGGGTGCCTTCGGAGAGGGACCCAGAACAAAGAAATCCCTGGGCAGTTATACCCTTACAATTTAAATTCCCCTCCCCTCAGGAGACAGTTCAGACCAATGGTAGTATTAGGGTCTGGGGTCTTCCCATTCTTCATTGGGTCCCTTCGTTGCCTCTAGGCGGGCCAATTCTTCTCTTATCTCTAAGGTTGCAGCTTCTGCTAAGGTTGAAGCCTCCTTATCTTTCTGGCTTGCACTGGTTTTGGGGGCCTTCCTTCATGCAGCCAAGTAAAAGTTCAGTGCATGGTCAGCCGATCTGGGTGAAAGTTCACAGCTTGTGGCCTCAGGCTTCAACAAGCCTTGATACTAATGCTAAAGTGACTACAACAACACACATATTCTAAAGGTATGCTGATCAAACAAATTAACAGGCTGAAAAATAACCCCAATAGTCGATGGAAGGCATTTAGACTGCCATCAATCGTACAATTTGCACCACAGCAATAAGAGGTTGAGTCTTCCTTTACAGGGTGCCTTTGGAAGGAGAAAGCAGTGGCTGGGTAAACAGGGTGCTAGGAATATTGTAGCAACATAAGCTATTTTAAGAACTCCGTTATAGTTAGGAATGACATATAGCAAACCCTACATTAAGCCACTAGGCAAAGGAACAATTAAAAACGCTCTCTTAAACCTGTCTGTAAACACAGGAGGGAGTTTGATCTGAAGAACTGAAAGGAATCTCAGAAGAATAATAAGAAAAGAATGTGATTAATCTGGGTGAATACCTGTAAGAATTATAGTCTATAAAGCACTCAGGAAATAAATTAATACGAATCCTAGGGCAAGTAATAATGCCATAGCTGGAA
Source organism: Mycteria americana (assembly GCF_035582795.1). Classification (NCBI taxonomy): domain Eukaryota; kingdom Metazoa; phylum Chordata; class Aves; order Ciconiiformes; family Ciconiidae; genus Mycteria; species Mycteria americana. The sequence goes on from NC_134375.1 coordinate 9,594,422, forward strand.
CACAAAGACATTTCTTTCATCCAGAACACAGATCTGCCTGCCAGTTAACTGTATGGGAAATCTGAAAGTAAAGCAACCTGTACACAAATACTGTGGAGATTAGTATAAAACCAGCAATATGTTACAAGGGACTGTATACAGCCAGCATATCAGAGATGTGATCTTACCCTGGTGGCAAAATGTGAAAGACTGTAGCAAGGTGAATAGCATGTAACCAGAGCAAAATGATATAAAGGGAATTCAGACCAGATGTGGATGGATTTTATGCCAATGAAAACCCAAAGCATCCTGGCTAGTCCTTTAGGACTTCAGGTTTAGTGTATCTAATCCTAGCCAGACTGGAGGGGTGCTCGTTACCATTACATGGTGGTGTGCTGAGGGGCAGGGCATGAAGGGGAACATCATCCAGAACCGATCCCTAATGCTGTACCTTTGAGAAGGCAGCACTGGAGGTGAGATGCTCCACCCTTCTCCCAGGTATCAAAATAAAAGGCAGTGGACAAAGAGGGGGGCAGCAACCCAGTACGGCAGATGGAGGGGACCTGCACCCCATGCAAACAGGGAACGCTAATCTTAGCCACAAAGGTCTCACAACGAGCAGGGCAGCTGCTGTCTCATGGCAGCAGTACATAAAACTGCCTTTGCTGCTCCTTATCCATTTCCACTGGGTGGGCTTGGTTTCCAGACTCCATTAATCATTCTGTTTTGCAAACCTTTAACCTTCACATATTAAAACACACACGCATGCACACACACACACACACACAAAACTGAAACATGTACTGGAATTGGGAATGACAGATTTGTGTGCCTTGAGGAAGCACCTAATTCAGACGCCTTTCAAGGGACAGCTCTTGATTTATATAATTACACAGACTCCCCAGGAGAGCTGAAATCTAGCTCTTCAAGGAAGGGGCCTGGGAGACAGGAGATGTGGACTGCTTTTCCTTCTCACTGATTCACAGAGCCATCCTGAAAAACTCACTTGTTCTTGTAACGCCTCAGTTTACTGTTGGCACCACTGTGGCATCACTGTGAACTGCTACATAGTTCATAATAATTACAAAAGGGGCATTATGAAGTCACTCAGCTCAGGGGCTGAAGCTTGCAAACTGCTGTCAGCCTCTGACTGTGACAGCAGCGCTCTTGTGCCGGGTACCATCCAGCTACAATGCACCTACACTGAGGAGTCTGTGAAATAAGACACACACGTAGGAAAATGCACGAAGAGATGCAGTTTGTCCATGTCAGCATGGCAAGTCAGTGGCACACACAGGAATGGAGCCGTTGCTTCTATGTCTTGACTAGTTACCCTGCTTTTGAAAGGCAAAGGATTACTCCCTGAGTACTCCAGATGAGTGGCTTGCACAGTACTAATGCTCCAGTTTTAGTGAACTGTTCTCTGATCTACTTGTGCTGCTCTTAGGCCATACGACCCCGTTGCAGCCCCATGGAGCCAGATTCACCTCCAGCACCACAATTTTTTAAGCTGAATCAGGAGACCAATCTGGTTCTGATCAAGGTCCTGCAAACAGCTGGGTCAGCACAACCGAGAGCTGGCTCTGGGCTCAGGGCAGAGTGACTGGCACTGTCACCAAAGGATCATCTAATCAAAGCATGGCCTGTTAGGGCCCACATCAGATGTCTTGGCATTGCTCAGAACAAAGCCAGAGCATATGAATGACTCAGTGCGGAGATGTCATCCCTACATTAATGGGATCAATACCACACAGAGAAGGAAATCCTGCAACAGTTAAGTGCCACGTTAGCACACTCAGCATGGGCCATTAGCAACCTTTCTCCACCTTTCACTACTTGCCCCTTCTCAGCCCAAATGTTTGTTCTATCAGAAGGCACAAAGGGGATGCGAAACCTAAAGTTTCTCGGTTTGAACTAAGACTAGTACTTAACTTCAGCTGTGCGTGTGCTCTGTAAAAGCTGCAGGCTTTTAGGTCTTTATTGTTCTAAACAAAAGCTTTCTGGTGGTGGTGTTCTTCATTATACATTGGGAAACATCAGCTGTTGGAGAAGGAGAAACTGAGCAAGTCACAAGCCATCTCTAGGTCTTAGTTTTCCATCAGTGAACTTGGTATCCATTTGGAGGAGGGCTGTCGGGCTTAGTTTGTTAGCCAATGGAGAGATGATTGTGGAGTAGCACCTTTGCTTCGCAAGTTATGCTGATCAGCTGAGCTGTACGAGTTCCTAACCTGGTTAAAGTGCTTTTGTGTTTGTGACCTTCCTGGCACCAGCATGTTTTTCAGAGTGGAGAGAATGGGGAGATATTTCAGTTACATATTGCAATTTTACATTGTATATTGCAAGCATTTTATTAAGCATTCAGTTTTGGGAAGGATGGGGTGATGAGGCTATGAGAGAAGAAGACTCAGTGAAGCACAAAGCCAAGGGTCCCCACACGGCTGCATGGCCTCCATCGGCTAAGCAGAGGCAGGCAGTGAGACATGGAGTGCTGCTTCTGAAGTGGGAACTGGGAACAAACCACGCCGCAGGGCTGGGCACAGGACTGGCTGCAGGGAGTAAAGATTACTAAAAAGGTGGCAGCTTGGCAGTGTTATAATAACCACTCCGACTTTGTTTCAGAAACTTGATGCTTGAGGGACCTGCACCCCCTGTATCCCCTATTCCCAGAAGTCTGTCTCCGGACACTGTCGTCAACCTCAGAGTTCATTTCCTGGTTAAACAAACAGCAATTAAATAACACAAGTCAGGCAACGCCTAGAGACACTGTCTCAAACTCGCCCTAGACAGGCCATGTGACACTTGGGGTCCCTCTGTTTTGTCTCTTGGCTAAGACATATTAATCATAAGAGGAATTACAGAGTGCGACAATGTGTGTGTGCAAAGGGAAAGTGGGCCTGGCCTGCTGGGGAGATGCACTCTGCTTCTTGGCACTGCAGAGCCACAGAGGACGTGCTGGGCAGCCAGCATTGGGCCAGGTGACCCAGAAAGAAACACACCCCCTTTCATTTGCTCTGCTATGCCTGTGTAGAGAAAATGAGAGAGAATAGAAAACTCAGTGCCTCTAGTGTGTTCCTACAGCAGTTGGGACAACCAGGAGAAGCACATCATGATCTTCAAGAGGTGTTCACAAAGTGGAACCAGGGGGAAAGGGGCAATCAAATATTTGTTCCCAGCAAGAAAGTGAAACAAAGCAAAAAATGTAAGATCTTTCTAGTGCACTCTAAACTGTAGTGTAGCTCTCCAAAAGTAAGTGATTCAAAGCATGCTCTTTGGCACCCATCAGCTAAAAGGAACAAAGCACTAGGAGACGTACCCTCAGACTCCTGGTGCTAAAGGAGAGACGGATGACACATCTGAGACTGATGAATAGTTCACTCGCTGTATTTCCTTTGGCTCTTGCAATCTTCAGATGCCTCGCAGTAAAAGTACACAGAAATAAACTAAGGATGAAAAAAACGTCACTGTGACACTGTTCATTTTCTATACATAAAGCCTCATTCATTTAACCCATCATCATCAGGGTTCAAGGACTTTTTCACTTGTATTCACTATTGATCGGATCATAGTCCTCCTTGGGGTCCATCACCCCCAGGGTGAAAACTCACAGAGCAGCAAGGGATCTTTAGTCTCCTCATAGAAACAGAAGCCTTTCCATTGCTCATGTGTACAGTCAATACTGACATCTATTTGCAACATGCTTTGACTGGCCCTTGGTTTCTCTAAAATAGGCAGTGGTGAATTCACTTGTTGGCACTTTAATTCCTTGCTTTTGTAATGAATACCTAAAGTTATTAAAACCAGAAGAATCTTAAAAATATAACTTCTGTTCCATCACATATTCCTCTTTTAATTTATGGATGCTGGGCAGTGAAATTCCTTCAATTACGTTTCAGTTGACCTTGCTACTGGGTTTTTTACACTCCAAGTATCCACATGACTGAATTTCAGCTTCCAGCACTTCAGGGAATGTTTCATTCTTTCCTACACTGTTTGCAGCTTACTGCAGGCAGAATGAACCAGAAACTTTGGGAGGGGAAGGAAATCCTGAAATCCAGAAGTCAATCCCTCTATAGATACAAAAAGTAGCAGATGGTTCACTGTGATGATGCAATGGGACTCTGAGCAACACAGGTACTTCTATCGTGTGCCAGAACACCTGCATCCCAAGGGAATGCTAATGAGGAGGAGGGACATAGTAAAAAGCCTATAATGCATTTAGCTTGAACTAGCTTAGACATTTTTTACTGCTCAGATCTGCTATGTAAATCCCGATTGCGTATCTGATCTATCAAGTGTGATTTGGGAAGTCAGCATTTGTGAGAAGCTGAATTTGGATTTGGGGTCCTATCAATACTTTTTATGAGGGGTCCCAATTAAGCTTCATGTTCCCTGACCCCTAGCAGCTCCCTCATGCAGAATTTTGGAGGAAAAATTGCCACAAACTTCTCACTGAGGGACTGCATCATATCTCAGCAAGTCCCAGTCTGTCCTGAGTAGGCTTGCAGAAGCAGCATCTGTAAGCAATGGGTTTCCAGCATACCCGGTCTGGCAATGTCGTGAGGTCTTGCTGCTGAACTGTCTCCCCTGAGTCTACTTTAGGTCTGCTGAGGGCTGCTTTTCTTTACTACTGCTAGACTACTGTTCTAGTTCCCTACTTCACCACTGCTAAATAAGTAACTTTTCCCAGTAGATTCCTTTCAGTAAATATTTCTATGCTTTGGTCATTTCTTACCATAAGGATGAGTCATGAAATAGGAGCAAAATACCCTAACTAGCCACTTGCACCTCAGAGTCATACACTTTGGTTCTTTCACTGTTTTCTGTGTCTTCTGAGATGCCTACCAGTTAAGTAGATGCCACTGAGATTTCAAACAATGCTGTCTGCTGGAGTACTGAACTGTTTGCTTTCTGGAGACATTTATGGCCATTTAGCTTAGACATTTTGTTTAGCATGCAATAAAGCCCTTTGCCTCATTTGCTTCCACAGGTCTCACAGCAGTCAGAACAGTTTGGAATATGACCATTTTGATAAAGAACTCCCTTTTCCATGTAATTAAGAGTACTAAACACATGGTATGAGCCTCCACAGCCATGAAGCTAGCCTATTCAAAGCTAAGCACTTTCTGCTTCTCTGACAAATTTTGGACCTGTAAAAATCAACAGAAAATTTTTCTCCTTCTTCAATAAGAACATGTTTTTCAAACTTGACATCTGCCTTAGCAGCTATTATATTGTACGATATTACTAGTATTTGAATTGCAGAAACACCCTGTCCTAGAAAGGACTCCAGGATGCCAGGCACTGAACAACAAAGAATAAAAGCCTGGTCACTACTTTTACTGAAGGAATATGTCAGTTCAAAGTGCTCTCTAACACTGCTTTACTTCTTGGAATGAGACATCTCTTAATTGTCTCTGGTTTTTGCTGTTGACAGAAAGAAGGCCAGTCCAGAGCTTACCTCATTGCCCAGGAGCTGATGTCTTCAGAAAAAGTGTGAGTTCATTGTCACAACCTATCTGTCGCTCTCCTAAAACTGAAGCTATGCAATCCACCCTTCAGCATTGGTTTGATGGCAATTAATAAAAGTTTGTCTCTTTCCCCAGATACGTGGAGATGCTCCAGCTGTTATGTATGGTAAGTAAATAATTTTCATCACTGAAACCTAATTGCCCTTTTACTTAGCTGCAATTTAGAAGACATAAAAGCATTGAAGAAACGGAGGTGAATTTGAGGAGGAATGGCATACTGTGAACCATTGCAAAGGAATATGTCTGCCACTAATCTGCCCTTGCTACAGATCCTCAAATCTAGCATTTGTCATTCACAGGGAAAAGTGTTGGCCAACAGTGCTTGCTGGGGCTCTGAGATTGGTGTAAGATGCAGAATAAGCCTAGTGCAGAGAAGGAGATGGTGATAAACAGGGGTGAACCCTCTCTCTTCAGAGAGAGGCAGATAGGAGCAGAGCTATGAGGCATGGGGATTTGGTTTGAATGGATTCACTCTGCTTCCTTTTAAGCTTCTTTTTTCTGATAATGCAATATCATATCAGTAATATCCAGCGTGGCCTGGATATCCACACTGTGACACAGGTAGTCACCATGGGCAAAATACAGACTCTGGTGTCAGAAACTTGTGAGGGAACACACACAAAGAATCACTTGTAGTGCCTGATAGAGAGCTCTTGCATGGTATAAACCCACTGGAGGCTTTGTCCCAGAAGACTTTGTGTCTTTCTAACGGAGCTGCCACTGCTTCCCTGGAGGCTGGTACACACCTTTCTTAGCTGTTAGTTGCAAGGCGGTAGGGAATAATAGCCACCATACAAAGCATGCCCACTGCTGCTTGGAAAGAAATTCCCTGAGAAGGTAAAAAGTAGCCCCAGGTTGTCCTTGGAGGACACTCCAACCCTAGCTGTGGACAGGAACTCTGATGGAGAGAGAAGTAATAAGGTCAGCATCGTATTTCTGCCTGCTCATTGTGCCTCTCAAGCAAGCTGCCAAAGCTTAAGAGCCTTCTCAGGCTTGGGCAGCAGAGGCAGGAGAGCAGCCTTAAATGTGACAAACACCTTGCAGACAATTGCATTTCAACAAATCAGAAACTGCAAGCTGGTGAGCTGGGAACCAAGCACTTTAAGGGACATAGCTGCTTAGCTGGAGTCTACCAATATTTTGATAAATTGGTGATAACCTGCCTAGCCATTTGCCTCATCTATCCTGGCTTTCCTCTGATTTCTGCACAGCCAAACACATTATTTGACACTAGTGAGACACAGTTGTAGTTATCCATTGTCCTCTGGGGAAGCCAGGGTGGTTTCTTCACCTGTGGACTACAGCGCTTCTGATCATTAAGAATACCCACAGAACTCCTTACTGAAATTAAGAGTTCCAAAAGTATCATCAAGAAAACAAAGAGAAAAGCTTCTGCCAGTTTCTAAATCAAAATAGAAGATAAATACACACACAGGAAATTACCATGCACAGAGAGCATCAGCCACTCTGCATCTTCATTAGATGCATCCAAATAAAACATTCTTAATGTATTTAATTTTCCATTTCCAAGTACATTTGTACTTTGGCACATTATGGACAGCACGTAAATGCAGGACTGAGCTAGCGTGCGTGTACAGTGCACTGTATTTAGTGGAGGTGCCTAGGAGAGGCTTCTCCTTTGCATTATATCCTACCATTTTCCGAATACCTGTAGGAGCTAAAAGTGGCTCACTAACATGGCCTGAAAAATCTTTAATATATAGATCCAAATCTTGCAATGCACTTCAGTGCCTTTAGCCACAGCATGAATGGCTGCACACCCTCATGGCTGCTATAGCATCACGTTACAGTCAGGCTGCCTTGCCTATGCTGTTGCTGGGCCAGGAAAGGGATGCTTCAGGACTTTCCCAGTCCCTTCAGAACCTACTTTGCCCTTTTCTCCTTCCTCTGGTAAATCCCCGTGTGGTGAATTTGGCTCTGAGGCTATGTGTGTAAACGAGCAATTTATGCATTTTCACAATAATCCTATTTTCTGCCTGTAGAAATCATTTGGAAGGAACAGGAAATGTCATTTTTGCTCTCTTTTCCAAGTTGACAACTTTAACATGGGACAGGGATTCTGGTTTATATCTTTGCTAAAATTTTTTAGTTTAGAAACACGTATGGATGCAAGTGCATGCTGCTCCCCCCAGCTGAGTGGACTCCAAACTGTTGGTAATCCCTAATAAAAAGAATCTTCATAAAAATTACAGCACATAGGGAAAAACTCTGCTTGATTGCTAATTTTATCTGCTGCAGTGCTCCAGAGTTGGCTCAACGATATGAGGGAATGAAAACAGAGAGTTTTCCTGGCTTGACTCAAAAATGTAAATACTCCCTGCTCACCTCTTGGGGAACTCAGACACTTTCTAAGCATAAATGTTTATTACAGAAAATAAGTAGCATTACCTGGAGCTTGGCCTGCCAGTCCTGGAATTAAGGTTTTAAGACATGAGGGAAATTGGCTCTGTTTTAATCATACTTAATCATCAGGTTTGGATCAGCTGGTTAATTTGTCAGGGAAAAGATACCAGTAATAGCACTCCTATGACTGGGCAAGTTCTTCTATTTCTGTCAGCCATCAATTTTAATTGGAAGCATTTGTTTGTTTTTTATATATGTTTCAGTCCTGTAACAGAATATTCCACTGAATCCTATTTTGCTGGGATTTTGTTTCCCTGCCTACCCATCCTACTGGACTAGAGGGATCTTATAAGTGTTTTGCATATGCTCATTATTTCCTTAATTATGAAAGTTAGAGCACCAAAAGAGGAGTTCAAATTTCAAATTAGAGATGGGCCTAAAGTAAACCCTTGAATGAATGCATTGGTTTGCAAAGTTAAGCCACTGACAGGTTGTGAAATGTCAGAATCACTGTAACCATGCACTCTTCACTTTCCCTGTCCCAGTTCCCATTTTCTCAAGTTAGAAAGTTCAGAAAGATCTGCATCAATTTTAGGATGAGATTTTGGGTGCACAGTTTTGACTAATGATTTTCTTCTGCAGTGGAAAAGTATCCTTCTTGCCCCATCACCAAATGCATACACTCCTTTAGGGGCTACTGGAGGCTTTTTTCAGCAGACTCAACAAGCAAGTTTCTCAAATAAGATTTAATTGTTTCTATGAGTTGGCTTTCTAAGTAGTCAGGATGTATGAACAGCACCTGGGTTAGAGACTGAGGGAGAAGAGAGGAACAGCCAGTCCGTTTTCACACTTGACTGCTAGTTCAGGCACTCCTTAGTTTAGAAGAGATCAAAAATCTTTACGGGAACAGGATCAGAGGGTTCATTTCTGTGTTTTATCAGGTGCCTATAGCCCTAGCATACCCCATCTCTGCTGCTATAGGCTGATGTCTGCATGACAGCTACCTACTGCAGTGGCATTCAGAAATGATCTGCAGGTTTCTCTGTTGCAATCATATTCAATCTAGAAAGCCACAGTCAGTCCCAGCACTGTTACCTTTCCCACCCCAACTACTGTTGAGTATTTATATTCACCTGTTGCCCAGTGTATTATTCTGGAAGTCTAGAGAAGCCATTACCAATTTTACAACATGTAAGTCCCTCAGACTACAGGGATATTATTGCCTAACTGAGGCTTTTCAATACTGTCATAGTGCAAAAAGTTACAATGAACTAATTACTCCTTTTTGCATATTTGAATAGCATTAGGAATAGTCACATCAGTAAAAAATTGTGCTTCGCTGTGCACTCACTGTTGACACAGGTCCCACTGGCAAATGTCACAAGCAACTGCCAGTGACCACAGAGCCACCAAACTGCCCTCAAGGTACAACACCCCATTCATGCCCAGTTAGGACCAAAGGCTTCCTCAACAGCCTATCTCAGCTCAGGCAAACATACGTCTCTGTTCCCCATCACCAACTTTCTCAAGAAGACAGTTTCTAAATGCTCATCTTCAAGTCTCAAGTCTCATCTGCTTATATAAACCCACACGTTGGTAAGAAAGGCAAGGAACTAAGCCACACCCTAGCTGCTTTCAGAAAGGAAAAAAAGGCTTTTCTTAAGCCTGCAGCAGGAGCAGTTTCCCATCTTATTTCCAGGCTTGGCTGGAGCTGCTATTCATTCAGCATAACAGAATCTGTTTGGCCTTTCAGCGGAGACTTTAATAAATTGATTGATTGCCAAAACGATGACATTTCCATACACCCACTCTGCTATTGAACTGAAAGAGTGGAAACATTGTGTTAGCTCACAAACTTGGTATCAGTTGGTGTGGTAGTAGTGATAATAATCTAAAGGGTTAGCTGTTATTTGCCCTACTCAAAGGTAATGCAATTCTCTGGAGCAGGGAGTTAAGAACTCATTCTGGACTGAGCAGATGGGACTGGCAGGGCCTTGCAGTCCAAGTCCCTGATCTCTTGGTACTCACAATTTAGTTTTCCAAAGTTGATTAGTCTTTGCATTTCCTTCAGGATCATTTAATCCTCAAACTTTGTCATTCTTTTCTCCTATTTTTCTTCCCCAGTAATGCAGGCTGCACTTGTCATCTTTTTCTTAGTGCTTGCTCCTGAACAAAAATGCTGCAGGTTGCTTTCTCAGCCTAATGTTTCACACACCACCTTCGAGGACCAAGAGTTTGGTTTATTTGCTTCCCTTCAGCCAGTCTGTTTCAAATGACTTTACTAGATGTACACAAATCAAACTTAGTGTGACTCAGACTGCCTCAGGATCCCAGTCTGTATGGGATCAAGCATTTGCTTGATAGTGTATCATGTATGTTCACATTTATTTTCTCTTTGCCTTTTGTACATACAATCACCTTTTTTGTGCATAAAGCCCTTTGAAGTCATGATTACTTCCCTCCGAGGCATTTACTGAATTAAGGTACCTGAAAGGACAGTTCTGCACTGAAAAAACACCAGCCCCAACACCTCCCTGTTCAAAAAACAGGATCCTGTTTCCTGGTTTGCATTTTCCTCAGAACAATGGGCCACAATTTTAGAAACACCAAGGCCCAGATTTATGCTTTCTCAGCATTTGAAGATATGGATATGAATATGATATGAATACATATAACATGTGCTGGTTCTCCAGCCTTTGGAATAGTTTGGGATCCAACCCTGCACTGGGCATCCCAAGACTTCTGACTGCAAAATAAATCTTAGGAAATAAAAAAGAACAAAATCATCTTAGTGCTCAAGTCACTAACTCAAAGGTACCTAAATGCAGATTATCATGAAGTCAGGCTCACTGGTTAAACTGTACTTCCAGAATTCTTGTAGGCAGCACGTTCTCAAGAACAAAAAATAAACATCTGCTGTAGGAGCCACTATTACATGATAGACAAAACAGAACTCCCATCTTTCTAATTATTTACACTTCCAGTGAATGATTGGCTGAGCCTTTTTTACTACTGTAAATTTCTTGGATGATGTTCAAAGTTCTGCTGGACCAATCAAGTCATTACTTTCCTAATTAGTGAATGGAACATGCTGGCTAAATGAACAGCTAGCTGGCTGTTAGACCCTCTGAAGCTCTTATAAAAGCCTAAAGATGCACTGTCACAAAAGAATAGCCTGCCTTCATTTACAGCAGGCTGGTTTTTTTCTCATTTATTTATTCATTGTTGTCTTCATCAACAGTGGGAAAATAGCTATGTATTGGCCAGGGAGCTTCTGCAATGGGAATGTTGAGCCAAAATAGCTTTCAGATAATCTGTATATCTCTTAAAAGGAGAGGGAAGTCACACTAGCACATTTGGCATCAGGACAATTCCCTAGTAACAAGCCCCACCGATACAGTATTTGCAATGCACACTGTACAGCTTGCCAGTTCTGAAACTCATTTGCAGTGTTTTGGATGAATGTGTGTATTTGATTGCAAGTGAGTGTGTGTTGAGGTCAGGGTTCCTGACCTAGATTGTACCCTGCAATGGCAGGATAAGAGACTAATTGTGTCTGCTGCGATAGTATTTTCTGCTGTTCATCTGGCATTGTTTCTGCTGAGCTCAGTAATGAGAAATTTGGGAAGATCACTGCTCAGTGCAGATCAAGGGTCACTCACTCTGCTACAGGAGATGTGCCACTTTTTAATTCAGGGGTGACACTTTCACTTTCATCATTAGGAGAGAGGCTGCTGGCCATAATGAAGATACCTCCAAGAACCACCCATGAGTCAGACTTGGCTCACTGCATACTGTACAGCGTCTCATGCCTGCATTCAGCTTTAATATGGATACTCTCTTCTCCCCCTTTGAACTCTTCACCCTCCCCTCAGGTGTAATGCCTAGATGTCCAAAAGAGTCTTGGATCCTGCAATATGCAGTGTCTGTTGAATCCACCTTCATTTTAGAAGTGAAAGTGGTTGTAAAAGCCTGCACCATTTTATGCAATCAGTGTAGACTTCAGTTGTATAAAGTCTGGGCTGCAGTAAGATTTCCTGTTGTCCTCCCTGGCCCACTCACAAAGGGTCAAGTATGCTTACTTCCCAATATTATCAGTTCATTAAAATATCAGCTTGACTTGGGAAGCAATTACAATTCTACATATACATGCAAAATGATTTTTGGATGCATGTCTGTTTCATTATTTATTGAAAAGTATAGAAGTCCGGATGCCAGGTGGGAGTTGTGGCGTAAGCAAGGTAAATATGCTGTGTGCAGACACGATTTCTGCAGCTGAAGTGCCAGTATCCCCACCTGGGGACTGAGGCAGAAAAATGGCTATTCTTTTCCACTAATGTATCTGCTCTGTACACTCCCTTTTTAGGTTTTTTTCTCAGCTCTGTTCCCTAATGGAAACTCACACATCTCCCCAACCTGAATTCTCCTTGAAAATTGTAGAAATACCCTAGGTGAATTTATTCACCCATCAGTCCTTTCCTGTTCTTTAACACAGGGTAGAGGTATAAGCAGGGAACCTAATTCAGCCATGACAGCATTACAGATCAGACCTTTGGCTGGTATAAATTTATATAGCTTTTCTCTGGCAGGTGACTGCAAGAACAGCAGATGATTAGCTTCTTCAAAGCACTGCATCAGACTCCTTTTGAGTTAAGATTTTTTTCCCTCATTATCAACATCATGAAGATACTTCAGAATCTGGGAAGTAGTTGAGCTCTTTTCTGCTTTGTGCGTTATTGCAGGTAGAAGCTTCCTTCCTTCCAGTGAGACGATGCAACAAAGAGCAGGTAGAGACTTTGCTTCAGCACCCAAGACCTGGCACATACTACTTAGACTGCAGGCATTCAGAGCTTTTCTAATCCAGCCACAGAGTCTAGCAATTTGGTCCTTCTAGTATAACGTGCACTTTCTTTTCAGATATTTCTCTTGAACTGTTAAAGTGTGGCTTTGCTCTGCAACCACCATCTTCTACTAGAAATTCACAATTTCTGGCTCAAATGCAGGCCTGATGCTGGGAACACAGTGCTGAGAGCCAGTGAGAAGGAACCTCCATTCTCACCTGCAGAGCAACTGCTGGTCAAACTGTAGGACTATAAATTCTTATTGGCAAAGCCAATAAAATGATGTTGTACTCCCTTCTCCTTCTATTCTCCTGCCATTGCAGTCAATATGCAAGAACCAGGATTCCATTATGATTGGATTAGCGTCTTATACACCGCTACTTTAGAAGATGAACAAATAACAACAGAAAACCAAGGAGATGTAGCAACTGATCAGCATTTCTTGACCGATTTTAAAAGGTTTTCTTTCAAATAAAGCTATCTGTTTAGCTACACCTTTAAGTCAAAATCTTGACTTTCTCTCCTCCAGTCTACTCACCTTTCTAATCCACATAGTTGCTTTCAGCCTATTGCAGGTGGCAGAACCATCAGCTTTTTACAGTGAAGGTAGAGACTGATTTCAGTCCTATCATCTCTTAACTACCCCTACTAGACTGGTTGCAGTAGTCCCTGGTTCCGCAGGGATCCACGGGCCATTGGATGAACTGATCTAACTTGGCCTATTCTGTTATACACAGAAAAAGCAAACAGATATTCTGGATCCAGACTGAATTACTGTACCCTGGATTATTTTCAAGTAGAAGTTAAAGAAGAGAAATCACTCAACATAGCAAATATATATATATATACAGGCAGTTTTTTCTCCTGAGTAAACTACTTGCCAGAGCAGTGGTTTAGCTGACAAGAGATTAGTTTTCTTTCCTTTCACTAGGGTCCTGCAAGGTTAAATGTTCTCAGGCTACTAAAGGCTAACTGGCAGCAGGGCTGAAATGCAGAAAGGACCACAATATGTATGGGATGTATCCATCCTGCAAATGGCTGTTGATATGCATACAGGATTGCTACAATTGATTTTTGCAGCTGGCCTCCAAAGCATATTCCGCCCCATATTGGAGAGATTTTATACACAACCTCACCATTTCTGCACCTGCTTACAAAATCCTGGAAGCAAAACCCAGAATTAACTCTTGTCCCATTAACTGCCCCTTTTGCCTTATCACATTTCACATAGATGTTGAATCCTGCAGTGAACTTTCTTGCTAAGTGGTCTGCCAAAAACCTCTGGCTGCTGGCATTGCTGACTCCTTTGAAAGAGTACCTGGAGATAACTACCTGCTACAAAGGTTTCCAGGTTGCTGATCCCAGGTAAATTGGACTACCTTTCTGTAGCCCTGAGCCAGGTACCTAAATCTTTTTTTTTCCAGAACTCTCCTGTAATCACTATTTCCTCTTAGTATTGGCAGGCACTGCCAGCATCTCTAAAGCATCTCATATCCCAGCACCCTGCAGTGAGCCTCATCACCTCACAGAGGGTATCAGATTCTGCTCCAAGAGCCAAGTGTGTGACAGTTAGGCAGTGCTCCACACAAACCGTAAGATCTTGTTGAAACTAACCCCACATTCCTCCTTGTCTTATGCCCTTATAACACGCTCCAGGTTACAGTCCCCATTTCCAGTAGAGAACAGAAGTTCTTCAGAGGCATTATTGGGGAGAAAATGTAACTTGTGTGTGTTAGTGATGTGCACAAACAAAAGAAGAAAAACCCAACCCTCCTTTGTGGCTGTGGGTTTTGATCCTCTTTGTTTCACTTAATTATTTGTAGGGTTTATTTCAGGGATGTTAGGGATTTGGCCATTGGATGGCTGTAAAGGGCTTATTTATGGGTGCCCAAAATGTAATGAAAAGTTTTATGCTTCAAAAATGTATTTTTATAGCACAGTTGCCAACCTTCTATGTAACCTAGCCACCTTGGGTTATGCTTTCACATGCACACACAAACAGTGGTGCAGGTATAGGCATAAGACCGGAGTGAGATCTGTAGACTCATATTCCCCTGGATGAGACTGAGCTCTGTGGCCATCATGCCAGAGCCTTGAACTGAATAACTTCAGTTCATGCTTCTGTTCTAAGAAAGTTTTGACCCAGCAGTGAATTATATGGACTCAGTGTTTGGTACCTTCTGTGTTGAGACATGGGGCTTGGGTGTGACAGACTTAGAGACCTTCAGGTGCCATGATTGATTAGAGTTAGTGAGACTGCAAAAGCACTTTGCATTTGATTAATGGCTTCCCAGGCACTCAGCATTTTCAATGGTGACATAATTATTTTTTAAATGGATGTTTATAGTGATTACTGTTATACTGCAGGTTTTTTATTAATCATTAGGAAGCTGGCTATCCAGGCAACTGGAATTAAATAATTTGTCTGAGAATTCATTATAATCAAAGGGGCAGGCAATTAATGACTAATTAAATCCACTGAGATGCTGTGGGAAAGGAGTGTTAATCTTGTTGCTCAGCTATGGTGGAAAGTGGACAGATACAGAGCTGTTCAATGTTAATTTGGAAAAGATGACATTTCTATAACATAATAGGTTACTTAAGCACATCAGTAGTGAACTTACTACAGCTATTCACTTCCCCAGGCACAATAAGCTGAAAGAACCCTTTGGATTCTTTCCCTTTCCCCAGTCTGGATTAATTACGATGACTGAGGACTTTGAAAGGTTGCAGATTCCTTTGAGTTAGGAAAAGCATCCAGAAGACAGATTGACTAGCTTAGTTGGTTGGAAAGCCTCTGCAGTGTATGCTGGCTGAAATATGTAGTTAGATAGGCTCACTCACACACCAGAAAAAAAGGGAGCTGGAATAGCACAACACTGGGATTATTTGTGGTACTGGCGCAGGACACGTTGTGGAAATCAGACCCAGATAGTTAGGAAACACAATAATACTCTTTCAGAAATTTTTATGATCTTGTTTTATCCAGGATATAGTTAGTCAAAAAGAAAATTGTCATCATGATCTTTTTTTTACCTAGTTCTAGGGGCTTTTCAGAAAACAAATGCTTCATCTGCAATAGTTGCTAAAAAACATACTGTACGTGCGACTTTCCTTTTGGCTAGTATCTATTAGATATTCCAGTCATTTCAGTTCATAGTGAGCCAGTGTGTACATTGCTGTTGACAGTGTTACAACAGAAAAGCCAGGAATGAATCTGAGGAGACTAAAAACTGTTCTTGCCTGGAGTCAGTTCCTACTGGTGAGGAGAGAGGAATTTTGAAGTTCTTTGCCCAGAGGCTCTCCTGCTTCTTATAGAACCTTTCAACAGGACCACAGTCATACCAACCAGATCCCCAGCATGCTGAAATCAATACAGCTACCTTGATTTAATCAAACTAAAGTGGACTATCTAATGTAAAATATGGATCCCCAGTGAAACATACTCTGTTGAGTTGCTTATACCTGGACATAGCAAGTTTCATGGAAATCAATTCTTTGAGACTCCTCCTTAATTACTCCATGTACTATAAAACTTAACTAGACAGAAGCCAGAGTCATGAGAAATGCCATGGTAAATCCCAGTATGGCCCAGGGAGGCTCATAAGATTGTCCCTGAAAATTCAGGGAACAGAATTTGACTTTTTGGCAATAGGTTGCATGATCACTAGATCCTGACAGAGGAAGATATTCATTCCATCCTGGTTCAGGGCCGGATAGAAACAGCTTGGCATCTTTGAATGAGCTGTGCGACCTTAGAGGTTTCTTTTTATCAAGCCCCTGCTTCCTTTCACAGCACATTTGGCCACATCATGTACAGTGGGGTAGGAGGCCAGGAAATGGTCTCCGAGTGGAAAAATCTAGCTGCCATTTCTGTTAACTCATCCAACAGAATCACCTTCTCAGCAATTGTTAAAGCAGCTGCATTTTTTTTTCTGATGAATTGGCTTCTATGGTGAGACAGAGAATGTTTTTAATGTATCTTTGAAAAAACATTGGTTTTAATAATAACTCACTGTTTGCAGAGTAGCATGTGAAAAAATACATTCACAGCATGGATCTGGCTAGACTGGTCAGACACTAAAGCTTTCCTTCACACGAGCTCTTGGGCTGAAGCAGAGCTCAGTGCGAACCTGCTGGAAGAACAGCTCCTGCCTGCTGTGATGGCCTTAGTCTGACAGGATGCAGCCAGGGCTTTCAGGCCAGCTTTGCTGTGACTAGATGCTTGGGCTTCGTATGTGGTTATGAGCTACCTGACCCTTCATGAGATCACCAAAAGCCCCTTTTGGGACTTGGTTTTTTTTCTCAGGATGCAGTGTTAGCGTATCTGTAATGTGTGGTAGATTCTGTCTTAAATCAAAGTTGGTTGTTCTCCTAGTAATCTTATATTCTAGTAAGTCTTGTGGTCTGGACTACTGACCAGACCACACTAGATCATGTTATATCAATATGGTCCCTCCTGGCTTCAAAGCCAGTGAATCTAAGTATATTCAGCTACATAGCCCCTGTTCAAGTATTTTTAATGCTGAATTTAAAAACAATACCTGACTTGAGGTACTTGAATTACCTCAAAAAACCAGCATGTGTAGGCTGGCTAGCAATAAGAGAGAATGCTGCAATCCCCTAGCCTTACCTTCACACACAAAAAAGAAAGGAAGGTCAGATAAGAACAGATAGTATTTTTGTAAGGAAGGAAGCTTTGCAATCTCCTAGTCTGCAGCTGCTGCACCAAAACGAGTCATCAGGAGCTTTCAAACCTCACAGTTAATGTGGCCTCTCTACTGAGCTGTTGTTTTGATTATTTACTCTGGTTTTCACTCTCACCCCTTTTTTCCTCATCTTCTGCAATAAAAACTCCATGTACTTCATGGCTTACTGGGATGCAGAAAAGGACTGGAAAAGGCACTCACAGAATTAGTTTCTAAACAATTGTATATGAATGTCTAGTTTGTGCTTTCATCACAAACTGGGATGCACTTAGGTTTCTAATTGTTCACTTATTTTCATAGAAAAACTGAGATTCAGATACTTTGCCCATGAAGACCTGACTAGCAGAAATGGGAAATTCAACAGTAAGAGTCCAGCCTGTCCCTAATGGAGGAACAGACAGTCATCTCCTTATAGGGAATACAGAGGAGAATTAAACCTGTAACAGTTCTGCAGGACCATCCTCAGGCAAACACTGAATACTATACTAACACTTTTCAATTACTTGTACTTTTACCAATACTGAAGAAGCAGGTGCTGAAATCACACCGTTTTAATTTTATTGAATGAAGGCTGCTGCTTTTGAACACCAGATACTGCTATGAAGATAAACCATCTACTTACAGTGCCCTAGCTCCTGGAAAGGCAGCCAGAATCCCTGGGTCAGGAACCTGCCTCACTCCACTCAGCAGCAAAGTGTTAGTTATACCTCTGCACAGCATCAGCTTTCCTGCCTTCTTGTGTTGTGCGTTGCCTTGCATCCCATTGCCACAGTTTGCGTTCAGACCTCCACAAAGCCCAGGCAGCTTTAAAGGCCTGAGCTTCTCTAGCCACTGCCTGTGAAGAGGGGATGTGCCTGGCAGCAGCGGGCAGGGGAAACAGCAGTGGCTGGTAGGAACCTGGAAAGGGCCAGGGCACCACAGGGGCCAAAGTCTCTCAAGAGTATGCAGGTGCCAGCAAAGGCTCCTTTACAAGTCTGAAGCAAAGAAGACGGATTCTGTAGCAATCAGGCTTTGACCTGAAAACATTTCAGCATCCAGAGCTCTGGATGAAGGAGACTTTAAGCGATGTTTGGCGCATAAAATATTTGCTGTCTGCTGTTGGGATGATTTTCTAATGCCCAGGGATCTAATACAAATTATCACAGTTTCAGACAGAGACCTTATTCCTCACTTCCAAGTCAAAGCTGGGGAAACATTTTGCTATGCACTCTTAACAGGTACCCTATTATGCACCAGAGCTGGCTACATTTTAATACAGAGGAAATTACTCCTGTGCCCACATAATTTATAAATCACTTCAGGATCAAAACCATTTCTAAGATGAGGAAAAAAGGTCTCCGTCAGGTTTCATAGGGAAAATGATTTGTTCCATAGCTTAAATTTATAGCTTCTTCCTCTCTTTAAGTTCAGATTTGGAGACAAGTGTTGCAAATTTTAGCACAAGACAGGTAGACGTTGATGTTTTTCATGTCGAGCTGTTGGACCCAATGAAGTGACAGGAGAATCTCATCCTTCATTTTTAAAAATTATGTTTCTGGTTAAGAAACACTATAAAAATGAGACAAACTACACCCAGAAAAGCAGGAAAAAAAGGCAAGGTAAATAAAAAGATACCAAACTCGTTGTATGCATAAGGGTCTGATGGCTTGGTCAGGTGAAATGTTCAATTTTGGGTTGACAGCATTGCGGGATTCACCTGAAAGTGTGTATGAACTAATGGATAGAGGAAAACATATGCTATGATCTCCTTGCTATACTGAGCACACTCTATCACTATTGATGGCATATCTTATAATTCCTAGAAAGCACAGTTTAGTACCCAAGAAATTGTAATGATAATTGAGACTTTAAGTCTGTTTGCCTAATTTCTGTATTGTTGTTCACAGGATTTCTACGAAGGTGTCTTGAAAGTGCTTGGAGAAGAAGATGCAAATGAACAAGAAGTTAAACTCAAGCAGGGCTTAAGTGAACTCCCTGAAATTTATGAATTACACCAAGACATCCTGGGAGAACTGGAAGAAAGAGTCCTTAAATGGTAAGTATGGAATGGCATGGTTTGATGGCCTTAACATACCCTCCCCAGCAGGTGGGTGAACTCCTCAGTGTTCCCGTGACCCCACTAGCAAGGAGGCTAGGATTCCAGCAGAGATGGAAGGAGTAGAACCTGAACTACTCTGGCAGATTTTGCATACAGGCAGAAAGGAAGTAAATGTAGAGGCTGTCAGGCTAAGAAAGCAAATACTGAAACATTTGTGCAGTGCACAGCCCATGACTCCAAAATGGCCCCATCAGTCAGTCTGAGGACAGCCTGCTTCATATGCATTATCCTCTGATGCCAGTTCATAGTCCTCACCAAGCAGCTTCACACTCATGGCCTGAAGGTCACAGACTCATGCCATGGGAGGCAGGAACAGCAGACATCAGAATTGATCCTGAAGAAGATCATCGGCTTACAAAAATTGACATAGCAACTGCGTAGCTCTCAGATAAGGGACACCCCCTCGCTCCCAGCACCAAGGCAGGGCTCTGCACAGGCTAGGTTTCCAAGCCAAACAGACACTGTCAGCCTGCTGAGGGACTCCACCTAAGGCAAACATCCTCACAGGGTGAAGTCTTTCCATGAGAGAATAAGACCGTGCCTAGGACAGACAAAGCTCCAAAATTCATTCAGTTAAGGAGACCTCTGACTTAAGCCAGGCTGCCAGGCCCTAGTCTATCAAACTGCTGGAATAAGAATGTCTAAGAGAAATTACCTCTGCAGACCCAAGCTGACTAAGCCTACAGCAGCCAGCAGAGCCCCTGGCCTAGACTGAACTACTCTGGCTCTGACAGCTTATGATGGACCATGCAGCCCCACACCTCCACCCTGCTGGACTCCGGGAGGCAGTGGTCACTGACAGTGGCTGATCCTATCCCAGCACTGCCACTGAGCAATTAAGGAAATCAATTAGGTCAGGAGAACTTTTCAGTAACAATCCTAAATGCAGGGCACAGGTCTCCTTGTCAGCCCTGCACTTTCACGTCAAAGCATACAACAAGGAAAGGAAAGGCTAAAGGGAACTGTGTATTGGTTTGTGTCCACCAAGGGACTGTTACAAATGGCAGGAAGACTTAAAAAATTTAATCAATAATTTATGATTTATACAGTCATAACAAAGAGAAGTGGTGTTTCCAGCTGGGATCTAAAATGACTTCTTGTGTCCTAAAGAAGTCACAGCCCACAGCATGCTGCCGATTCCCTAAGACAAAAGGGACACAACTGGAAACGCCCTAAGATTCTGTCCAGAAATACTTTTGTGGCACGGGGGAAAAAAGAGGGCTGTACTGCAAATGCTGCCAACACAACAGAATGACACATGGCATAGGGCTGCACTCATACAGGTTCCCAGGTCACCACCACTTGAACCTTTCAGTAAGTCCTTCCCTGTGCCTGTGCTCCCCCAGACACTCTGTTGCTCTGACATCCCCAGGAACTCATGTTCCTCTCTTAACTATGATTACCCTTTTGCAATCTCACGTTTTTTCCCATTCTCTCCTTGTACATGCTTTGCAAATATTTCAATACTGTGCAACTGGGTGCTGAGACAGATGATGGTGGGGCAGTGCTGAGAGGGGGCAATGAAGGAGAGCTGAAAACACGATGTTACAACTGAAGGCGTTATATTATCCCCCACAACCAGTGCTCAAAGCACTGCAGCAGGTGGAAGGTCTATCCAGAGAAACAGAAGCTGTGTCCAGAAAGGAGACATTCCACCTGCTACAGACACACAGTGCTGCCATGGCAAAGGCAGAGACGAAGGATCAGGCCCTCCTGGTGCCCATTCTACAGCAGCCCGTTTTGTTGTCCAGTATGTCAGTGAAGCACTCCCTCTTTCCTGCCATTTAACCTAGGCTTTAGCTGCACAATGTCCTTAGCCACTGTGGGTCTAATACAATGAGAAAGAAGCATGGCTCTTCTTCTTTAATTTTTATTTATTTATTTATTTGCTGCTTCTTTTCTTTCTTGTGGCTTTAGGGAGGAACACCAGAAGGTTGCTGATGTTTTTCTCTCCAGAAAATCAAGGCTGAATCACCACACAGCATACATTATGCAGTTTGATAGGAATTTGGCTTTGCTAGATGAAACCTGCCTTAAATATTCCCAACTGGCTACCATAATTCAGGAGTTTGAGGTAAGGCTCCCATGTTGTTTTACCTGCCCTAATGCACGGTTGTGCCACAGGGCTTACTCAAAGATACTTTTTCTGCAACTCCACCAGTGTTCACATAGAGTAGAATGGGAGAATAGCTCTCTTCACACATCCTGGTGCTAAAACTGAAGTGAGATGTTCACATGTGCATGATGTGTTTCTGTTTCTGTCTGGGTCCGTTGCCCACACACCCCTGTGTGTGCATACAGAATGTATGTTTGTGCATCTACAGATCTGTGAGTATATTTTGCTGAAATATATGCACATAATGGAGTAGTTTCTCAGTCACATATTAACTTGTCAAGCTCTTTGATACCATCCTTTTCCCATCCTGCATTTTCCGTCCTTTCTTTTGTACTGGGTCTGGCCAGGATGAAGTTAGGGTTAGCCTGTATAGGTGCTTAGCTGCTGGCAGCGATCAACCCACAACTTCTTTACAATTGCATTTCTCTGTATTTTTAAATGCGTGTTAACTGCTTCCTCTGTTTGCAGAGGATGTTGTGACAGGCAACAATGAACTGCACAGGAAGACACAAACTCCACGGGCCAGACACATACAGGGTTCTTTTCATCTAAACCCCCTGAATGGTCTGTAACCTCTAGGCCTGTAACCTCTGGCCCTGTAGCAAGAAATACATATTTTCCAGTTGTGTTAGCTCAGTCATCCGTGCTGAATAAATGAAAAGCACCATCAAGATACATGTGACAGAAATTCCATGATTCCTGATTACATTTTAAAGTACTGGCAATGTGGACACTTCACATAATTTCAAAAGCATAAACCAGTATGTGGATGGGAAAGTTCAGTTGGGCTACACTGACTCTATTGAGCTAAAATGGTTAAAAGCTATGCTGCTTTATTGTGGGTCTAGAACCCCTGTTTCTTATTATCTTTATCCGCTAAGAGAAATAACAATGTTTACTTGGGTGGCAGAGGGGCTGTAAGGATAAATTAGTGATCGACCTTAAAGTTTATTTAGAATGCCAGCTCTGTGGCATATGGATTGTGTTTTTCTCTGCAGCACATGTGAAATATTAAGGATAAAAATTAATTTCAAAAGACATTTGGAAGTCAGCATTTACAAACAGATACCTTGCAGTCACCACAATTATTTCCTGTTAGCAGCTGAGGGGAGCTCTGATGGCTGACACTGCTCTGAACATCAACTTGGCAAATGCAGGCTTTCTACTGAGAGCCTGTATTCCCAGCATCCCTCCCAGCCACATGCCTACACACTTCTGTATTAACTATCAACCCTGAGAATTAGCTCTTATTTCTAAGAAAACAGATGAGGCTTTTCCTAAGATGAGATCAGCAGCATTTTGCCCTAGAATCAGTGAGTTCTATAACTTCTTGCCCTCTTGCATGCATGCATACACACACAAATGAGGGGGAGGTGTCTCTCATCCTTTCCTATTGCATTTTTTTAAAGCATGACCACTATTAGCTTTCTAGCCTAACAACACAGAATTTAGGGCCTCATCTTGTTTCCGGCACCTTTGACGACTGTGTATGGGCGACTGCGAATGCTCAGCACAACCCTGAATGCACATTTGGTGAGAGTAGTCAGCCAGTTAGAGGAGTGATACAGTAACATGAAACATCTCTACTGCCTTGGAAAACGCTGTCTCTTGCCAGCCTTCCTTTAAACAGTTAGATTCCCATTCTCCTTTTGTCCCTTCAGAAGTGGCAAACACTTCAGAAGTGTTGGTCGATGAACACCGAAACCCCGTGAAACTCGACTGGGTTTTGGACTCAAACCTTGTAAGGAACCAAGGAAGCTGGGTTTTGTGCCACTCCTCTTGGGTCCTGTAAGCTTCTGTTTCTTGGTGCCTCTGGAGATGTGGAGACTTTTGAGGACTGAGTTTTGTGGCTTGCTGTTGTTTTTGCAGCAATGTTGTGACGCTTAATAAATATACAGCAGGTTTACAGCCCTTATAGAACCATTTAGGTTGGAAAAGACCCTTAAGATTATTGAGTCCAACTGTAAACCTAACACTGCCACTAAACCATGTCCCTAAGTGCCACGTCCTTTAAATACCTCCAGGGAGGGTGACTCAACCACTTCCCTGGGCAGCCTGTTCCAATGCTTGACAACTCTTTCACTGAAGAAATTTTTCCTAATATCCAATCTAAACCTCCCCTGGCGCAACTTGAGGCCATTTCCTCTCGTCCTATCACTTGTTACCTGGGAAAAGAGACCGACCCCCACCTCCCTACAACCTCCTTTCCTGAGCCTCCTTTTCTCCAGACTAAACAACCCCAGTTCCCTCAGCCGCTCCTCATCAGCCTTGTGCTCCAGACCCTTCCCCAGCTTCGTTGCCCTTCTCTGGACACGCTCCAGCCCCTCAATGTCTCTCTTGTAGTGAGGGGCCCAAAACTGAACACAGTATTCGAGGTGCGGCCTCACCAGTGCCGAGTACAGGGGCACGATCACATCCCTACTCCTGCTGGCCACACTATTTCTGATACAAGCCAGGGTGCTATTGGCCTTCTTGGCCACCTGGGCACACTGCTGGCTCATATTCAGGCGGCTGTCAACCAACACCCCCAGGTCCTTTTCCACCAGGCCGCTTTCCAGCCACTCATCCCCAGGCCTGTAGCACTGCATGGGGTTGTTGTGACCCAAGTGCAGGACCCAGCACTGAGCCTTGTTGAACCTCATACAATTGGCCCCAGCCCATCAATCCAGTCTGTCCAGGTCCCTCTGTAGAGCCTTCGTCCCCTCAATCAGATCAAAACTCCCGCCCAACTTGGTGTTGCAAACTTTCTGAGGGTGCACTCAATCCCCTCGTTCAGATCATTGATAAAGACATTAAACAGAACTGGCCCCAACACAGAGCCCTGGGGAATACCACTTGTGACCGGCCGCCAACTGGATTTAACTCCATTCACCACAACTCTTTGGGCCCGGCCACCCAGCCAGTTTTTTACCCAGCGAAGAGTACACCCGTCCAAGCCATGAGCAGCCAGTTTCTCCAGGAGAATGCTGTGAGAAACAGTGTCAAAGGCTTTACTAAAGTCCAGGTAAACATCATCCACAGCCTTTCTCTCATTCACTAAGCGGGTCACTTTGTAATAGAAGGAGATCAGGTTAGTCAAGCAGGACCTGCCTTTCATAAACCCATGCTGACTGGGCCTGACAGACGGCGACATGCAATGGGTTGAATCTAAAGGGTAAAGGTAAAGAGAAAAATGCTACTTCTTTTCCATGTGTGTGTTAAATCAGATCACAACCTCATTTTATTTTCTTGGAAACAGTCTCTGGACATTCAGTTCCAATTCAATCACAGGGAGATGCTCTGCTGTATTTTGTTCAATTCCATGTCTTTAAATAAGATACTAAAAAGTTGCAGGCAGAAGAAACTTTCAGTCCAAAAAAGGAACAACAATGACAAGCTTCATTGAGTTCTGATACCTCTGTCTTCAGATGCCACTGTAAAATCTTTATCCAACCTTTACTTTCTAAATGGTATTCACTTTCCTCCCTTTTCCCTCTAAGTCCAAACTATTTGTGAATGATGCCATAGGAAATTGTTTACAGTACTTCATTATAGTCACAAAGACAATACCCCCTAGCAAGCTGGGTAAATTGGGACTGGTTCAATGGAATTTGTGCATGCAACCAGTAGCAAACTTTCATAGTACAGATCAGGTGGAGACAACAGTTTGCTGCTGAGCTCACACATCCCTGATCTTTGTGTTTCCTTTCCCTTCCACTGAGGACAGCAGAGCTCTGGTGACAGCCCTCAGAGTGTGAAACACCAGCTTTTGAAAGTGGTGCAGCGTGTCTTCCAGTATCGTGTGCTGCTCACAGGTCAGTAAAATCACTCTAAAAGGTACTCAATGGAAACTCTCCCATGATGTTCTGTGCCTCCACTGTGCCACACGTTGATGTCAAGACAGCTAAAATAGGGCTGAAGCAGTGTGGGATTTCCTGGGAACTTCAATATGCTTAGTACAGGATTCAGGAAATGTCAGGGAGCCTGGGAAGGAGAAGGCACTTCTTCAGCACAACCATGCTGAAAAGTCACAAAAAAGTGTGAAGTCAGGTGCTTTTAGCCATTCCTTCTTGGCTTTTCCCTTCTGTGAATTAGGAGAGGCAGAGTTCAGCCTGACTCAAACAGGTTTGATTTTATTTATGTCAAGGGCAATTATCAGAGACAGTAGGGGACAGTAGTCCCCAGCAAGGGGACTCTGCACTCCATCCTGTATGACAGTGGCAAGCACCATCTCCTTCTACTCCATCAACAAAGCAGTTGTACCCAGTACTGCACCCTAAGCCCTATGTACAGTACACCTAAGGCTAGTGATAAGTTTAAGTCAAAGTCCCAGTCCAGTTTCTCTGCATTGTAGGAGACAGAGATCCAAATTTACATTAACAGTACATTTACAGATTTTACATTTACAGTAACACCTTCCCTTTACGTTCAGGGCCATATATATCACTCCCACCTGGAGTCTCTCCAAGGGGGCTTGCGTTCCCTCTGGTGGCTCATTCTCTGCAAGCCACAGCAAATCTAGCAAGTCTGAGACTGTGAGGGGAGCAAGCTTTCTGGAGCAGGATGTAGCCCCTAGAAAGAATTGTGAAGTTTAGGTTTGTAACTAATGAACTGGTTGGGGAAGGAAATGGTGAAATGTAACAATGAATCTCAGTGTTGTCAAGTAATTTAGTCAGATGAGAACACAAAAGAGCAGGGATCCATAGACATAAAGATGGAGAAATGCTTTGGGTGTATGTATTTGTGTGGGTGGAGAGGGATGCAAGATGAGTTATGTGTGGGACAGTAAAAAGGAAGCCATAAACCCTGCCCATACTCAACAGCTGATGAAGGGCACAGCATATTAGAAGGGACTCCTAGAAATGCAGCAGAACAAAGCGACCATATGAAATTTTTATTCACAGCACAGATTAGCAGCAGTTTCATCTTGCTCCAGACACTTTGATCAAGGATGCAACTCATTATTCACAGCTGGTTTTGCTTTTTTAGTACGAGCAATACAAATGAACACCGGATGCCAATAGTAGGACTTTTTTTCTGTCTGACTTGCTTCCCTCTCTGGGCGTGTCTACTTTAAGGGCAACCTTCCAGTCTTGTAGGTTGCAGTACTTAGTAATCTCACATGATCCTTACAGTGTTTTTAGTAATGCACACAAATACTGCATCTAAGAAAAAGGACCTGACATGTCCCTGTAAGAAATACCCCCACTATGCTCCATTTTCTCTGCCCATTTCCGTGGTCCACAAGGTAAATTGCAAACATGAAGCATTATTCTGTGAGAGAGCTGGAAGGGTTTCAGTGCAGCTCCAGTGATTGGATTCTGTCTATGCTTGAAGCAACTTGAGCTCCTCCTTGTCCCAGGTACTGGCACTAACTGGGAAAATGAAAGCTTTTGTGTGTAGTGAGATAAGGTCTGCTGGATTAAGATATTCCAGAAAATAGGTTTACTGCTTCAGTTCTTCACCTCAAGAAACGAAGCTCCTCTTTGCCTGCTAGGACAGTGTGGGTCTGGAACAGTGCAGTTCTTCAGATTCTCTAGACAGCGTAAAAAAACCCATAAAATATGCAGGTGTACTTATGTGTTCATAACTGGCTGTTTCTACCAGATAAGGAAGGGTATTTTCTAAGGATATTGGTTGCCAATTACTGCACTATAGCCAAAAGGAGTTGCCCACTCAGTTCAATGTCCGTAGCCAAGGACAGAGCTTGCAGCTGTGAAAAGGAACGCTAAATATTGCCTGATAACACCGCACAATCCCTTCCTGCCTGACTGAGTACAGGCAGATGCTTTCCTGAATGCATGTAAAAGCCAGGTAGATTTCAGGATGCCAGGGAGGGCATAGCACTAGAAAGAGAAAAGTATATGGATAGGACATTCAAGGGAACAGATATCCATGCACAGCACCATTCTCAGCACAGAGGCCTAGTTCTTGGAGGCAGAACTTAGGAGCCTGGATTCATCAGAATGATAAGAATGAAGTATTTCAAGATTAGGCTTTTAAAATGATGGCACTCATATAGTACAGTCATTAAAAGCATAAAGACCCAGACAAATGATCCAAGATGTCATGATCCATGACAAACAGACAGATGATCCAAGGCAAGTAGTCCAAATAAAACTGACAATTTAAAGTTTTGTATATAATGTAAATATAATTCCTGTAAATGTAAGTCATATTGTGTGTATTTTACAGAACCTATTTTCAGAATGTGATTGAGTTCAGCAGTAATCATTGAACTCTGCACGTACAGAACCAGAGTCTCCTTCCTGTGTCTATAAAATGCATGTACTTCATTTACTACAAATATAGAAAATCAGTCATTACAGCCAACACCATTCATTCAGATGGGAAAATAGAATTCATTAGAAGAACAATTATTTGTAAAATGGTGCTACTCAGCAAATTCTCTTGGCTGAGAAACAAGGAAATATTTTTGTCACTCTCTGTTTATACCTGCCAAGTTATGTGATGAGTCCAAATCTGTATCAATGCTCTTGCATTGATTCTCAAAGCAGAATGCAGTCAAAGATGAGTTTTGCTTTGGAAAAAGGCTATATACACTTATTTGGGAATGAAGTGATATGGGACATCACTGTGGATGCCCCATCCCTGGAAGTTTTCGAGGTCAGGTTGGACGGGGCTTTGAGCAACCTGGTCTGGTGAAAGATGTCCCTGCTCATGCAGGGGGGTTGGACTAGATGACCTTTAAGGTCCCTTCCATACCAAACCATTCTATGATTCTATGATTAGGATTTTATGTTTTAGCTAATAACACTACAAATTATGTGGATCTGTATTCTGATTACGGGATGTCTGTGTTTGATTATTTTCTACAGATTACTTGAATAATCTTTGCCCTGATTCTACAGAGTATGAAGCTACACAAGGTAAAACGAAATGGGTAGAACAAAAATTCTGCTTTGCTAACTCTGCTTCTAAAGAGGTACAGGATCTATACTGGTAGTATATGGACAAGGATTATTTTCAGGATTTTGTGTTAATAGGTTAGATGTAAGATCTGTAAGAACTGATTACTAATTTAGACAAAATATTTAGGGTAAGAACCCTATCTTTTTTTCACTGAAACGTGAGCTTTCTATAGTTTTGACATTATGAACTTACAGAAGAAGAAATTATCATCTATACAAGCGTGGTACAGATACTGTAGTTCTGCCCCAGCCATTGGGGAGATCCTAATCCTCTTTGGCTCTGTCCATATTTGGCCTGGTCATTGTAAAGTCAATTGGGATGGCTCCACCTGCTTGTTTGTATACCATTTTCTATGGTATGCCTGCTGTGCTCTGTGAACTTTGGAGAAACCCAGGAGGTTTGAATCATATATCTGTATTCTGGATGCCTTAAGCCTAAGTAAACTTGAAAGACATAGCATAAAAATCAGTTCTACACAATCAAGAACAAATCCAGATGTTCAGCTGCTAACACCATCCTTTCCAACACATCAGATGGATAAAGCAGAAGTCTCTTACTCCCACTGAAGTCAAAGCAAGGTCTAGCTGTGGCCTCAGTGGGAGTAGCTTCCAGGCTGGAGTAAGCAGGAATAACACTGTATTAATGAAACCAGTTCACCTCTCTGTTACACTGAGTGTAAATCCAAACCAACTCATAGCAATAAGGTCTGCGACTGACTGAAGGTCAGTCTCTTGTGACCAAGAGTAGAGTCTCGTGCAAGATTTAGGACCTTAGTCACTGACAGTGGGACAACAGCTATACTGGTAATTTAAACAAGGCCAGGACAGATGCTCAAGCCCTGTGGCCACAATTGCCTGTCTTGGTTGTGGTCAGCACATGCTTGTCACATTTCTGGCCAGCGATGGCTAGCATGCTCCCAGATTATGCCCAGAAACAGATAGGATGCCCTGTTCCACAGGGGAAGAGATCTGAGATAAGGACCTGCGCCATGTTATGCCAATGCTCTCAGGGCCAGCAAACATGCCCTGGCCCAGGTTATTTGCCAGTGGAGAATCCAGGTGTTAATTCATGTCACCACTGCATACACACTTCTGTCAGAAACGGATGACCTCTCCTCTCCCTCAGCAGTAAGGGGAAACAGATCACCTTAGATTGCCATGTTTTTGGATGGCTAAAGCTGGGTTACATTAATCTCTCCCTACCACAAGCTCGAATTGTCAAAAATTTGCAACTAGAAAACATCATAAAAAGATTTTATGCCACACTAGGTGCTTAAAAGGGACCTCATGAGCTCTCTTGGTCAGCACAAGTATGATGCAGAGTTTCACACAAGAGAATGATGAAGGGAAGGGGAACTGACACCACTGTGCTGTGTCTTAAATTTGCTGGGCAGTTGCATTCTGAAGGTGCCAAAGAAGTCAGAGGAGCTGTTGCTTGGGATGTTGCTTGCTTTTTTTTAAAGATGCCCTTGCAAACAGAAGGGATTTGGGTTATTTTCGTACTCTTTTATGTGATTTATAGTGTTTGTTTTGCTTCATCCCTCAGCTGCCTTATTCATTGTTTCTGAAATCACGGACCGAGCCAACGACAGCATGCTCCAAGCGGTGAGTCCTACTATGACACATACTCTCCTGATCGATAGTGTCTTTTCTGCACATCTGCTGAAGTGAATACATATCGCTGCTAAATTCTGAAGCCTCCTCCAGGGTGAGACTCAAGGGTTTATACAGATCTGGTTTACACTATTGCAGATATGGAGTAGGTCTATGCCCTTTAGTGCAGCTGTGCAAGATGTAAGTCACCGTAGCAAGCAGCACAAAGGTTTTTTCCCTCTTGGGGTTGCTGAAATGGTATGTGGAGCAATGAAGTGAGAGACGGAAATTTTCATGGTTCTATTGCTAGTCTGGGATGTTTTTAGATATGAAATGTTGAAGACATCACAAATGTACTGTCAAAGATACATTCTGAGCTCATTTACATAATTTTTCCACAATTCTGGAATCCCATTTTACTTCAGAAGAATAGGTCATGGTTTATAGTCTTGCAAATGATCACACAATGAAATAGACTGGCCAAGACGTTCATAGGTTAGAGCTCATGTCTAAATTAAGATTTAGGTATCTAAATAATTTATATAGTTTTCCAAAGTAATGAACAGTTTCTGTAAGGTCAGTGTGATTTATTAATATTGCTTACATGATATTAGAGTCCTAATTTACTGGCAAAGATAGCCTGCATATAGCTGGTCTTATGATCATTTGTTTCCAAGGGTCTGGGTCTCATTTTTGTCTAAGATGATAGGAGTTTTCTATTGGCATCAGTAAGAAGCAGTGTTGGGAGGCACAGGAGGCAGCAGAGAGACTGTCAGACACAGGATCCAGCAGGTTCCAGAGGAATTCAACTTGGTGGACCTCTGGGTGATAACTAAAGGCAGTGCCTTTCTTTCTGTCATACTAGCCACCCACATCTGCAGCTAAATTCTCTCCTGAGGTCCATGTTTGCTTTAGCTGCACAGATCTAGCATTCAGCTCAAGTAGTTAGAAAGAAATACCCCCAGTCTTTGCAGTCTAATGAAATGTTGCTCAGTAAGTCAGTAGTTTCAGAGTCATTCTGTAGGGTGGCCAGATTACATTTCTTTTTATGATAAAACTCTAGGCTTGTTAGACCTAGAAAATAGTCATAATACAACCCAAAATTTCAAAAAATGCCATTTTTAAGCACTTCTTTTCAAGGCATTTAGATTACCAAGGAGTACATGCAGTTGCTAAGGAAGATGTTGACTATTATGTGGTTTATGTTCAACAGCATGCATGTTAGAGAACAAAGCACCTCATTCCAGGCATCCTGCATTTCATCCAATAGTGAGTGGTTATACTGAAGTGTTTCTTTCTCAAAAGGTGTCTCATCTTAAATATTTTATCATTGCATTGTGTCACAGGGATTTCGAGTGTTTGGGAATGTATCATATCTTTTGGGAAGCTTTCACATTTTATTTCTCATTTGAACATTGCTGGATTTCCGTCCTGCATTGGGATTTTGCTGTGCCTTTGCTAAATTAAAGATCTCTTTGGCATTGCAAACATCCTTCCCTATGGTTAATTACAGATGGCACTCAATTCCCTTCTTTATTATTTCATTTACTGAGCAGAGAGAGGGTTATTAATAACCACTCAGGCACCAAAACATGAAATTCAAGAGACAAAGAGAAAAAACACCTGGGCATCAATGCAGACAAAGGGAAGAAAAAAAATGTCAACCTTCTTAGTAAGAGCTTGTTTTCAGGTAGGATTTTAAGGTTGAAAGAATGAATGCACAGGAATTGTTAGGGAAAGACACATGCTGGAGGCCACTACAGCTATGCACCAGCACCTGCTGACTCAGCATATTCCCTTTAACGCCTTTGCCCTCTGGCTGCAGGGGAATGGAAGCACTTGGTGAAGCAGTGAATTCAGACTATGTGACATGGTAAAAACACAGTAGGTCAGCTAGATGAAGGATATTTTTTGCAGCAGCTTGGGAGGTAAGAATGAAAGAGTCTCAAAACCCAAGGTGCCCTTCATCTTTTAAAACTCAAGCTTTCAGGCTTTGTTCAGAGAACTGGAAGCATCTGCTTGCAGCAAATGAACCCAAGAGCCAAGAATGTCAACTTCTGCTCACATCTGGAAATCTCTGCTGCTCAGGTTTAAAAGCCATGTCTCTGATATGTGTGCCAAGGTCATAAATGGAGCCCATGTGTTCATGGGCTGTTTCAGAGCACCAAATTCAGTGATGATCTCCTCATGGCCAGTGACAGACAAAACCCAAGCCTTCTAATATTTGTATCAGAAAGGGATAAGTTGTAGTTAAAACTACTTACTATTTCCCAAATAGAGAAACCTGTCTTCGTGGATTGCCTCCTTCCCCATCTGATAGCTAGAAATTGAGACCAAGGCTCTGAACCTGCTTGTCTTGAAGCTGGTGGCAAAATTACCACAGATCAACATGAAGTCCAACTGGTGGGTTTCTGGTTTTGTGCAGAGATGATCTCAAGCCATGACAACAGATGAAGATTTTGAGCATTCTGAAGTTCAAGGTTTTTAAGGTCAAAACTCAAATTTCAGATCTGTATTTTCACTCAAGGCAAACTTAAAAAAGCTTGGACCTATTGATTTTGTTTAAGTCCATTTCTGCTTTTCTGCTCCAAGCTTCTCCACCCCCAAGCCCATCCCAGCACATCTACCTCAGAACACATTCCCCGTTCCTACAATAACTTCAGCCCATTTGCTGTGTTGATGTGGCTCTGTGACAACCCAAAACCTTCAAACCTTCGTTTTAAAGACAGCAGATTTTTTACTCCTCCTGATTGCTAAGGAAAAGTTCCAAACATGAATAATGTGTAAACAAAGCAGCACACTCTACTTCAGCAAGCAGACAGCCTGAACACCTTTTCCAAGTGTAAACTATCAATTAGCTATGCTGATCTCTTTGGTTGCTTGCTCTCAGCTTTATTTAAAGATACTTTGGGTATCAGCACAAACTATTTTGTCATCAGCCATTATAGCATATAGGATGGGGAGAAAAGTTGGGAGAGAGGTCTTTGTAGTTGAAACGGTACTTGCATTACAGCCAAACATAATGGTGAAGGAGGAGAAGGAAAGGAGAGAGAAAGAAGCATAACAGAAAAGCAAAATGCATGGAAACAATAATGTTCATACAGACTAATTCTGAGTGATCTTCAGCATTGTCAGCAATAACCAGTAGTTAATTACTACATAAACACTGTTCTGTTACCAAGACAAAAGAACAGATGTAGATTGCAGGGAGGATGTGGTCTAACAAGCCTAGAGTTTTATCATTAAAAAAAATGTAATCTGGCCACTCTACAGAATGACTCTGAAACTATGCACTTATTGAGCAAAGTTTTCAACAGGTTGGATTCTGATTTTCTTTCTCCTGAGGCAAAGAATTTATAATCATACTTTTCCACTATTAAACCATTCTTTGTACCAAAATAATAAATATTTCATCATAAAACTGAGATCTCAGGAAAAGCTTCCACAGTAATCTCAGAGCTTTAGGGATACCTGTATTAGAGGGTGAGAACTATAAGAGCTCAGTTCCTAACAGATCAAGGTCACACATCTTTTTCTGGCACCTGTGCTTCCTCAGATTTCACTCAGATTTATGGGAGATTTGTATGAATACTTTTCTGAAGTTAGAAGTATACATAAGTTGCCAAAATCAAATTTGCTGTGTTGCATTACCATGCAATGATTTTATCTCCACTAAGCCATGCTCTAATTTGAAGAACATCACCATATCATCTGAGTTTTACAGGTGTCACAGACTGTATAATAATTGCTATTAATAATGTCTGGTTTGGAGCGATTTCATCACAAATTCCACATAGATTTTTACACTTCATTTTTTATCATATCATCAGAGCACATCTGCTCTTTTTCAAAAGTGTGGCCTGGAAGAGATGAAACAAAATTTCCTTCTTTCCCATCTGTGTGAATGCTGTGGGTTTTGTGAAGGCGCAGGTTCATGAGAATCAAAGTTCAGTATTCTGCTAAATCAGAGGTTGTCCTCCTGAATTAATATCCCATCCACAAAAGCCACAACCAGCAGTTCTTTTCTTTCTCTCAGATTTTAAAAAATGCAAAGAATTTAAGAAGTTACTCTAATTACATAACAAACTGAACAATGCCACTCAAGATAGAGCGTTAAGAACTTGTCATGTACCTGGCTCAACTTCTAAGCAATAATTTAGACTTGGCATGTACCTGGAAGGAGGAAGATTTCTGCTACCACTTATCAACTCATCAAACTATGCTCCAAAAATCTGACAGGAGCATTGAACTATGATCTACATTTTCTGCAGAATATCAATGATTCGTTATTAGCTTTTTTGTTTTATGATAATAACACCCTAGCAGTTTTTCCCTGGGAACTATTAACCCACGATTTTCAGACACATTATGATATTAACTATCTCTCAGCATTTTCATCAAGTAGGAAAATATTATTCACAATTTACAGATGTGCAAACAGAGGCATAAGGCATACCATCACCGCATAACATTAAGTCTATCTGTAACTCTGGGAGACATTCACTACTTGAACTAAGCAGGGTTTGTATTGCTCTCTGAACTTCTACAATCTGTTAGAGGCCCTGAGATGCTAAGAGCTATAAATCATTGTTGCTATTAACAGCTGGTGAATTCCCTGGGGAGGTGTTCCTCCTGCATAGACATAATGATAATATGATGGAAGCTGCAGTTCACTGCTAAAATGGCCTGAGAAGGATTTCAGCCACCCACATCTGCAGTACTAGTTGGGTGGAGCTTTGTTTTCATTTTTTACTCATAGCTTGTGAAGGATATTTGAAAGGAGGATGATGATAGTTTTAAGGAGAATGAAGAAAACTATATAAACAGGGAATTTTAGGGGAACTGTAGGGAAACTATACCCCCCTCAGCTGCCCACATTCCCAGATAAATCACTGTCCTTCACATGTGATGGCTGTTTGACTTCCTACAGGAAATGAGTTTGATATACCTCTGTGCATTTCCTGGTGAACATGTGTCCATATTGCAAATGTCAGCATTACAACAGGCACCTCTGCCAGCAGTCCTAAGAAAAGCTGAGGTGTATCTGAGCTACAGCAACTTCTCCTCTCACTCTTGTAGAAACCCCAGTGAGTAGTACTAGCATTGGCCACGAGTGTGCTCACAGCAGGGCACTGCCTTTTCTGCAGATGAAGAACGGGTTTCCATTGTGGAAGCTATCAATTTCACAAGTTTTGCTAGGGCTAAAATACCCTTTAGTGATGGGAAAGTCCTTTGCAAATGTCTTTTGCAAATGTCAGCTGTCCCATGATCCCTGGTATTTCCTGTGCTATTAGTTTATACATTCTGTTTCCATTTTGCTGGCCTATAGTATTTTAGAAGTGACCTGAAAAATTCCATTTGTTACTTCCTGCATTGCAAAAGAGATACTTGACGGCTGAAATTCTTGAAAATGTGTCAACTGCCAGTTATACTGCATGGTTGCAATGCAGCCCTGTGCTGGTCAAGGCTTGTGGGTGTTTCCATATGTTTGATATGCGGTTACTGATTAAGAACTAAACTTAGTATCATGCTAAACAAGTGTAATATTTCACCAGAGCAGTAACATATGGAGGTATTTCAGGCTTATCTCAAAAAGCAAGCTGAGATAGGTACATTAATTGTGTTAGCTGAAATCCAGGGTAAATTAGCCTTGACAGACCATCATGTTGACATGGATATGCTCCTTCTGGTATCTGTGATAGCTTTCGTAATTAGCTGATTCTGTAGACAGCACTGATTTGTATCAGGGAGATACATTGTATGATCTAATCGAGTCTGACTAAGCCCGAGGGTATCTTAATGCCAGTCAATGGAGCATAGGAAAACAGACCATTATCTGTCATAGCAGAAAACTGTAGTCAAAGGCTGCCAGGTCATGAAGCTATATCAAATATGGTCCTTAGTCTGTAGCTTATCTGGGTGTGTAACTGAGGACTTAGGATACAATGGCTAATTTAGACAAGAGACTCCTAATTTTTAGACATATTCCAGTGATGACTCATTGCTGCTGTGCAGCCCGTTCTACTGTTCTGACCAGACAAAACCACAGCTGAATCCTATGTACAAGCCTCAGTTTTAGCAGCCTCACCTGCTAAACAGAAGGAGATTTGAGAAGACTCTAGCAATATTGCAAAGGTACAGACATCCCTTCTTCCTCTTTTGTATATTCATCCAATACCATATTTTTTAATGAGAGCACAGGCTTAGCTAGCTTAATCTTATTTACCATCTTCATAGATAAGTTTATGCCACATGCCAGTGCCCACTGTCTGTGCTTTAAGGCCAGGTAGGCAGTTAATAGTATCAGAGTTTGGTCACGAACTTCCTGATCTTTGCAAACCATCAAAAGAGAGATGCAGCTTCATTGCCTGCTTACTAGTTAACCTTCTAAATCCCCTATTGCAAAGCCATTAATCTGTTATCACAGAATATAAACCTCCAGATAATCCTAGCAACAGTCTTATAGTATCAAAGCATGCTTTGGAGCAGATACTGCACTTTGTCTCTGCTTCCAGTTTATTAGTTCCCAGAGCAAGAAAGTCAGCAAAGAGGCCAATGTATAAATACTGTATGGAGTTAGCAGGCCCTTTTGAAGGTGAACTGAGGTATCAGAGGTAACAGGAGTGTAGAAAGCCACAACAGATATGAATGCAGGTGATGAGGTTTTATAAAATCTGTAAGGCTGGAAGAAGACTTTCTGGGCGTAAAATCCCTGGGCTCAGTTGTCTCTGAAACCTATTCTGTAATACCACTTTTAGAGAAATAAAATGGTGAGGAGGGGTGAGGGAAGGTTTGCCTGCTTGTCTAAAGAACAGTCACCGTGCAGTCTCCTAAATGCTGTTTCTTTCCCCCAGGAAAACTTGCAGAAGCTGGTACACATTGAGCACAGTGTGAGAGGGCAGAGTGGCCTCCTCCAGCCAGGAAGGGTGAGTGCTGCAGGCAGACCTATGCTGATAAGGGCATTGTTTCCGGCCAGCTATATCTCTGATTGTGTGGATGGCCAGATTTCAGGCATCTACAGGTGTTGTTTACTGAGCTACTGTGACACGAGTTGGAGCACTGGTTTGTGTAAAAAGCCATCGCTCTGGCAGTGCGCAAAGACATGCGCTGAGAGCCTCAGGCTGGGAGAAACACGCATTACCCCTGCTTTTACACAGAGCGGCCATTTGACTTCTCACTCCAGCTGTCCTCAGCCACCCCATGTGTAGTGTGTTTTGATGGAGCTGCTGTTTTCCTCCCTATATACTCCTGTTGAAAGGCTGCAACAGTAGCAGGAATCACTTGCAGCCTGGAAAGGCTCAGAGTTTTATTTGGCTGGGTAAGAGCCTTAAATCAGGGGAAATTATTTGTTTTCAAATTGTTATTCTCACCATTCCCCAGTGGTGCTTTTAGTGCAAGACATGATTTTTAAGCAACGCATGAACAAAAATGTGGGAGAGTGTATAGCTCTGTCTTGCCATCCACATCAAATGCAAATTTCTTCTCCTGGCTTTCAAACCTATCCAGTTTCCTCAGCTCCAACCTGCCTCTACACTTCAAAAGATTTCTTTCTTGAGTTCTGCAACTCTAAATTTCCCTTGAGTCCACCAATACCTTTAGAAAAACTCATGAAGCAATTTTCAAGGCATGCATACTTGTAACATAAGAATCCCCATCAGCCAAATACTGGAGTCGACCTCTATTTTTTCTCTAACATCAGTATCCTCACTTGCCCTTGCCAGGTAATCCTTTAAAAAATTCTGCAAAGCCCAGCATACAGAATTTGTAGGATTGGTCTCTTCAATTAGAAATTGTTCTAGAGTAGAAAACTACACCAGATTCTGTTCTCCATCCGAAAAGAGTAGATGACTGTTAATCCACTGATGTAGTTCAGTTATTCTAGACTTTCAAATGTTACTGCAATCAAGTTCTAGTATGCTGGTTTAGCTGCTTACATACATAGTCCTATCTACATACATAGTAACAATACAGACAAAGTATTGTGTTTGCAAACATGTACAGATCATGTATGGAGGCATAGTTATGTGGATGTAGTGTGCTGAAACCTGAGGTTTCACCTTTTCTTTTTAATCTGTCTATTTTAGAGGATTTTTAAAGACAAGAATTCTTTTCTGAAGCCCCTTACATGTTAGCTTTGCAATCTGCGACAACCACCTCTGAGCACCGTCCACAGTGCAGAAGCAGTGGGCTGAGGACAAGTGGGTTTCCAACCCATTCGGTTCTGATACAAATGTAAGCCATGAAGAGCAGCAGGGCTAACCCAGGCAAAGACTAAGCCAGATCATAAGGAGTAAGGCTAGAATCAAGTGTTGAGCTACCTCTCTCTTCCTGTGCTGATGAAAGCAGTTAGAGTAGCTCTTTCCCCAGGAGGAATATTCTCTTTTCTCAATAAGATTCAGAATGAGAAGTCTCAGGATTACAACCTGCTGTTTTCTCCTTCAGATTTTTGTTAAAGAGGGAACGCTGATGAAAGTCTCTGGCAAAAACAGGCATCCTCGGCATTTGTTCTTGGTAAGATTTCTTTTATATTTTTACTGTCTCTCTCGTATCTTCCCCTGCACTTATGCAGCCCTGAACCCTGGCAGAAACTTTCAGGCTGCAAGTCATTTAACCATCAGCAGTGACGTGGTGAGTCAGTTGCTTTTGCTAACAGGGCTGTAGCCCTTTTCACGCATGTCCCATTGGCCCCGCGCACAGGAATATGGGCTGTGCAGCCCTCCATTTGTGCCACAGCTACCTACAGCCTTGACTAGGCCATAATTTTGCAAAGGAGTCCAAGTTCCCAAGGTGATCAGGATGGGAGCTCCTGAATACTTCCAGCAATTAAGCTTCACACTTGAAAGTCCAACCCTAAGGCCTTAGGAGATCTGATTAGAAGCAACAGAGAACACCGTACTGCTAAAGTTTATGAAAGCTTTCTTTGGACTCACGTGGGAGAGATTTGTATCCTTGAAGCTCAAGGAAAGGGTTTTAGTTCCTGCTGTC
Source organism: Mycteria americana (assembly GCF_035582795.1). NCBI lineage: Eukaryota > Metazoa > Chordata > Aves > Ciconiiformes > Ciconiidae > Mycteria > Mycteria americana. Next base: position 9,633,546 of record NC_134375.1, read on the forward strand.
CACATCTATGTAAATTACCTGACAACTGTGTGTATTGCCTCGGTATAGTCCCTCTGAACATGCACCTCCAGCTTCCTGTTGATAAGAGCAACAGTTTTCAATGACGGTTTGCAAAATTCTTCTAAGATAGTCAAGAAAAATGAACCTTTCATCAGTTGGCTGGAATACCCTTCACAAGGGTCCACAACCCTACTGCAAAAATTGCAAGTATTTGCAAATCAAAACAGATTAAAACCCACTGTTTTGAGATATGCTGTTAACACTCATGCTTTCTGTTTAGCATTACACACTACATTGACCAGTTAGAGAGCATCTGAGACTCCAGGCTCCTGAGCTCGGTTCCCAAGGTAGCTTATTGTGTAACCACAGGCATTTTTATGCATTTATCGGTATGAAAGGGAAAATAATACTTCCCTGTGTCTTAGGACTTTTTTACCTGCTTACCTGTTAATGTTTGAAAAGTTCTTCAGAGCTCCTTCCCAGAAAAGAGCCATAAAGAACTGAGCATTACTGCTGCTATTAACATTAAAGTACTGTTTGCAGAATTTATTTTAAAATAAATGGCTCATATGCCTGGAATACATATTTGCTGTGGCCTCTGTAAGTGCTGACAGCTTTTCACCCTGAGACCATTGTGAGGAGGAGAGATGGCTTATTACAGAAGTCATACATTTTGCCATTAATTCTTCTTATATCTCCCTCTTATTAATATTTCCTATTTGTGCATGAGTGGATGCACAAGCTTCTTTGCCTCCTTGATCGTGTATTGCAGTAATAATCAAAGATCAGATGGGATGGGACACAGTGCTGGCACTGCACTCTTCTGATGGCTTCATTGGTTTCTGTGAAAATTCAGACTTTCATGTACTGAAAGTGGTGGGTTTCACCCGAATCTTCACATATGAGATTGCTGCAGTGCTGTTTTACTGAGGTGGCATCAATGGACTGTAACAACAGCAATAAATGTCAAAATCATGACTTTGTTGCAGCCAAGGGAAAATGGCCATGCCAGAATCTCCAGGAGCTGGTCTTAAGAAACAGTGTTCTCAGCAGTAGTAACTCTGAAGCCTACTGATGACCACTTCATAACAGATACTTGCTTCCTTAATGATCTCCCTTCTGAAACACTCACCTTTGCTAGTATTACAAAAACATTTTGGAGTTGTGGCTAAAGCTGGGACCAAATTCAAGAAGTTGTTACCATTTTGTCTTCCAGTGTGTTCGTAACTGCCATCATAATCCACTACTATGGCAAATACTGAAGTGTCACAAACTATAACTGATATAGGGAATTTAAAAGGAAGATCAGAAATCAGGTTGGTAATAAACACTGAGAGGAAAGTAATTTAAACTTGGGATAAACTGAGATAAATTTTAAGTAGTCCAAAATGGTTGTATCAGCTTGAAGGTCACAAGAAGCTGAAAGTATTACTGGAACAAAGAAAGCACAGAAATGAGTTTCTGGCACTTTCTAGTTTAGGAACTATTTTTGATTCCTGGGGAGAGTTCAGCTGCTCAAACCCGGACGTTAACTGCAAAGAGAGAAGTGTCTCTTGGCAGCTGGAGACATTACAGTAGCCAATGTCCTGTTGTTAATAGATGCTCTCAGTATTCAGAAACAGCGTTTTTTTTCTTCCTTTCAGTCAGAAAAGCAAACTGTGACCAAACGTGCTGTCATGCAAAGTATGTGGTGGAGCTAGACTAAACCATAGTGGTCATTTTCAAACCAAGAGACACATAAAACTGGCTTCTTTCCTGCTCTAACACACTAAAGTTGCAACCACTTCAGGCTTCCTGTATTATGTCTCCTGTTGGGGCGGGGCAGGGGTGATTGGATCTTGGAAATAGTTTGAAACTTATTGGGAAATATCTGCCTTTGGGTTCAGTGATTTTTTTACTCAGTCTCCTCTACCCTGAAAGCTCCTCAGGTTGCAGAGCAATGCCATGTATGGTGGAATTGCAGGAAAGTGAGTCACTGTGGAATATGGTAATTCCTGCATTAACACCTGAATGGTTTTGCGTTATCTGCTTGTCACTGCTCATGCTGTGGATTCTCTGTTGTGCCACCACCACTCATGCCACCACCACTCATGCATTGCTCAATGGACTATTTAGCCTATGGACACGTTAAGACAACTACTGCATAGCTATGGCAACATATTTTCATCTTGGCATATAGCATCTTTATGCATCAGTCTTAAGGCCCTACCAACCATCACTGCCCACACCTTTTTGTAACAGCCAAGGCCTGCATGAACATATCCTTCCCTCTGCCAGTGCATCTAGCCCAGCCCACGTGCTGTCTTGATTCTGATGCCTGGGGACACTGTGTGGAAAAAAAAACAACCCAAAACCACAAAACCCCAAGACTAGAATAACCTCCTAAAAACTGTCTCTTAAACCCCACATTTATTTAAAGCCCTTATCTTCTAAGGACCATATCATAATCCTTTGAAGCCACTGGCAAAACTCAGGTAGGATAAGAATTTGTCCTAATGTATTAATCAAAAAAACCTTTCAGAACTGGCTTTTTTTTTGATGCTTCACATGTCAGCTGCCACTCAAAAAGATCACCAGAACCTAAACTGTATAGGTATAGTTTGTGTTAGCTTTGGATTAAATAAGTGTATTTACCTTAGCTACCCAAAACAGATTTTTACATGAACAGCATTTTCTGAAGTTCTTGGCGAACTTACTCTGAAGCAAAGTCAAGCCCAGGAGCTGGAGAGGATTTCAGTCAAAGGGTATACACTGAAGGATAACCCTGAGAATTTAACCCCTACACATGCCAGGAGATGAGCCCACCAAACTAAAGTTGTAGTTAGAATATGCTACAAAAATTGGGCATGTGCCAGAGTCCTACTTGGCCTGTGTATTCAGAGTATGCTTTGGTAGTGTGCATGCTCGTGCTCTGAATATATGCCCATAAGGAGCGTTGTATGTCTGTGCACAGCCCATATAGGCATGAGTGCGTAGGACACACATTTAGGGGCTTTTGACGTGCATATGTTTCTGCGGGTGTATGTTGTGTGTATTGAAAGGTTACTTGAGCTGGCTGGTTTGTGCAGGCTGATGGTATTGTTGAATCTGGTGTTTCCTGGCAGGATGTTTGGTGAGTTTTGCTGTGCGCCTGTTTCCTGAGTCCAGTCTCTGTTTACAAGGATGTTGGGGCCTCTTTGCAGTGCAGTATGGGCTGCTGACACTGGCAGTCCCCCTAACTGCCCCCCAACCACAGGACTTTGCAACTCAGACACTGTCTCTTATCTCACCCTTCCAAGAATTTCTCTACAAAGGCTGCTTGTGTTGCAAGTGGGGTGCGGGAAGCTGCTATCAAATGGGAGACTGTTTAATGCTCTAGCTGGCAGGGCTGGAGTATCAGAGGTTTTGGAGTCAGAGCTTGGAAAATGCAGCCCCAGTGCACATTCAGGCTGCTCCACTGACACTCAGGGGATGTTTAACACAGACTTGAATAGGACAACACAGGGTTCATAATGAACTACCCTTTAAAACATTCAGAAAAACCAAACACATGGTAGGAGATTTTAGACAGAGAGTGCATTACCTATGGATGCCAGCAGTTCAGCAGGGCATAGATAAACTTGTTTGGATCAATAAATTTGGACACTGTAGGTTAGAAAACTTGCACTGACCTCTAATGTTACTGGGTTCCCATCACAACAGAGGGGATTATAAAAAGAAGGGGGAAAAAAGAAGAGTAGTAACAGAAAAAAAGACAATTAAAGAGCAGACATATCCTTCTTTGTGTTACCAACCGTTGTTCTGGGGACTGTGTATGTGCATCGAGCAGTGCAGAATAGGAATATTTGCTCCCATATCAATATCTGAGCAGTTTGCTCAAAAGTTTTCAGAAGTTTTCTGGCAAACAGGAAGTGGGTCTGAAGCCCAAGGACTTCTGCGAACTCCCCTGAGGGTTATGGCAGTCAATCTCTTCTACCACAGATTCCTGAGGGGCTGCAAGATCAGCTTTTATCGTGGCCCAGCCCTCACTGCTTCAGGGAACAGTGTGCAGTGTGAAGCCGGAGGATGCATGAAACCACTGGTACTGATGCTAGTTCTGTCCATACCATTCATATAGCCACCACTCAGGTCTTCAGCATAGATGTGGCAAAGGACACAGCAGCGAGTGCAAACCCTTTCTTTCTTCATGAATATGTGTGCCTTGCTTAGCAAGCTTTGAAATATTTCTCATAATTTCATTGTGTCAAGCTGTGGCTGGCGGGACCTCAGAGACACAGCCCACTGCTATATACTGTGGGGGAGATAAACAAGAGGAGGAAAAAAAACTGCAACGGGCAATTATAAAGAAAAGTCATCATTAATGTTTAATAAAATCTTGGGATATTAACCAGAGCTGTCATGACAACGATATGCACCAGAGTGTCATCCTTAATCAACAGTAATAAAAGAATGAGCTGCTTTTTAAAGAAATATATAACTTTTAAAATAAATAAAATAAATGGGGTTTGCTGTTAAAGAAATCCAGTAGCACATTATGCCAGAATCCTGAAAATCTCTCTTAGGAGTTCACTTCCTTGGGCTTAGTGCCCATAACTAGTTACCTTTTCTTGTGATTTGAAATAAGCCTTAAGTACTGGCACTGATGAGTGGCAGAGGAAGTCCTGTTTTCTCATATAATCCTTTGAACATTCAGAAGATAGGAGAATCACCAGGCAAATATGAGATTTCACTAGTATTCTCTTATTTCACAGAGCATTTCTTAATGTTAACAATAAAGTCTGCCTGTCTTTTTGCCATTTTCCCATCTGGCTGCTGGAGTCCTAACTGCTACTAGTAATATCAAGTGAAAATAGCTTTTTTTCTGCTTTTCACTGAAAGCTTTACATTTGCTCAGTTTTTTCTACCTTAGCCTCCTAGATACTCAGTGCAGTAGGTTGTGATGAATTTTCTGGTTATGCGTAGCCCTGGTTAAACTGGGAATCATCATGTGGTCAGTACTGTGCAGGTGTCACTGTGCTGATTGGATTAATGTTAGCATGGAGGGTAATTTATGGAGCAATAAGTAAATCACAGAAAAACTCTGCGACAAGTCATTTGTCACCCTGTTCTAAGGAAATTCTATTGTGTTGTTGCGAAAAGAGTAAATACTCCACTTTAGACAACAGAGAAGAGAACATGAGACTCCTATTCTGACTTGATAGTATGCTTTTATGTCCTCAGTTGAGAAGTGTTATATTAAAAGAGCTTTAAACTCTGCGTGAGTTAAGACTTACTAGAAGGACACACAGAAATACACAGTAGAGTGGCCAATGCAGGAGAGCATGGGAGTCTTTTTGTTAAAATGTTAGAATGAAATGTTTCAGTATTTTCTACAAAAATATTGGCTGATCCTACTCAGTAAACCAAATCCAATTTTTAAAAGTAGTAAAATTTGAAGTAAAAGTTTTGGGGAAAGTCACTCTTCAGTATGTTTTGCCTCATGTTAATGGGAATCTGCATGTTAAAGATGGGCAGCTAATGCACATAAGCCTGATTTGCTGTGAACCAAACAGCTACTTAATGAACTGGTGTCCACGAGTGAACTCATGGCCATAATAAAGGCAACAACAGTTTTGCTGTTAAGTCCAAGGTGAAGGATTTAATCCCATGAGTATTAATTCTGTGTCATTTTTCTTTAACCATTGTTCCTGCTCTGTAAGAAAGCTGAACTATGACCTTTTAAGAAAACATCCATAAGGCTCCACTTCCCGTTTTTTTTCAGGCAAGCAAATCAGTGAAAATTTTACACCAGCAGTTTTAGGTGGTCAGGCGGTACTATCAAGACCCCAACAATTCCAGTCATGCAGGATACGTTATTTTATTGCAAAATCGTTCCTTAGTTTCCTCCCTTCTTCTCTGCGTCTCTCTTTATCACAGTTTTCCTTCCAAAATATAGTATTATTACCATCCAGTTGGCTATATTTAAATGTCTTTGTCACAGAGGAATCCAAGTGAAGCTGGTTTCTGTCTACTTTGTAATTTCTTGAGAATTTCTGCATTTAAGGTGCCTTGTCTCTGGCATCACACAGTATTACCTATGCCTTGGTTTTACATTGCCTTGCACATTTTTGTTCATAGTATCCCAGTACAGTAATCAAGGGGCTGTCTGAGTTTATGCATATTGGTACTGATGTGAGAGGGCTGGGAAAGACAACAAGAGAACATGACGTGCTCATTCAAGTAAAGCAGAGAATGCATACACACAAGCGTTACTTTGGCAATGTTACGGACCACCGATACTGCTATTCCTTCTAGTAGTAAGGGAAGGAGAGGCCAGCAAAGACCCACAAGGTCCAGTTCTGCTGTTTCATTTATTTGTTTGTTGGCACAAAGATAAAAGGCAGCAGTAATGTCTATGATTAAGTTAGGCAAACAGCAGAGAAGATCTGATGCCATTTTGTATAAAGCTGTTTGAAAAACATGCAGATCTGTAAGAACTATGGAAATATTTGGGGTGTTAAGGTACAGATTTTTTTTCCTCATAAAATGAAAAAAAGTTTCTTATTTTTGCCCTTCCATGGTCTCTGCTGCAGCCCACAGACTCAGCAAAGCTGTCTTATTTCTAGGTGAGTTTTGCTAGCAGTGAAGTACAGTTACTGCCCTCAAATATCCAAACTGTTCTTCCCTGAATCATCCCTCCAGACTGTGGCACCTCTCCTCGCCTCCACTTCCTTTTTGCCCAGAAAATGGAAGTCCATAAAGCCCAGCCCTACCCCTGGCCTCACCGCAGCTTCACTGTCAGGGGGACCCCGAGAGAGTCAGAGCTGCAGCATCCTGGGCAGTTAGTTGGTATTGCCAGGTAGTAAATGCAGAGCCTGCCTTCCCAATTTGAACATGGCATTGCCCTTAAAACAAGCAGCTGCTTCACCCAAGCTGAATAAAAAAGAGCTGATTATCTACTTGCTTAGCCATTAGCAACAGTCAAAAATGGGAAGAAATCAAAGTCCTGGATGCAGACTCCCCAGAGTTTTGTGGAAATGCAGGTCTGGATCTAAGCTGTGTGGCTTGGGCCTGTCTTTAGTAACAGTCCTAGCAGTTCATCAAGTTACTGCTTGTTCTGTGTATTCCCCCCAGGAGTAATGGGCAAGCCTGCAAGCCATATTGCAAATTATTGATTTTGTCTTTCTCTTCATATAGATGAATGATGTTCTGCTGTACACATATCCCCAGAAGGATGGCAAATACAGACTGAAAAACACCTTGGCTGTGTCAGGCATGAAGGTAATGCCTCTGTATTATAGGCTGGAATTAAAGCTGTATAGTGGGCTGTTAGAGTTTGCTGGTTTATGTCTCATATCCAGCTGAGGGCAAGGGGAAATAGGGGATGGACCTGTTACCAGGGGATTCCCTTGCCTCTTACAGGAGGTAGAAGGAAAAATAATATAAAGCAAACATATAAAAGATTATCTATAAGGCTGTGAGTTAGTAAGACAGCCTTACTCAGGCTGCATAAATAATACAAGCCAAAATCAGATTTACCATCTGATCATGAAACTGGAGACAGAAAAGATTTATTACCCCATTTTGTCCATTCCTCTCTTCATGTCTCCAGCCAATACATGGTTGTTCCCTACAACATATTCACTAGGGCTAAGTCTGCCTGGTTTTAAACTCCTGCCACTCAAAATTTACATAAGCTTTCATTTGCCTGGTTTTCATGTGCCCTTTAACTGTTTTCATCAAAAGCATTAATGGGTTCAAAAAGTGATTAGCCAAACTTTATTGGGAAAAGGTGTATTGGGAGCTATTACATGCAATGATATAAACATGGTCTCTTCTTCAGTAAATTTCTAAATTGCAGATTACAGAAACTGGACACAATTGTCCTGTTCTTACACTCTTTCCCTAAGCATCCATTGGCACCAGTACCTGTGCAACAGGAGATATTGGGCTGGAGGTGTCTTTGCTTCTTACCTAGCCATCCATTACCTACCTCCCGCCAAGAACTTTCATAACTGCTCTATAGCTAATATGCCAAGTTGTATTTATGTGAAAGAGAACTTGAAGTGGCAAGTCAGGAGTTTGGGGATCTAGGAAACATGCAAGATGAGAATTACTAATTGTTAATTCCAGCGGAATGACACGGGTGGGTTGAGGTGTTATGAAAAGCCGGCAGGCTGGTCACCCTAGAGACCTGATAGTCTAAAACTCACTGTGGGTTCCCAGCTGGGGTAGGAATTGCCAAAACACTCTACCGTTAAGTGAAAAGGAGTTGCAGAGCAAGTACTTGTTGGGGCACATTTGAAACACTGAGTCACTGGCATAATAGATGCTTTCTAATAACAACATATCAGTACCATGAAGCTATGTTTCTCCTAAGTGGCTGTTGCTATTAGTTGGCAACTAATACACTACGTGGCAGGGAAAAGGTTTTAGCTGAGCTGTAGCTTTTAAGTATTTTTTTTCGCTCTTAAAGAGCCTTGCTGCAGACAGGCATTCACTGAACTGAAGTGCTTCACTGTGTAATAATGTCTGCATGCCAGGAAGAAAGTTATTTCCATTCATTCCAAGAATAGCCAAAACTTTTGCCCAAAATGCTCTGACACTGGTCAGACTAAACATCTCCTAAGCTTGTCCTATTAAAACTGAACCCTGTTGATACTTCATCCTTACCTTTATAGTTGGATTAAATTCTTTTTTTCCTTTAGCACCACCACCATATTGAAATAGAGAGCATTCCTCATTACACCAGCAATACAAAAGACAGAAAACCGTACCTGCCCATCTCTTTGCATTGAAATATGAAACAGATGGCTGGGACATCACAGATCCATATGCACTGAGACTTGTATGGTGTACTGGTTATAGACAGTTTAACTCATGTCCACATTCATGTTCATGGCATTTGTTTCTAGGTCAGCCGCCCAGTGACAGAAAAAGCCCAAAACGTCCTGAAGATTGAATATGATGAATATTGCCTGACCCTGTCAGCAAGGTACTGTCCCCAAACAGCCACGGCAGAGGGTGTTACATTCTAGAGCTGTATCTCTAGATTAGTCTAACCAACACCCAAGACTTAACTGGTGTCTCATTCTTTTTTAACTCAATTTCAGTCTGTGCTAGCATGACAGACAATGGCTGAGTGCTTGATTATACAATGAAGATATTAATTATAAATGTGAAGCTCATAAACTGTAACTAATTCAACTCATATACTGGGTAAAGATTAGAAGTCGGCTCTTGATAACATCTTAAAGAGAAAGGAAAGAGAAGAAAGTCTGTTACTGAGAAGACTGAGTCCTTTCCATTATCTTTCACACTTTTTCCCTGTGACACTGAGAGTATGTTATAGCTCCCTTTTATAAGTTCACTTGTTACCTCATACCACTAGGGTTGCAAAACTGCTGGAGAAAATAGTAATTAGGTAATACCATGCAATAGATACAAAAGCATTTAATAGTGCTTAAAGGACAAAGCCAAAATTAAACCTTACTGGCAACCTCATGGGTCTTTCTAATGAAAGGAATTTCACTAATGAGTTTGTGTAGTGCTAGTACTGATTGCAACTGGGAGTCAGGATCTCTGTCTTGGGATCACAAGTTAATGCCAGAAAGAAATTGTACATCAGTTTCTGATCATAACACAGCAGTGTACTGTATTTTTTCATGCTTCTAGCCCAAAATTATCCTGCAAATTTACCTAGAGTTACAGCAGAAAGGTGGCTGGCTTCATTTTCAGGTGTAGTTTACTACAAAAGACATAGCACACTAGCAGTGGTATTAAAATTAAGTCTTCCAAATAACAAGATCTTCAATGCTTTTAAGTACTGACTTTCCCACCATTAGTCTCCAACTACAGCATGGCTGGAAACACAGCCCACTTCCCTAAATTACACAGTGCAATAGAAAGACAGGGAGGGCACTTTCTTATTCAGAATCAGAATTTGGAGTGCTCATCCTTCACAGAGCACTTGCCATCTGTGGGCAGTGCTCAGATACCTGTCAAAGCCTTTTTGTCTATTTCCTTTTATAACCAGCAAATGAGAAAATATCTGAGCTTTTCTTAGAGCCGCACACTCATCACAACCCTCAAAATATACACACAGTACTTCTGAATTACCTGCTGCCAGTTACAAAAGCAGGATGTGTACAGTCCTTCTGAATTGTAGAGGGGAAATAACTGCTGCATGTCCCCTTTATTCAGGGCAACTGAAGTTGGCATCCCTAGTGAGAAGCTTGGGATGTTCTGTTTGCATTGTTATGTTGTTTCTTTGCCTTTTGTACTCATATCAAGTCTGTGCTTAGTTAGCCTAAACAAAGCATGTGAGGCCACTGCAAGCTGTGTTTCTTTGGTAGTAGATAGAACCAGGGCCTGAGACTGAGGTTGCCCTTCTGATAACAGCCAGACGGAGGCTGACTCTTATCAGAGCACTGGGATAGAGCCCCTTTCCCTTCCTTGTGCTGCTTATTCTGGGACCGATCTGCCACAAGTCACCCAAGAACGGTTTTTCCTCTCCCTTTCTGTACTGGCTGGCAGAGCTGATGACACACCGGTGGGACAGCATGCTCTCCTAACCCCACTGCACAAGAGCCTTGGCCTGCTACACTAACCAAAAGGAGCACCAAAGACAGAAAAATACCAGAAGGCTTCAAGCGTCCCTAAAGACTGTATTGCCTACTGCTCACACCAAGGTGCTGCAAGTCTGCACTGCAGGCCAGTTGTTAACAATGACAACACAAACCTCAATGCCTTTACACTTGTATGAGACAAGGTGAATGCATTGAGGAAATACGGCATGAGTGCCAGGGACTGAAGGCAGTAGAATGAGGATGACCAAAGCTCAGAAGTCAGTGTGGCTATATAAGCAGATGGCACTGCAAAGTCTTTGTATCTCCTGCTGAAAATGGCTCACTCGCCCAAAGAGCCTTGTTATTGGCTTGCAGTGAGCTGGTAACAGATCTGAGCACAGAGCCTTTATGGAGAAGGCTCATACTGCTCTTATACCTTTATTTGCCTTTGAAAAATGTGCTTCTTGGACACAGGGGTAACCATGTGGTGCTCATATAAAATACCAGAGCACTGGGAGAACATAGTCAGCATTACCTCCCTAAAAGGCTAATTCAGAGTGACAGTGATAGCACTGCGACAAAATCCCATCCCATCCCAGTCCAGTTTCTGTGTTCCATGGATGTCCCCTGCTGTCCAGGAGACTGCAGTGACAATTTGACCCTCTCCTTCTATTTGCTTAAGGAAGACTATATGAGCCAACACAGATAACTGATAGCTCAGCACAAAAGGTGCAGCCCAAAAATCACACAAGGACCAAATGTGGCAATGGTGAATCAAGGTCTGAGCTTCTCCGAGCCTCAGACATTCAGCAAAAATTCCTCTGAGCCTTCATGCAACCAATGAAATAGCTAATTAAGAACAGGCCAGTGCCAATTGACATAATTTATCTTACTCTTCAGCAGACAGGTGGTATTCCCACATTTAGACACTAATAACCTGTGATTACTGCCTAGAGATGTTTAATGGAGTGAAGAAGAGGTTAAAGGGCCCAGTTAGATATCAGGCTTTTAATAGCAGATTGTCCCTCTTATCTGTCTTTCCCAAAGTGGCTTTAATTTACATCACTATATGGGCCATGATTTCCTTTGTTTTTTTAAATCATATCTCCATTCTCAAGCAAAGAGAATTTCCAAGACAGAATTAGCAAGAGAAAGGTTGAAGCCAGGACATCTTTTAGTGCTTTGCAGGCTGTGAACATGATTTGTCTGGAAGATACAGACATCTTCAGATTTCTTAGAAAGTGTAACTTTACCTGACTTTTGGTAGTAATAAAGACTCTTGCCAGAGATGATCTCCTGTAACATAGCCCCTTAGCTAGCAAAGGTTACCCTATATGCAGTAGATAACACTGGCTCAGAGTTTCTGCTCCAGTTTCTCCTCCAGGCTTGTTGAATTTTACAGAGGCTGGTTTTTTCAGACAAGAGCTTATTCTCACGGTGCAGAGGGATGCTAAGTCAGAGATCATTGATAAAATCTGGCATTTCCTCTCTTTTTTTTTTTGAAAGACCGCAAAAAAATTGTTCTCAGATGTCTTGTTTGGTGGCCTTCACAAGGACAGTGTGAGGAAATCACAGCTGAACAGCAGCTGGCAATGATGCCACTGCTAATTTTACAACAAAGTCTAGTGGGTAGCTTTAATCTGAGTGGCTGGTATGACTCGGGAAGGGGAGACCACACTGAGTTGCATTCCCTCCTGTGACTGATGCTGGGAATAGCTAGACCTGTGCACGGTTTCAGATGGACAGGAAGCGCACAGTTTGAAGTCACAGCAGGAAAACCAGCTAACACAGGCAGGACAGCTTACAGCTGTAACAGAGCGAATGTATCTGGGAAGTAACAGGCACTAAGAGCCCTGCTGCTTTTCTGGGATAGCTAGACTGGCAGAGAAGAGCAAAGTGCTCTCTGTTTTGCGTTGCGCAAAGAGGGCATCTAGGGGCCAGTCTAGAGAACTACTGGCCTCCATGCATAACTGCAACTAGAGGGAATGCAGAACTTCCTTCCCAAATTGCCGTCCTGGCCTCTTGCCAGGAGACTGGAAATTGTCTGCGATGGAGCTAGAGGAAAATGAAAGCATTCGCATCTCTACCGTGGGTGACAGACTTCTGCATTTCCCAACATGCAGATCACCTAAGCATCCCACTGTAGAGATGAGCGTGAACACACTTACTTTGAGCAACCCATGCCAACACTACATGCCCTAGAGTACCTAAAAGCTAGGGCAGACATGACAAAAAGAGACATTTCCTATTGTCCTATGTGATCTAGGATTGAGCAGCTTATAGCAAAGTAAGAGACTACTTTGAAAAAATTTCTGGGCATTTAGTTCCTTCTCAGTCACAGTCCTAACCAAGGATCAATGCTAATCATCCTGCTGAATATGTCCAACAGTCAACTTTGTTCCTGGTTGGAAAATTACCAGTTCAATGCAGTAGTGGGGAAAAGGAAACATTCATAAAGTGAAGCTTTTCTCCTCTGATCCAGAAACAGCTTCTTTCAGTCCCTGCTGTGCATGGCATTGACTGCTCTGCTGTATTTCATTCCACAGCTCTTGCTCGGAAAGGGATGACTGGTACAGCTGCATCACCAGACACATCCCAGATGACTACAAAGCTCACAACACTTCCACTTTCCACAGCACTGTGGAGGTAAAAGGAGGCCAACTCTTTCAATGCTTAAAAGGGGAAGGGGGAAGGGAGAGAGAGAGAGAGAGAGAGAGGAAAGGAGGAGGTTATAAAATGCAGTGTTCCTAGTAGTAAGACTTTCTTACTATTTTTATTTAAACCAGTATGCCAAGTTTAAATAATGAAGCTCCTCACAGCTCATGGGCCACCTCTGAAATGTTAATCACACTCTATACTCTGTGGTGTTTGCTTAAATAGTAGTTCTTCTGGAGGAAGACTATTTTGTCCTAAGGGGTAACTATTTTGGATGAACTAAAAATAGCTACAAACTTCGCAGATTTTAAGAAAACAAAACTACCCATTAGTTACACTAATATCATATACACAATAAAGTTACTGCCAGTGCAAACCTCACCAGCAATATTCTAATTGTACCAGCACAATTGATGTATATTATTGTTATCTCATTCATTTCAGTTGTACTACTCCCAGTTAAGAAGGCAAAGAATGCATCTGACAAAAAGGAAGAAAGCTATTTTAGGTTATGTAGAACCCCAGTTTTACTAAATAAGACTAACTGGGGAAAAAAGAGTGCTGGTGAGGCCACACCTGGAGTGATGCGTCCAGTGCTGGGCTCCTCAGTACAAGAGAGACATGGACATGCTGGAGAGAGTTCAATGAAAGGCCACAAGGATGATTAAGGGACTGGAGCACCTCACAGTTGAGGAGAGGCTGCGAGAGCTGGGACTGTTCAGACTGGAGAAGAGAAGGCTCAGGGAGGACTTCAAGAGCTTACGCTACTTGTGCCAAACACTAAGCTGCTGTGAACTGACAGTGGGGTATTCATAATACTTTGGTGCTGAACCTGAAGCAACCCAGCTTCTCAGCACGGCTTATTAGATTGGATTCAGTTCCACATTGATCATGGCTCCAGGGGCTTGGAGAAAAGGCACCTGTACAACACTGCAACGTGGTGCATTCCAAGAAATAGGAACAGTGAATACATTTTCTAAAGCCGCTTACATATATTCAGATCAGCCATGGCAAGCATGGATCACATTTGGATTGTGTGTGGGTAAATTAATCTTTGGTTTTACTGTTTTCTCTACTCTCTCTTCTGCAATCATAAAACTGTCCCAAGGTGTAATGACACAAAGAGCTCAGGCCCTTCTCGATTGAAAGCTATAGAGCTTTTTATGGATATTATTTCAAAAGCTGTTAATAAAAACACAGCTTTAACTCAAGTTCTTACCTGCAATTTGCATATGCAATGAATCAGATACTTGTCTGATGTGGAAGAGCGTCAGTGCCTGAGCAATAATAGATCTACATGGATTTTTACCTGTTGTGACCCTGGCTTTAACACCACCACATACTGATCAGCCACAGTCTTTCAGTGCTGAAGCTGAAGCATCTGTATCTCACTTACAATGTGCATTAGGAATTAGAAAATTTGGGGATCTTAGCAAGTGAAGGTAGACTGAAATGAGAGGAGAATTGTATGTGATGGAACAGGCCTGACAGTGTACTTTGGAAGTGTGGATGCTTCTTCATTTGTTCTTGTTTGATTTTAAGCTAAGGGAAAGGCTTGGAATACCCTTGGGTGAGAGGCCTCCTACTTTGGTACCTGTGTCCCATGTCATGATGTGCATGAACTGTGGCTGTGACTTCACCCTCACTTTGAGGCGACATCATTGCCATGCCTGTGGGAAGGTAAGAGCTGTACAAGCTTCTCGGGGAGGCTTTATTCACACCTCTAGGACACTGGCTGCCACTGCTGTAACTTCTGCAAACTTGGAGCAACATCAAGACCAGAATTTGACTTCTCACAGAACCTCAATTACGTAATTAGGTTTCTAATGACTCCAGTAGGAACAACAGTAACCTCCCCTTGAGGGTCAAATTAATTCCCAAAGGCAGGCTAGTAGTTGAAGGCTTAGAGGATAATCGTTGCTGAGTCCAGCCATTATATCTGACATACAGCTAACTCTAGAGACAATGAAGCAATACACTAAAACACTCTGTTCTGGACTAGAGCAGTAGCACATCTAGTCCATGTCCTGACCCTAATAACAGCTGGTAAAATTATCTTCCAAGAAAAGTGAAGAAACTCAGCAGTAGAGCATGGTTTGGTCAGTGACCAAAGGGAAAGTTTCCTCTGTGCTCCATTGAAGAGCTGCTGCCTTTTGCCCTAAAGCCAAGGGGATCTATAAGCTTTCTTGTTTTTTTCCCTTTATCACTGACTCTAGAGATTTGTTTATAGACAGAAACCTGCAGTCCTGTTTTAAACCATGGCTGCCTTTTAGCCTCAGTGATTTTTTTTTTTAATCAAACTACCAGTAATTTTTGCTAGTATGAAAAAGCATTTACTTAACTTTTTTTCTAATTCCACAGAGAAAATCAGTTTGTACCTACACAGGGGTAGTAGAAACATGCAAGCTTGCTTAAGAAAACAATGTTACTAACAAAGCTGTGGAAACAGAAGTAATATTAAAGTGATCTTTCAGTGATTCACTAGTAGGGAAGGTGTAAGTTCTGGGGAGATGGGCACGGCAGTGGTGTGCAACCACATACAGTGATCAGTTCTGCTTGGCTTACAACAGTGTAAATCTACAGCAATCACATTTCAGTCAGTAGAATTACCCTGAATGCCACAGTTTTAGGAGAGAGTCATATCTGGTCCACTATCCATCTTCCTCTCCCAACCAGCTCAGAGGATTTGTTTTGTATGTGCATATATATGAATTTAAATTATATTTACGTGCATCTCTCATTGCTGGAACAGATTGTATGTCGAAATTGTTCAAGAAACAAGTACCCTATGAAGTACCTCAAAGATCAAGCAGCCAAAGTCTGTGATAGCTGCTATGTGGAACTTAAGAAGAGAGGTAAGGTTCCTTCATTCTTGGCAAAACTGACAAACCCATTTCCTGCCTGTATAATGGGGAGGTTTTAGGATCTGCCTACCATGTTGTGTTTTGTTAAAGAGGATTTCTCGTTACAAGCATGAGGCATGTGTATTGAGGTCCCAGGAGTACCAGGCTGTATGGCATCTAAAACTGTTTTAGCAAGCCAGGTTCTCTGAGGGCTCCCCTGGTCTTTTGATAAACCAGAATAATGATAAAAACTATGTCCTATGAGGAGCCGCTGAGAACATGGGGTTTGGCTAGTTTGGAGAAAAGGAGGCTGAGGGGCAACCTCATTGCTCTCTGTAGCTTCCTGAGGAGGGGAAGTGGAGAGGGAGTTACTGATCTCTTCTCCCCGGGGATCCAGTGACATGGGAATGGTTCAAAGCTTCGTCAGAGGAGGTTCAGACTTGACATTAGGAAACATTTCTTTACCCAGAGGGTGGTCAAACACTGGAACAGGCTTTCTAGAGAGGTGGTTGATGCCCCAAGCCTGACAGTGTTTAAGAGGCATTTGGACAATGCCCTTAATAACCTGCTTTAACTATTGGGCAGCACTGAATTGGTCAGGCAGTTGGACTAGGGGATTGTTGTAGATCCCTTCCAACTGAACTATTCTATTCTGTGATGCTACATAGGTGATAGCTCTTCCCTGTCATTTCTAATGAATTATACATTAAAGCAATGGCTTTAGAGTTCCTCACTATCCTCATCCATATTGTAGCTTTTACAACATGAACTGCCAAGGTAAAATGCAGAGTCACTAAGAGCTTTTCTACATGGGGAGTTAATCTGGTTACAGATGAAAGCAGGAATTCAAAGCAGAAGAGCTACTGCCTAACTAGAACTCTGTATTATTGTCCTACTGTAAGTCCCTCTTCTGATTTAAATACACATCCAAATCAAAGATAAAAGGGGGGACAGGGGTTAGAATGAGCAGGAAATAATGTTCTTGCACAACTATTCCTGTAGACAATCTTTAAAATAGGCACATTATACTGTCAAGAATAAAAAGGCAGGGACAGATGACGTTTAGTTTTTCCATCCTGATTAAAGAAATTCACACTAGCCAAGCAAACACGTGAACAGATGCTGTCACAACAGCCAAAAAAGCATCCCCAAGCCACTATGTATCCAAGAAGTGATAACTCAGATTTGTGCTAAAACAATGCTGTGTTTTACTAAGAGCTTCCAGATAATGCGTGCTGCCAAAAGTGAGATTATGAAGATATGAACTCAGACAACTGGGGTTAATGGAGATTGACACAGACAGAATAACTGTCTCCCATGCAGAACTCAAAGAGAATGGCTCATACAGAAAGAATGCCCCATTAGTGAATCTATCCTGCAAAGGTATTACAGAACATAGAGGGGATAGATGGAAAAGCCATTTGCTTAATGCTGATTTTAAATTAGAAGAAAACAAGCTGTGTTTTGTGCTTTGTCAGCTTTCTTGCAGGCTGCTTTGAAGTAGCTGTAGGTTATTACCATTAACCTAGGGTGCTATGAAATCCACCCATCTAATCAGACTTAAAGGGGTGATTTGAAAGAAAAGCTAAAATAAAAACCAGCTATGGAGGAGGCATTGCATTTTCCTTAATCATTTGTATTAGTGTATTGTGTGTCTCTTACCCCTAGTCTGATATGTACCGATTCATCCATTTCCCCCTTCCCTTTCTGAATTTTCTTAATCTTGCAGAGCGGCCACTAAGTGTGAGCTTCCCTCCAACTTCATCCAGGTGTTCAAGCAGTGCCTTCTCCTCTGTCTTCCACAATATTCATTATTCATCTTTTAAGAAACAGAAGAAGATCCCTTCAGCTCTTATGGAGGTAGGACCAAGCTGCCTGAGAAAGGCAAGGAACTGCAGAGAACTGTGTGCTCATACTTCAGCAGCTATGTTTATAATTTATTCTGCATGCAGTGGGCTCAGCCCATGCCCTGGTCTGCTTTCATCATGCAATTTTTTTTCTGATTTTCACAATAATGTTTAAAATACAAAATATTCTGAGCTCTGAAGATGCCACAGAAGCTTCTTGAGTCCACTGAGAAACTCAATTAGAGCAGCGTACTTTAATTTGCTCATCAGCCTGTGAAGTCTTTAGAAAACTAAGACAGCTTCAAGGTACTAGATAGTACAACAAGGCAGATCACAGACAATGACAATTACCAACAGAGCATGATATACTGTTGACCAGTTACCTTTTTTGACAAGACCCTTAATTCTGAAATCTTACTTTGATTTCAAGAGAAAGAAAATACCACTTACTTAGGGAATAGATTCTGGTCCTTGGCAATCAATTCAGGAGCATACATGTTTAATCAGACACTTTTCTTCCAGCTCAAATCAAACTATTTCAAATCAAATGGTTAAAATCTTGAGCCCGCCAATGTAAACAAATAAATTTCCAACCAATTTCAATGGGGCCAGGATTTCTCCAGCTATATTAGTTTTCTTTCCAGGAACAAGGTGCCAATCATGTTGAGGTAGTCTAGGTAGCTAAGTTGCCCATTGAACTCCAGCACAGTAAGGTACTCCCATTTCACTGAAATCAGCAGGTATTTGTCATTGTATTAAAGAGAATAGGGTGCAAACATCTTGCTGAACTCATTGTATAGTCGAGACACTGGAATTTCTTGAGGTTTGTGCTGAGGTGAAACTGAGCCAAAGATACAAGCATGTAATACAAACACAGAGATTGAATACTGAAAGAACTGGCAGGCAAAATTTCAGCCCATTAGGAAAAAAGCATTGCCTTTCTATCCACAAGGAGGCAGCACTTAGTAATATGAACTGTCTCACAACAGCATTGCTCCATAACTTCTAACTTACTTTAGCCACGTCCTGGAACATTTCTGTTCTGCTGCAAAACACTACTATATTAATGCTGAGTCGTCTCTTGTGTCAATGCTACAAAAGCTGGTTTTGAATCCCTGCCCTTTGTTTCTAAATCCAATACTATTGTGGTTTACTACTGTAACTAATAACATACACTGTGTGTCTGTGTATAGTTCCATCTACTCAAAATCTGGATCTTTAAGAACATTAAGCACTTAGATCTCAAAATACTCCTGTGAAAGGGGTAACTTCTCAGAAATATTATTTCACAAATGAAACCAAATCATAGTCAAGTGATTAACATGAATTGATGTAAAACCATTGCAAAGTCCTAAATATACCCACACCTTAGAAGTGTTCAGCCACAAGACTGTAATTCCCTTCTGGAAGCATGTACTTCTAATATACCAAAAAAACCAGACCTGGGAAAAGGGACAAGTTCAGCTTCTCAGAACAACTGTAAGCTTGCTGACCTCAGTAACAACTCAACTGGATATTTTCCATCAGAGTTACTGAGAACTAAGTTTAACCAGAAATCTTCAAACAGTTAAAAAAGAACTATAATACCATGCTTGTATCTTTTCTGGCTCGGTATTTTTAATAGTCTGCTTATGGTTTCATGGACATAGACCTGGTTATCTGGTGTGATGCAAACATGCATAATCAGGAGGGGAAAAGCCTTTGCTGTTACAAATACTGATTTCTCCTACCCTGCTCCAGGTGGCAGCCTCAGGAGAGGGAGCTACCATCAGTGGTTACCTCAGCAGATGTAAGAGAGGCAAAAGACACTGGAAGAAACGCTGGTTTGTTATCAAAGGCAAAGTCCTCTACACCTACATAGCAAACGAGGTACTGTGCAATCTGACTTGAAATAGTTTCCTATCTGAGTTCCCTTCTTTACTCCCTACAGGCAGCATAAGTAAATGTGAAAGGTATAGACAGCAATTCTCACAACTACCTGCCTTCTGAGACCTGGTCCTAACAGACTGAGTCCCTGAGGAGCTGTCCTCAGCTGAGGGGCCCAGCCACAGCCCTCACTGGACCTCGGCAGCCCTCTTCACAAACTGCCCTTCATTATTTGACTTCTTGCTATTCATGCTGTTATATACTGTCAACCACTGTGAACCTTAGTCTACAAATTTACACCGAAAGACTTCAAGGTCCTTAGGTGTTCTCTGGTGCACTTGGTAACTGCCAGATATGTTGTAGATAGATGGTGCTATGATCCATTTCTGGTGGGGAGGAAAATCTTGTAGTTTTACAAGTATAAATAGGACATATTTGTCCTACTAGTACCAACAGGAAAGACAGGAGGCTGTCTGCAGAGGTGAGAATACTGCCTTGTGTATTGGCCTGTATGGTCCTCCTTACAGCCAAGGAGATTGGATATCAACTAGATCATTTTTATGTACTTTGCCTCCTCCCAGTCCCTTTTCTTATTTTAATTTCTTCTCCTTTGTGAATAGCTGCAATATAAATAAACTTGAAGTAAGTGTGATATAAAGTTTGGTTATAACTGACAGATTTCATAAGCAGAAGCGTAAAAATTTATTTTGCTGAACAAAGGACACAGAATGCAAGAACTGTAGTAACAGCAATATTTGGTACTTTAAGCCTTCAGAACAGTTTGCAAACATCAATTATTTAAACTTTAATCACCACTGTGATGGTTGCATGAAGCAACATTCTCTTTATTTGTTTAAAGGGGATATTGAGGCACAAGAGACTTCATTATTTGGCCAGCAATTCAGACCATTAGCATCAAATTCTGTATCCAATACATTTACCTTTCCTCTGCTAACCTTAAAAGTGATCATTTCTGGTTCAGCAATAGGGAAAAAGCAACAGATGGCTAATTACACTTTGCATTCCCAGTTTGCAATTTAGCTTCTAAAAGCAGTGGCAAAGGCAACATACACATATAGAAAACATTACCTAAATACAGTGACCAAAACTGCAGCTATCAGTAACAGCTAAACTTCAATTTGATTAAGGCTTATTGTTTTCTTGTACAAAGCAGTGTCTGGCAAGCAAAATTAATGGATGTTGCTTGGGAGTAAATTAACAATTAATTGCATTACCAGCTCAGAAATTTCAAAGCAGCATTTTGGAAAGCAAGTATGCTGTTTGAGACAGTGCAGATTTCTAAAAAAGTTGCTAGTGCTATGAAAGGAAATGACAAGGTACCAAAAAGACTACTACTTGAACTTGGCAAATAAAAATGGTTGAAAGGAACATAACTGGGAGTGGGTCTCAGGCTTTCAGAACTGCAGCTGTACTGTCCCATACTCTCAATAACCTCTAGTTTGCCTCCTGGACCATTATGTCAAAGATAGCCATTAAAGTAATGGCTAATTTGACCTTCATGGCCATGTGGATGATCATGAAGAACTGGACTTTCAGAGGTGGTGTTCAAGTTCAGGACTAAGACTAGATAAACATGTGCAGTACACAGGCACTGCTTCTGTTTAGGTAAGAGCCACCAGTCCAGCAGAAGATTCATACTACTACTTTTGTAGCCCTGTCAGAGAGGGGTTATGTCATTATTTGGTTTTCAGAAAGAACCCTCAAACCGTTATAAGCCTTCTCTCTAAATTTTGGTTCACTTCTTGTTTGCTTTCAGGACAAAGTTGCCACAGAAAGTTTGCCTTTGTTGGGTTTCACCATTGCCCCAGAAAAGGAGGAAGGAAGTACGGATACAGTTTTCCATCTCTACCACAAGCAGACTCTCTTTTATAGCTTCCGAGCAGAGGATAACAATTCAGCACAGAGGTATGGGGGTAGACTTCCACACTAGCCAGTGCGCAGGTCCAAAAGCTTCTGTAGGGCTTTTCCCTCTCCTTCACTTCAGAATGCCTTCATAACAGAGGAAACAAACAGCTTTCAGAGTGTTGATTAAGCCCAATTGCATGTGACTGGCCTGGGTGACATTAAAAATCTACCTGGGGCTTTTCAGTTCCTTCAGGAAGGAGAATTTGCTCCCTTGTATAGGTAAAGAGGAGACCAAGTCTCAAGAATCACGCCTAGAAGTCTGTCAAATGTGATTACTGTACAGAAGCTTCTCTGATTTATGTGTTCCATTTATCCATCTCTTAGTTTCCTCATCAACAAATAATTGTTTAGATTTCCCATTCTAATGTTCCTGCTTCCACATAATAAAAGTCATGAATTTAGTGATAAAAATGCCAGCACCTCAAGACACACAGGGAAGGAAATGAGTATTTATGGGAGGTTTTGTTGCTTTTAAACATACTTCAGTGGTCTCATTTTTCCTATTCTAAGACAGCACTTGTACAATCTCTGAGATTTTACAATAAATTACTGGAAAGGTTGTACTAGAAACACAAGAGTCCTAGTACCCAGTTCCCTGCTTTAATCACAAAACTATAGTTCCTCATTAGATCTGGGATGGGAAATACAGTCCTCTTCAGGCTTTACGTTCTTAAAATACTTATTTTTCTTAAAATACATATGTTCTTAAAATGCATATCATTTTATACATCCCACTTTTTCTTTCCTGCCCTTTTTAGGTGGATTGAAGCCATGGAAGAAGCTTCAATATTATAGCAGCTATCACTCAATGGACTTGGAATAAATTCTCAGATTTCTATACGTTCCCAGCAACCCTCTTCTGTCTTACAAAACTGAACAGTGTATTTCAGGCAAACTGGCTACATACACTGGATACGAGCTGTTCCAAATTGCTCTTTTTGCTTCCTTCTTCTTACATCCGCATTTTTGCAAATGGAAACTTTAAAATAGAGAATATTTATGGTGATCTTTATGTCTGTGCAAGTTCAACCCATACTATAAGCTTCTCCTCTGATCTCACAGTAAACTAAGTCTAACATCAAGACAAGAAAATACATGGAAATACTGACTACAGTAAGTAACAGGCTCAGTTTTACTTACTCTAGAGCACTATCATATTTCATTGGATTGGTTTTGATGTCTACCATGAAATGAGAAACAACACAGTAAACAACAAATGCTCATTTAAAGCACTTTATTATTTTTATTGAACTACAGCTTCATTTTTTCATGTTTCTAAGGAGTTCTGTGGCCTGATTTATTACTCATCCATTAACAAGTGCCAGCATGAAATTATGCCCTGCGTATGCTAAATTGCTTCCACAGAAAACGAACAAACGCAACATTCAGTTTACCTGGTCTACCAACACTTCGCTGGCTATGATTCAGGATAATTACTTACTATCAATTTATAATTTTAAACAGATCACTGTATAATTTATTTTAAAGGGTTTAATTTCATGCCACTGCAGTACTTTGAAATGCACTCCAGTAGCTTTACAAATCCAGACGTTGAATAATTTCACTTCTCCCTAAATACTGCATCAGACTCAAACCCAAAGGTTATTTTTAATTTATTATAAACCTACAGACAGTTTTTATTTAACACTAGTCTACCTAGTAGTGTTAAGATTTTTATCATCTATTTAAATAGTCTATTTTCAAAGCTCCTGTTGTTTCTGCTGTTCTTGTTATGAAAAATGTCATCAAAAGTTTAATCCATATAACCAGCACACCATTTGAAATATGCTGGTGGGCTGAAATGCACTTGTCTGAACCTGCTCTGCTGGAGTGCTTTGGAACTCCTGTGGCTAAATGTACCTTACATCAGACTGCTGTTGTGCACTACATCTCCAGGGCTGGATTCTCACCAGCCAAGTGTCTATATGACTTCAAAGATGCTGTGCTGCTTTACACCAGCTGAGGATATAGATCTCTGGAGTTTGGCGTTCTGGTTTTTTGTTGTTTTGGTTTTTTTTGTTTTGGGGTTGGTTTTTTTGGTTTTAGTGTTTTGATGTTTTGGGTTTTTTTTACAAAGAAGGTTGAGAAGTGGTGTTCTAATCATTGCAATAAAATGGTTTCATGTCCTGTATTTGACTGAGGAATAGAATGGCATTTATGATTAAAATATAGCTTTGTATAAAAATACCATGTTCAAGAATTTACTTACATTAAAATATATTGGGGGGGGGGGGGGGATTTTTATTACTGTCATTTTTCCCTTTCTTCAGGAAGCTTAATGGATATCTGAATTTTTGACCCTAACAAACTGTTTAGAATTGTCCGTATTTTTAAAGGCCTATAATATGTATCCAAATAATAAAGGTAGTTCAATTTATCACTTGGAAAAACAAGCTTAAAAAAAACAAATACACACCTACCACTAAATAAAAATATAGTTGTTTTGGGTTTTTTTTGATACATCCGAGTCTGATAGTTTCATAAAGCATAGGTTATCATATGCAAACAGAAACCAAGTATGAGAAAAGTAAAACTTTTGTATTCTTTAGTTAATGGATGAACACCAGTGTTAACTCTTTGTTTCATGTTAGAATCACAGCCTTGCTACCAATACACTGTAAATGTTTATCCCCCCTTAAATACATTTTGCACTGACAAAAAAAAAATAAGAGAATGTTGAATACAGAGTAAGACCTCTAACCGTGGTCCCAAACAAAACAAAACTGCACTACAGAACAACAGTATTATGAAGATTTAGGTGCTGACATTTAGTGACTGTTGTATGAAGTTTTCAGTTATAAGCAGAAAATGAATACATGAAAATATTTTGTTGTAAAAAATAAGATACAGTGCTATTAAACATTGTTTTAAGTAATGTGGAAAAATAAAAGAGCAAAACATAACTGCAGTTCTACAGGCTTTTCCTTTACATTATTTTTACCTTCTTTAATTCCAGCTTTGCAGTTCCAGTTACTGTTAACAGACGCTTACCTATTAACCAATACTCAGACAAACCAAGGAGGAGCATCAAATCAGAAGATAGTAGTGGAGGCCTTCCAGTAGAAACAGGATTTAGACCTAATTGCTATGAAGTGTTTCAGTCCACACTGCATTTACCTCCTGTAAAGCCTTGCCTACCAGTCAACTCCACTTCAGTTGCAGATATAAATGGCCTCAATACAGCCCAAGAAAGAGGAAAAAAAAATGAAAATGTCCTCACAATTTCAGTCCAATTATTAATCTAATTTGAGCAAAGCTAAGCACCAGAGACAGAAATTATCTTCATTTCAAAGTTAATCCAGTAATCACCTTTTAGAAAATTTTAACAGCTTAGAATAGAGGTATATAGATACTCAGTTTACTATATGCCATTCACTTACAAACAGCTCTTTATTCCTAACTTGTAGCTAGTATTACTCCTTCAAAACAAAGGTTTTGTTCCACACCTTCACAAATGTTTCAAAAAAAATTCAGTAATACGTCAATGTGCTAGCTACTCAGTCAATAGCTCACATGCAAGCTGATCTCATTTGCTGTTTCAGTGTTTTTCTGCTTATTTTGTTACTTATTGAAAAGCATTAAAATTACTAGCCACTATCTGCAACTACTATTTTAGATCTATCTTACAGTATATGCCTAGTTAAAAACTGTTTTTTAAACAGTTACTAACTTATTTTTCCAAATCAAAGTACAAGTCATTTGGAGTTGGAGAGTATTCAGAGATGACAAGATCCCATGCCATTTACGCAAGCACTGCTGCTCTAGCCCTGGGACTACTACCTTTCCTGAGCTGATTCTGTGTTGCTTTTACGATTGATGAAAAACACACAGCTTTGAATACCAACCAGGCTTTTCCTGTGTGCATGCTACTTTGGTACAAAAGCAATAAAGACTACTTTGGCTGTAACCACAGTCAGCGAGTATCACTGCTTGTGAAGGTAAAACAAGTGCCAATACTCAGCGAGGGGAAAAGGTATCCCCCTTGTCACTTTGTGAACCTCCTACGTGCTACACTTAAAACACTAGTCTAACTTCACAAGTTACTTGGGCACATAACATACAAACTTCTATGTATTAAAAACAGTGAGATCCTTCAGTCTGGATAACACTGAGACACCTCTTTTGATGAAGTTTTGACAAGAAGGTTCTAGACTCTGGGGCAGGTTTACAATCCCTTTCAGAGAGACCCAAGTAAAATAAAGATTTTTTAAAAAAATTGATCTTTCCTAAAAAACTGTTTCACAAATATTCTGAATGTCTTCCTTTTTCACAAAATAACAACAAACACCAGGAAACCTTTAAAGTGCCCATGAAACAGCATTGTCATTCTTTGCCATCCTTTCTTTATATCGAAGTTTTTACATTCTTTTGATTATTTTAATAGCTTTTTTCCCCCAGAGAAGTGTTGCAGCTTGTTTCTAATCTATATGGTTTGGAAAGGCACAGAATACATTTTACATGAACATGCTCTGATGTTTTTCATCTTTTTACTTGTAGTACTACATTTTTATGTCCTTTCCTCGCTCCTCTAAGTTAAAAGAAACTGAAGGACAGTTCAAACTGCCTAGTAGTTGTCTATATTTTCATTTCACATACTATATGCCACATTATTAACTGTAGTACTTGCCAGCAGACAAATGTGATCTTAAAGAAAGCACCAGAGGAACTGGAATTACCTTTAGTAATGACTTTCATACTGACAGCTCTTAGAAAGCAGTGAGGTCCTGCAGTAACAGAGTATGTCATACTGAGAGGTCATTTTAGGTGAATTTTGAGGAAGGGTTAGGATTTTGCACTACTCTTGCTTTTCACAGTCTTCAATGTATAGCAGTTGCATATCGTTCTTAAAACTGCTTTTTACAAATATTAATGAATAAAAATAAACTTCCCTATATGAAATTTATTTAAAAAAATGAAAAACTCTTTCTAGCTTATTCTCTGCAAAATTTCTCTTAAAAGTACAGCCACTACATGATAAACACCAATGAATTATTGGATCAACAAGTTTTATCTCCTACAATCAGAAATACAAATCTCATAAGCAGCAGAGAGCACAACAACAAAATAAGTACAGCAAGGCTACACAGCCACTAGACTTTACCTGGATATGAACCATACGCTCTCCCAGACTACACTGAGGTGTCAGGTACATGATACTTTCTATATTCCTGCATGCCTTCTAGAACTTTTTGCCTTTCTTCTAATCAGTCCAAAACCAATTGCAGCATGCTGGCAGGCCTAACAGAGCTGCAGTCAGTGTGGGACTTCACTGCTGAGCAAGATCTCAAAAAAAATATCCAGTCATTAACACAAGATGATGTAAATCAGAAAAAAAAGTATATATATACGTATAAAGTCTGCTAAATCCATCAGCTTTCACAGCACTTGGTTCAGATTCCTAACGTTGCATTTCAGTGCCCAATGATATATTTTTTGCTACAGTGGTGAGAAAGAGTAATTCTGAAAGCATTTAACCACATTAAAGGAAGCCTTAATCCAACTTTGGATTGTCATGAATTTGTATTTTGCCTCAGAAATCTTGAATCTTCTGTGCACGTTCATTAGAATGAAATAAATCTCTGTTCTACCACATAATTGCCTGCCTTTGTCTCAAATATTTTTTAGAGGACAAACTCGATTTAAAAAAAGGTCAGTCCACTTGTACTTTCGCAAAGCTATAACCTGGTATCAAATAAAAAGATCATGGCCACGTACATGTCTGAATGTGCACACAATATCAACTATGCAATGACCTCAGTACCAACTATGCAATGACCTCAGGCCATCAAACGGCTTGGTGCACAAGACAAAGGGATCAGGTGAGCTCTGATGTTGTCAGTTAGATGGTGGAAAACAGCAACTGCTACTCAAGCTCCTGAAGAATCAGAAAGTCCAGTGGACTATAACCATGGCATTTCAGGATGGAGGGAAGTCACTGCATTCTCTAGTGTTCTCAATATCCTTGTAGCATACTGTCTTGGTGGACAGCATGTCCTCTATTAATTTAAACTAAATCTGACTGCACTTAACACTCACAGGTTCGCTAGTGAGAAGTTCAAAGGCAAATGCCACAGATTGTACCCAGACAGCATTGCATCTTTGTCTTTGCACATTCTGGAGATAACAACAAATAACATATAACAGATAAGATATAGAGACTTTAAGACGTACCTTTTACTCACTGGAACAGTCCCCACTGCACAAGCAATACTTTAATTCTGACCACCACCTGAGCATTGTGAGTGCAAGGAATCACTTCTCCCTCTTTCCAGAATAAAACAGCACGTCATCAGCTAAATAACTGCATTTCCAAATAAACCAGTAAAATTATTCAGAACTCAGATTGAAGCGAGATTTTTCTGCAGTCAACAAAGCCTAGAGCAGACAGCAAGCTCACTTTTGCTAAGAGACAAGTACAGAGAAATGAGGGCAAAAAAACCCACAGGATGGAGGTCACTAGCTTCCCTCAGCACTGCCCAGCCAGGTACGAACCCAAACACAACGCACAAGGACTTGTACTTCAAAAATCATCTACTAACACTTAAAAGAGAGATTTAAACTGAATGTGGCATTAACCAGACCAAACAGTTTATACTGTTAGAACTTTCTCAGTCACTTATAACTGTTGAATTCTTTCATGCTAGATATCAGCTTTGCTCTTAAAATTTACCTCAAAAGTTTCAGGAAAATTCTATGAAAATTTTAAGCACTTGAAATGACACCTTAAAAAAAAAAAAACCCAAACAAAAACAGAGGTCTACAATACTGTCAATCCCAACCATTTAAAACATATGAATAACCTTAAATCCTGCTTTTATTTTGTACTTCTTGGCCTACCCTGACTTTTGACCCCCTCTTAGTCCATTATGCGCTTTTACTGCCAACACCACCACCATGACCAGAGAGAGGGTTTTTGGCCTATGCCATAGGTACTCTTACAGCCCACCTTTGCATTGTAACGGTTCTCTCCTTCCACATGTAAAACATCCTTCCCCCCCTGTAAGTGTGCACATCTCCCATCTCACCTCTGGTGTATGCTGAATTCAATCTGTTCTCCTGGGCGAGGAGCAACTTCCACAGGGCCTCTTCCCTCCTCTTCTTGTATGGCAGCTTTGCAGAGCATTTTGCCTTCTGAGGTAACTATCCCACAAAAGGGAGGAGCTAAAAGGTCCTTGTTATCAGCCGAAGAGTTTAAAAAAGACCACCACTGAAATCCTTTCTGAACTATGGCTGGGAGCAGTTGAATACTTCCTGACAAGAACCACAGCCTGTGGAGAGGAGCCCATACTGGAGTAGGGGAAAGGCGTGAGGAGGAAGAAGGGGCAGAGGGGAGCTGGTATGCACTGAGGAGCCCGGCCCCCACACACCGCTCCGAGCACTGGAGGGGAGAGGGAAGGTAGAGGAGTCGGGAGGGAAGGAGTGACACCGAGTCTGACAGAAAGGGGCGGCAGGGGAAGATGGTGTTTTAATTGTTGGCTTTCTCACCATCCAAATCTACTTTAACTGGCAATTAGTTAAATTAATTTTCCCCAAGTCAAGTCTGTTTTGCCCATGACAGTAACTGGCAAGTGATCTCTCTGTCTTTATCCTGACCTACAAGCTTTTTCATCCTATTTTCTCCCCTGCCCTGTTAAGGAGGGGAAAGTGAGTGGCTGGGTCAGCATCTGGCTGCAGTCCAAGGTCAGCTCACCACAGTATGGTAGACAGATTTAATTCTTTTCTTTGCTGCCAGTATAGTTATTAACCTTTACTTGTAGAGTATCTCAGTTCTCTTTGATCTTTTCACCTCCAGCATCTTCTGTTGATTTTATTTTTCTCTAGTCATAGCTAAAGCCAAAAAGGGCCTATACAAGCACTTTTTACTAATGCTCTTTTAGAAGTCTGTGTATATAAATTTAGCAAATTTCAGCATTGTCTAATACAATATTGCTTATTAAATAAGTTAAGGGCATGCAGTATAGTTCTATATTTCACTGAAGTTATCGCAAGAACTGCAGCAAAATTTGTCACAATCGTGATGCAGCTTCCTTCACTGCCCTTTCTGTTGCCAACCTCAGTGAGCATGGTGGAGCTGCACAGCACGCTCCACTCCGCACCAGAGCTCAAACTGCTGCAAGACCTTCTCCTGGTGGCAGAAACAAGGAAGAACAAGGAGACAACTCCTCCTGTCCTCTAAAGCTTTCCTCAACTTGCCAAGCAGGAAGCACAGAAGGGGAAAGCAGCAATTCATCTCTGGCTCTAGCATTTTCCATTCTTCCTTTCAGTCAGTCAGACTTGTCGGTAAGTGGAACAAGAGGAATTTGTGAAAAGGGAATTAAAGAAGATGGACAGCAACCGGAAGAGACACTAAAGGATGTATCACCGTTTGTTATCTTTAATTTGGTGTATCACATAG
Source organism: Mycteria americana (assembly GCF_035582795.1). Classification (NCBI taxonomy): domain Eukaryota; kingdom Metazoa; phylum Chordata; class Aves; order Ciconiiformes; family Ciconiidae; genus Mycteria; species Mycteria americana. Next base: position 9,663,604 of record NC_134375.1, read on the forward strand.
AATTTTGGAGTCATGGTGTTTTTCAGCTATTAACTAACTTTAAATAAGCCCACGGGCAAGACATTTGTCTCACTAGAGCACAGGCAGTATGTGTGTCAGCTACTTCTAGAGGCATCCCAAAAAAAACCCCAAAAAAACCAAACCCCAGCCTGTCACTATCACAACCAGTTAATTGTGAGCTGCAAATTTAACATTTCCAAAATTTCAAGTAGTTAGAGGTTAGTACAACACTATACAACAGAACTCAGAATTTGTTCAGTATTTTTAAACACAAGAAACACTAAATCACACACTCAGAAGTTATGAAATACCAATATTTTTATTTCCATAAAGTCATAATACTATGAAAGCATGTAGGTTTAACTTACGATCACTTCCCTCCCACCCTCAGAATCCTCACAACTACCAATGTATACCTTGGAACATTTTTACAAGATAACACTAAGCAATCTTACTTGGTTTATTTTCAAATTACTGTGCAAAACATTCAATAGGGCATCTGTAGGCTTTGCTTAATAGGATATACAGTTCTCATTACTGCATTTTCATTTCCAGTACCACTCAGAGGAAAAAAACACCTTTAAAGCATGTCTGTGTATGTTGCCTTCCAGCAATGTCAGTAACCGCACTGGCAACATTCAAAACAATACAGAATTACTGGCAACATTCAAAACTATACAGAATTTTGCTTTAACAGACTAGACCACTAGTCTGAGTGCAATATCCTCCTTCTCAAAGTATCTCAGACCTTAGGCTTTAACCAAGATATAAAATGTGTATGCTCAAAAGCACAATGATGTAAACAGACAAACACACCCTTCCTCTTGGCCACTAGATCAGTTAGGCTCCAAAGCGAGAAACCTTCAGTGCAACATCTTCCCATTGCAAAATTCTCACAATGCACAAAACTCTAGAAGAGGGAGCCCTGCTGAAGCGGGCTGTACACTCAGGTACACATCCAACACCCTTGGAAATTATCATCAGCACACACCTACTTTATGGGCGTAGCATCCCAGTGATTGCCGGTCTTTTCTGTACTGCTACGCCATTATGCCACAGCAATCCTTTCACAAGTACACATACATTTGGTTGCCAATATATACTGTATTATCAAGAAAACCCTTCAGAAACCAAACCACCAGTTTATGGAAGCAAGTGTTTTCATTTTCCCTTGAGCTACCAAAGATTATTAATACATATTGAAAGGATATTGCAGATCTTTAATTGTACAGGTTTACATAAGAATCTTTGACAGGACTTTTAGGGCCTTCAGACATACACGTTCGTATCTCCAGTCTTTCCTCAGACAAATCTCAAACTTACTTTAATGAGAATTCTGTTCATACATTAAAAAAAAAAAAGTAGTGACAAGTGAGAGGCACATTCTTAAACACAACACTAGGGGCAGAACACTTTAAAAGGCCAAGAAATAATAGCAGTAATTACACAGGCAAGAGAAGCAACCTTCCTAGCTAGGCCACCTGACTGCCTGTCATTCAGCAGAAGGGCACAGGGTATACACCGTTATTACTGCAGTGCCTATGAGCCCCAGCATGCAGAATCACATTAGTTTTCAATACCTAAAACTAGAAGAAAGACAACCTATGTCAAAAGGTTGTCTTTGACACAGTGACTATAAAACAGAATAAATGGAGTAAATAAGCTGCACTATAGTCTGTCCCTCTAATTTATCAGTTCTAAGCCAATTGGTAAATTCTCTCATGCACTAAGACCACTGACAAAGCTTTGTCATGATATCTAATGCACCTTTGCCCAAGCCAATTAAAAAAAGCAAACACCACGCCCCCCAAGCACACTCTTGCACACTTTTAAACATGCAGGAGTGAAAAGGGTTGAGAAGACTTGTGGGAAAATGACTTACCTGGTAAGCAATTACAGAACAGTGAACAAATGCCAAAACACAAACACCTAGGGAAGTTGTTATTGGGAGTCGTTGAAAAGTCCTGGTGTTCTCTATGCATCAGCTGAAAAGCTCAAAATTTCAATCCACTCCAAACAATGATAAGCCAGAGATCAGAAAAGTAGAAAGAAACAGGTTAGCAGTCAAAAGCCACAGAAATGCTGGACCTCCCTTTTAAGAGGTGTGGGCAAGAGAATTTGCTAGTGAGCAGAAGCAAATTAATTTAAAATATATTTTATTATCAAGGAAAAATAACACAATATTTCCCTGAAGAGCTCAAAATAATCATCACTATAGAGATTTCTATGTAAAGCAGAAATTTAACTGAGAGCATCCTAGCCTACTTCTTTCCCATTCCATATATTCTTAAGTTCCTGCTCATAAAGATAACTCTAAAAATCAGAAGCTTCTTTATTCATGGTGGTTTATTCCCTGGTTTATTCAGCAAGTAACAACCCATCACTGAAGAGTGCACAACTGAACATAACCATTGGCAAGAAATACTAGGTCTTGTCAGAGAATCCTCTGACCACAAGACTGAAATACTTTTCTACCTAATCATGAACACAGCTGGTGTGAAAAAAAATAATTAAAAGATAAACGTTGATTATGATTCTGATGAAAACATTTTAGGATAGCAAATAAAGGACAAAACTAAAGATTCAGTTTAACTTTGCTTACAACCATGATCTAACAGATGCACATCTCACAGTTTAAAGCCAGAATAACAGCAATTTATTCCCTTAGTTTATTTCACTTTAAGAAAAGGTGGGCTTTTTTGCCAAATCCTCTATTTAAAAAACATGCTGTGCTTGAAGATGCTGCTCCATACGTCATTATTCTTGATTTATAACAAGGGAAACACGTTCCTGCCCTAACATCTAACCTACTTCTACAGTAAGGCTATTATGACAATTTTGAAAATCCTTAAAGGTACCTGTGTTACAAAAATGTATTTACACTTTAATAGTATGTTTTATGAAGTTAAAAAAACCCTAAATCTGCTTTTGAAGGTATGTACATGTCCATATCTTGAGAATTTGAAAATTCTTCATATATTTAACATTACAGTAGCGAACAAACACCCAAGATTTTTTGAAACATTTTCCTTTATTTATGTATTGCAAACACATCTGTATATCATGTGCCTTAATGTTATTAACTCATTTTGTGACAGTGAGGCTGTAATTCATAGGCAGGCGTAGTTCTTCATTTTTCACATCCTTGTCCCAAATAGCCAGTTCTAAAAAAACCAAAAAACCAACCAACCAACCAAACAAAAAAACCCCCCAAAAATCAGGGTGCTGACCATGTAACTATTCAGACAACAGCACCTCCTCTTTATGTGATTACTGCCTTCAGCTGCTATCTCTTCCATACATTTCCTTTCAGGAGTTACTATCACTTCACATCTTCCAGTTTTACTGTTCATCTGACCACTCCTTAAATAAGCTTTTTTCAAAATTACTAGACTTAGAGGAACTTACTAGACTTAAGAGAAACTAAGATCATTTTGATAGGGGTAGGTTAAGAAGTAGCTACACACAGTTATGACAGTGAACTGAGGTCACGACTCAATGTATGATAGCCTCAGAAAAAGATGACAAGCACTGAAAGGTGGCAAGCTCTTAAACCACCTCAGCTGCACCCAAATTTGGCTCATGCCTACAATCGCACATCCGGAGGCAGAACAAGCCTCACTTACAACCAGCTCCACTGGGAAAACCCTCATCAATGACACCGACTTTACGAAATGAAATAAAGACTCGGGACAGTCTGGCGGTGGCCTTTGTGAAAGCCAGCATCAACTGCAAGCCTACCTTTGACTCTACATCTTTAGTAAGAACCAAGACGTACGTGGAACACCAACACCGACCCGTGCACATAATAACCGCCTCCGAACAATTAATTCAAGCCGCAGGCTACAGAGGAGCCTCACAAGCGAGGGTTACAACGGGCTGCCTTTGAACCGGGGCAGTGTCTTCCCCTCGCAGCTTCCCAAGAGGGAGCCTGGGCAAGAGCCGGGACCTTCCAGGCTCAGGTGCCTGCCCAGCGCCCTCTGCCGCCGGGGGCACAACGGGAGCCCAGCACAGGCCTCCGGGCCCGGAGCCGCCACACGTGTGCAGGGGACGCCGCCGGAGCGGGCCCACGGCGGGCACTGCCCGCCGGAGCGTTGGCGCGAAGGCTCGGAGCGGCTCAGGTAGCCCCTCCCCCGCCGCCGCCGCCGTCCCCAGCCCCGCCCCGCGAGGGGGATGGAGGGGGCCGCGGCCGGCCTGGTGCCGGGAAGAGGAAGCGGGGACACGCTCTCGGGCGGCGGCAGCGGCGGGCGGGGTCACGAACTCTGACCTTTCACAGGGGCACGGCACACAAAACAAAACACCACCACCCCCCCCCGCGCGGCCCCGTAATACAGACCCGGCTCCCCCCTTCCCCTCCGCGGACCCTGTTAGTCCCCTCACCGCCGCCGCCCTCACGGGGGGAGGGAGGGCCGCCGCTGGGCACCGTCACCCAACACCGGCCCGCCTGGGCCCGGGTCGGGGTCACCGCCAGGGCACGTTTGGCGCCACTTCCTGAGGTAAAAATCGTTTTTTAAAATTGAGGCGGCCCGGTTGGGTTTCTTTCGTTGGGGCCAGGAAGAGGGAGGGGGCGCGGGGAGGTGGCATCGGGGCCCTGTTCGGGACACCCCCGCGAGCGGCAAAGGGGAGGGGTAACGCTCGGTTTAAGGGGAGGGGGGATGTTAAGGCTCCCGTATTTTGCTGGTAAGCGAGAGCCAGCCGTGCTGTAGGCTGGCCTACAGCTCCTAGAGAGAGAGAGAACCATTGTGAGGCGCTGGGTCGATCCGGTGCGGGAGTCCCGTTGCGGAGCCGCTGAGCTGGAATGCGGGCCGCCTGAGGTCGGAGCCGGTCCGGTCTCGGTGAGAGCAGTCTGCTGTCCGGGGGGTCGCAGGGGCGATGGTCGCGGCCATGACGAGCTCGGGACACGGACACAGAGAGAGAGAAGATGGAGTCTGAGCGGGCGGAGGCGGCGGCTTGAACCCGACCCTTTTACCTTTGCCACCGGGAGGGCGGAGGGGAGGGGGCGGTGGGTACTTTGCATACGGGGCTGAGACCGCCGCCATCTTACCGGCCGCTTCCCTACTGCCATGCCCGGGCCTCTCATAGCCTGACATAGGGATATACCGGAGGGGAGGGGGAGGGGGCCTAATGGCGGCGGCAGCAGCCCCGCCTGGGACTTGGCCGCCAGCCAGCGCCGCCATCTTGTGCTTAGTCGCGTCCCTCGGGTGTTTTCCCTCTTACTCGAGAGGCGGGGCCAACGGCCTTACAGGCGGTACCCTCAACCAATCGGTGGCGTGTGTGGGAGTGCTGCGTCTTCGATGAGGTCATTGGTTGGAACGGGAGGCGGGAGGGAGGGGTGTGGTTTCATGGCGCGCGGGGCGGCAGCCGTCTGAAGGCTCTTCCGTGGCGGGCTGCGCAGGGGGCGCCCTGTGTCGGCGGGCCGCGAGCGCGCCGCAGCCAATGGGGACACGCGGCGAGCGCGGCGGGAAGGAGGCTGCCGTGAGGCAGCGGGGCTGAGGTGTCGGAGCTGCTCCTGGCCAGGGCTCTGGCCTCGTTATTCTCCGTCGTATAAATTCTTGGAAGGATTCCTGCCGGCTTCCTGCCACAGCGACAATGTAACAGAGGTTCCCGGCAGAGCCTAACCTGCGAGCCCCGCCTTTCCTGTCATCTCCAGACTCCTGCTGAGGAGAAGTGTGCTGCCCTGCTGCTTCATGTGGCTGAGTCAAGCACGCAGTATAAAGAACCCCGTTTCCTTAAGAAAAAGGAACAAATTTCAATACGCTTGAATTCGGCCTTTTGCCATGTCACCCTAGTGGGGCCATACCCATAGATTATCTCAAATGGAGTGTATGACTTCCTTCTGAGATTTCACCGCAACTTAGGGAGAGATTAATGGTTTTATGCCACATTTTGGACAGCAGTGCGTCTACACGTACTGAGTTGGCTGCCATCCTATTAACACTGAAAATATTTTCCTGGTGCTGCAGGTGCCTCCTTGCAGTTTTTAAATTACAACTTTTTTGTTGGTTTGTTTTGGGGATTTTTTTTCCCCTTATGAACTCTGCTGCCCAGGGGTTTTGTTAGGAAGTTGATTTTGCCTTGTGTCACGTTCTGGGAGTCAACATCATTAACGAGTTTACTTGGCATGGCTGTGTATGGTCTCGGGGCTTCCAGTTCTATTTGATCAGATAGCTTCAGCTTACTGCTGTTTTGGGAAGGTTGAAAGTACAAAAAACCTTGGTGGATAACAACACCAGCAGCAGATCTTGTCAGAGTCTTACCACAGCAAAGACTTCATTGGGTCTTAGAAAGGTATTCTTATGAACAAAATATCTCATCTTCAGGGCTTCCTTAATCTTAAAGCACTAAGAAAACAGCATGTTATGAGCATATGGTTATCTTCCTTGTTGAACATAAAAAATGAATTTAAAATAAGAGAAAGCACTGAAGAGGAATTGCTGAACAACTGAGAAACCATCCACGAGCTGCAATATTAAATGGGTCTGATGGAAACCGTTCATAAGCTTACTGTGCAAGTTGAACACTTCAATAAAAATGACAAGCTGTATGAGAAACTAGCATAAATATGATTTCCATAGGGAATGTTTCCATTTTGGTTATGCATTGTTACGAATAGTCTTCCATTGACATATACAAAATAATTTTCACATTTAATTTACCACAATATGATTTAATCTTTTTAACGTAATGAATTTTGACATTTTCAACAACGTTAGCTTTGTAGAAGTTTCACTTGAATGGGGGGTGGCGGTGCTAGAGACATGCACGCATTTTTCTGTTACATGTTCTGCTATTGTTCGTAGTATGTTTTAATTTTATGTTAAATGATTGCTTTGCAAGTACCAACAGAAGGTTTTCAATAAAACATCAAATGGGCCAGCATTCAGGAATGCCTTTTCATTACCTACACCTGGGTCAGAATCTGAACTCTGGCCCTATAATGAGCAAATCACAGTTAAAAACTGAATGCATGAATTTGAAATCTTAATTAAATTTACCCTTGGAGAAACACAGCCCTAATAATTATCATCAAAAATATATTGGAAGTGGGTTTTTTTCTTGTTTCTTCCTTTTTCTTTTTGCTTTGTCTTTTTTTTTTTTTTAAATCCTGAAGACCGTAAAGTTGAAGGTACAGACACTCACAATAGGATAAAACAATTCTGCAGTATTTTCTCCTCAGAGTGATAATACTATCACATTATAAGAAAAAAAAATAGTTTGGATAATAGAAAATGCATTTTAGATGTGACAGTTTATTTCCCTTATTGTGCAAGATTACCGTAAGAATATGGATGAACATGGCAGTTTGATGGAATGACTTAATAAAAATTTGCTCAAACCAGCATTCTTAGATTGCTGCTTCCTTGTTCAGCATGTAGTGTAGAAGCAGTTTAACTGTAAGGTTTCTCTTCCCTTGAGTTGAGGAAAGTGCCCTGGAGATCTGTGAATTCCACAAACTGCATCAGTAGTTGACACTCAAATTAGTCCGTTCTAATTTATGAAATTAACATCTCTTCTTTGCGGCTTAAATAATAGAGTAAAAATAGTATATTAGAGGCCTTATAAAGTAAAAGAATAACTATGTGCCTCAGCTTTTTGAACAGTATGGTTCCAGTATGCAGGTACTGTGCGTATATGTGTGTATATATATATATATATGCGTGCGCGTGCACACACACACACGCATCCATGGCATATTTTCTTATTTGTCAGGTAGTCAAACAGTATGGTAAATTATCAAAAAGTCATATCAGAGCTTTCTTTAATAATAAGAAAAAACCTAACTTTTGTGCCTGATGGAAGTTGCTGGCATCTTTTCAAACAGGTTCTCTAATGATCTTGCTTCACCATGGCAACCAATATGGAGGTGCTGGCTCAGCAGGTAGTGGAGACTCAGCAGGTGGCTGAGGTGAGTGACAGATGATATCACAACAGTTGGTATATGAGCTTTTGAAATGAAAAACATATTAGAGAGTCCTTGCTGTTTACAATTAAGCATAAATGGAACAGAAAATCTTTATAGAACAGTATTGCTTTACACTTGGGGACGAACAAGAAGCCAGTGCAACCAATATGTGGTTTGTTTACCTACCTTCATTCTGGTGGCCCCCATATTAGGAATGCGAGTAGGAAATTCAATGTGAACTAAAGAGAAACTTGGCTGTATTATGGATTGTTTAAAAAATTATAACAACAAAACTTCTGGTCATTTGATCATTAACTTGACCATTTTGGACATGAAAGGTTTCTGCTCATCTCTTGAGTTGTCATCTCAACAGTGTTTGAAGTTACCTGTTTTACGTATGCACTATATTGAATTTAGGGTGATTAATTTAAATCAGGCTGTATATTTTCTGCTTACGCATATGAGAAAAAGAGCACCAAATCTACTTAAAGTGATATTAAGTGATGTCTTGTCTTGATGTGTATTCACTGAAGCTTGGATGCTCAACAGCTAAAATGTCTAAATCAACTCATAGACACTGAAACTGCATGTGATTATGACCATAGAAAATAACCTATTTATCTCCTTCAGTATGCAAAGTTCAGTCAAAAAATAAACTAGAACTTTTGTCTGTTTAAAATTATTTGGTTTAATATTCTTCAAATTTACTGTGATTTGTCATATGATTACATAATTAGGGGATTTCATAAAAAATTGAGGGCAAGTAGGCTAAGAGACCTCTGTAGACAAGGCCACTTTTCAGACATTAGGTCAAAAAAAACCCCAAACTATTGAACTAAGATTACACCTGGGTATTAAAACATATTTTTAGTTTAAGAAGAGGCTCTATATATGAAGGAAATATGTGTGTCATTGTGTTTTCAGAAATGGATTCGAGATTCCTTACTTAGAGCAATTTTTTTCTAAAAAATTTTGATTCTTTTTAAATAGTGTGGAAAATGGCCTACTGAGTATCCTGGAAATAACATCTAAGGAGCAGTTTAAAAAAATTCTAAAATTTCACACTGAAAATCGACAAGTGAATTTTCATTCTAGTTTGCTATACCAGGTATCAATTTGGCAAGCTGCGTTTTTTAAAAACACTTCCAAACAAACTTGGAAATAAAAACCTGTAATGGAAATACTGGCAAACCTTATACTATTTTGGTAGAACTTGAGTGCTATAATCACATCTAAGGCACATAAAATATGTGACATTTGTAATTCCTCGTGCAGGAAATGCACCGTGGTAACATAGTGTGATGGTTGTATCTTGCCACTGGAGAGATCGCTCCATCTCAAGAGTGTATGAAGCTCTGTGATTTCTTCTTGGCCGGTGGGTAAATAGAGGGCTTCATCTCTTTATAGTATTCAGCTCCTCCTTAAATTGTATGCCTGTCCACTGCATAACACCATGAACTTTGTTCATGGAAAAACAGTTATAAGCAGCATTATCTCATTAAGAATTAATTAATGCTATGACCATGTTAACATTGAACCATTTCTTTATGAATGGCTGGCTGCCTGCTATTTGTGTCTTCAGTCAGATACAGTTTTTAATACAGGTAAATACATGACTAGTTTTCTTGAAGTATGCTAAAATTCTATATTTGTACTCACTGTTTCTCAGAGAAAATGTAGCATGAAACTTGGCACTGGCCTTAAAAAATGAGAGGCTTTTTCAGAATATCTTATTTTTCATCAATGAAAATTAAATGGAAGGAGAGAAAGAGTCATTAATCATGCACTGAATTTTAAGTTATGAATGATGAGAGACAAGTTGCAAGCAGGATAACTTAATGCAAATATTGGCAAGTTAACTATATGTACATGATTTTTTCAATATAATTGCCATATATGTACTGCATGGGTTTATTGACAACTATGATGCCAAGCACCCAATCAGACTGTCACGCAAGGAGGCTGTATGTTGTTTTTCTTTCTTGAGCAATAGTTCATCAGGTTTGTTTTCCATGAAACTGTGAATGTATCACTGAAGTTACTGAGCGCACTCCAGTATTGCATGTATTTTTGTACTTACTCTATTTTTAGGACTTTGTAAAATTGTCCTTGTAATCGTTTCAAATGGTTTCACTGCTGTTGCTTGCTTCTGCTTTATAGCAGTGTTGCTTGTTGCATTTTTCCGACTGTGTATTTCTGAACAGATTGGGTGAGAGAGTTCCATTTTTAGTGTCTGCAGTTGCCTTTACTTGCAGTTCATGAGATTGGAGAACAGAGAGCAGCTGGAGGATTCAGAGGGAATTTCAGCAATTCCTCCTCATTTAGCTTTTGAAAAGCATAAAAAATACTTTAGCCTTAATGCAAAAATAAGTAATGCTGCTTTTCTCAAATATTTATTTAGTATTTGAGTATTTATTAGTGTTTGATTACTGTCACTGTGTAATATATCCGTGGCCCAGGTTCAGTCCCAGCACCAACTTAGATTTGATTTGCATATTAAGATAAATGTATTTGGTTATGAACTGGAGATGTATTCCCTGTCCAGTTGTCGTGGTTTAACCCCAGCCAGCAACTAAGCCCCACCCAGCCGCTCGCTCACTCCTCCCCCCCCCCCGCTGGGATGGGGGAGAGAATTGGAAGAGTAAAAGGGAGAAAACTCGTGGGTTGAGATAAAGACAGCTTAATAGGGAAAGCAAAAGCCACGCACACAAGCAAAGCAAAACAAGGAATTCATTCACTCCTTCCCATGGGCAGGCAGGTGTTCAGCCATCTCCAGGACAGCAGGGCTCCATCACCCATAACGGTGACTTGGGAAGACAAACACCATCACTCCAAATATCCCCCACTTCCTTCTTCTTCCCACAGCTTTATATGCTGTGCATGATGTCATACGGTATGGAATATCCCTTTGGTCAGCTGGGGTCAGCTGTCCTGGCTGTGTCCCCTCCCAGCTTCTTCTGCACCCCTAGCCTACTTGCTGGTGGGGTGAGGAGCAGAAAAAGGCCTTGACTTTGTGTAAGCACTGCTTGGCAGTAACAAAAACATCCCTGTATTATCAACACTGTTTTCAGCACAAATCCAAAACATAGCCCCATACTAGCTACTCTGAAGAAAATTAACTCTATCCCAGCCAAAACCAGCACAGCAGTGCCTCAGTTTTTAATGTGAAGTTTTTAAACAGAACTGTCACTGTGGGGAGGAATACGGGCATTTCCTCTTTCCAACATCAGCTCTGATGTGACCAGGAAGAACTTTTAGTAGTTGCTAAAACTGTCCCCTTCTGGTTCCATGACAGCCACAAACTATTCCCAGTGCATTTTTTTTCTCTGTCAGAAGCTATAGGGAGTGAGTCACAGGTGATGACTCTCTATTGAGCCCTGTGCTTACTGGGATCTCGTTTATGCCAACTGCATTGCTGGAGGATTCCAGTTGCTTTCAGTTTCCTCAGTGCCCTGATAAGAACCTATCAAAACCTTGGGCCTTTCTGAAAGTATGTTTTGACATGGGACTGAAAAAATACTGGATATCTTTGTTGCATAAAGTATTTTCTTGACCCTCTTCAGATCTTTCTGACATGTTACATCATAAGTAGTTCAGCAATTTAGGTTTAAGTCCAGACGAAGCACAGTGTGCTGAAAAAGGGGAGTAGAAACACTGCTGTTCTGATGGAATAAGTTTTTGCTTTGTTATAAGAATTAATGAAGTGTAAAATAAGGCCATTTATGTTTAATATTTTAGTATTATCATTGGCCATTTTCTCATTTCTGGATGAATTTTCAAGATGGAATTTTGATGCGGAGTCTTCTCAAACAATTTTTAGTTCAAATACAGCTTTTCTCAAGTTACTGTTAATTGCACAAGACCTAGACATACCGTCAGCCTGAGAGGTGTCTCACACAAAGTGCATATTGGAGTAATTAGATCCTACATGGCTTACGCAGTTTGGCACCTCTGAATTCAAGAATGTTACCAGATGTGGCATAGCCACTGGCTTAATACAGGTATTGGAGTGTTATGTAAGACATAGTCTGTGATATTTTTTTTTTTTAGGATGCAGATACGCCAAGAATTGCAGCTTCTTCCTTGACTCTTGCCTTCATATGTCTCATACAAGATCTTGCACCAGCATCCTGTTAGGGCAGTTAAACTACAGACAAGTTCTTCCGTGGTGGATCTGAGTTTTATCTGCCATTCTACAAAGGGCCCAGGTGGTCAGGACAGTTAATTCCAAAGAGTATCACTGAAACTTTTTTTTAGGTGTATCTGTGAAAGAAATATATTTGGACATTTCCAGCCAATACATACATTTTTCATAAAAGCCTATTATTAATTTAATAGCTAAAGTTGTTCATGAGGAAAAATATCTATAGAAAAATAAGTCTTTCTGATTTGGTTTGAGATGTAGCATTTTTTATGGTGTAGAACTTGGTACCATATTTTTCATTGAAATTCTTTAACTTTTATGAGAAAAAACTTGTAAAAAATAGTTTAATTTCTGGGTGTAGTTGAGCATATTTGGTCTGTGATTGCTTAACTATGCCTTACTTTAATTTCTATTCTCTTTTCCATAATATTAATAATATCTCTGAAATTGGTTTACGCTTAGTGAGAACTGACCAGTATATTCAAGCAATACAATTACTTTGGCTTTTGGCGTGAATATAGGAAATGTTCTTCTACTTAACTTAGAGAAGCTTAGAGGCTTTAAATATTCCTCCACTATGTGGCTGACTGATTATTCCTTCAATATATTTCTCAAATACTGCTTTCATAATCAATGTGGTTGTGGGGAAATAAGCTATAGAAAGTATTGCAAATTTGGTTAGTAAGTAGAGAAATTTATTAGATGTACACATATGCTCATACAAACACACCTACACACATAGACGTATATGTACACTATGGGCAAGTCAGTTTAGTAAATTAGTATGCATCTTGACTATATGGCTATGCAGAAACCTTATTTATTTCAAAGGACATAAAAATGAAGAAATGTCCAGAGAGGCTTAGCTTCAAACTACTGATTTTATATATACATGTATTTTATATATACCTATATATCAGAAATTCAATCTAATATGATTGCAACTAAAATGTAGAATTAAAGTGAACTACTTTACTGAAAAAAAAAAGGAAAAAATAAGTGTAAGTATACAATTATATATATATTTATGTATATAAAATGACAGTGATGAATAAATGAAACAGAAGAAGCCAAATTTAATTTTGCCAGTCTTCAAAATGCACCTAATTGCCAAATACTTGGTTTTAGTTTAATGATGAAAAAAGCAAGACAGCAGATATGTATTTTTCTAAGTGTATTTTTATATTTCTTGAGCTTTGTGCAGACCCTCTGTGTCATTTAATGCAAATCATTATTAATTAATTTATACACACTTCAGCATATGAAATTATTGCTAGTGATAGTTGTTGGTTTGAGAGCCCAGGTGAATGCAGTCCTCTGCCAATTGGTCCAAAGCAGACAATTCTCCATGCTGTGCCACTTGTCTTCAGCTTCGATCTTCCAGTGGTATAACAGAAGTACACTTAGCATGCTTCATGAAATTGTTTTATTCTCCCAGTCTGCCTGTGTATAACTAGTGCTTGCAATGTGAGTGCTAAAATGAAATACCAGTTGCATCCTCATGGACTTTTAAGGAAATCATACAGTACTTAAACACAAAATGTTTTTGATCTGTGCCAGATAGGATTGGTTAGTGCTGTGAATCTCATAACTGCTTTGAGAGATGTGGTCTTCTTAAGTCCTAAAATTACATTTAATACTGATTGCTTTTTCCTCTTTTCCCCTCCCTCCAGTTGATACAGATCAACTTCCACAATCCCTGTGCACATTAGCAAAAATTCCAGTACAAGATACGGTCCCCGTCTTCTGCAAGCATATGCCAGAGAGGTCACAGGCATTCTTACAATGACATTTCCAATAAGTGAAATACATACAACAACAAAACTAAGACTCTAAGTAGAATGATAGGTATCTGAACTAATTTCTGAATAGTGTTTTGTGAAAATGACTAGGTACAGTAATTTCAGAATTTCTCATTAACTTAAGAGTCCCTCTGGTATATTAAACATAATATATACTCTTGTAAGCATTGTTCTATAAGAATGTTACTGTTGAAATATTAGAAACTCTAAAGTTACAAAATACTAATTCTGCTTCACTATAGATTTTTATTACGGTAGCATAGTTGATGTCCTATAAAAATAAGAGTGAAAGCCTTTATAGCTGTAATATTTCTGTGCAGCATATAGTACTTGAGAAAGTTCCATCAAAAAAAGAATTATCAGGCCCTAAAAATCTAACATTACTCGTAGTTAAAGATGCATTTCGTATATTTTATATTTCTTGCTGAAGTCTTTGAGATTTTGTGGGTGACTTAGGCAGTTGTGACAAAGCTGTTAACTACATTAGTAGTAGTTATTAATGTAGTGCTAACTACTACTACTATACTACTAACTACATTAGTACGTTAGTAATTACAACATTAGTAATTTGTAACATTAGTAAAGTAATATTAGTAAAATTACTACATTAGTAATTGTATTTCAAATTTCAATTACTTTGCTAGCTTGTCTTTTGATTCAGAAAACAAGCAACTTTTAGTCTTTTTTTTTTTCTTACTGTGTGTTTTTATATCACTTCTGCTTAAGCATTACAAGGATTCCGCCTTCTCTTTGCAATATAGCTATTCCAGACTTTAGAGTTGGGAAGTCTACTTCTGAACAGAGGGTTATGTAGTGATAAGGCATTATTATACTCAGGATTTGGTTTTTGTCCCAGGAAAGACAGCTGCTAATCAGGTATCATAAACATCTTTCCTGAATGAATTGGACAAATAAAAGCCTAGAGTGACAAGGTTATTAAGTGTGGGGTCAGATAATAAGCACAAGGAAAATCCAACTAAAATTTCATTGGGTTTTCTCACATGTTTTAGGTATAATGCTTTCCCACACACTAGATCACAATTAGTTGGCCTAACATTGACGTACCCATGCTGTAAATACACTCCTGTAGTTACAGTAATTATTCATAGATATTATTTTTAGAGAGTTGTACAATAGCTAATTGTGTTTTCTATCAAGTAAAGAGCCTAATTTCAATAGTGAGCACATTTCTGTGCTAAGATTAGAAGTCCTTGAAGTTAAAATAAAATACCAGTGCTACTTAATGATACCTAAGTCATGCATTTGTTGCATAAGGCTTTGTAGTGGAAGTCCACTGCATTCAAGTTTACTGTTGTAAAACTTGTCAAGTACATGGTCATTTTTCCCAAAACATCATGTACCATAATTTTAACAAATTTCACTTTCTAAGAATTTAAAAATTTTCTGTTTTCACCCATTTGTCAGCCTTCACTGCAGCCTTATACAAATGTTTTGTTATGGAGTTTAAACTAATTGATCACACATGTGTCATGAACTTCTTGAGTATGAATTCTTAAGTGTATTAAGACTGATTATGCTCCTTCATATTTGAGGGCCCCAGACTAGTTTAGAAAGGCCTGTGTCACTTTAAATACATTAGCTTAATGAACTTTAAGGCTAAAGATGCTCCACAGGGAATGTGGTGTATTTTCCTTTCAATTTTGCTGATTTGAAAATAATTCAGGATACAGGCAAACTCTTTTTCAGATTTCATTTTGCTATTTGCAGTTCACAGAGAGTGAGCAGGTTGAGGGGCTTAAGAACAGAGAACAGAGGGAGGGGGAAGTTTGATAACCTGGGACTATCTTCCCCAGATGAATTAATCTTACTATTAGACAAACTCCTTCAGCAGCTGGCAAAACAGCAGGAACACGTCGATTCTGCTTCCTTGGTTACAGGGAATGATAGTGCACTTGACCTTCAGAGGAACAGGGTCACAGAGAGGGCATTTTAAAACAATACTGGCTGCTTTCTGTGATTGGAATCCTCAGTAATGGAGACTGGATGAAAATGTATGTGATCTGACTAAAAGTGACCTCGACGTTTCTCTCGGATTGTTTTGCCCTCAGAGGTTTGCTGAGGAAAAATGTAAATAAGACTGCAGGAAGAATTTGACACTGTAAGTACTAGAGTCTGTACAGTGTACAGCTAGGGAGCTCCAGGGAGAAAACAGTGCTAAGTGTATTAAAGCAGATTATTTTTCCCCTGTTTCTTAAAATAAGTGTATTTGATGTGTTTTGTGTAGGGAAATTAGGGGGTTTCGAGCTATCTTTTACATTATATGTATTATTTTCTGACAGTGTTAGTGGTTACTTTCAAATGATTGTTGATTAAGCCTCTGTAAAATGTGGTGTGCTGAAGTTTTCTATGATATATGGCCTACTTTGTTTCTTTCCTCATCTCTTGAAGATGAAGTCTCATTTAAGACTCTTTCCAGTCTTAAAGAAATTAAAGTGTATTTAATTTTTTAAAATATATTTTAGAATTACAGAAACATACCGTAATTGACTTTGGAGGACTAGGTTTTTGCATGTACAGCTTCCAAAGCAGTTGCTTTAAACATGATACAGGTTTCATGGTGTCAAGTTTGTTCTGAACAACAGGTTAGAATAGTCAATGTTCTGTTTAATCCTGTAAGTCAACCTAATATAATGCTAAGCTATATTATCTTCCTGGTAATACTTACAAGCCATTTGCTTTCAGAATACTTTGATTCAATTTATTTGGGAGTCTAATTAATGATAGTTTAATTTTTCCTATAGTATTTATATAAGCTGTCTGAAGTTAACCTTGTTAAATCTCTGATAGAACTTTTTTAGAGTGTTGCATATTCTCGGACTACTTTTTTTTTTTTTTTTTTTTTTTTAATTTTTAGTGAAGAAGTCAAATTTGGTGCAGTTGACTGGGTAGGACCATAATAAAGCATCACATATGTATCCATTCTGATCCTTTGTATGTGTGTGACAATGCTCAAGGTAGAAATTTAGCTGTCAAACAAAATGGTAGATTTTTTTTCCTCACTCTTGTAAATTGTATATTTAAAAAAATATGTTCCCTTTTTGCATTTGATTTATTTACCGTGGTTGTTGTTCTGCTGTCAACCAATGGCATGTGTATTCAGTCTGGAAAATAAACTTGAGATTTTTAGTAGCAGTCAGAAATTTAAAGCTGTTCTTATTCCACTGGGTATTAAGTAGGCAAGCCTGAAAAAAAGGTAAAATTTTGCATTTCAGAGTCCTACACCATCCTGAGTATGTATGTACGTTAATAAGAGTATAAAAATAAATTATGGGTGCACACTGAAGCATTTATTGGTATTAGACAAATTATTCTCCATTGGTGTGCCATTATCTTCTCAGCCAAGAAAAGACTAAAATACTGTCTGTTTTCAGTTTAATAAATATGTGTTCTTGAATATTTAAACATGAAAATTACATATCAGCATATAATGGCAGCTGGTCTCAAACTTACCCAGCTTTACAGAGAGCTCACTGTTAGACTTAAGATAACCAACTAGTCATGCATGAGGATGAGAAATAACTCATATTAAAGGAGACTGGAGTTGATTAAAAATAACCTTTATATGAGGACGTGGTCCATTCTATAAAAACTGAGAAAATGCTTTAAAGCATAAAGCACCTGTTTTCGTATTGACATAGTACCTGGAACCAGTGTTGTACACTAGGACCCCTCTGCAGCAGGTACTTTACAAACTCAGAAAAAAGAACTGGTTGTTTAGTCCCAAAATGTTTACAGAAGAATTTCAGTGCAGTTACCATACTGGCATTTACTACATACCAGTTACTGGTATTCTTTTTATAAGTTGCTATAAATCCTTTAACAACATGGAAAAATAGATCTCTATTTCCAAGCTGCCCGCTGTGCATCATGGTGTAAGGTTCGAAGATGCTTCAAAAAAAGGCTAAGGATTCTATAATTTAAGGTGAAAGAATTGGAAAACAGTTTTAAAAGATCTTCTTTCTCTAATTTAGAGCTTGTAAAGGGTGCATAGCTTAGATAATAATTCGTCATGGAAGATAAGGAGATCATTGTTCAAATGCGTCCTCTGAGAGTCTTGATTTTGGGAGTCTTTTTTTTTTTCCTCACCTAGGCATCTCGTTTTCTGCTGCTGGATGCCTTGTATCATCCAGTAATTAGAAGATTCTACTATTTCTACATCTCTCCTGTATATTTTCCTCATTTATCATGCAACTTTTGTGACCTGTGTATTAAAGATAATTAGAGATAGTATGTTCGATTTAGGTTTTACTTTTACAGTATATGGGACTACTTATGGTACAGGCAATAGGAGAGTAAAACAGTATGGCTTCATTAAGTGCTGTGTATTTTAACACCTTTGCTTCCCCAAAGAGACTGCAGTAAATTTTCCTTGCTATCCAAACTGTGTTTTCTTTCTTTACATCACAAATGAACTTTTTTGTATATTAAACAGGAAAGCTTACAAAATTAAGATTGTTCCATGCAAGCTTTAATAATGACTAAATTGACACTACCCTGTTGTCCAGCTATATAGGTTTTGATAAACAAATCATTCCAATATGGTTTAAAAGAGGATTTAATAAAAACAACTTGTGAGCTTCCTGGTTTTGGCCACATGTCACTGCAGATATTAAACACTAATTTGACACTCTCAAATTCCCATATAGAATACAATTGTTACAAGCAGTCATACACTAAACACAGTCCTATAGTTTCTGTGGGACAATGTAACTGTGTACTTAGGGGGTATTTATGAAAACCCAAATTATTGTTTACAATCACAATTTACAAGTATTGTAAATGATACAATCTACACTATAAAATTATTTAAAATTATGAAATTTTCAAAATGTAAAATCTGTTTTAAAATGTAAGTAAGATTTATTTAGCATTAGGTAGACTTATGTAAAAATCTAGGCTGCTAAGTCATTGATGTTGTGGAACATTTTTCCAAAGAACAGAGTCTTGGCCTATATGCATTGTTTTCAAATAAGCAGTTATGGGTTAAACTGAGCGTAAAAGAAATCAGTAGTGCCATATTCTGTTCATTCTTTTTATAGAGTACATCACTGCAGTATTTTATTCCAATTGAAATGGAATGTCTGTATAAATTTATACTGTATTGTAAGAATTTACAATTGTTGTTATTCAGATATGCTGCATGTGTAAAATTTGCTGTCAGCAGTCTTTTAAAGATTATTATGTTTTTCCATCATTTTATATAATAACTTTCAATAAAGAACGTGACTGAAAAAGTATCCATGTTGTGCTGTTGACTGCAGACAGTAACGTCACCTCTGGAGTTGCTGTAGTCTACACCAAAATACTAGTGTCTTGTGTGCACTAAGTGGTGTTCAAATATTTTTGCAACTTTTTTGAAAATACTGGTGAACATATGCAGTGTGTGGCTTTAGAACCAAATTATATCCTTTGTTTTGAATTTTCTCACAAGAGTCAAAACATTGAGCCATGTAATGGACTAGTAACTTGTAAAATGCACCACAAAAGCAGAGGTTTCATAATGAGTACAGCACAAATAAGCATATGTAATTTTCTTCTAAGTTACTATATTAAAAGTAGCAGAATTATTTAGCTCTCCCTCTACTTTATTGAAAACAAACAAAAAGAGATCTAGAACTAACCATGTCCTAATTCTTCAAGAACTTCCAGGATAATTTTGATATACCTTGTTTTGATTTTGTTCAGTTAAGCCCAATTTTTGGTGTGGTCAGGTTCTAAACTAAGAATGGCAAAAATGCGTGTACCAATAGTGAAAAAAATACATGTAGACATCTGCATCTGCGGATACTTATCTGTGTTAAAGACTGATATAATAGCTTCAGCTCATGTTTATATCTGGAAAAAAACCAATAATACTAAATAAGGTACTTTTTATAAGCATCTGTATATCCTAAACTTAATAAAAATGGAACTGGATGGCTGTGGGAAGTGGCAAGCAGTACCTTTCTACCTGTGAGCTGACTGTAAGGACTAGAATACAAGTGCTTCATCTATGCTACATTTACAATTATTAAGAAGGAACAATTAGTACTAACAGTTGCATCAATAAATCTGAGGATGAACAAGCACAAAGTCTAAATATGCACAGCTGTAGAATTTGTGTAAATGTACATTGCCAATGCCATATCCCTTCTGTAAACAGAAGATAAAGGCTGTCAAGCCAATGTTATCTTGCATGTTTAATTTAACATTTAACAGTTTTGTCCTGAAAATAGCTATGCAACGGGTGTTTTCCAAGGTTTTTCTAGGTATTCAGAACTAGATTTGCATTATGGTTTGGTGCTCTAGAAAGATACGGAATAGAACAAGAAACAATAGTATTCAGTTGTAGTACCAGATTTAATCTCTGTTATGCTAGTGAAATCCTCACTAGAATAATAAGAATTAACCACATATACCTGAATACATGCTGAGTATATTCAGAAAAAATCTGCACCACTCTGAACTAGAAAAACAGAAATTGGGGGACAATAAGAAGGGGGAGAGGATATGAGCACACCGAACAACTGGAATTCTAATTTATTCTGCTGTCTAAAACACAGATATCCAGATAACCAGCCATCTTAATTTTAACTTTTTACCTTAAAAATATTGGACAGTTAAAGTTGTTCTTACTTCTACTTGAAAAATGAAATCACTGTTTTCTCCAAGTGAGCTGTATAGACACCACACTTTCAGGAGGCTTCATAGCTGAAAGAAGGTCAGAGACATAAAAACTAAAGGCCAGTTTGGTTACATAGGAGTTCTGTACACTCTTCCAGCAGATTCCGTATATCTCATCCCATATATGTTCCTGGGGTTGAGGACATTTTTATTTAGAGGCCTAGAGAAAGCTTTTCTAAATCTGGGCTACCTGAAAATTAAAGAAGTAGTTCATAAAATACTTCAAAATTCTTAAAAGGTGCGATATTTAATATTATACATTATTGTGTATACGGTGTATTTTGTTTCTACAGAAGCAAAAAATGAGGCAAATATATAATCAAAAGTTGAAAAAAGTATTCCTGCATTTCAGTAAGCTCAAGGATCACATAGTAATTATCCAGTGATTTATTTGGGGCAGGGTGGTGGTGGTTTGGTTTTGCGGTTTTGGTCATCTATCAGATTCATTCTGTTCCCAAAAAAAGCCAATATTCTGATAATTCATTGAAAACAAATCCAAGTTGGTTTAATGACTGTAACCCTTCCAATAAATTTAGATTCCATGCTATAAGGACATCTGATCTTTAATAAATATATGTATTTTAAAAAGTGTTCACTACTGTAACAGTAAATTAAAATTCTGTATGTTACTTACAGGTGCAGACTGTTCAGACTTCACTATCTGAATCTCCAGTGATGACCAGCCCTTCCCAACGTATCCAGATAATTTCCACAGACTCCTCTGTAGCTTCACCACAACGCATTCAGGTAAAAAACCATTGATTAAGTAACTAACTATTACATCATCTTTTTTTTTTCTCCTCCTCCCACTTAGGTTTATACCAAAGCATGCCAAAGTCTATGGAAGACTTCCTTAAATTTTGTGAGAACAGATCGTTTTTAGTGCAAACTAAAATTCTCTTTCTCCCTCAGTATGTATTTAGCAATTACTAGTTGGCTGTATATAATAATTGTATTGATGATGTAGTCAGTGAGGAATATTTGCAGAGGTTAAACTTAGCCTATGTATACAAGTCTCCTGAGCTCTAGCCATAGCAAATGGGCAGACACTGTCAGCAGAACACCTAAGATCATCTCCAAGGGCATTCCTCTCTCCCTCCCTCCCTCCCTCTCTCTCTCTCTCTCTCTGCCATATTTAGGAGCCAGTGGGAGACTAGCCTATTTAGGATAAAGTTAGCTGTTGGGAATGCTGCATAGTGGATTGTTGTTACTGATAATATAAAGATACCATTAATGTATCAGAATGTATGCAGTGACAATTGATATAAGAATTGTTAAGTATTACTAGAGTGTTGCAGTACTGCAATACTGAGCTTTTGCCCTCCTTGACCTTGTTCTGTGCCAGTACAATACTCCCATGTACTTCTGCCCGAGGTGGTGCTGGAGAAGAGGATCTTGTACTCCAGGGCATTTGGAACAGTCCTGGCAATGCAGCTTCCATCACAGGATGGAGTCTTCTTGGAATATGTCTTGATCAGGGTGGGTGGGTACTGCCCCTATGAACATTCCTGAAAACACTTTTTACATGATTTTGACATTGTTGTTATACTTACTATACATGATACTATTTTTTCTGTAGTGTTATTTTCAAAGATTCAAATTGCAGCATGTATAATGACATACATTATTAGTTTTTCTTATGAACCTAAATAGCATTCACTTCTTATCCAGCCTGATTTTTTTCTTAGTTATTTATTATCATCAGTGCTTATATCTGATCCATGAAAAATTACAAGGAAGTCTCTATGATTTTTCTTCATAGACAGCACCAAGGAGATGTTCTTCAGTTATCAACAGGATTTAGCTATATATTTTATCTAAGATGTTGTTCCTTAAAGTTATCAACAAAAGGTGGAATCAGGCAGCCTTATTGTTTCACATACTGATTCTCAGGATTCTGTAATGATGGAAGGTTTCTATTTTTGATACAGTTGTCTGGTAACATAATCTCTATTTTGCCTGGTAGAGTAACCATATCAATATGTATCAATATTTCATTGCAAGGTAGATGTTCTCACAACATGTATAACTGAAGCATACTGAATATTCAGCATTCATAAGGTAGGTATTTAGACTGTAACTTTTGTTCAATTCTGCAAAATAATCTACCTCCTTATATCACTGATATTTCTGAAAAAAACCTATGACTCCATGATGAAGGAGAACACTAGGATGAGAAAAGAGTATTCCTGCTTCCTCAAAACAAATACAGGCAATATCGTAGTGGTGTGTCAGTCATAATCCGCGATGAGATTTCACTGTGAATTGTCCCCTTAGTTAAGATCTAGATGAAAGTGATGGAGGCTGGAGAAATCTTGGCAGGGAAAACTCTGGGGAGCTTAACAACTTAACAGTTTTACAACAGTGGGACTGAGGGGTAATGATTGTCCTTTAACCTTTGAGCTGCTTTGAAGCTTTATGTTTGTAGACTCCATACACTTACGTACTAAAACCTTTATGCATGTGAGACCTAAAATGGCTTATTCTGTTCTGTAAATATAAGAATCTAAAGAGTCCCTGAAAACCTCTGTCTTGTCCAAAATTCAGTAGTAAGCTGGCTTCATCCTCAGCTTTGAGTACCATTTCCTTTGTGCAGATTTCTTTAGGTTTGTAATCACAAAATGTGAGATGACCCTTTCCCGAAGAGTTTCTGTAATCTAGAAAAATCATCAGCTCTGTAATTCAACTCCTGCTTTGGGTAGTTCTAATGCCTTTTTAAGGCATTCTAGCTTAGTAAAACTATTAGCATAGTCTTACTATTAAACTATTAGCATACGTCTTTCTGTAAGACATATTACACAAAAAGAACGTGACAACTAGATAAAAAGTCTAGGTAATCAGAATTAGGGAAATAAATACACTGTTATTGTGACACTTAATACAGTCAATTTAATAGGAATATCAGTGTGTGTAAATTCACTTCACATTTTATTTTCAGTAGTAGTTTTAACTCTGACATTAAACCAAATACATAAATGAATTATATCAAAATAGCTTTCATAGTCAGGTGTATACAAAATGAATACAAATCTCAAGAATGTACCACTATGCTTTTTTTGTCATCTGGAGTAATTTTTAATTTAATGTTTTTATAAATGATCTGGCAGTAGGAGTCAAATGTACATTAAGTAAGTTTGCCAAGGATACTAAATTAGGAGGAGCTATGGACTCCCTCGAGGGTAGAGAGGCCTTACAGAGAGATCTGGATAGACTAGAGAGCTGGGCAATTGCCAACCATATGAAATTTAACAAGACCAAGTGCCAGACTCTGCACCTGGGATGGGGTAATCCTGGTTATATGTACAAATAGGGGGATGAGAGGCTGGAGAGCAGCCCTGCAGAAAGAGATCTGGGAGTTTGGGTTGATGGCACATTGAATATGAGTCAACATGAGCCAACCATGTCCTGGGGTGCACCAAACACAGCATAGCTAGCCGGTTGAGGGAGGTGATTGTCCCACTCTACGCTGCACTGGTGCGGCCCCACCTCAAGTACTGTTTGTAGTTTTGGGCGCCTCAATACAAGAAGGACATCAAATTGTTAGAGTTTAGAGTGTGTCCAGAGGAGGATGACCAAGATGGTGAAGGTCTCAAGGGCAAGACTGACGAGGAGTGGCTGAGGTCACTTGGTCTGTTCAGCTTGGAGAAGAGAAGGCTGAGGGCTGACCTCATCGCAGTCTACAACTTCCTGAAGGGGGGGGCAGTGGAGGGGGAGGTGCTGATCTCCTCTCTTTGGTTACTAGCAATAGGACACAAACAAATGGAATGAAGCTGCATCAGGGGAAGTTCAGGTTGGACGTTAGGAAAAGGTTCTTCACTGAGAGGATGGACGGTCACTGGAACAGGCCCCCCAGGGAAGTGGTCAAGGCACCAAGCCTGTCAGAGTTCAAGAAGCGTATGGACAACTCTCTTAGTCATATGGTTTAGTATTAGGTAGTCCTGTGAGTAGCAGGGAGTTGGGCTCGATGATCCTTATGGGTCCCCTCCAACTCAAGATATTCTCTGATTCTATGAAATTTCTGTGATGTTGTCTCACTAGGCAGAGTATACCCTGCATATATACCTGCCATTCATCAGTCCTTAACAGTCCTTAACATTACATTTTGTTCTTATTCTGTCTGGGATCCCCTATATCTCACTCCTTTTGAACAGTTAAATGTAATTACAAGATCTCCCCATATCTCTTCATTATTAACAATATCAGACTCCCACTTTTCACAACTTTGTCTAGTATTTTCCATCTATGCAGCAGGTATGCAGATACATATATACATAAGTATTTGGTTTGATTTTATTGTTTTGCACTTATGTACCTGCAATAACTTTGCACCAGTGTAATAAATGTACAAATAGCAAAATAATAAATAACAGGGACAATTATCAGAGAGTATCATATAATTCTGAGAGAGAATGAAAGGTTTTAAAACGTAAAATTTACTGTTAAAATTCTTCAATGTGTTTTACAGATTGTGACAGATCAGCAAACAGGTCAAAAAATCCAAATAGTGACAGCAGTGGACTCAGCTGTGTCTCCAAAGCAACAGTTTATTTTAGCCAGTCCAGATGGAACTGGTGCAGGAAAGGTGATATTGGCAGCACCTGAGACATCCAATGCCAAACAGCTTATCTTTACCACCACGGACAACATTGTGCCAGGCAGAATTCAGGTAAATATAGTAATTGAGATAGACCACAGATTTTTGTTTTTCAGTTTTTGATTTTTAGATTATTTAAGTCTATAATTGCTTTAAGACAAATTGCAATAGTTTTCTAAAGATCTAATGACATGGATTAGACCATACTAATTGTAGGCTTTGTTATTCAATGATAATCCTCCTGTCTTCACGTTCCTCATGCATTCCATTGCACTCATCACCCCTTGTTGTGTGTTCTTATTAAAATTCCAAAGACATAAGCAAATACTTAAGATGGTGCTTGTGAGGAGTGCCAGGATTTAAGATGGTCTGTTCAAGAGTCACAGATATACAGAGATACAACTCACCTGAGCAAACTTACGTTCACAATGCAGTATCAAGACATTGCAGTAAAAGCTCTTTGGAGCAGAAGCTGTCCTCTGTTATAGTTGTTTGTGGGTCTTGAGTGTAATCCAGACCAACAGGAGCTTTGCAAAACAAATTATATAAACAATAATCTATCTTTAGTGAAATTTGAGATTTCTTCCTAACATTCTTAAAAAAAAAAAAAAAAGGTGCCTGGTCCCTATTGCTAGTGTTACAATAGAGAATATTTTACAGGGAGAAGTATCATTCTGACATAAATATTTGAAAATTTGTATTAACAGTCTTTTCAAATTTATTTTACTGTGCTAAATTGGTTATCTGATGTTACAGAGGGGCGGGTTTTTTTTTATTTTTCTGTGTTAAGTGAAATGTTCTGAACGGAAGTTTTGGAATCTAAGGCCTTCGGAAGCTAAACTGTTTCTATAATGGCTCTCAGCTTCAGACTATCCTCTCTGAACCGTATATCCCTAATAGCTAGAGAAGGGATAGATGGGAACAGCGTCTGAAATACAACCATCTTTGGCTGAAGTACAGCAGCTTTTTGAGAGTAATTGCAAGAAGGGAAGAATACTTGACTGCACAAGTGAGGAAACTTACTTGTACTGAACAAAGCTAGGAGTTTTATTTGGAATTTGTTTTGCTATGACTGGTTCAACAGTCTCACTATTGACAGTAAAAACTCTCATTAACTTGCATTTTATACTATTTAATTTCATTCCACATGTCATACTTATTCTCAAATTCAGCTACCTCTTCCCAGTTGATACACCAATCTTGTTCTGTAGGCAAAGCTCCTTACTTTCATGTCAGAAGAAAATATTGGGTAGTTACCTCTTTTTGTTCTGGAATTTTGTTTTAGATAGTGACAGACTCTGCTTCGGTGGAACGTTTGCTGGGAAAAGCTGATGTTCAGCGGCCACAGGTAGTAGAATATTGCGTAGTCTGTGGCGATAAAGCATCAGGTAAGGAAGCGTAGAAAGTAGTATTCAAGAAACTTGGTTGAAAGGATGACTGGGATGAACGGAGGAGGTTTCATGTATTTTAACTGATTTTAGCTATGCTGATGGCAAAAGCAATTGAGTCTAAAATGGAAAAAGATAGCATTATCCTTTGTATCTATACACACAGAATAGTTAAACTCTGCTTGGAAGAATATTAGTTTGTACTTCAGCTGGAGTGTATGATAAATTGGCATGTGCTGAAAGACAAAATAATGATTGCATAGCTCCTGGTAACTGAAAGAGACTATTTGAAGCATTTAGTCCGGTTCCCCACAGCTATGGGCAAACACGCAATAAACATGTCACCTAGAAAAGTCTACCTGCTCCAGGAAAACACTTCTTAGTGCTCTCTAACAAACTTAAGACTTCCCGGTAAAATTTGGTCTTTTACTATCACAGAAAAAAGCAAGTAGAGATCAAACGAATCCTCAGTATTTCAGATCCATGCAGTAACAAGGAGTCTACGAGGTAAAATTTCTACATTAGCCAAGGAAGCAGACTGTGCTTTCATGCTACAGAGAAGACACCTTTCTGTCTCTCTGTCTCGCTTTCTTTTATTTTTTTAAGTGTTTATCTCATTAAAACAATACTAGAATTGTTATGTATAGGAATTTTAAATGAAGATTGCATTTCAAATTTTATTGTAAAATTACTTATATTCTGAAATTACTTAAACTCTTAGCCTGTATGTTCTTTTAATGTATCATATAATCTGTAACAGCAGATAGAACCACATCTGTACTTGTCCAGAATGGGAACTACCACTTCACAGGCCTTTCATTCAGAAATAGGCGTAGCCTTCCTCTCTTCTCTCCACTCTCCCACCAGAAAGCCCTGACACTAGTTAAACAAGAAACATCCTGTAAGACTTTAACAGTGCTTTCATGGTCCAAAATGATGGTAAGAATACAAAATAAATTTAAAGGGTGACTTTTACAGTGTTTTACTTGCTTAAGATAAATGTTTGTATGCTAAAATATAAGTAATTTCCATCTGATAACAATATATATGTTTCCTAGGTCGTCACTATGGTGCTGTCAGTTGTGAAGGATGCAAAGGTTTCTTTAAAAGGAGTGTGAGGAAGAATTTGACCTACAGTTGTCGTAGCAACCAGGACTGTATCATCAATAAACACCATCGGAATCGCTGCCAGTTTTGTAGGCTTAAGAAATGTCTAGAGATGGGCATGAAAATGGAATGTGAGTGTTAAGTACCCAATGTGATACTGTGCCTACCAAATAATAAATATGTGGTCTACTACTTTTTAGTGTGCTCTCTCCATTTCGGTGTATATTGCTTGAAGGAAACAGAACTTTCAGCAGCCAAAGCATCTACCATACCTTTTTCATCACCATTTTATGTCTGAGGTGCAGTGGTGATTTGTTTTGAACCATGTCTCCTACTACTGTAGTCTTTGAGGAGCCCAGTTAGAGAATGCATGTTACAAACACAGTGTATGTTTATAGTAGAAAATACTTGAACATGGATGGACATAAATCTGAGTCTAATGTTCCATGTTCAGAATCTTCTTTCCTTCTGGTTTATTTTTCCTGCTTTTTCATCCAGTGATAGAAAGTAGTTGATGTACTTTTTTTTTTCTTTTTTGATTTTTATATTAATTTGGTCATTTGTGAGCATTGTATTATGAGGTGTTGTATAACCTGTCATATTTTAAACAATATACTTTCGTGTTTGTATGCAGTGCTTTGTACAATTCCAGTGCTAGCATCCAAACACCTCTTTCAATATATTTTGTTTCTAATTTATAGCACCTCTGCTTCTTCAGTCCAGCACTTCGTGAAGCCTATTATCTGATTGTTTTGTGATAAATTTATGGAGAATTTAAGGTGAAGCAACAAATACTTTTCTTTTTCCACTCTGATCTAGGCAGGATAAGTTCCAACCACTGAGTTCAAGGGAGGCAGAACTTTAAGCTGTAAATAGGGAGATCTTTGTTGTATTTGCACTCTGGAACTCCAGACCTGTAGTGATGATTGTTGTGCTTTGCACACGCTGTGCTGAGTATAGGGGGAGACATTTGGACAGGAGAAACTACTGCATTTCCAGAAGCTAAACCTTTACTATCCCAATGTGATTAGGATATATGCTCACTGACTTTATTGGGCGTTGGCGCAGGTTTCTGATTAATATTTATGTATCCACCAAGCCAACAAAATGGATATACCTATTTTTAAGTCCCTAAATTTTGTTGACAGTAACAATATTAGCAAAAATAAAATCAGGAACTAAATAACTCTTGCTGGTTACGAGGATAGAGAGAGACATAACCATGTGTTTGACTGTTACATGCAAAAGGGTTATAAAGGAGGGTTGAATTTTTTTGTTTGCATTTTAATAATGTTAATCTTCTAGAGCAATAACTGCTGTATGATTAATTGGTACAATGAATAGCACAGAAATACTGTCTCCATTTATATTATGCCTTACATTTGCAAAGCATGTGAGAATTAATATTAGTACAACACTTTTAAAAATTCTTTATATTATCCTCATAATCTTTTACTCATTTTATTATCCTCATTTTCAGGTGAAAAATCGATGCAGTCGAATGTTATGCCAAGCTATAGAGGAGTTTGTAAAGTTTAGTGACTTAGATTCCAGATAACTTTCTGTAATCTGTTTAATAATAATACCTTAATATTATCAACATGCACTTTTCACTTCCTTTAAAATTACAAAGTTACTGTTTCTTACTATTTTTATTAAAAGATTTACCACACTTGTTTGCCACACTAGAGACTGAGCTTATTTTCTTCCAGTTATCAAGCAGAAATATTTTAAATTCTGAAAAGGTTAGTTTTGGAACACTGTTCCCTAACTGGGTGGAATGAATGGATGTGAGTGAATTGTATATCATGCAGAGACTTGTCTCCCAGGGAATTAACCTGCATCTCTCACGTAACTTGCCTGTCTTGACTTTTTCTGGATTCATTCTGGGTTTGCATTGTTTTGAATCATCCAGAGTATGACTGCGTCTAACATTTAGGTATAGCTTTACCTGTAAAAAATAAATAAATCAACAATTTGAAAACACGTTTTGCAGAATGTTCCATCTTACTAAATGCCAATGAAATAGCAAGCTTTGACTCCAGTTCAGAAAAACTCAAAGCAAATGATCAGTCTGTGACTTTCTTAGTTAAAAATGTACATAATCACAGGTATGGTAAAATCGGAGCCTGCATTTCTTCAGTCTTCATATTAAATTTCCAGTTTTGCACTGAGCTGATACACCATCATAACTGTGCAAACTGAAATCCTACTGTGAGAATTTTATTTTTGTATTTTTCAGTTGAATTATTTCCGTTCAAATCTGCATGTTTCTATCTTTATGTAGCGGTTCAAAGTGAAAGAAAGCCTTTTGATGTGCAACGTGAAAAACCAACCAACTGTGCAGCTTCCACTGAAAAAATCTATATCAGAAAAGATCTACGAAGCCCTCTAATAGCAACTCCAACATTTGTGGCAGATAAGGATGGGACGCGGTGAGTACCTCAGTTTAACGGTTCTTGTTTAAGGTTATTTGTGTATATGACTTTGCAGGCACACCTATACTCTTTTTTCTCCTCTGCTCTAAAGAATTGGAGCTCCAATTCACAAATCATCTGTTTCCATTACCAAGACCAACGTAGATTGTTCTGCTTCTCATGAAGGTTTTTATGTCTTGAGTAGAGCTCGGCGGTTTTCAGTTCAGAGCTGGCTCTTGCCCAGCCAGGTCAAAGCACAGGCAGGGCAAATATGTGATATTCAAGCAAAAAGCATGTAGGCTTATGCATTCAGGTTAGCACCTCTCTGAAATCAAATCTGCAAATGGCAAACTCTGTCTTCCTTCTCCTAAAGACAGTAGTAAAAGAGACTGCAGTGACTGCTGATTCAAATCCCAAGAGACTGGTTTCAACAACAGCAAAACAACAGCAGCTTCCTTTTACTATATGGAAGATACTCTGAGACAGTTCCCATGCTCTCAGTTGTCTCCATAGGCGGTGGGTGTGGAAATGCATATCATAATAAATAGAGGCAAGATTTGTCTTTTTCTGAGTAGAATAAAAAAGAACTCTAGGTTAAATATCACATTTCTAAAACTGTAGGTCCAGTTACTTTATGAATGGATAGTCACCTAAAGATATTTGATCTCAATATTAATTTAAAATATATTTTATATAGATATATTCTTTTAATTTTTTAATATATATATTCTTTGTTGAACAAATGACGTTGCAGTTAGGAAGACTGGGCTCCAAATTTCTTGGAGAATTGTTTTTCAGTGTTCTCGTTTGCAAGTCAGATTGTTCAAAAGTACTGCTCACAGACACATTTGCTTCTTTGAGATTTCCTTGTGCTACAGATCTCTTACAGTCCTATAAACAATATTATAGTCATTAAGTGTGACTCTCTATTTATGTAGGATTCAGATTTGCATAACACATGATAATTTGCTGCCTGTGGTAGTTCACAATGTTAGTTGTTAGTCTCAGAACCCTTAAACTATAAATTCCCTGTGGCCTGAACCTGTCGTGTGTGCATTTGTATTGGGTTATGCAGACTTGGAGTGTTATACAAGTAACAAACTTATCCTTGCTGACTGCAAAGACTTCCCACTGTCTCCCTAAATGAGATACAGCAAAGGGAAAGGATGTTTGGTCAAAAAGTAGCAGAAGTAAAGGCAGCAGAGATTTTATGCAGACCTTGATTACACGACTGTTCACGGCTGTATTTTGGAATGTAAAATGTATTTTCTTGACATAACTTTTTTTCTTCAGTGCTGTCCACTGTCTAACTTGGAATGCACAGTTATGCCTTCCTCCAAAGTCTAATACATAACTCTAGAGCTATTAAGTGACTTCTGAGACCATGAGAAGACAACAACTTTCCTTAAGACAGAATAAACCAGCATAAAAAGCAAATGAGAGGATATCTATTTGGGAAGTTGTCATTGCTTTTGCACAGGAAAGGAAAACATATTCCAGTCTTTCTGTCTTTCAAGCTACTTTTTGGAAACTGTTTCAGAAAGACTTAAGTCCTGATGAGTAAACGCTCAGCTTTGTTAAATTGTTAATTTAAAAATTGGTAATCATTCTGACATAGGTTGCTACACATTCTTCTGATTAATGTAAAATACTATTGACTGTCAGATGCCTTATGCTTTTGAACAGGTCAGCAGGTCTTCTTGATCCAGGAATGCTTGTGAATATTCAGCAGCCTTTGATCAGGGATGATGGTACAGTCCTCCTAGCTGCTGACTCCAAGGTATTATTCTTTCAGTTAAGTTCTGACCATACATATTTATTTGTTCAGATTATTTTACCTATGCACGTAGACACAAATAATTCTTGCTGTTGAGAAGACAAGGTTGGGGTAAGTCTGAAGATCTGTATGAATGGAGATAATAAGCTGATCAACAGGAACATGATTTCTTTTCACGGACCTATTTCTGCAAAAGGTCAGCCACGAGTAGTTCCCCACATGATATGTCAGCCAGGCTAGGATTGATGATTACAATAGGATTTAGAGATCATGGTGAGCCATTGTTCTTCCTGTAGGTATTCAGGAGGGAAGGAAAAGGTGCATAAGGGAAAAAGAACACAAAGATTTAAAATGGGAAAAATTTAAGTATGATACATTGTCTATAATTTTGATCTACTAATATGGTTCTTCCTTTTTAGGCTGAAACAAGCCAGGGTGCTTTAGGAACACTAGCAAATGTTGTAACATCTCTTGCTAATCTCAGTGAGTCACTAAATAATGGAGATACTTCTGAAGTTCAACAAGAAGAGCAATCTGCAAGTGAGATTACACGGTATGCATTTATATTTGCATCTTATGTAGCAATTTGTGTTCTGTGTGGTGTATACTTAACACTCATTCATTGAAGTAATTTGGCATTGTGACACCAAACACAGTAGAGATTGCCCCCTACTTTGAAACAAAAAACAATTCTTTAGAAATCCAGGTTTGGCTGTTGTTCTTTTGTGAAGAACTGTGCCCTGTGTTATAAATGTAGTGTTCTGAAGCTAGACCAGATTTCATAGTCAGAACTAATA
Organism: Mycteria americana; assembly: GCF_035582795.1. NCBI lineage: Eukaryota > Metazoa > Chordata > Aves > Ciconiiformes > Ciconiidae > Mycteria > Mycteria americana. The sequence goes on from NC_134375.1 coordinate 9,696,217, forward strand.
AATGACTCATTTGTGATCTTGAGAGACTCTGAGAATAGTAACACTTTGGTACTGTTTTATTTGATAGGCTTGTTATATGGATGCTTCTCCTGCGCAATGCTCGTGCCCTTAGCCCTGCTCTTTAGGGGTCTATATTACTGCAGATTTCTTTTTGAGATTGTGCTACCATAATACCTGCTGGTAACGCAGGGAAAATGTAGTTAAACTGAGATTTAATAAACTTTTTTTTTTTAATGTTTAGAAAGAGTTTGAAGTCTGTGTTGTCTTTATTAATGAGAAAAATGGGAAAAAGGAACATGGAATCTTAAAATTTCCAGCAGAGCTTGAGATTTTTACGGTTGGGGTTTTTGTGTGGTTTTTTTTTGGGGGGGGGAGGGGGGGAATGGGTGGGTTGAAGGATAACATAAATTGGCAATATAGTGAAATAAGAAAAATACTTGGCCTCAAAACTGTCCATTGTTTCTCAAGTAGAAGATTTTTAAGAGGAGCTTAACTTCAGGCTCTTAAGTTGTTTATTTAAACTCTTCAAGTGAGTGAACTGATATTTAACAATACTTGACACTACAACTTTGACTTACGTCAACCTTGTACTCTTTCTTTAAAGCAGGGGAAAAAAAATCCAACACCCCCCCCCAACTTTTTGACAAAAATACTGGTAAAACAGCACTATACCATAATACTGTCCACTGGTATGAAATTGGAGCACAAAATTCTTCTTTAAATCTAAGCTCTGTTATCATAAGAAGGGAATTTACACTGCCTTATTTCAGCAATGGCCCAGCTACAGCTTAAGTGTAAAGGAGTGTGGGGACTAGTCTCTCTTACGTTACTGTCATAAGGTTTCTAAGGCTCTGTCTATACTGTGAGATCAGGAGTGTCTGGCCATATCTCATCTTAAGGGAAAGGAAATTCAGGCAGGTTGTATAGAAGAGGATCACACTATTCTCCACTGTTCCAAGAAATCGGACATTGAGGATAGGGACTGCAGGGTGTTCTCCAGAGCGCACGTGGTCTATAGTCCTCACATAATCTGTTAAACGTTCCGAAGTGAGGAGGAGGGGATAGTGAACAGTAAGCGCAAGAGACCCCTTTACTAGTACAAATACTAGCATAAAACTATTAGAGCAGGATTTACAGTAGTAAAAAGTTCCCCCCTTACAGGGGAGATCTTTTACCCGTAATAAATGGGCAGATCTATTCCTTTTATTGATGTCCGAACAGTACAGAGGGGCCAGGTGTAATGAAAAGTCTGACTTTGTGTCTTAGCATAAACAGTTCCTGTATATGTTACCTCTAAGTGGAAATGCTTTATAGTGTTTAATTTGAACACTATGAAATTTTTTAAGGTGTAAGGAAGCACTCTTTCACTGTTTATTACTTTTTTTTTCAGGGCATTTGATACTTTGGCTAAAGCACTTAATACCACAGATGGTACAGCAGCTCATAACTTGGCAGATGGTATGGATCCTACAGGAGGAGGGAATATTCATGTAATCAGTAGAGATCAATCAACACCAATTATTGAAGTGGAAGGACCCCTACTTACAGATACACATGTCACATTTAAGGTATGTGCTTCTTTAAATGTCTTACTAAACAAAGTAACAATTAAGACATAACCCAAAATTAGTTGACTGTGTTTTCTTTATTCTTATATTTAATTTTGGCAATATAATCTAGGATAACATCTGCTGTTACAAAGCTTCTAATACAATTTTCACTCTTGCATGCTGTATCTAAAGACTATAGGTGTTATTTCATAAGACCTTTTCATAGACAGAAGGATGCTTTAAAATTTATTTCACTTTCCAGTGCTGTTGATAATCACTTTCCATATCATCCATATAGTATGATGTCTTGCTTAATTCATTTATAATTCTAGATAGTGTAAAACTTCCATCTAAAAGGCCCCTTCATATAAAGAGAGATTACAGTGCCTTCTTGATGCTTATGGTTAGACCACTGAAAAAGGTCTTGCATTTTAGAGATGCTTCAGCTTCAATTGAATACAGACACACACGTGTTGATAAACAGTGTGCGAGAAACAGTAAGGATGTTCATCTTGCCGTAATCAAATTGCACTGTTTCAAGAAATACAAAGATCATTACTGAAATAAGTAATACTTAATGTAGTCAAAATTTGATCATAACCTGCTTATTCCCATTAATGGTGTTTTGTGATTGTAGATTCCTATTGCATGACTTTCCCATTTTAGATATTTAGATTTTAGGTTTTATTTTGCTTCTTTTTAAAAAGTTTTAAAAGATCTTTCATAGCACTGTGATGCTAGCCAACACTCCACAGAGCAATGACATTTATAGATTTATTATTAAATGAATATTAAAACATTTTAAAAGGAAACATTTGAACTCTCTCCCACATAATTTGTCTCCTATTCCCATTTTGCATTCCTTGCCAGTAGTAATGAGTTATTTAGTACAGTTTTCCTTTTGCAATTTCTTGTCACACAGTTGCTTATGACAGACTATGAGAGTAGTTTGAATGTTTTCACTGGTTATTTCATTGATAATAAAAATTGATTTATGTCTAAACTGTATATATTGTACTGTACTTTTATTTTTTGCAGCTGACAATGCCCAGTCCAATGCCGGAGTACCTTAACGTACACTACATCTGTGAGTCAGCATCACGACTACTCTTCCTCTCTATGCACTGGGCTAGGTCCATACCTGCATTTCAAGCTCTGGGGTAAATGGACATACTCTGTTGAACAGTTTGCTTTCTAATGAATTTAAGCACTGATCTGAACACTTCTCAGCTATTTTGAATTTTTAAATGATGATATTGTTTAATTTTTAATGAATTCTTTAAAATGTGTGAAGACTATGCAATATTCTCCTTTTTGAAGAATAAAATAGAAGATGGCAGAGGAAGGGATAACTACAATATCTGATATTACTGCGGTTACAGAAGCTAAAGCCGAATCAAAAGCAAGCATTTAATTTGTAGAAATATATCTTGGTAAAGAACTGGTGAGCACCATTTTACAGATAACCTGAAATGGTTTCCTGTAGTTGGCCTATAACTTCTTTTTGCTTTTTTAAATACTTGTAATATGCTAATATATGCCTCTTAGTAAAGTGGTTTGCAATACATTAATCCTTATTATTAATTGTTATAATTAACATAATTACACATAGGGTAATACCAACCTGATATGAAAACGACCTACAGTTGTTTGATTTTCTGTTGTTTATAGGCAGGACTGTAATACAAGCCTTGTGCGTGCCTGCTGGAATGAGCTGTTTACCTTAGGCCTGGCACAGTGTGCACAGGTGATGAGTCTGTCTACTATCCTAGCAGCTATTGTCAACCATCTCCAGAACAGCATACAGGAAGGTATGTTTTCAGTGTGTGATTCCTACACATGTTCAGTCCCGTCAACACTACAGAGACATTTGTATAACATTTCTCATGAGGTGTTTCCTAATTGGTGGCAGAATTGTTCCCCAGGATCCAGGGGAAGAAGCCTTCTATTGCATAATTACCTTTCCTCTGGTGATCTACAGCTTTTGTTGCAGTAACCTCACAGAGATCTCTGTGGGATAGAAGCGTCCATAGAAGAAATGGGGATAAGGCTGGCGGACGTATTCTCCTGTCTTCTACATCTGGCTGGCAGTATAGAGAAAGACAAGTACATCCTGAAGTTGGGTGTGCTCACAAGAGCTTTCTTCCCATCCAGATGTAATTTTTTTTCCTCTTAGAATAATGATGTCTTCTTCCAAACCACACCTGAATGTTTTCCTTCCAGACCTTTCCTTCTCCTCTTTGCAGTGTAAAACTATAGCATTTTCCAAGTATCACAAGAATATTCTTGCAAGTATAATGGTTTTGGATACTGCTATAATGCAGGCATGATTAATGTATTTCGAAGTACCCTCTGAAGCTTTAAACAACCTATTTTCTTGACACTCTTAAGAAGATTTATGTAATTTTATTTTTTAATTCAGTGTTGGCCTGTTGATAATGATGACTATATCTAGAATGGATGATAATCTGTTATGGTTGAGTTTTCTTCATTCTTTTCTTTCAGGATGCTCCCAATCAATACAATTGATTAGCGTGAGAATAACATTCCATTTTTAATAGGAGGAAAAAAACAATACTAGCAGCTTTAAAGTCTGCAAACACAGCATGTTACATGAAAGCTAGCTTAAATTTAAATGCAAGTTAAAAGTAGTTACAGAATACTATTTGGTACCAATTTATTTGATTATTTTTGTGGTGCCATTATTGTGCACGCAGCAAAAATTGGAAAATAGGCTTTTACTGAGGAGAGTAAAACCTGACTGTAGGACTATAAAATGTACAAAAGTAGATAATCTGAAAAAAAAAAACGTTTAATATCTTCAGTCCTAGTAAAGTGCACTTGTTTTCATCTACTTTATTAGCTTCATTATGATAAAGTAAATTAGACAGAAGTTTGATTCTTAAATGGATAGTATGCTTTCATAATGAATACAGTTCTCCAGTTTTTTTCTTTTTTTTCTCGTAATTTAAGAGAGCCTGGACAGCCCTCAAAATACAGCAAGCTAATGCTCCTTTCCTGCACAGAGAGAGAGGCGAGAGTTTAAAAGACCAACAGGGAAACGTCCACCTTGTATGTTCTGCACAGAGTTAGGCTTTTAATTGTATCTCTGTCAGAATAAGTAGAGCTGTCTATTCCATCTACAGTCCAGGCAATGAGTTTGTGCAGGAGTAAGTGGTGGGGCTATTACATCCTTAAGCTGGCTCCACTTCTGTTCCCATGTCTCAAAAAAGGAAAAAATAAATTTGTTGTACAACCTGTACTTCCAGTCATACCATGTTACCTGAGACTGGCCAAGAAAAGAGGATGATTTGTTTTATTATGATTTGTTGATGATTTATTTTATTTATCTATTCTGCAAAGTTATCATATTATATTGTGTATTACAACTTTAAAATTCAAAACAAAGTGAAGAAATTTCAGAACTTTATCTAGGAAGCATATTAGTGATGAGGCTATTTGGAAACTTTGGAATTCAAGTTCACTTTTCCTGAGTGTTTCTGCACCATCATTTCCCGCTTAATACAGAAATAAAAACATTACATCATGTCTATCTTGATCCATTGTGAATAACTAACAACTCATATCACAACTCATGTATTTTAGAAACGTAGATTATGCTTTCATTCTTATTTCAAGACATCGTGCAAAAAATGTTTCTTCTGTTCAATCTTTTTATTGCGGCTTCAGAAAATATGTAAAATAATCTACATCAAAGATTCAGTTTAAGGTACACAGGTCTAAGCAATCATATACACTATTAGCTGAATAGACAAAGGTCAAATATTTAAGTTATAATTATATGAAATATTAGCATTAGAGATCATGACTGGAATAAAATTATTCTAATGTGTTTCTGAAGAAAAAGTTTTATCCCTTGTGAATTGACTTTTCACTCTAAGTTTGATAACAGTAACTACATATTCAAAGATTTGTCTTAATGTAATCTCTAAGGTTTTCATTCTTTGACTAGTCTGCAGATACGCAGTCAGAGATAAGGTATATTTACCAAAACAGAAATTTCTCCCTCCCTAGCTGAGCAGCTAATACCACTCAATTGTAACTTACCCACAAATAATATATGATTTTTTTTTTAAATCAACATTTTAAGAAAGAATATGAAGCCAACATAAGCAACGTGATGTTTCAAATGATGGAAGAATCTGCATACATGTATTTGAGTGAATTTACCCCATCGGAAAGAAAAAAGACTATTTACCACAGTAAATGAAAAATTCACTTCTAAAAGTACAGATAGAGGAAAAAGTAGCACTGTCATTACTGCTCTTGCATTCACTTCTGGAAAAGCTAACTCAATGCTGTTTTAATTTAAAATTACGATTGCATGATAGCATTTGTTTTGTGCTCCCTGTTCGTTCCCAGAATCACTCTAGCCATTTGTAGAATAATTCACCATAATTTGAGAGTCTCTGCTCAGAACAGTACATCACTGGAATAAGATTGGTGTTGCAGATTATGCTGTATTGGCAAAATTATGCAAAAGAGTTAACATTGTTTGCTATCCCTGTGTCTCACTCATCTTTATAAATCTTCACTCCCGTAATCATTCAGGCCATCCTTATATGTTAAGTGGTTTTAAGATAGCAAATGACACAAAAGACTTTAAAATGTCACTTACCCTTGTTTTATAAAAGGATATTGGTTAATATATCAGATGTACTTGAGCTCACATGAAATAGTAAGCAATATCTTTTTGTAGATAAACTTTCTGGAGACAGAATAAAGCAAGTCATGGAACACATCTGGAAACTTCAGGAGTTCTGTAACAGCATGGCCAAGCTTGATATTGATGGATATGAATATGCATACCTTAAAGCTATAGTCCTCTTTAGTCCTGGTAAGGAATTTAGTAACCATATCTTTTTAAATAATAAGCATTCATATGTCAATGTTTTAGCAGTTTTTTTAATGAGACTAATGTGTTGAGATGAGACTGATCTGTTAAGCTGCAGAAAAAATGATTGTTCTATAATGATTTATCACAAACAATATGTGTTTTAAAAATAACTTTGGAGGAACATATCCATGTTATTTACAGTTCAAATATATCAGGTATTTCCTGTACACCCACCTTATAAGATTAGACTCTCAATTATCTTCAGCTGAGAATCTATGAGGAATAAGTTATCTGGGATGTGTACTAGCAATATTAGTGAAGTAAATGGCAGGAAGAATTAGATGAAATACATTCTCACAGTGACAAAAAGAAATTGGCTTCAATTTTAATATTTTTAATATAAGAGGGATCGCTGAAATATGAGCAGAAATACCACTGTGTTTTACATGGAAATTCCACAAAATCTCCAAAACTAAATGTAAACAGGCTGTCTTCCATTTGTTACCAAAAAAATGACAGCAGACAACTAAAGCATGATCAACAGTGTTTATGAGATAGGAGGATTTACTCAAAGAAGACACTTGAGATTTTCTGGAATGATAAGGTAAGGACATTAAAGAAATAGGAAGTGACAGTCTCTTCACCAAAAGTGAAGAAACGTTCCTAGGACACAGAAATGTTAATTTAAAACTGCCGACAGCCCGAGTGAAAGGGAAACTCTTGCTCAGAAATGTAAATTATTTACTTTAATTCAAAGGTGTTTACCACTTTGAATTTAACAAAATACAAAGAAAAGGAGTATCTTATTATCAAGGGTTTGGGGTTTTTTTTTTGCATTCATATTCTTTTTCTCTTTGTAATAAAATTTACTTTAATTATAAGATACCGGTGTCCTGAAATTTGCTTTTGAAGTTTTTTTGCAGATTGTACCATTAGGGTTAGGTTTATTAGGGTTTTTATTCAAGTTGGAGGAGCAAGAAACTCTCCAAACTCAAGCTAGCTGTGTCCCGTTTCAAGGGAAGAGCGGTTGGAACACAACGCTGAAGATATTTGGGCATAGTCCGATATGTGGTATTTTCTTTTTTTTCTGATTGTGTGACTGTCTTTGAGAGCTGAGCCAGCTGGAATTAAAACGTGAGACAGACTCGGGAAGGTCAAGAAATGGATCTGTCAAGAAAACAACCCTAGATACTGCTCAGTCAGCATAGTCAAAATCACAGAGGCAAACACATTTAAAAAAGCAAGGTTAGAAGCATAAACTAGGAGTGTCATTGCCTGGTACATACCTACAGCCTTAATCTTTTTCCACTTTCTTGTGGATACACACTGCTATAGAGAGAAAAGTGAGCAAGCTAATTCTGAAGCCAGGAAGCAAATGTTCAATTGAGTGGTTTCCTTTATACAGCTAACATGTTAAACATCACAATACAAGAGAAATATTTAAATGAAATTAAATGCGAGAATCTTTACATATATTTCACAATGTATAGGGAAACAATCGACATACAGAAATGTTTTGTTTCTTTAGATCACCCTGGTCTGACCAGTTCAACCCAAATAGAAAAATTCCAGGAGAAGGCACAGATGGAATTGCAGGACTATGTACAAAAAACCTATCCAGAAGATACTTATAGGTATTTATTGTCTATAGTACCCAAAGTAATGTTGTGGGCTGTAGCTGGCAAAAGTACAAAATAACATCACTGATGTAAAAATTTCCTTTTTGACATCTGTTCTTTTTTGCCTATGGATGAGAAAGAACTAGAACCTTGTTCATAAAAGCAAGCAGGTTTGTTTAAAGATAGGTAGAAGCAAGAATAGCTGTCTAGCTTCTTCCACGTAAATTAAACTCGAGTACTTTCTTTTATGTTTGTTGAGGGGTTGGGGTTTTTTTTGAGTCTCATTGCCATGTTTAAAAAAGTAAACAGACTTACTTTATTAGAAGTCTCAAGAATAACTGCCTCAACTGCCTCGAACTTCTTTAATTCAAACTGCCTCCTTTTTCAAGTTAAGTTGTCAAAGAGGCTTTGAGATAATAAAAGGTGATTATCATCCTTTAAATGTTTGTCAAATTACATATGCAGAAAAGTATTAAAACTGTCAGTTTATAAACCTTGGAACAATAAGGATTACATGTGGGGAACAGTAACCAACTCCTAAGCTTCTGTTTATAAGAAATTCCCATGTCCTACTGATTTTTCTCCTTTGTTTTTTTTTAAATTTCTAAGGACTTCTCTTTGAAAGTATCTAACTTGTTTTTTCACCTCTCAACTGTTCCTGTTTCTTACTTGCTAGAAGTAATTATCCTATTTTCTAATAATCTCCATCAAAACTATTTTAAATTTCATCAACACAATGATTCTCTGCACTACAAGGGAAATTCTAACTTCTGTCTAGCAATATATCCTAGAGCATATTCTCTTTTACTGTGAAAGGTAGCCCAATGTAAAGACGCATGCAATCCCATACATTTAAGCAAGGTCTGAGGGTAGTGTAACTTAAAAAAAAAAAAAAAAGCTTGTAAAAGAGAGAGCTTCTCCTATCTCAGAAAGTGGTTTCTGCACTTATCTTATAGCGTTAACATTGTATGGGGCAACAGAAAGGGCATCAGTATTCCCAGTTAGGTGCAGTGAAGATGGGATTCTCTACTTCAGAAATATCCTCAAATCCCACATTCTTCTTCTGTATACAATTCAGTTATTCTGGTTTGATGCATGAGAGATGGATATCTGCCATAAAAAGAAATAGAGAATTTTTTCCATATACTTACTTCTCTTAATAGTGGCTCAAGGAAGAAAATCAGAGTTACATTTCCCAAACAATGTCCTGTATTTTAATTGATATTGTCTATATCCCTATGCTCACTGATAGATAGGTTTAGAGTACAAATCTGATTATTTCTGAGCAACTGAATGCTGGCACAAATTGAGATAGAGGCACAAGTGTTATAATTTTCACAAAAACAGCAGCATAACTTGGATCTTTTTGCAATTTTCCCCTAAAGTTTACAAGATATGGTATATTAGCAGAACAGACCTTATATATTTTCTCCATAGATATTCAAGCATTTTCCAGAGGCCTGTGTTCAGTGCTGCCTAAGATTTGCTGTTACGTGGCTCTGGTTCAGGAAATTTATTTATTTTGGCATTTTTGATGTACATCTGCCATACAAACACAGCAGATACGCTTTCATCACTGTCCTAAATTTCAAATGCATTGAAAGTCTGGAAATTCAATACAATCACTTCATTATATTGGATGTCTGCTACCATCCTGGTACCTAAAAAACCCACAGCATTTGGCAATATGTATGAGTAACAGCACATCCCTGCAAATTCCTTTTCTCATCAGAAGCAATTCTCTTACTTCCTTTTATACCTATCCAGTCCCATTCTTGCTATCTAGTTTGTCATTAAGTTGCTAGGCAACTGAGGACTATGCTGTTTATGGTTTAAATTTTAATTAAGCATTTTACTCTTAAAATTGTGCAAATGTTCTCACTAGTCAGTATGTATATTATTAGTCTCGGCATTGTCCTGAACTATGAAGTGCTTCCAGAGGTGGGAATTTCAAAAGCAGACCAGGAGAATTGTGTGTTTGTACATACACATTGTGTCTACAAAGGGCATTATCATGTCCTTTCCATTGGAAAACCACAAAGGAAGATGGTGGCTTTTCATTTCACTTGCAGGATAGAAAAGTACCATTCTTTTTATGGTAGCTCAATTAGCTTTAATTGCCTCTTTACTCCCATTCATGAATTATGGTAATAATAAAAGCAGATCCAGCTCTTTAGCCACACAGTATTTTAAACTGTATTATATGTATTTATAATCCACTGAACTTCTTTTTCAGGCTAGCCCGGATTCTAGTTCGCCTGCCAGCACTTAGGCTGATGAGCTCTAGCATTACCGAGGAACTATTTTTTACTGGTCTCATTGGAAATGTTCCCATTGACAGCATAATCCCCTACATTCTCAAAATGGAAACAGCAGAATATAATGGTCAAATAACTGGCACGTCTGCATAGTGGGAACAACACAATTTGATGGATCGAAGTAATTTTCGTAAAAGCATACAATTACGAAGTTAAAAGAATAGCATTTTGGTATGTACAAATATTTCCAACTTGTTATCAGTTTCCTGTCAGATTTCTCCTTGTCTGTTTGCTGATGTTGACAAAGTTTAAGCAGATATTAAAAGACCTGCTATAGGACCTTTTCTGCCACAAGGAATATTTTTGATGCCTTTCATTTAAAAGGCTATAGATTACTGAACATACTTTTCACATGCTTTGTATTTAGAAATTATCAGTGGTTAAAAATAGAGTTTTATAATACCAGAGATTAGTAATAAAATTACTTTAAAAGTAAAAAGAACAGTATGTATATATTTAAAAATATCCTTGGAATTAATATCTAATAAATGCCAGGGTATAACACTAGCACTTTGTAAGCACTTCTTGTCAAAGCGACGTCATCAACATCCTGCTTATGAGTATGGAAAACGACAAAAATTGCGTTATGTCCTTAGTCAAAATGCTAGTGATTTCTGTGAAAATGTAGAATGCTACAGGAGACAATCATTTATTCTACAAAAAGTCATTTGCTCTTATGTTATGCATGAAATATTAATGTGGATTCTTAAATCAGATATCCACATTATATGAAACTATACTTTGTTAAATTAGTGCAGTTGTAATTCACAGTACGATGCAGTCATAGTGACTATTACGTGCTACAGGAATTACCCAAACTAGGAGAAAAAATGTGTTTCTTGCCACAGTAATGATTAAATATTCAGGTTCCTTAAAGTTTCTATTCAGACCAACACAGTCATGACAAATGTTACTCTAATAGGAAGCCTTTTGATTGTGGGGATAATCAGTCATTAACTGGAAGAACAGTCATTTTCAAGTAGAGCTGTGTGTGATGCTCTTTGAGTATGCTCTTTGTATTTCCAAATTTACTCCTTCTCTCTGTACTCCTAAACACCCTCATTATCCAGCCAAAGGTACAATTTGAAAACTGAAATGTGTAGAACCTCTGGCTGTTGGCAAGAGTATATTACAAAGCTCTCTTACTTTATTTCTCCCCCCCTCCCTCCCCTTCCCTGACTGATCACCCCCAATTTTGCAGTGCTCTCAACCTTCCTTTGACTCCGTTTGAAAGTGAAATAGAGTTAGAATTTACATTCAGTCATGTACAATTGCAGTTAATGACTGATATACCGTTGAGTTATATAATTAACTACTTTTTAATTGCCTAGAGTGATGAGCCATCAACATGTTTTCTAGTATTGGCCATTAGCTGCTAGCATTGCTTTCATTTTAGTATAATTTATTATTATTGATATTAAATATTTTAAACAATCAAAGTTTAAAAAAAAGTCATGGCAATTAATACCTTCATCTGATCCTGGCTCATTAGATGCATCAGTTATTTTAATTATTTATATGGTAGAGGCATTTTCTACTTGTGTATTTTTACATGACAAAAATCTAATGATAAGTTCAGCACTTTTGTTTTTCTTCTGTTATTGACATTTATTTAGGAATACCAACGAGGTTGGTGTTTGTGTCTTTTAAGGGTCTGAATTGTAGCCAAAAGACCTTAATCAGCTCTAGATGAGGCTTCTGATATAATAAAAAGTCTTGATCTGGTATACTTCATTCTCATTAGGAGGCTCATGTTTGTAGCACTCATTGTGACACGGAAGGCTATTTAATTTTAGCTTCTGGATGCATTAAAGTCTTCTACAGTTACCATTGTTACAGCATTCAGAATCTTCTTTTCTCAAAAGGGTGTTACAAAGAGTCCAATATACATGCAGAGATTTGTAATATTGCACTTTCATTTCTCTCGGCTTTATAGCAAATGAAATTGTCATATTTTTAATGTGATGGAAGGTCTGCACTCTGAATGTTAAGTCAACTGGAATGCAGAATTTTGTACTAGCTGTTTTATTGCAATGTAACTTCTTGTGTGATTGTCAGCACTTCCGATGCAAAGTCCCTGTTTTAAGGGTATACAACTTAAAATTTTAATTGTGACATTAACAACATCAGAAGAAGTAGCTTCCTTGGAAAGAGTTGTGGCCGTTTTTGTTAAAATTTAAAATTTTATCGGGTTATGTCATTGTTGTTCTAAAAGCAGTATGCATTGAACTGTTGTGATATTTTTCATTGCGAAAAAGATGATCCAGTTTATTTTGGTTTCAGTATTTTGTAAAAATCATTTAAGCATATAAGTAAGCATTGTTAATGACAAGTGAAATATTCCTTAGCACAAAAACTAGCCATTGGAATATTTTTTTCCCAAACTTGAATACACACCAGCTGGCTTTTTCATGACAAACGTAATTTCAACTTCCAATTTTTCAAGTAAAAGGGCCCCATTTTCTGTGCAAAAATTTGTTTTCCTAATTTGTCTTACTTGTGCTGTGAGCATTACAGTTCAGGAAACAAAATAAAGCCACTACAGTTTTTTGGGAACAGAGGGATTGCATGAAATAAAACTTAAAATGTATGCATTGTGTTACATTTGTAAATCAAAATGGTAAATATCATGCAGCTCTGTTTACAAATTAACTATACTCCCTACAAATGCAGGGCCACATAATGCTATCCTTGATCTATCTCTGGTAGTTACTTACTCTGCAAATAGTTCCCTGGACTTTAGGGATAAAATATTAATTTGTGTAAATGAAGTAATAACAATGCAATCCACATCTAGGGTTTATTTATTGTGCATGCATTAATAGATGAAATGAAGCAGTTCCATACTTAAGATTCTGGTATCACCACCTAACAGCTATAAAGTCTCTCTTTGTATAACATCATCAGCATGATTTGTTGCCTTGCATTAGTCAGAACCAAGCTAATTTAGTCTTTATGCCATTAACAAAAAGTATTTTCTATTTTGATTCGAAGACTAACACTTTGGATTGTAGAAATTTGGATGGCAGATGGTAGATCCTAGAGCTTAAGAAATATTCAGAATCTAAAATGTTTTGCATATTTGAATATTAGCTATAAATAATAAGATAGATGTGATGAATAACCTAACACTTCTTTCTCACACGCTGCTCAAGGGCTGTCATAAAAATGAGCCAAAGATTTGGCATATCATGGAGACACACTGAAAGGAATCACTTAAAACACTGCCATATGAAACTATAAACCATCTTCTCCATTGCAATAGGGCTCCTTTGTGCTAAATTTCAGGTGTAATCACAGAATCACAGAATCACAGAATCACAGAATCATATAGGTTGGAAAAGACCTTTAAGATCATCGAGTCCAACCATAAACCTAACACTGCCAAAAACCATCACTACACCATGTCTCTAAGTACCTCATCCAAACGTCCTTTAAATACCTCCAGGGATGGCGACTCAACCACTTCCCTGGGCAGTCTGTTCCAATGCTTGATAACCCTCTCGGTGAAGAAAAATTTCCTAATATCCAGTCTAAACCTCCCCTGGCGCAACTTGAGGCCATTTCCTCTTGTCCTATCACTTGTTACCTGGGAGAAGAGACCAACCCCCACCTCTCTACAACCTCCTTTCAGGTAGTTGTAGAGAGCGATGAGGTCTCCCCTCAGCCTCCTTTTCTCCAGGCTAAACAGTCCCAGCTCCCTCAGCCGCTCCTCATAAGACTTCTGCTCCAGACCCTTCACCAGCTTCGTTGCCCTTCTCTGTACGCGCTCCAGTACCTCAATATCCCTCTTGTAGTGGGGGGCCCAAAACTGAACACAGTATTCGAGGTGCGGCCTCACCAGTGCCGAGTACAGGGGCACAATCACTTCCCTAGTCCTGCTGGCCACGCTATTTTTGATACAGGCCAGGATGCCATTGGCCTTCTTGGCCGCCTGGGCACACTGCTGGCTCATATTCAGGCGGCTGTCAACCAACACCCCCAGGTCCTTCTCTGCCAGGCAGCTTTCCAGCCACTCTTCCCCAAGCCTGTAGCGTTGCATGGGGTTGCTGTGGCCCAAGTGCAGGACCTTGCACTTGGCCTTGTTAAACCTCATACAATTCACCCCAGCCCATCGATCCAGCCTGTCCAGGTCCCTCTGCAGAGCCTGCCTACCCTCCAGCAGATCAACACTCCCACACAACTTGGTGTCGTCTGCAAACTTACTGAGAGTGCACTCGATCCCTTCGTCCAGATCATTGATAAAGATGTTAAACAGAACTGGCCCCAACACCGAGCCCTGGGGAACACCGCTTGTGACCGGCCGCCAACCGGAGTAAACTCCATTCACCACCACTCTCTGGGCCCGGCCGTCCAGCCAGTTCTTTACCCAGCGAAGAGTACACCCGTCCAAGCCATGAGCAGCCAGTTTCTCCAGGAGAATGCCGTGGGAAACCGTGTCAAAGGCTTTACTGAAGTCTAGATAGACAACATCCACAGACTTCCCCTCATCCACTAGGCGGGTCACCTTATCATAGAAGGAGATCAGGTTGGTCAAGCAGGACCTGCCTTTCCTGAACCCATGCTGGCTGGGCCTGATCCCCTGGTTATTCTCTACATGCCGTGTGATAGCACTCAGGATGATCTGCTCCATCAGCTTCCCCGGCACCGAGGTCAGGCTGACAGGCCTGTAGTTCCCCGGGTCATCCTTCCGGCCCTTCTTGAAGATGGGTGTCACATTCGCTAATCTCCAGTCAGCAGGGACTTCCCCAGTTAGCCAGGACTGCTGGTAAATGATGGAAAGGGGCTTGGTGAGCACATCTGCCAGCTCCTTCAACACTCTCGGGTGGATCTCATCAGGCCCCATAGACTTGTGAGTGTCTAAGTGGTGCAGCAGGTCACTCACCATTTCCCCCTGGATAATGGGGGCTCCAGTCTGGTCCCCATCCCTATCTTCCAACTCCAGGGGCTGGGTACCCATAGAACATTCGGCCCTGCTAATAAAGACTGAGGCAAAGAAGGCATTAAGTACCTCAGCCTTTTCCTCATCCTTGGTCACTGTGTTTCCTCCCACATCTACTAGGGGCTGGAGATTCTCCTTAGCTCTCCTTTTGCTGCTAATGTATTTGAAGAAGTGTTTTTTGTTGTCTTTTATAGCAGCAGCCAGACTGAGCTCTAGCTCAGCTTTGGCCCTTCTAGTTTTCTCCCTGCACAGCCTCGCTACACCCCTGTAGTCCTCCTGAGTTGCCCGCCCCTTCTTCCAGAATCATAGAATCACAGACTGGTTGAGGCTGGAAGGGACCTCTGGAGGTCATCTGGTCCAACCCCCTGCTCAGACAGGACCACCTAGAGCCAACTGCCCAGGACCATGTCCAGGCGGCTTTTGAATATCTCCAAGGATGGAGACTCCACAACCTCCCTGGGCAACCTGTGCCAGTGCTCAGTCACCCTCAGGGTGAAAAAGTGTCTCCTGGTGTTTGAGGGAACCTCCTGTGTTTCAGTTTGTGCCCATTGCCTCTGGTCCCGGCTCTGGGCACCACTGAGAAGAGCCTGGCTCCATCTTCTTTGCAGCCTCCCTTCAGGTATTTATACACATTGAGGAGATCCTCCCTGAGCCTTCTCTTCTCCAGGCTGAACAGTCCCAGCTGGCTCAGCCTTTCCTCACAGGAGAGATGTTCCCATCCCATCATCATCTTCGTGGCCCTTTGTTGGACTCTCTCCAGTATGTCCATGCCTCTCTTGTACTGGGGAGCCCAGGCTGGACACAGCACTCCAGGTGTGGCCTCACCAGTGCCGAGCAGAGGGGAAGGATCCCCTCCCTCGACCTGCTGGCAACGCTTCGCCTCATGCAGGCCAGGATACCATTAGCCTTCATTGCGGCAAGGGGAGGTTGCTGGCTCCTGTTCAACTTGGTGTCCACCAGGACCCCCAGTTTCTTTTCTGCCAAGCTGCTTTCCAGCTGGGTGGTCCCCAGCATGTATTGGTGCCTGGGGTTGTTCCTCCCCGGGGGCAGGACTTTGTGCTTCCCCTTTTTGAACTTTCATGAGGTTCCTGTCGCCCCATTTCTCCAGCCTGTCGAGGTCCCTCTCAATGGCAGTGCAACTCTCTGCTGTATCAAGCAGTGAAGCTGCTAATGCTATCAGTGATCTAGGTGTAATCTAGCAGTGAAGCTATTTTAGCCCATTCAAAGAAAGCTTTTTCTTTTCCTTGTATGTCCATCAACAGAAGATAGATGTTCAAGAGGCACAGAACTGATGAAGGGATTCTTTCTGCCAACAGTTTAGGTGTTGCTTGGTAGCAATAGGAAAAGGCACATCTAAGGAAAATGGGCCTCACAAAGTTGTTCTTGCTCCATGTTAACCTTTGACATTATTTTCAGCCTCTTCTTGGTGATTGGGCTTTCAGGCCACTCTAACATAACGAAGGTAGAACAACGTACACAGTACAGCTGCAGACTCAAGCAAGTTTTAACCTATCTGCAGAAAATACTACAAGCCTGATGTAGTTCTTGTCATTTCTGAGGTTTGTTCCATCCTCCCTGCCAGTAACTGGAAGATGGTAACAGGCTAATCTTATGACCTTTACTTTTAAATCAGTTTCATTTTGTGTCTTCTTTGCAAGTGCAAACTTTTGCTTATGAATATGGGACAGGAGAGTTTTTTATTATTGTAACAATTATTGAAAAACTATTTCTTGATTTTTAAGTATGGAAATAGCTTGTTTTCATAAAGGCCAAATTTCAATGCCAAACTTGTGTTTACAGAACTAGGGGTCAAAGGATCACAGTCTGAAAATGATTCTAAGAAAAGTGACATCTCAGTGAAGCTCTACTTAGTGCCTAAAATTCACTCTCTCCAGAACTTTCAAGGTCCTGTTTCTGCTGCTCTTGAAAATATTTTAACTTGGTAGAAATACAGTGATAAACTATCTGATTAGATCTATCTGAACTTGAGTACATGTCTATATTGGTAACAATTAATTCAGACAAATGTTAGAATTCTGTGCTGACTGAAACTAGGGCATGCAAGGAGTGATAATGAGGCAGTAATGTCCATTCTCCATGTGCTTCATTTGTTTTCAAACTCATTTGAGAAGGAACTGGATTTGAATCTTGTAGAGAAAAAGAACAATGATCAATAACGGTGTAGGAGCATTTTGGGTTACCTTTGTAATAATGACTTTTATTGCATTTGTAACAAGGGCAAGAAGGTATACTACTTTTCTTCCCTTAATTTACTTACATTGGACTAAAGAGACACAAAACTAAGACCATGTGCAAAAGTCATCTTTCTCTGCCTATTTACATTGCTTGTAAATTAGATACAATGCTTTTGGTGCCAGTGGAGTTACTCTGGCATGAAACTGGTATAAGAGGAAAAAATAATCTCCAAGGAGAGATCCTTGAAGGAGATCATACAAGCCTTTATTTTAGCTGCCTTAAAATGCTAGATTATTAAGGAGGCTTAGTTTTCAGAGCACTCTGAGGCAAGAAACTATTGTTGGTCACCACTGATTACTTGGTATCATTTACCAAGTCTCTTTTTACCATCATCTGAAGCACTTGGCCCTCGGGGCAGCCATAGTGCCTCCAGTGAATAGCACTGACTCAAGATTTCTGTGCTAAATACAGCTGGTTCTGCATTATCATTACAGTACCCTTTGGCACAGGGCCTATTTTGAGGTGTGATAGGGAACAAGTCAGGGCTGAACTTCCAGGTGAAACCAGTTTCCTGACTGTGTTTCTTCTTTGGCAGAGACTGTAAAACACTTCAGTGTTTTCATTTTTGTGTATAGTACACAGGACTTTCACAGATTCCTGAATGATTTCATCCACGATGCTGAAGATGTCAGTACATTTTCCTGCCCATTAAAATTAAGAGTGTAGTTAGGATTCTTCCCTGATTACCTGCTGTTTAATTAGTAAGAGATTATTTTAAAAAGCACCAAATAGCATGAGTAGCAAGGGTATCAGGAATACGGTTTGGCCAGGAAAAGGGAACTGGAAATTATCGGGCTGAGGATACTGCCAAAGAAGCAGTGATCAAAGCAGCTTTCTGCACTGACAGCACCAGTCAAGGGGCCCTGTTTGGATTGGGTGGTGTGAACAGTAGAACTGGCAGGTCAATCAGACATAAACAGGTGCACCAGCAAATACCTACAGGATGATATCACCCTGAAAATAATAGTAATTAAAAAAATTAAAATGTTGTTTTTCCATTTGAAATCCCTCTCCTCTCCTTCGGTTACTCTTTAGAGTGCAAAAGCAGGGTAGGTTGGATCTTTTTCATCTACTCTTGCCCATAAGAGAAACGGCAGAAATACCAGGCAAACAACAAGTAAGTTCCCATCTGTCCCAGTAGTTTGCCACACTTGCCGTACAACCGAACAGCTGCTGCGGGGGTTTGCTCTGATGATAAGCATGGGCCTGCTGTGAGAGCAGCTCACAACATCTGTGCTCCTAATGCCTCTGTATATCCAGGGAGAATCAAGAGAATAAGGCCATGTTCACTCTGTAGAGGAGAGTAAGGGGCAGAGGAAGGACAAATTGCCAGCATCCACTGGATCTTGAATGAAAATTAGTTTAAAATTAGTTTAAAAGAAAATTAGTTTAAAAAACAGCTTTATATGAGAAATTACCAAGAGGGCATGGCAAAGGGGAGAAAATGAAAACATTTACTTTTTGCACCTTTTAATTCTAAAGTTTCTGAATCATTTTAACAGTAAATTCTCCTGAACTAAGTTCAGGCTTATTGTTTGATGAAAAATGCCATAACCCCTCTTGTTAGATAATGCCACAACCCTACTTCTGCTGCAATCAATGTTATCAACATTATATGGGAAATTATTTGTGCAAAAAAAATTGGAACATTATTTATACTGAGGTTGCTAGTTAAGGTAAAATTCTTCATAAAGTTTAAATGCTCCAAGTCTAAATATATTAGACTTGGAAAACATCAAACCCCAGAGTTACCTTATTACTGAGCTTTTTGTTGTGAAGTCATGCTAAGTTCATCACAGATAATACTGTCATAATATTCCATAATTCTCACAGCCTGTTTTATCCTCTGAGTTACATGAATGCTTTGAAAATGGCTTATTATTGTTAAATTCATGCCTGTCTTCCTTCTTTTTAAAGGGTTTGATAGATTTTTACACATCTTTATTTTGTGCCTCCCACCATTGTGCATTTCTGCATGTTCAACTCTCAAACTCACTTGAGCAGCTAATGCATATGTACATAGTTGTATGTATGTGTGTATGAATGTATATGTTTATACCTATCTGTCTAAATATATTATGTACAGTGTATAGAAAGTGTGTAGTGTATGTATATATGTACAGATATGTAGCCATGTATTCATACCGTTCTATATGTTAAAGCTTTTCATTCATTTGCTAATCCAGAGCTTCCTAGTTTTCATTTCTTAGCCCAAACTAAGCCTCGTTTAAGCAGGTGAATCCTCATGAATTTCAGAGCTTTGCACCTTTTTCTAAACCCAGCCTGAATTTAGTATTTTCTGTTCAGAAATGACAAATATATTCCAGGAGTTTTCTGGCTTTTACATTACTCCCTTTACCTTTTCTCATTTGACGGGTAGAAGTCTGCCAGTGAATAGTTAATTGAACATATAATGTCTGTTAAAAATAAATGAATAAATAAATAACTACAGTCATAGAAAATACTTCCTTGTTTTCAATATATACTTATTCTCTTTCAGCCTTCTGAGAGACTTTTTTGTAAAGTTTTATTTTGCAGTGAAACTTAGTAAAAGATTGATTTTTTTAAGTCTTCAGCAGTGGCTAATTGGAAGAAAAACAAGTCGCCCTTTATCATTGAACTGTAGCACACAGAACACGATGCAATGGACGCTCTTTAAAAAATCAATACTCATATTGCTGTAATGATAACATGAAACCAAACCGGTAGTTAAACAAAGAGTGTGTCCCCTGTTCAATGAAACAATGGCATTTCTGTTACAGCGATAATTAAATAAGAGGGAGATTGCAGTTCATTTCTTAGCAGGCATCAAGACTTATTTAGGATTTTCACGATGCACTTCAATTGTATATTCACTTTCCAAAGTTATTCTCTTTATTGTCTAGCTTAAACTCAGCAAAGCTGGTTAGTTCATTTAGTCGTCAGACTAATGTCCATTATCACGTTCTGTCCGTTCCGGAAACTGTAATCTCTGCAGATCTTGCACTGTGTGTGTGAAGTTTCCATTGTTCACATGGGAGCCGGGCACATGGAGCATTTATGACGTTAGACTTGCAGTAAGACAATTTATTACTCATAGGGAGTATTCAAACATCTAAATTATCAAAATATAAGTAGTTCTTGTTCCTTTTCCCTTCTGATGACTTAAGTTACAAAGGAA
Source organism: Mycteria americana (assembly GCF_035582795.1). NCBI lineage: Eukaryota > Metazoa > Chordata > Aves > Ciconiiformes > Ciconiidae > Mycteria > Mycteria americana. The sequence continues at coordinate 9,716,920 of NC_134375.1, forward strand.
GCCTTCTGTAAAAGTAACGCTATTAACTTTGTTTTCTTAAAAAAGCATTTCACAGACAGTGTAGGGGAGTAGTTCAGCAAGTCTTGTTTCTGTCATGTTAAAAAGGTGTAGCGGAATTTTCTGGACATTTATTTCCACCTTTTGTACTCAATGTGGCAAAGACTTGTGTATGTTTAAGCATATGAGCAGACACCAATTAAAATAATGTGAGCTTCTTGCATGCTTAAAGTAAAACACAAGTCTCTTTCAGAGTCAAGCCCTCTGCTTGTAAAGTCTTTGCTATGGAAAATGCTAAGAATGTTCTCTGTTTCTCGCTCTATCATTTAGTAAGCGTTTGTAAGCTTTAGTTTCAAATACAGAAAAAAACCCATAAGACATCAATTTTAACATTTCAAACCTTATTTTTGAGATTTTCAGCAGGAAAATTATTTAAATTAATGGCAGGAATTCCTGTGACAGATGGTCCTTCATTGGTGTCTTGACAATCAGTGCTCTTTGAATAATGTTTGCTTTCCTCTTTAAAGGCTGAATGGAAACCTGAATGTCTATTAACGTCATTGTACTGCAGTAACATTTTTAAAGATTAGGAAACCAACTGGGGTATTGATCAGGATTGAATCTGGTTAAAAATTCAATTGTGAATTTAGAAAAAAGAGCCTGTTTTAAAACTGTGAACTTGTTTTATATACACATTTGACTTGTTTATATTCTGAAGGACAAAATGTGCTCAAATTTAAGTGGCAATAAAGGCTCTGTTGTAATATTTTATGGAAACCGTGGAATGTGAAATCAGCTTTCTGTATCTGATCACAGAAAGCCAAGGTCTGAGAAGCACACCTATTGCCAGCTATCTAACACCCCTGAATAACTGGCTTCTTGTACATTTTTTAATGGTCTTAGATAAATGATATAAGGCACAGGTCCATTTTAAAATATTTTCAATGATTGTGGGTTAAAAGTAGGACTGAATAAATTGGAAATAAAAAGGATATTCTTTAAGAAGAAAACGTTACTTACAGAGCATATATATTAAATTTCTCATACATGGAATCAACGTTAAATGTGGGAATATTTTTAATAATTAATCTGTACTCCAAAATACATTGCAAGCCAGTGTTCAAACGGTTTCATAACTGAAAAACTGCACATTGTGTAAGTGTTGTATCTGCTTGGCATACCAGGGAGTTCTGAGCTCCTACAAAAATAACAAATTTTTATAAAAGGAATCATCTACTTTTAATTCCTTGGGATATTTTCTGGAAGTCTCTGTTCATTATAATTTAGAAAACTATTGTTTATGTTGTTATATTTTAATTTCAAGTTTAAAACCTTGCAAAAGTTGTTAATTTCTCACAGCTTCTTTTGTGAAATCAGCATTGTTATATGTGATAGCATTTAAAAATAATAGCATGTTCTTTTTTTAATCGGAATTTTATATCTAATCAGTGTCTTCAGTCATGAAGAGGAATTTGCATTGTTGTGTTTGTATATAGAGTATTGCAGTGCATGATTTAGCTTATGCATTTTATTAAATGCTGTTTAAATGTGGCATTATATTGTTGTGGCTTAATACTACTACCTAAATGAGGTTTATACCATTAAAGTGAATTACAAATATAAATGCATTCTTGAGTTTTATTGTTAAGTTCACTTAATTTCTTCTTAAACATTAGGTGTCTAAGCCAAATACATAATTTACTATCTTTTAGGGAGAAACAGTATTTTCCCTTCACTACAGTGATTATCTTATGAGTGATTTAACTGGGTCTAAGAAGATAAATCCCATGAACCTTACTGACACCAGGGAGCTACTTCTAGGAGAAGGAGAAGGACCTTCCTAAAGGTTTTAATTCATCTTCTTTAGCCTTCTGTTTTTCTCAGGTTTTTCGGGATAGTTAGCTATCAATAGACAATGCTTTATGTTTACTTTTATCTGGTAGCGCCTTCCTGTTCCCCAGTTTTTAAATTAAGGTGGTGATGCATTGGATCTTGTTTCAGTTCCTGTCACACACACTTCATAACAGAGATAATGAACTTGGACTCTATTCTAAAAGGCATCCTCCATTTTATATATAACATGGTTGAGATGCACCACACATTTATATAGAGAAGATAGATGATAGTTAACTTCATTTCTTGTTGCTCCTATTCAAAACTGTACAATTTACAGAAGTTTCACTTAGCAGAAATGAGGGTAATCAGACTTCAGGTTTCAGTTGTCAAATCCAGGTGTCTACAAGAGAAACATGCATGGAAAAAAAAAAAGGTCCTTTTCATTTAGAGGCCTACTGTGAAGCAGGAGGTTTTGTTGCCTAAGTTTGAAAAGGTTGATCCTCTGCCAATTGAAATTGTGTCCACACAACAAGGCATTCCAGTTGTTATTCTAGCTGTACGGCATCTAGAAAATACCAGGAGCTCAGAAGGGTATTACTACTCAAGCTCAGTGTGCATTGACAGAATTTCATATAGGAAATGTTTCAGAGTGTTTGTATATCCTGTGGCATGAACTCATGCATCGAGTCAATCAAGTCAGGCAAATTTTTCTTGAGGACAAAATGCATTTTTTGCATTTGACAGAGCTGTCTGGCTTGTTACAGACAAAAAAAAAGTACATTCATTCATGCCATGCCAAATAATGTATTAAACTGAGTTGCTTTTTCTATTTCTTTAGCTGCTTAAATGAAAGTAATAGTGAAAAAGTAAAAAAAAAAGAAAAAACACAAAACCCTTTGCCAATAGCATGTTTCAGAAATTTAATTTGTATCAAGATTATGATGTTACTTACAAAGGGAAGCAACAAAAATGAAGTAAAAAAAAATGCATATGATCATCTTTTCTTTTGTTTTTTTTTTCCCCAGGGAGAGGAGTTGCAGCCCTTTATGTTTCAGTTCATCTTCCAGCTCTTCTACTTCCCTTAAATTGTTACTAACGAGTTATTTCTCCCACTTTAGCTGTCACAACACGATACCTGTGTGTACCTTACTTTTTTAATTTCACCCTTTCTTATTATCTTTGCCGCCAGAATATTTGTTTTGGGGTGGTTGTGACTTCCTTTTAAGAGCAGCAGCCCAATTTACTTTCCGAGGCCCCAGCTAAGAGCGGCTGCCGGGGGCTGAGCGCACGGAGGAGCCAACGGGCCCCGCCGCTCCCCCCGGTCACAGCCCAGGGACCTCCCGGCCCAGACACGACTCCGGTGCAGGACGCAGGACCGCTGCCGCGAACCCGGGCAGCCTTCTCTCGAAGATGCCAGCTTTTAATAGCCACAAAGCTGTGGCTAATCCGCAAAATGCAACTCACAATGGCAGGTTCTCAGATAAACTGCAAAATACTGATGAAAAAGACAGCTGGCTTTGTGCAACTTCTTTGCACCTTACGGATCTCTTTAAGAGAGCAGGAGAAACAGCTGCGAGACCCGTGCAGACATCATCGCTCGCAGCTTAAGCAGCACCTTCGCCTCCGCAACCTGCTGCCCTCGCTGCCAGCCCCGGCAGAGCGGCCCCCCCCAGCCCCGGGCACGGGGCGCTGCCGCAGCGGCTGAGCTGAGCTGCGCTGCGCTGGGCTGGGCTGGACTGAGCTGAACTGCGCTGCGCTGCGGGAGCCGGCGCGGCCGGCGGAGGGAGGCGCTGCTTCCCGCCTCCTGCCTCGCCCGAGGGGCCGCGCGGCCGCCGCAGCCGGCGCCGCCGCTGAGGGAACTACGGCTCCCGCCGCTCTCGGCGCGGGGCGGCGCTTCCCGCCATTTCCGCCCGGCGGCGGAGGCGAGCGGGGCCCGGGCCGCCGCCATGCCGATGAAAGGCCGGTTCCCCATCAGGCGGACGCTGCAATATCTCAGCCAGGGCGACGTCATCTTCAAGAGCTCGGTGAAGGTGATGACCGTGAACTACAACACGGCGGGAGAACTGAGCGAGGGGGCGAGGTGAGCGCGGCGGGAGCGCGGGGCGGTCTGCGCCGTCCTCGGAGACATCTCCGCTTGCGAGGGGCTGCGCCTTCCTCAGAGACATCTCGGCTTGCGTTTGTGTGTTTTTCTTCTCCTTCTTTCCAGGAAGTTTGTGTTTTTCAACATCCCCCAGATCCAGTACAAGAACCCCTGGGTGCAGATCATGCTGTTCAGGAACATGACCCCCTCGCCCTTCCTCCGGTTCTACCTAGGTAGGTGCCGCCGGGCCCCGACAGCCGGGCCTGCCCCGAGGGCCCCCTGTCCCGCCGTGAGCCGCGAGTGGGGCTTCCCCCGTGCAGACGGGGCTGCAGGAGGCATCAGAGCAGCGACGGCTTTCACGCGAGAAGCGTGCTCTGTCCTTCTTACCTGGCCCCACCTCTGAGCCTGCTAAGGGAAGAAGGGTGCTTCCTTAGGAAAGTGGCTTTATATGTTGTATGTCCACTGCCTCAGACTTCTGCCAACTGTCCTAAAGTCATCCTAGATGAAGGATGACTCTTTCCTGTGGAAACATTACATTGTGCATGAACTGCAGTAGAGAAACAGATGTTAGTTTTGTGTGTTTAAAATACTGTTTGCAGCTACTGTGAAACAGTGTGTGGTAGGGAAGGGGTAGTGTTTTGATATACTGTTACCAATCTTTCTTGGCAGACAACGGAGAACAAGTTTTGGTTGACGTGGAAGATAAAACCAACAAAGAGATAACCGAGCACATTAAAAAAATCTTGGGGAAAAGCAAGTAAGTAACACTTAATAAGCTAATGTACAGTTTAGCATACATCATAATACAATCCCTGCAAACTTTTGTCAGGTATACAGAAGGAAATACCACTTTTCCCAGGCAAAATTGACATAAGCTAGGTACAGTCCACAAGCTAGGAACTGTAAATCCATCTTTCTGGTAAATTGGGTGCAGGGAAGGGAGAGGAAATGTTGCCATTCAGGCTTCTGATAGTAACACACAGATCTCTTTTTCTAGAGAAACGCTTGAAAAAGAGGAAAGAGAAAGGAAAAAACTATCACATCCAGCAACTTTTGGGCCCAAGAAGTATCATCTGCGAGAATGCATGTGTGAAATTGAAGGCCAAGTTCCCTGCCCTGCTTTTGTGCCACTGCCCAAAGAGATAAGGGGAAAATATAAAGCTGCTATGAAGAAGGAAGCATCAGCCTGACATCAAGTCATGCAGTTGTTTTTCCTCAGGGCTGGATGATCAAGGTACTTCAGTAAGAGACAAGAGCTAACAGCTGCTGGAAACAGGAACAAGCGAGTTCTTGTAATACAGACAACCTTGTCTCACAAGTCTTCTTACAGCTACAACTAGAATAATTAAAGTGAAAAATAAATAAAAGTTAAAAACTCAGCTTTTTTGGTGCCAGTTTTACAAAGCATTACAGTCAACACTGCATAAAAGGAAAACCGAACAAGGAAAACAGAATGACTAGAGCCCTATTTCCTACTCCTGCCTGCATGTATAAGGTTATGGCAAAAACAAGATCATGATTGCTTTGGGACAGAGAGACTAGACTAAAAAGTTAATTTCTCTTAGAAGCAGCACAGGATTCCACAATTTATGGACAGTGGTGTAAAAGTGTTCCTTCTGATTTCCATCTTGTACTAACTGAAGACAGCCAAATGATAGTGCAACTCCAGGCTCAAACTACATGCTGAATTTTCTTCATTTATTTAGTTACCACTCCGAAACAGTTAAAAGTCTCATTTAGAACAAGATACAACTTTTGCAGTTGATACTGCAGCTCTGGGAAGCACTGATCAAGTCAAGAATATCAGCAGTAAAGGAGAACATGTAAGCTTGTATATGAAAGATAATGCTTTACAATTACCTTTATTGTCCTTCAAAATAATTTAAAGCTACTCTTAAATTAAGACAATTTCCTAAACAGTCTTTAAAAAAAAGCCATACACAGGAGAACTGTGTCTAGATTTATCAACTTCCAGCAAATCCGTTATGCTTCCAAGTCCAGTGCTACTATACAACTCTTGCCTCAAACACTCCTGCTCCCTGCACACAGTCAAAAAACCTTCTAAATCATCATAGCTTCTGCCTGACCAGACAATTACACTATACCTATAATAGTACATAAACATACGATACATTGTACTATATTGCTTGGAATTTGGTAATTGCACATACCTTTAAGTCAGGCTTAAATATGCAAATTACTCTAGAACTGTATTTCAGCATTTCTGAGCCAATGGTTGAGTACAAAATTTCGCACTGATTCAAGCGTCCTGTAAAAATTGTCAAGGACGAACACAGCACAAAATAAACATGTTGTTTTATTTCATCTCTGTTTACAAAGTTTCCATACAGAGTAGTGCATGCAATTTTAACAAAAGTCAATGCTAGTTATTTATTGAGCTTTACAGTTAAGATGTCTTCATTCCGTTGTGCCTTGTGAGCCTCACAGCAGTCTAAATACCAGCATAAGGTCTTCACTTTGGAGATGACTTTAGTATCAGATGTCTAGTCTATCACATTTAACACTGACAAAGATCATGAGGTATGCTAGTCTGTTACCTGCTTGTAAAAATACATGTACAATAAGGATACTTTAATTATTAGTGTATTAGACTGAAAATACAAACAAGGCAGGATAGTTGCAACGAGAAAAAACAACACTTTTTAAATGTGAAAGCTGAAGCCACTGAAATTTTTTTTTCATATTGATACCAAAAAAAGCTTTGGGTTACAGTGCATGGAGCAATCCTCTTGACTAGCAAACAAGTCTGTCTTAAATAACTACCTTATACTATTTCTGTTAAAACAAACAATTCCAGGGATTATGTTTAGCTATCTTAGTATTTATTTTTTGCTGCCCTCGTATATCTGGTGCCACAGTGCACATGCTTTGTTAGTTTATGACCTTTCAGAATTCTGTTATTCATTTCACTTGGTGCAAAATAACACTCAGGGACTCAATCAGCTCTAATAAAACATCTCAGTATAAAAACTTCATGGTCTTAAGACAACCTGTTCTGCACACCTTTCAACTTCAGATTTAGGCTACAGTAAGAACATCAGCTGTCCTTAACTGGCTGCTCTAAGTTATTTTGATCAGTTGCTAGTGCTATTATGTGAGGATATAGGCGGTTTGGTTTTTTTAAACAACAGTTCCACAAGTCCCTACCTCCACTTATTTACAGCAAAAAACTAGAGTTCCTGCTCTTCAGGTAGCATAATTATTTGTGTCTCTAAGATTCTATGCAATGCTTGGGTTACAGCTATGCTAATATATATTAGCAACATAGTTAAAAGACCTGTCCCATTCCATAAAAGTTAACACCTCTAAGCCCACTATTATTAGTGCTATACAGTTTGATCTGCCTGGTTTTCCTCTATTTCAGCTTTACATAAATACACCCTTTAGGCTAACTCCTCCCCACCACCCTTTCAAACACTGATGCCTGATGATGCCTTTCAAAGATAAAAAGCAAAGCAGCTCAGGCTCCACCTTTCACAAAGATACAGGCTGACCTCACCCTGAAGTGATCCTACATTTCTGATACCAATCTTCCACAGCCCAGCTCTAAGCCCTCCTGCATCACAGGTACTGGCCATCACCTAGTCATTCCCCAGACCACAGGATCACAAGATGACTCCAATTTGGAGCTTCTTATTTAAGACAGACATGCCCGATTTTTCGTAAAAACTTCCAAAGGGAATCAAATATGAAAGAGAATTGCTATTTGGCACCATCGGCAGCCATGGACTTCATCTCCCAGCTTTCACAGAATTCCAGTTCAGTGGCACTTCAGCTCTCCATTGTAAACAAGATTTTTGTTCCTTGATTGCTACAAAAAGAGGGTTCCAGTCTCACAAATGACAAACATCATCATTCTGTCACCCACCCAGAGAATTTAAAGGAATGTGTAGATTCCATAAGATAATTAGGAATTGGAGGGTCAGCCTTTACATTATAGTTTGAAATGGTGCTAGCCTGATGCTCTTTTCCCTGGAAATGAGTAGATAGTTGTTCCCTCACAAGCAGGTCTCTGAAGCCAGCATGGCGTGCTCTATTACACTGTAGTTTGTGCTCAGAGCAAATGGGAAACTAAAAGTGATGAAAAGACAGCATCCAAATTTTACTTGGGAATTTTTATAAACACATTAAAAAGTTACTCGTATTAAGATCAGTTATAAAGTTCTTCTCAGTCTTAAAATCCCTTTTATGTATTAGCATTGCACAAAATTGATCTGCAAGCCTGTATATTCTGCACCTCAAAGAATCACAGTAGCCTTTTAACAGCACTTTCTCCTAACACCATTAGGCAATTAAGCTAGCCTGTAACACTGCACTGCATCATTATCAGAGGATGCAGAAGTTTTAGAAAAGTTTTTGTCTCTCTTTAGTCAAAGCCCCACTTGAAAGGCCAATACTACAATACTACAACACTACAACAGAAAGGGGGAAAAGATGACAAACCAACATTGCAGCCATTTCCAAATCATAGTTCCCTATTAGCACTTAAGCACTTTGACCAAAATAAGCACACAGTATGACCAGTTAGCATTAAGAGAGTGTTGTAACATTTTAAAATTTCTTAGTATAAGCATTTGAGACCAGCAGCATACCTCAATAATTCTTTCTTCAAGACTGAGTAGTAGTGGAAATGCCTAATTGAAAGTGCATAAAAGTCAAGATTCTCCCAATTCCCGCTTGTGATCTGTACTCCTGTTAATAAGTATCTGCTCTACCTTCCCATATTTAACAGCAGTCTTAAAATAATTATTACACAGCCCTATTTCTGCTTCAGCAGCTGGATTTCTCCTTCTGCTTTGCTAATGTGCGCTTCAATTCCTTTAAGTTCTCTGTCAGCACCTCCACCTCATCCATTCGTCCACTATGTTTGGCATCAAATATATAAGCTTTGATATTATCTATCTGTTGGAGAAGCAGCTCTTCCTCTATAGCCTCCTCTCCAGAGATGTCATTGCCATCCTCCACTTCAAAGGGATTGGTAGAGGATCCCTCTTCAAATGGATTCCCAGAATTCCAGCTGCCTGCAGGCTTTTGAAATGGATTTTCATCTTCTTCAAAAGGGTTTGAAGTACTGCCAGGTGCTCCATTACTTTGTTCCTCCTCCTCCTCATTTTCAAATGGATTATATGCTTTTTTATTACTCTGCAGAGCTGTGTTAGAGAAGGAAACCATTGGAGAAGTGTCTTTGGCAAATGGGTTAGCAGGATCTTCCTCTAACTGAGGGGTATCTGCTTCATCTTCAAAGGGGTTTAGACAGGCTGTCTGATCTTTGTCACACTGTGGGACATTCTGGGGTTTGAGTGTGAAGGTCAAGTGCTCTTTAGCTGGCAGCTGCTCAACAGCAGGAGTTTCAAAACTTGGGTCCCTTTTGATCTGAGTAATATCCAAATCCAATGCCTGTGCTGTCAAGTTCCGATTCTCTTTTGCAACTTCATGCTGATGCTGCTTGACTTCTCTGAAGTCTAAGGAGCACGTCCTTGAATGCCGAGACATGAATTTGTGGTGTTCTCTTTCCCACTCTTTTTCACGAAGGACCTGAAGTTCCTCCCTCTGCATCTCTTCCTCTTCTGCCTGTTTTTTAGAAAGCTCGATAGCTTTCAGAGTTTGTTGTTGATCATATTCATCCTGAAGCTGCCTCAGGTTCTCTTGCAACATATGGACCTCGTCTATCCTATTAGCTGCCTTTGCTTGCTTAATAAAGGACGTGATATTGTCAATCTGCTGAAGAAGTGGGTCTGCTATCTCACTCTCTCTCGATATGCTTGATGTAGGTAACCAGCCTTCAGACTTCCTGACTGTTCCTTTTTTCAGGTGAATTGCATCACCATTAACTGCAGCTGCAGATCTGGAGATAAAGTCTTTCTGCTTTTCCTCTTGTTTTCCATGTGTTTCGAGAGCCACCTAAAACAAAACACATGTAGTAAGAGAACACCATGAGCTTGAAAAATTCCATTCCAAATATCCATAGGTACAAGAAGTTAGCTGATCTTAGACATTGCTGGCTGTCACTGAAAGGTATCAGCTGCATTTTCGGTTACTTTACAGAAGACGCTTATTTTCATAGTATTACCTAAATGCTTCCCTTCAGTTTGTTTGTGACAATATTGATCAAAATCCCATGACATCTGCCTCTACAAACTTGAGGGCAAGGAGGAGCAGCGACAGTGCTTTATACTGCTTTATGTAGAGAAAAAAAAATGCCTAATGCAACTGTGCAAACAGTGGTCTAGATTGATTTGGACAGTAACCGTATCACATCTGACTACAGCAGACATCTGTAATAGAACATCAGTGTGAAAGGTCACCGGTATCATTATCTTCTGGAGTGCAATGATTCTTATTTCTCAACTTCTACCTCAAGATGAAGCTGGTTTAGTTTACAATTAATGATGTCCTCCCTCCTAACTGAAAAAACCCTCTCTCTCTGAAGAGGCATCCCTATTCTAATATGTCATTTTTCACCACTGAAAGAAGTCTCCAAATTCTACTTGTGCAAATGAACTCCAGAACACAATTTGAAAATCCATGTAAACTAATACTAAGTTTAGGGCTTGCTCTGCATGCACTGCAGCAGAAACAGCATGTGCAACCAAGTCACCGCTGCTTTCTAGGAGTGTTCAGCTGTTCAGTACACACCTACTTATGTTCTGGACAGAATACAATGACGGTGTTACATGAATCCCTGAAAAAGGGTATGGAATGATTAAAAAAAAATGAAAAACTGAAATCCAACGTTAAAGGCAACTATTCATACACACACAGCTACTAGGCTTAAGCCCTTGAAGGAGGTCCTGATACAAGACATAACGGATCTTAACCTGTCTTACCATATGGAGTCTTCTCTTCTTCAGTTCTTCATACTGATCTTTGGTTGGCAGGGACATTAGGCCAAGCAGTTTTTCCTGGCAAAAATTGAAATATTTAGTGTTGCTTGCAGGTATTCAGCCAATTTTCAAGTACTTTAAAAGAGAGATACCACTAACGGAACACCCCAGAAACAAATAAAAGCTGCTTCTACACTGCAGTCACTGCTGCAAGTCTGAGCATGTCTTTGCTGCCGTAACTATACTGCTAGCTAGGTTCACAGCTCAGTGAGAGACAAAGCCAAGATTCACACATTCTCTTAGGTCCCTGAACTCAATCCTGCTCTGACTATACTATCGGTATTCAAGCTAGCTCATTTAAGGCTACCATAGGTCATTAGGGGAACTACAGAAAATGTATAGAACTAAACCTCCTGTCAAAGTAGTTTCAAATTATGGGGATGCCTGGCAGAGAAGAGAAATTTACATTCAGTTCATAACATATGCTCCATTTACCTGAACAAAAAGTGTAGCTGAATATCTTATCATTCTCTGAAGTTGTAGTGTTTTAGGATGAGGCTGGGGATCTTCATGCAAGCCTAGACTCAAAATCTTCTTACTGAATCAAAGCAAACACACAGCCTCATCAGTTCAAAAACAAGGGCCAGCAAAAATGCAACAGAAGGGGAGAGAGACCATATCGGATGAAAGTTTTCTGATGTTCTTTCAGGTAAACCATTCTGGATATTACAAGTTATAACTTTCCACTCCCACCCTTTTTTTTTTGTGCTTAGTTATTTAAGGCTGGAAAAGGAAGTAGAAATTGATGGTGCAAAGGAACAGCATCTACCTTTTCACATGCTTTTTACAACTGAGCAAATTGATTATCCATATGAAGAAGCAGGTATATACTACACAAACACAGACACCAAGAGCTGAGAAAAACTACAGAGAAGTCATAACAGAGGGAGATACACACATGCTGGGGAAGGGGGAGAGAGAGATCTTTTACCTTAAGGCATCTATAAATTCATATACTTTTTGAATCTCCACCCTCAAGTCATTAGCGTGTTCAAGATTGTAGGTTGTCTCCCCAGCACTAAGAAATAAATAGAACTTTATTGTAAGTCATGCATCCAGCTACCGATACATACAACACTAGAAGTTATCCCCAGATGACCACGATTCAACAATGGTAAGAATAACTAACACTAAAGGGGCTGAATGATTTTATTTCAAGCTCATTGTGTTTAAAAAACCTTTCTTTGTGACAGAAGTAGAAAGTGACAATCTTGTGAACATGAACACTTAATAGAAGATCATTTTATTTATGATTGTATTATTATTTACTATTATAGGAGAAATAATATTTTAACACAAGAATGCCACTCAACCAATAATATGTAAAATATACACATACTTAGCAAATGCATCTATTTTGAGTTTTTTTCCCAGGCGACTGGGTGTGGAAAACACACTGACTGAATAGGTAACTATACCATTGACATAAAATAGTTATCTCTACTAACGTTTATCACAAAGCAAAAGCCTACAACCCCACATGTGTTTAATATTTAAAATGCTAGTAACTGACTGTCCACATGGGGACACAATCAATGATATGCACTTTACTAGAATCTCACATTTATTGATAAAATAAATTGGGATTTAACAGGGAAGACTCTTCACCAGTTTTTAGCTTCCCTCTCCTTTTATATCACAAATATAAAAAACAAGGATCACTCTCTCAAAAACAACTTCACCATCAATATGATTCCCGTTTCTGGGACTCACTACTAGTCAGAAATCTTTAATTTTATCAGTAAGAAGTCTGTTGTTTTCTGACATGTGCTTCCATTATCCAAGACATTCATATTTTTACTTTTCTCCCGTTGTCAAGCCACATAACACCAGCTCTCATGAAGTCATGACAAAAAGCAGTAACAGCTTAGCACGTTTTTCACCTTCAATACTTCTTTCTTCCTTCTCAGAGGTGTGTTTTTACAAAAACAGTTTTGTTATGATGAAGGACAGCCTAATTTTCCTACAACCATCAGATCTAAAGGACAGGTACAGAAATATTTGTTAACTTTAACTTCCCAAATGGACATGCTTCATAGTCTAGGACCAATGTGTGTATTTCTCTACTATACAAGCCAGAAGTATAACCTGAAAACCTCTTGCAGATATAGCTGGAGATATAAGTTACTCCAGTGAGAAAATACTACTGCAAGAAATTACGCACAAAAGTGTGATATGTGAATGCTGCTTATCCATTGCAGCACAGGGCAGGCCAGCTAGATTTAGAACAACTGTCAGGTGAAGGTGGTTTGCTTTACACAAGAACAGATGAGAAGCATTCAAAGGATCCTTTGCTGCCAGCACTACTTAGAAGCCATACCATTCAGCTGGAGGTAGTAATATCCTACTTTAACTGTTTCAAAGAGGCTCATTTACAGAACAAGAATTGCAGCCTTGTACTTCCTTTTTGCAAAGATGACATGTGAAAGTATGACAGTGGTGCCTCACTGGGAAGTGGCTTTAAAAAAAAAATAAATCAGACTGCTTCTCTGTATGCAGTGTTACCATTAATAATTCAGTACTACTTTGTTTGAAGAGCATCCCAAAGACAACAGATAGATCTAACACTGCTTTTTCTTATAATTTACACACCTTGCAGCCTTAGCATGCCACTTCCTTACTCCTTTCCACACTTTTGGGGAGGAAAAATACATATATGCATAAACAAAATCAGCAAATGAGGCTTACTTTAGTGATTCTGCCATCCTTATGTATTCTGGAGCCTTCTGGTCAACCTTCTCCATGCAGAGTCGGAGTTTCTTGTTTAAAACAAAACGTATAAAAAAAGAACCTATATTAAAATACTAATGCAAGAACATGCTGACATAAACCTTTCATGCTGTCTGTGCACATTCAAAGTTAACTGTGATAAAAGCCATTTAACTATTCAGGATAACAAGACCCTCCAGTTACCTTCAGAACACAGAGGGCATCATCAGGAACAGAGAAAGACTCCCTGTACCCCTGCAAAGTGAATTTTTAATTCAGAAGCTGTTTTAATGGATGACTTGGGCAACTTCTAGCCTTAAATCTCTTCACAAAGATCACCAACAGAAACTCCCATTAATACTAATCTGGGGGGTTTGCGGACTCTACTGAAAAGATACCTGATGATTGTCAGTACCTGCTTTCAAAGCCTATCTGACCACAACGTTCCAGCCATACACTACTGATTGATATAGATGGTTCAAAAAAGCATTTGCAATCAGCGTGAGGACAAACAGTGCTGACAACATCGAGTTCTATAGTTCCAGCGTGGTCCATCAACAAAGTGCATGGCATATCATTGGTTTAAACAAGAACTGTTCTGAGGAATCCCAGCTGACATAGTTCACAATTTGAAGAGAGGCATCTCAGAACTATTAGTTCCAGGTGATGAGAATGAAGATATAGCTCAAAATTATGTCTGAAGTTATCAGGGGTTATAAATACTATATGGCAAGTGGCTCCATCATTACAGATATATCTTTGTTAAGTGGCATAAACACCCAATAAGAGTCTATTGTAACAGAAGTGAGTATTAAGTCATAAAGTAAGAGCTTGGACATGAGATAACAAGCCAAAAAGCCAATAGTGACAACTGCAGATATACACACTGAGGATGAAAGCAGCAAAGAGTTTGATTTACCTCATAGAGTTTCACAATCTCTGGAGTGTATTCTTTCTCATCAATCTGTTGCTCTCTTTTCAACAGGGTATCTTTGCAGTGCCGACAACAACGGATTCGGTCATCATCCTTCTCATCCAGAACTGAGCTCACGCTGCTTATGCTGCTAATGCTGCCACGGCGGGAGCCATGGACACTATTAGGTGAGGAGTTCGGACTAGTATGAGAACCCAAGGCCTCTTTGCTGGCACTAGTGAGTTTGCCTAAAAATCATACACAGGTAATTTCACAGTGACTGGAGAGGCCAACAGACTTTACCAACACAAATGAATTGCACTTTAACAGAAACTTGACATTCAGGTAATATTGGAAAACCAAGTTGAAATAGTCTGCTGAAAGACATGCAAGGAACCCATGACAACCAAGACAGCAAGTCAGAATTTGGGTCTTCACAGTAAATCCCGCTCCACTCTAAAAGCAGCTAGAGAGCAGACTGCTGAGAACCACCTACTTTGCTTATTCTCATGTTGGAGCTTGCATAGTTATAGAGTAGTGTGTGGAAGAACACGTATCTTAATGCTGTCCATGTTTTGTGCTTGAATGCTCCAAAAAGCATAGTTCATGTCATTTTTTTCCACAGAACATATGGTCTCCTCTCCAATGCACTAGATGAGGAAATTAAAGTTCAAAGGGTTTCTTACAGGCTTGTGGATGAATTTCCTTAATGTCAGCATTTGGACAACTGTGGGCAAGACTGGAAATATCCACAATAGTTTTAAATGTCAAGAACCTTGGCAGTTATAATTCCTAAAGTTAATACCTTCATAGTTATGGTACTCAGTAGAGTAAGACACTAAATATTAATTATATTTACTAGTATATTCACTAGCAGTATATACTACTACTTCTAGTAACTTTTTCAGTGTTTTGTAACACTTCCAAATCCAAAGAAGGAACAGAGACAAAGAATGGAGAAATCATTCTTCTTACTCTGTTTCACAGACAAGTGTCTGCATGAAACTGAATTACACATTAAGGACCAAGTTTTCCACACAGGCAGAATATTACCAGCAGCTTTTTTTTCTAATGGCAAAAGCCAGGATGCAGTTAGCACCCTGAGTGAGCTAAGGAAAGGAGGAATTAACACCACACACTGTACTTACTTGCCAAAGGAAGACTGACAAGTTCCATGCACTTCTTGCACATAATAGACCCACAAAGGCGGCAGTGGTGACGTCGGTTTCGAATACTGAACTTATTGCCACAGTCCGGGCAGAACGGAACATCCTGATCGCTGACCCAAGGCACAACAGACTTCTCTATAGCTGTGATGGAGCAAGACGGGAGGGAATACACACAACGTAAGATATTCATTCAATTAATTCCTCAGCTGGTTAAACTATAGGAGCAAATAGTCTGTGGTAAGCTCATACCCACCTCTTATTTTAGCTGACTCAGTGTTCGCTCTGTCAAATGATGTAAGCTAGAAGATAAACAATACATTCAAAAAAATTGTACTTTTGCAAGAAAAAAACACAACACAACCCAGCCCACCAAGAAAAAGAAACCTGGCATTTTTAAGAGATAGGAGTCTCAGCCTGTTTTACACCAGATTCCTGCAACTTTCCTATTTATTTCTAATGCCATATTCATACAAGTAGTGCTAAACAATGACTGCCAAACCTGTACAAATCAGAGCATTTTGGACATAATCCTTACAGCACCCAACATTACTGCATCTGAGCCAAAATGTAAGTAGATCATTGGTAGATTTTGAAGAATGAGAAGCTGGAAGAATCATAACAAAAACATTAGGGAAAAATTTAGTGAAGTAAAAGATGGAGAAAATATACAGGAAAACACACGGTTCTTGAAGCATGCGGAAGTAGCATCTTCAGCTTGAAAATAGTGCATAGAAACAGAAATCACATCCACAGTACAGGGTCAGACCAAGCACAGTACTCGAGGATAACAAAGGAAAACAGTAATGTGTGAAGAGAGCCATAGTTTAGTGTATCCTTTATAAGGTGCACTGCTAGATAAATGGGCATGCTTCATACTAAAATATGATTTTTTTTAATCTAGGAAACATTCAGAAGGCTGGAATATTAAAAAGCAGCAAATTTACCTTTTCTAACCTGATTATTAACTTATTGACTTCAACTACATAATGATCAATCCTGGCTGCTCGGTGTTTCTTGAAATCAGAAAGATGGCTTCTCATAGCACCTGGAGAGATAACAGAAAGTTTTCATAGTCACCCAGGTGTTCTGTATGGATTTAAATGCATTTAAATGCCTCTTGAAAGACAGCTGTCTCTTCTTTTCACCATTTATTTCTCACGTTCAAATCAAATTTTAAAGACACATTAGAATCCTACATTTTCACAGTGCTGCTCTAAATGAAACATGCAGGTTAAAGCCTTATCTCCAGGCTAGCAATAAACAGTGTTTTATTTCTACTACAGAAAACAACAGGCACTATGTTAAAAAGAACATCTGCAACAATTTCCCCCCCCCCTCTTCATCCCTCAGTTATATTTGGCAAGCTGTTATCAACTAGTAGTATTCTCAAAACCAACCAACTCCCTTTAGTTTCCTGGCTACATGTTGAACAAGGGGAAGAGGCAGGTCCAATGATTACTGGAGGTCTATGCCACAGCAATTTCTCTTTCAGACTTCTGATCATCCTTCCACCTTTAGGGGTCTGAATCAAACCCTTGATGACAGCTCAAATTTACAGAAAACTGATCACCAAGTACACAAAAGAACAACACAGCACCTATTTAAGAACTGTACAACTCATACTTGACAACGCTGGTTTCAAGTTTAAGTTTTGATCCTTTTCTGAGTAAGATGAGCCAGGTATTAAAAATCAAAGTTACAGACAAAAAAAATAATCTTCTTCTGACTGGTAGAACACAGAATCAGATGTTGCTTTTTGATACTACCTATGTAAGTGTAAGAATCTCACTTCCTCATGCTAATGAAATAACCAAAAAACCTCCAAAGCTGAATTCAAAGGAATGAAAGGGCCCTTCTGGATAACTGAATTCAGTTATGCTGAACTGCTTTGGAGACATCACACAGTTCCTTTCACAAATCCACCAAATCCCATCCTAAAATCCGTAAAGGTTCTCTTCTCCACTCTGATCAGAAAACAGTTCTCACTTCTCTAATGTTCAGAAACCTTCTGCTAGTTCACTGCCTAAATTTATTCTTATCTAATATTTATACTATGATTGCTGCTGAAATAGTTACAAAGTCAAAAGTATAATAATCTACAGAACTCAGACTCTGCAGATGCAAAGGACTAAGTCCTAGTCTGTCAGCAGCACAGGGGAAACTTTCTCAAGATCCACCAGAGATAGTGCTGCTTCCTCCCCCTCAGAATAACCATAATATTTCAGTAATAGTAAGAGGCAATTTCCAGTAGCAGTATTTGTAATTACAGGCTCAGTCAACTTATCCTTGAAATTCTACAAATATAGATTTATATTCAGAAGGGTGGGTTTGGGGTTAGGGATTTTTGTTTGTTTTGTGGAGGTTTTTTGCCTTTTTTTTTTTTCTTTAAGTAAATCTCTCTTTAATGAGAGATGGTCTACACCTCAAATCCAAGGAAAAAGCTGAAAGAGTTTACATCAATGGACAAGCTTTTTGTCAGACATGTAAACTAACAACTACTTTAAGTGTAGCCCAAAAGCTGGATATTTTTTATAGCTATATCTTAATTCTTAATTAGATTATCTGTTTTGTAAAAAGCCAGAAGAGGGTTGCAGAACAGCTCAATGAAGCTAGATGCACAGAGGTAAACACATATCCTCAAGCCTCAACAGCTCAGGCACAATGACATGGCCAACAGCTATCCTGCTCTCAAGGTTAGTTGGGGTACTGATTCTATACATTTCCCCCCTCCCCCATTATCTGCATTTTCCCCATCACGCCACACAATGTAGGCAGGCTGCACAAAATCAATATGCAAACCATAACACCATGCTACAGCAAATCAAACGCAATGCAGACACAATTCCATGCAACTTCAGCCATACTGTAGCACTTTTCCAATTAAGGTTAAAAGAAAAGTTATCCCCACTGCATATCGCTTTCTAGCTCTCCTACCTACTTCCTGGGGCTCCCACATGTAAGGATCTACTCCACCATAGCTGAATGACTCATATCGTTCCTGAGATCCAGAATCAGCTCTGTCATCTCCTTCTCGTTTCAGCAATTTCTTCTTTGCTCTTTTGGCCTTCTGGACTAGATCTGAAAAAGATAAACCCAAGTTATCAAACATGGTGGGTAGTCACTGAATATTTGTCACATGAAACCAGTATGGAACGTTCCTCATCTTTTAGCACAAGTCTTTTTCCTTGACAAGTTTATCCTCAGCATGTTCTGTTTAGAACCAGAATGCGATTCAGAGAATCACAGATGACATGAAATGCTCTTTATTATCTGTCATAAAGTAGCGCTAAGGTCCTAATGACAAAACAGTAGTTTTAGACACTCCATTCAGGGACTTCACTGTAAAACAGCAAGCTGTCTTAAACTAGGGAACCCGTTTCGCAGCATTCTAGGACATCATACAGATAATATCCTAATTCTCTTAATTCCCAATGATTTTCTTAGGATTCAAGGATGTTCAACACTTTCTTTGTCTTGTTGCACAAACTAAGAATTTCAGTGTGCTTGTACACCTAATAATTTCAAAAGTACTAAACAGCCCAGTGCATTATCTCATATGAATGCTAGTGAGAGGAGGGCAGTCTCCTGGGCCAAAAAAGGCCAGGAACTTGAAACTTCAGAGCTTTTATTGCTCTTGCAGCTATGTTCCTCTCTGGATACTAGCAGAAGTTGAGGGCACTATTCTTGCCAAACACCTTCAGTATCTCCGTGAACTAGATCTTTTACACATCAAGCTTCCTAACAAGCTCCTGGGAACCATGAGTTAGCATGTCCTTTCATATTTCTAATTTTCTTATTTAGTGTCCAAAACAATGGAGCTTGCACCTTGACCTTCCTGCAGTCTGTCCCCCTCGAGCTTCAGCCACTAGGGCTGTGCCAGCAGGCCCCTCCTGCAGACATCACACTTCCTAGCAGTTTTTCAGCCGCTGAAGTTATGCTACCTCCCAAAATGACACTCAGTGATATAAAACACATTTCTCAACAAAACTGTGTCAGGTTGGCAAGGGCTTTGCTAGCATTGTAACATCACCTAAGAAACAGGATTTCTCCTCCCCTCATCTACTCTCAAGCCAGCATAGCAAATGCCAGCCAGGCACTGCAGTTTAAGTGAAGTTTACACTAAATAGAAAATATATTTGTACTCAAGACTTTGGAAGTCTGACATACTCAAAAAGAAGCAGACATGCCTCATGGCTTTGCCAAAGACAGAAAAGCTTTTCAAGCAAACTTCATAATCTTGTTTGCCATGAAGTCAAACTTAACCACCTCAGTATGACTCAACTGCAGTAATAAGGTGATCTGTAAGCATTTCTAGAACTCCACAATTAGGATAGCTGGAGTTCAGCACAAAGTCATGTAATCTCTTGTTATGCACAGTTTGAACACTAGTCCCTAAAACAGGTAATTTAACTAGGTGATTCTGCTGGCCTTCCTTCTTCTAGAAGGGACTTCACTGGATAGACCTTAACATGAATAACTAGGACAGAAAGTAAGCAGACAAAACCAACATCCTTCATGCAAGAACACATATGCCTGAGAAGTCACAGAACATTATTTTAGATTAAAAGAACACTAGAGAGAATAAAATCAAAATGCAGGTGTTTTGTATTAAATAAAAGAAGCCTTGGGGAAGTCTTACCAAGCCCAAGTTATTGTTGTTTTCTTTCCTCTTATCACAGTGAAAACCATATTGTTGTTACGGTTTAAACGCTCCACAGAAGCATCTGTGATTCAGCTCTTACAGCCCTGTACCCATGATGAGAACATGACTGCAGTACTGACCAGTCTACCTTCACCGTCTGAGAAGAGCACAGTGCTAAGAGCCAAGAAGCAGCCAGACTGATGGAAAGCTTAAAGATTCATGAAATATTCAACTGTGCTACCCTTAAGATAGGCTTGTTAAAAACACAAACTTTTCACTGAGAAAAGAGACTTTTGAAGTAATAATCATCAATCGCGGGGGGTGGAGGGGGGAGTAAAAATTCAGGACTGCCAGGCCACTCTCTCTTGTATAATAAAACAAAACCAGAAAGATTTTTGCAGGGAACACACAGCATTATCACCAGTTTTTGCACATTTTTCTCTCAATGTAAAATGACCCTGGGTATGCGAGGGGGGTAAAAAAAAGAGAAGTATTTTAGTTGACCAGAAATCAAGGGGATTTTTCAAACACCAGTAAAAGTTGGTAATCCATAGCGCAACCCTGGGACACTCCCAGCATCTACTGCCAGCTCCACCACCCACATTCTTTCCCACCTTCTTCCACCAACAACCTTCCTTAGCTGTACACTTTAACTGCGACTACAGTCTTACCTACTGTCAAAATAAGGGATTAATGAATTGGTACTTGGCAAGCACCAGAGATTCCCCATATTCTGCAAGGTCTTCGAGTAATGCTTGGGAATTTATCTGGCTTACAGTATAAATCAGAGTTTTCAGATGACAACAAACAAACAAAAAAGCCCAAAAGGCCAATAATAAAAATCATGCATCAAATCATACCTTTGAAGAGCGATGTCTTTTAAATGCCTGCTTTAGAATTTACTTATTGAAAGTACTGGGAATAATGTAAAAATTATGCCTTGGCCTAGGGTGATTTATAGAAAAATGGAACCCCATACCTCACCTGTAACTCACAAAATTAATATTTTAGTACTCTTAGACATTTTGAGAGCACTCGCAGTACAAGCAGCTTTTGCCGCATGGAATTTTACACGGCAAAAATGAACGCATTGAAGCAGCTGTCACGCCTCTTACTTTTGAGCTGTCCCTTGACATCTCTGTCCTCACTTGAGTGCTCTTCTTCGTAGTGCGACTGAAGCTGGTAGAAAGACTGGAGGTCCTTCAGGCAAAGAGGGCACAGAAAGCCCTCCCTCATTTCCCCCGGGTCTCCGAAGGGCGGCGGACAGCCGGATGCCATGGCGGCCCGGCCGCTGGCGGACAGCGCTCGCTCCCCGACTTCAGCAGCAGCGCGGCAGCACGGGGCACGGCCGCCTGGCAGGGACGGAGCGCGGGCAGCGCGGGAGCGGCATCGTCCTTCGCGGCTTTCTGAAAGAAACCCGGGCAGCGGCGTCGGGCTGGCGGCACGGCTTCACCCCACGCCCTCCCTGGTCCCTCCGCGGCCCAGCGGGCGCCCACGCCGAGGCCCCGGGCGGGGCGGGGGCCGCGTCCCGCCGCGCCGCATGCGGCACCCGCTCGGCCAGCAGCGCCCGTGCGCGTCCCGCCCGGTGCCCGAAGGCCCCGCACGGGGGGGGAGGAGACAGGCCTATTCGCGCCTCTGCTTTGGCAGGAGAAGCCGGGCGGCGAACGACAAACACCGAACGGCGGACACGGCCAGCACGGAGGCCCGGGCCCAGCGCTGCCCGCCGCGCCGCGCCGCCCCGCCCCGCCCGGCTCGGCTCGGCTCGGCTCGCCCCTGGCGGCGGGGGGGCTCCTGCGCAGGCGCAGGGAAGCAGCACACGCCGGGCCCGTTGCCCCCCGCGCGGCCGGGGCGGGGGGCACGCAGAGAAAGGGGTGGGGCTTAGCGCTCGCGCCGACGGCCGGAGGAGCGGCCGTTGGGGGCCCCCGCCCCGCCCCGCCCGAGGGGGGCCGCCAGCCCTGAGGCGGGCGGCTGGGCCTCACCTCAGCGCCTAGGCAGGAGGTGCGTGTCTCCAACAGCAGGGAAGGCGCGGGTCGCCGCGCTCCCACCCGCTCGGCGTCCCGGCTGCCCGGGAGCGGTAGAGCCCGGCGGAGGGCGGGGCGAGCACCGAGATATCGATGGGCGGGAAGGGTGGGGACAAGGAGGGCTCATCCGGGACCGGAGGGAGACGCGAGGCCCAGTTAAGGCGTGCGCTGCCAAGCGCAGAGCTATCGATGGAGGGCGAGGTCGGCGGGGCGGTGGCGGGGAGGGGGAGTCTCCCCTAAGGGAGCTGCGGGGGTCGCTCCCCTGTTTTCAGCCACCCTGGAATAGGCCCTCGTCACGGGGCCTGCTGGAGCGTCCCGAGGCTCGCAGGTGTGTATGAGAGAGGCAGTACGAGACCGTGGTGACAGAACCCTCTCGGGAGCGGGACGGCGTTGCCGCGCTCGGGGCGGGGGAGGCTGGCCCCCTCTCTGGCCTCCCGCTGTTTCGGGACATCTCGCATAACACCTGCCTCTTCTGCTAGCTGCTGGTGGTTTTGTGCTTTTTATCCTTATTACTGAGCACGCTGCGAAGAGAACCAGCGTTGCTAACAACGACAAGCTTGATGTTCCTTTCTTAGCCTGCCAAGTCATTCAAAAAAAGGTGTTCCAAAACTGTAAACCATAGCAGTAAATGACATGCTACTCACAGAGCCACAAATAGAATCCAGGACTCCCACTACTGCTTGTCCTTGCCGCTTGACAAATAGTTGTGTAAATCAATGACAGAAGCTTTTCAATATCCCCTTTCTGTTGCTAGTTTCTGTTTAGTCTCACTCAACCGGCAGAAATCTGTGCTGTCTCACATTCCCAGGTGTATGGCAGAAATAATAGGAGTGTGTAACCATACTTCTGCTTCATCTGTTAGAATTACAGGCTTTTGGAGGCAGAGATTTTCTTACGTGACGATGCTATTTACACTTGAGTCCTATCCATTAAAGGTGGATTTTCACTGTTGATGTCCTGCACTTTTATCCTTGAAGTTCAGTCATTGAAAACATTTTCAACAGGGATTGGGGGTGTGGGAGAGTGGGTGTTTTCCCAGGCATGAATTATAACTAGATGCCCAACTCCTAGGGACTTCAAATCCCAACTAAAGCATATCAGATGGTCCCAGATGGGATAAGGGATTCATCTACAAGTTGGTTTTAGTAGTCATTCTAAGTTTTGGTTTCATTCCTGCAATCTGGTCTTTGTGGGCTGACTATTACATGACCACTCTCAGCACCTTGTCACATCACCAATGAATTTCACCTGATTTGCATTTATAGTTCCATCATCCAGCAAAAGTATAATGGGAAATCAAAGTCTTAAAACTGAACTGATTTAAACCATAGGAGCAAATCAATGTTATCAACAGCCAAACTCTCTGATTTTTTAAATGTACAGTTTCCTGTTAAGAACCATTACGGTCTGATTTTCAAAACCATGCAGTCTTGATTCAGCTATGAATAGAGAAACAGGCAGCTGTGGAAATAATGTAGAACCCCAGTTACAGTCACCTTCCTATTCAGCATGCAAAACACAGACTCAATTTCTCTTTGATATTAAAAACTGATAAGAGATCTTACCATGCTGTAAAAGCTGCCCTGGTCAGGTAGTCTCCCTGCAGTGAACTCAGGTAAATTATAAGCTGTTAAGCTTTTTTTAGAAGGTATGATTGATTGTTACATTTTAAAAATTTGTTCAGTAAGTTAAGGGGCTGTATTAACCCCAAGGTCTTAAGAACCCAAAAATATTTTAAAGTGTTAACCAGTTTCATTTTAAAACTTGAAAAGTCCTCAGCCTGTAGGGAGTAGAAATGAAACTAGCAGTGTATGTAGAGAGACAGTACTTAAAGGATGAAAAGGAAAAAATAGAAGTAACCATCTGACTTTTCATACTGCTTTTGTTATATAAAAAGTGTATTTCTGGCCTCTTCCAGACTTAGTTGGAAGAATTTAACCACAGATGGAACAGGCCTGCCAAGATGTGCTCAATATACTCAGTCCTGAGCTGGCAAAGCCTTCTAGCATGCGCATCTCATCAAAGCTCCTGGGTTTTCTCATTGCATAGGCCTATATTTGGAATTGGGGCTTCAATTAATAAACATCTTCTCTCATTACTGTCATCCTTTACTCTCCTCTTTTTTTCCCTGATGCCTGTTTTCTGATCTCTCTTACTGTGTTCACACCTTAAGAAGGCACCTTTTCCTGCAGAAGTATGTGAGTCTTGAATTCAAGCAGGGTTAGTCTCCTGTGATCTTTCTCAATAGGGAATGGTTATATGCGTCAGTTTCAGGCCCAAGACTTCAAGCCTTGTCTGAACAGGGAAGACCCTGGAACAGTCTTTGTGGAATAGCAGTTATTCTACATTAGCTCCTATATAGTCTCTTACTCTTTTCGTGAGCATCACATTCAAGCACCCATGTTACAGAAAAAAACAGAGGGGGAACAAATTTGGGATAGCTACAGCACTTTGCATTTCTGCTTTCCCAGATTCATATTAATTCTGAGAGTGTTCCTTATCTTGGCAAATCCTGAGATTAAAAGCTGTTGAATGCAGGAATTACGATACTTGCTTGTTTCTGTAATACAGCTAGCAGATTTTTGGGCATTCAAGTATGCTTCTAATAGTAAGTGCATCTGCTTAGTGCTGGAAAATTCAAATTATTACCTCTGTGATAATGCCAGCAGAGTCATTTCATGCCATTGTCTGGGGCAGGCACACAGGAAAGCACACTTCATGGAAAGCATTAAGGATGTGGATTATGCTCACAGTTTTGAAATTGTCTTTAATTCTGTACTATGTGAGTTGTCTTTTACAGTTCTGAAAGAAGTCAAAGGAAGGCACTGCAGGCAAGCTTTAAGGGAACAGTTTGTAAATCAAATTGTATTTCCCTTTGATTCACCAAATGTGAGTTTGGCCCTCAGCCTCCATTTTTTCCACTTGTTTATGTCTTATGATACTCACTTATGCAGAAGTATCCCTGTATTACCCCATCTATCTGCTGTATCTTTCAGACTGGAAGCTAAGAATTGCATTAGCTTGTGTGTAAGGCAACACGTCTTTGCAGAACAGACTGGAAAATCCAGGGTTTAATTGATCCCCATCCCTGATGAGGCACCTGTGTGCTAATCTGAGGGCTTTGCATGGGGTAGGAGGAAGTGGGCAGCTGGGGATGTGAGGGAGGGGTTTGCAGTGTAATGCTTGAGGGGGCAAACCTGGAGCAACACAGGGTACTGTTTTTCCCAGTTGTGTTCCTGTCCTTGGAGGAAGAAAGCAGGAACTAGCCTGAGGCTCAGTGCCTTTGAGGATTCACCTGCTGGAGTGTCATTCTCCTTCCCCTGGGTTTGCTGGAGCAGGGCTGTTTCCCAGTGCTGAGCTATGCTTGTGTCTTGGGAAAGCTCAGGTGGAACCAACTACCTCTCCCTTTGTTGTTACCTTGCTCATTTTGTCCAGATCTCTGTTGAGGCCAGTGATTTATAACTCGCTGGGCCAGTGAAAGAATGCTCCAGCAATACAAGCATCTGTAGAAGAGCTGCAAGATCTGTGCTTGGACGGGAGAGTAGTGAGTATGAGAAAGGTGATAGTGGGAGTAAGAGAAATAGAAAAGACAAGAGTAGATGCAGGGCTTGCAGGAGAGTTTCTGTAGGCATTTCAGTTTTCTTGTTCCGTGTTTCACGTGTGTGTTTTGTTCATTTAGTGGGTGTAGAGAAGGAACAAGAAAAGGGGTAGGTGGGGAATGGAAGCTGTGCCTGTCACTAGATGGCACACCAAGCACGTCTGAGAGCAACCGAAGACCTGATAGGGGCCTTTGTAGTGGATTTCACAGCACATGGGGCTGCTTAGCCATTTGTTTTAAAGATTTTTCTCCTGCAGCAGGCAGGACAGTCCTGCCTGTTGACCTGTGGGGCCCTGATGACCCAGGCAGCTCGGTTCTTGCCTGTCGTTCAGAAGTAGTAAGAATCAGGTATACGGAAAAGTGAAATTGTACTGAACAGCAAGCTCTTTCCTTAAACCTGTCTTTCTGTACAGCTTCAGTAACTGCTCGCTTTCAAAAGGAAAGTCTTAAAACGGGTTATTAAAATGGTAAATACAAGGATTGGAGTCTAATAACCTACTGTTAGGACACAACCAATACAGTTAGAAGGACTGCCTACAGTGAGCTGTGACGAGGATGATAACATGCTGGATGTGCACTAGAAATCAAACACTTCACTGAATCTTTAGTTAGTTAATTGTGCTCTTTTGCATGTTCTACATTTGACCACAAACTATGAGAATGCATCTTTTTTAATTACTGATAAAACACCATGTTGTGTCAATCACTCTTGAAAAGAGAAATTTCATTCAACACTTTGAAAGAAAAATGCCATTTGTTTGCGTGTTTCTGAATATAAATGGTCTTTAGCACTTCCTGAGGAACTCACTCCCCATTAAGTGATTGCACCTGTTTAGTATGATTTGGATCTTTATGACAGTATTAAACTCTTATTGGGGGTCTCTCAGAGAGAACTATAGAAGTGATAATACAAAGTTAGCATGCCAGATGTAGTGATGTGTTGAATGGTGTCCCTTTGTTCCCAGGGAAGTCTGGGCTCCTGTGTCCTGGAGGGCCCCATGTCCCTTTACAGAGGTGGAGCATAATCTAGGTTTGTGCTGGTGTAAATGAGAATAGACTTTGGCTGCTTGTCACTTAGTGAGGCTCATCACACTTTTCCACACAGAGAGTGTTCACAAAATTAAAAAATCCAGGTCAGTCTAAAGCAGTCCTGTTTATGCTTCTTCAAAAATTAATTTGTCTTCATCCAGCTAGTTGCAATAGGAAGAGGTATTTGGGGACAAACTAAACCTTACTGAAGTGTTACAGATGCTGTTGGGAACTGAATTTGAATCAGTAATGGCTTACCATTGTGAATCAATGTAGAAGAGCAACAGCACAGGAAAGGAATGTATTCCAAACACTTGCTCAAGAAGCAAAGTCAGGCATGTACTTCCCCATTCTGCCGCTGGAATATAAAAGCTCAGCCTGCAAAACCCCACATCCATTATGTAACTCCTCCTACTCTGCCACACTCAAAGTCCTTTGCAAACACTCAGTAAATAAGCTGCAAAATATGTTTGTGAGCTGTTGTAATAACTCTAACAGTGAATTTTAGGACCCGGTCTGTTGCTAAGTTGGTCATTGTTACTAATGTCCAAGAGGAGAGACTCAGTGGGAACACAGTTGAGAAGAGGGACACGGTCAGCCCTGTAGCCATGGCACAGTCCTGTCAGAAATGTATTCTGGTTAGGTTCACATGTAGTCTTCAACTTCTTGTAATATTTTCAGTGCCATTTGGAATGTTAAATAATGGAATCTGATCCCAACACAGTAGAAGTAAATGTAGACTAGAAGTAATTCTTGATGATGCCTGTCTACTTCTCAAGGAATGCCGTGGAACATTTTTGCACAAACATGGCTTACTCACTAACAAAAAAGTTTAAAATACCTGAAAATTAAGTGTTGCGTTCAATATAGACTTTGGGGCAGAAGCAGAGTGGAAAATCAGAATGCTCTTCCTAAGTATTCCCTAAACTAAACAGCTAGTTAATTTAAATTGATGCTGTGTTTAAAATTGGCCTAAATTCAATTTTATAATTTAATGGTAAATTTTAAAAAATTCATTTTAAATCTCCTAATATTGAAATGGGTAGCACAAAGTTCTTCCTACAACATAAAATGATCTTTGATTTTAATTTATCTGAGAAAACATTTTTGTTTGTTTGTTTAGGTGAATCTAAACCATTTTCTGTATTTTTCATTTTGTCCACAGAACTGAAAAATTTGCATAGCGCTGTTCCTTTTAACGAAACTCATATATTCAATATAGTCAAGTTGCTTATAGTAAACATTGTGATACAAAACAAAGTTGTTTAATTAGTCTGTGTAGAGAGGATAGAAGCTACATTTCCATGCCAAACCCATGATTTTCCCTGTGTTCACAGATTCATCAATCAAAACTGACAGCATGATGATTTGTAAGAGCTGCAGCTGACAACTTGTTGAGCCCCATTATCTGATTTGCCTACTAACTACTTCAGTATGGCAGGCCAGTCATCTACACAAGTTTATCTGGTCCCTTAACACTGCTGAAGAATCTGGCATATTGGTCCTGAGTGCCATGGAATGGCACCACTTTTACATAGAGTAGGTGAATTATAGAGAGGAGAGACAGGAAGATTCATAATTCCTTTGTGTTTACATTTTATGTAATGTTTTAACTGTAGGATCCATAGGCCACAATGTCTAGATTATGTTCAGGGCTCATTTCAGATTTCAAGCACACCCATATTTGGGTGCCGTCTCCTATAGCCTCTCTTGTCTTCTATTTCCCCTACAAATTTTTACAGCAACTAATTCCCATCTTGAAAGCAGCATGTCTAAAATCAATGAGCGGAATACCCTCAACAGTGGGTATTCGACAGTGAATGATTTGTGACTTTTTGCAGGGCTGTTATTGCTGTCTTCTTCAACAACACCTGCTTGCTCAAATAGCTTGCTTTTTGTCTTGACTGCTTTGGCTCAGAGAACCATTCATAAAGTCTTACTATATTTTTCATTTGTCTTGGCTTTTCTCTTTCCTCCTCCTCTTCTCTTTTTACAATAGCTTCTTCAGGCACCCCACACATCAGTACCAGCTTCAGAATCAAGAGGGAACTTATGCTGGAAACATAGGGTTCTCTGTGAAAATTAGTTTAAAACAGCAATCATATTTCAGGCAACCTCTTCAAACTAGATCACTTTCCCTAGTTTTCGCAGTCATAATCTCACATTTTCTCTATACCAGCAGCTATTAAAGTGTCTACGCTGCATCATACTCATTCGCATTCAGTTAGGATATCCATTACAGAGAGAAGATGGCAATGAACTAACTTCCTTTGATATGGCAAGTTGGATCCTGGTTTATCTCCACCCCATTTTGCAGGAGTATTTGTGTGATTTATTAAGTCCAGATTTTCCCTCTTTCCAATTGATATGAACATGAGGACGGTGCAGTGTATGTTACCTGTGAGTAAACAAGGAAGGTGTTCCTTCAGTCACTCAACACCTCCTGTGCCCATGTGTCTGTGAGGTATTGCTTTCTTGTCTGGATCACTGGCTGTCAGTTCAAACCAAAGTGGCTGAAATAATCTCAGGAGCCATCTTTGCCTTTTGGCTAGGATCGTTCCATTATATTAGTATCTGACATGCCCCATCTCTGTCAGGAACCACTATCATGCTCCAGCATACCAATGCAATTTGTGATCAAATAAGATTTGGTTCTGCTTTACCCTCCTTCAGCCTGTGCTCCTTCATCTCATGTAAGCAGACAAAGTGAATTGGCAGATAACTGATAAATGTCCTTCTCTTGGTTTACTTCTTAGGACTTTTAAGCTGCAGTGGTTTCATCAAGGAAAACAAACCACAAATGTCTTCACACAGGTCTAAAAGTAATCTCAAGGCAGGTAGATAACTCAGTTTTCTCAAGGAAATTCCCCATCTGTTTCTATCAGAGTTCTCTGTGTCAACCTGAATCCTTCTTCGTTACCCTGTAGGAGCGGGGACTTCATGCTGTTCTTGCTGGGAGGGAAGTGGGATTTCTGCACTCTAATGCAGATAGTCCACATACCCATTTCCTAAAAACAGACGGATTTCCCTGTCTGCATCTTTTGTGTCATGTCTCTGTACAGCCTAGACCTCACCCAGGCTCATCCCTTCTGCAGTGCTTCTCCACTTGACTGCTTTTGATCACAGTTTTTATTCATGGCAATGTCCTGACTGGTGCTTTAAAATTGCAGCTGGCTGTTTAATGTTAACTGACTGAGGTACCAGGCAAGCAGTGACTCTACTTCAGCTATGGTGATGATGTTGTTTTCAAACTTTCTCCAACTAATGAGTCATTAAAAGTAGTAATAAAGGGGTTTGTTGGGGCTGCATGTCCCTTGGAAATACTCAGCCCATGCTAATTACAGTGGGTTAGCTAAGAGGTCAACGCTGATAAGTGTGTGGGAGGGGGCACAGAACAGTAATGGTGAGAGGAGTTGAAAATAATTGCAGGAAATGCTAATTATACAGCTTGTTCACATCAACTTTCCCCTCCCATTGAAAACAAAGCTCATTTTGAAGACAGTTGTAAAAGTTGCTCTTTAGGAATCAAACTCCCTTATGTCTCAATAATTGGTAACGCCAGAAATTTAAAACTGCAGTAGAGTAAACAAAGAACTCATCTGTGCACGGTTGTTTTAGTCTCAATTAAAGCTGGAAATAAGATTTTGCAGTACTCTGGTGCCACATTAGGGCCAGTGCACAGCTTTGCTCTGTGGACTTAATCCAGATTCTGCAGAGGACAAGCGAGATTTTTCCACTGACTTCCATGACCTTTGGACCAAGTCTGCTATTGATTTGTTATCATTCCTGAAGAGCCACAAACTGTCTTACAG
The DNA here is from genome assembly GCF_035582795.1 of Mycteria americana. NCBI lineage: Eukaryota > Metazoa > Chordata > Aves > Ciconiiformes > Ciconiidae > Mycteria > Mycteria americana. The sequence goes on from NC_134375.1 coordinate 9,747,631, forward strand.
ACAGATAGTGCACTCATCAAGGAACTTTGCAACTTAAAGGCCCCATTCTGCAATTATCAAAATGTGCAAATACATTTATGCGTGTGACGGAGCAAAGTTAGTAACGTGTAGATGTTTGCATGGATGTTAAATTCTAATAAAAGATGACAGTGAGGGGAAGGTATACAATAAAAAGAAGATGATGAGAGATGTGCAATTAAGAAATTCTTACCTTATAACTAAGTAGTATATATCTGTGTAGTTCATGTTGCTAAGAGATTTCACTATATTTACTGTTAAAAGCAGCAGACCATTATAGTATAGAAGCTGGTTCTTTTCTGGTTAGTCCCTTAGCCAAACTCCAGAGCCAAAAAGTTTTTAGGGTGTAGGTAAATCTGACAGACACTTAGCTTCAGAACTTGTGCTCATGCGTGTTTTATAGTCACAAAACTGTCAAATCACAAAAGGCAGGCGGTCCTCTGAGAATGATGTCTGTAGGAGAAAGAATGTTGTACTTGAATGGTGGTATGTCTGCAACACTGCAGAAGACAGGAAGAAATTAATTAAGAGAGGTGAAATTTTCATGCAGATACTGAGAGAAAATGTACTTTCAATCAAAACAAAAACCTGGACAAATTTTGTTGGCAAGATTGAAATATTGGTTTGAGTTACTTAAAGTAGGAGAACTCTTAAAATAGGTAGTCTTTTTCCCCAATGAAAACCCTCTTTCCTTTTCTTGAGTGACAGTCTTTTATGCAAGTAATAGAATGACTGAGTAATTTTCTCTATTGAAAGCAGATGCTAGCTTTTGAAAGTTTTAAAGGGAAAATTTAATATAAAATGGAGAAAACCAGGATTTTCGTTCCCTTTTTGTAAATGCTCTTATGTTTCAAAAAATGCATGGGATTAAATAAGGTTACCAGATCCCCATCAGCTACAAGTTCTAACCTACTTGCAAAATTTGAATTTGGTGATTAAATTTAGTCTTTCCTAGGTTGCACTTGTAGCTCTATCTCCAAGTCTTTTCAGAGATAATGTAGCTCCATGATCCATGTTTAGCATAATCAAAACAATTATGTAGTTCAGGAACCCCAGGATTAAAAAGAACTACAACTAGCTATAATTAGAGAACATCTGTGGAAGGTTAAGAGCATCCTACTTCATCCTCTTGGAATTTCTGTCAGGGCTGTCACTTTTCTCGCTACTTGACAATGATGGTTGCATTTTTATGGTGCATCAGTAGCAGATTTGCTGGCTCTTTTGACTGTTATATACATGGGAAATATAATGCAGAAAGTTGTCCTGTATTCAGTTCTGTTTCCAGGGTCATCCTCTTTGAGTTCCTAGGAGTTTGGGTTCAAACCCAGGTCACTGACAGAAGCTCAGGACTTTTGGCTCATGTTTCAGTCTCCAAATTACTGTTTTCTGTTTATGGACATGTCAGGCCAGCATCAGGACCCATACACATGCTTCTCTGAATGGAAATCTGTATCTTGTCCTTCAGACTGGCTACTGGCCTACACAACTTGGAAGGGGATCTTTCAGATGTGGTCCCAGCCCTGTCCAGGAATCCCTGAGAGGGTTTCTGTCATTTCTGAGACCTTTTGCTGGAGTAATAAAGGTTTTTTAAAAAGTAATTGAAATGGGTCAGAGCTGTCCCGGTATCTGCTTACATTGTGCTTCTCCCAGCCAGGCAAGCGCATTTTCAACAGCTCAAAACTGAGGCAAATTTTAAAAACTGCAGACATGATAACAATGACATGATAAATATGATTTACTATAAGGTGCTGTCAGCTCAGGCTTGGCTTTTAAAGAAAAAGAAAAACACAAAAAACCCCAACAAAACAAAGCAACTCAAAACCAATAGAAATAATTCCTTAAAAAATTATGGTACTGACAGCCTTGCTTTTAAACAGATGAGTAGCTCCTAGCAGAACTTGGCATCTCTGAAAATACTGGAGCACTCAGAACCTAAAATACAGAAGATGGAAAAATTAGACTTACATGAAATCAGTTGTGCTAGCTTTTCACTGGCCACACTGAGAGGAGTGCACACTTTTTCCCTTTTAATAAGTGATTGATTTATTGATAATAAAGTGCATCTGAGATTTACTCAGAATGGTGGATTTTACAGGCAGTAACCTAATAGCTTGAACCAGCTGTTTGTAGCTGCACATGAAAACCTTTGACCTTAGGCTTTCACGCTTCTCTCCCTTCCCCACCTTGGCTTTCTTGTAGCAGCCACAGCAGCATCCTTGTCTTGCAGGAACTGTGATGCATTTTTGCTGTTGCCCATGTTTACCCACTTGGTAATTTTTTCTTTCCTGTTTTTCACTTATTTTGTACATAGCAAGTGGTGGTGGTCTTGTGTAGTAATGTTCCCTGAGGTTTAAGACGTATTCATTCATTGCCAGAAATGGTGTTCTTTAGAGAAACCTTTTTTTCCCTTATAAAATGAAAACTGAGCATTTTAAAAGGCATCATATACAGAAAGTGTGCTGAAGGAATTTGAAGTGTATGGAATGTTCCCAGCTACCTCCTCTGAGGATTTCTTCAGCACTTGTTAATTAGAAAACCCCTGTTGATAAGAAGAGGTCTGTCAGTTGTCACATATATTAAACAGCATATTATCTCCAAAGGTAGAAGTTGTTTGATAGACCATGTTAAGTGTTGATCAGCCTGGAAACATCTAACTTCAGTGAAACTCGCTGAGATGATTAATTATTGTTCTTCAGGGTAACTAAACCATATGGCAAAACTAACTTCTGTAACTGAGGAAGTGCTCTGAGGCACTGAGTAGGGAAACAATCATATTTAAAAGGAACACTCAAGGCACTTGATGTGTCTTGATGGTATTGAGGAGGATGAATGTCGGTGGAAAACATACTTGTTTATAAAAAAATAACATTCTAGCAAAATATTGACATGCTCTAACCTCTTTGTACAAGAAGTAATGTGAATAACTCGATAACTCAATTGCAAAAATCAGTAAATCTATTGTTTAGACCTGTGAACAGGAAATCAGACTTCTAGTAAAGTTCCCTGTGAACTAGGTGACAAGGTTGCTGTGGGTTTAGCCCAGGTGCACAATTTTGTGTCATACAGGTAGAAGATTTGAAAAGGGACTCTATCTATATGCAAATCATCCTTCCACTTCAGTAGCAAAACAGTTTTACATATAAACATGTGCTGACCACCAGCATGCAAGAAGATTGTGTCTAGAAAAATATCCTTTGATGTTAATTTATTTATTTTTATTTAGCTTGGGTTGGTTTTATGTTTTTCACTCCATTACAGTATGTTTGCACAACGAGTAAGGACACCCAGAGTTGACTATTGATGTTTATTGAATCATTCATATCAAATAAACACTTTTGGGAGTCTGACACGGAAAGTAAAAGCATTCCTTTGAGAGGAGAGAAATAAGAAATCCTTATGGGAAGAAAAGGATGTCTGCTTGTTTCATTTTTAAATGTCTGAGGAGAAGGCATGATTTCAAGTGGCATGACTGAAATGTGGACACACCAGGGTGGGAGTTCTAGTAGGGGGTCTAGACAGTCAGGTTCACAACTTGCAGTTGAGATGCTCTGGGATGCATTAACCCTTTGCACGGTGCAGCCTCTTAGATGAAAAGGGTTTTTATATGCCAGTTCCAAGTCAAACTATGAAGTCAGTCATCTAATCTGTTCCAGATGGAACAGTTCCTATCTCTGTTTCGTGCTTACTGTCTGGACAGATTGTAGTGCGCAAGGGTTCAGGTCTCATTAACGTATCATTTAGAATTGAAAACCTATTCAATTTCATTTTGAAATAATTGGCATATGTTGTTCTTTTTTCTCCCTCTCTATTAATTTACTGATTTCACTGATGTGAGAGGAAACCATATAATTATTCCACTTCAGTAGCATCAGAACAGTTATTTAAGCGCCTGTTTTAGTCATTTGGGAACAGAAAATTGACACACATAGTGGGATTATTCTGGGGTCTGGGCCCATAAGGAAATGAACACTCTTAACTTCCTGAAGTGGGGCAGTTGAAGGCTCTCAGTACTTGCCTGTCCCATTCAGCTGGATCCTTTAGTTCCTCTACTTGAAGTGTATGACAAAGCCATTAACTTAAACGGGAACATTAATGCACTGAAAGATAGGTGCAGAGGTCAGCAGCAGGAAGCCAAAAGGGAGTGAACAGAATTTTTTAGTGATCTGGCAGTTTACTTCACCAAATGCAAATGATACACAATTATTTTCTCATTCCTCTGTTTCACTCTCCCATGCTGATCTCTTTCCTGGGTGCTGGCGTTTTTCTTCTGCCCTGTCTTTGCTAACATTTTCTACTAAATCAAGCAACAAGCTGCCTTTGTTACAGGTGAAGGACTCCTGAAAGTTGCATGGGCCTGCATCATCTGGGCTGTCAGAATTCCAGTGCCTTTTTCCAGGGTGCTGGCGTTTCTCACCGTATTGGTCATTTAGGTCTACCTCATCATTCCAGCCTCTTTTGCTAGGATGCTGGCGCTTGTACATCAGATACCTTCTGCCTGGATGCTGTCTTTTGGATAACTCATTCAAGTAGGTTAGCTGTGCGCTAGGGATGTCAGCATATTGATCTGACAATGACCTTCTGCCAGGATGCTGTTGCTTTTTCAGCTCCAGATAGCCGTCAAGGTCATCTTCTATCTCTCTTTTCCCTGGATGCTGCCTCTTCTGAATGTCTCCGTAAGATGTGTCTTCCTCAACATCTCTTTTTCCAGGATGCTGTCTCTTCTCCAGGTCACTTAGGTACTTTTTCCCAGGGTGTTGTCTTTTGGAAAGCCGTTCTGGCAGAGGGGCATTTGATTCTGTTCAAGGAAAAGAATAACGTTAATGAGCCCCCATAATCCTCACTAAGGAAGTTGAAATGGGAATTTGTGGAGTTCTATGGTGCAGGATCATAATCTGTTGCTCATTATGCCCATTTAATTGCACAGTTAACTGTATGGTCTTGAATTTTATCACTCTGAATGGCATCTGTCAAAACAGTTCTGGCACATTTTTAGCAAGGATGGATTGATACATTAGGAACTAGCTGCAGCCAAATGGGAAGACATGCGATGACAAAGCCTAATGTGTTGATTCAGGTAAATGTGTCAGATTCAGGTAAAGGGAGATGAGTAAAAGATGCTGAGCAGCTGGAAGAAATCAGCTGCAGAAGCTGGGTATGGGGAAAAGCTGGAAATCAGCATGACACAGAGAAAGGCTAGGGCTGAGACACAAGTAGAAGCAGGGATGTGGACATTTGAAAGCCAGCTCAGTATTTCCAGCTACCAATCATAACTCTGTTAGTATCTCTTACTCATTCTTAAGCTCTTTTTAATATTTCAGGTCTGGGATCGACATGACCAACTCTCAGCACTCATGTGAAGAGGGAGGAAGGCTTTTTCTATGGGCACTTGGCATCAGCTCCTCTTTCCACTGTGAAAGGGCTCTGTGCTTCTTGTTGGTGGCAGACACCTATGTGCTGCTTCTTGAAATCCCTGAGTCTGATTTGCTTCCACTGCTGTGACTAGTGAGAGCAGAGCATCTGCATGCTAGGAGGCGGCGGACACTAGAGCAGCCTCTGCATTCCCAGCCACAGAAAAGCCCACCTCTGTTGGGGTGTAGAAACCAGTGGGTTGAAGTAGTAGGTGAATGGCAGCACTCCCACCTCCAACTAACATTAGGTACAGGGTCCACAACTGGGGAATGTCTTCCACGTGTCCTCTTAGAGCTTCCCTAGGGAAGTACTTGCTAGACAGGCAAGTTTTCTGTGACAGGCTTCTACCTTCTTATTATACAGCAGCTGCTTAGTGATGGTACAGCATTGCCTAAGCGGGGAAATCTTAGAGAAGAAAGTGCCTTTTGAGAACTCTGTGTCAGCGTATTGCAGCAGACCTCCTATCCTTCCCCTCTCCTTAGTTAGAGTAATAAATGTATACATTATTGTATACATTAGAACCTGGGAATAAATGTAATAAATGTATACATTAGAACCTGGGAACTATACATTGGATCTAACAGTCTCAGCCAAGTACTATGCCAACATCACCAGATGGATGTCCCCAGTGATACATATACCTTTATTTATCTCTTCTTCCTTTTCAGCTTTCTTGAGGACAGACTGAAGAATGAGGCTTTCAGATCTCTGCAGGATGTCATCCAGGGGACTTCTTCCCATGTTCTTGCTTCCTTCTGGAAGGGGCTGCCCCCCGTTGAGGCAAACACCACACAAGGTCAGGCAGAGGAGTAGCAGTGGCAGCTGGATAGATGGCATTGTGGGACCGTGGTTCCTGCAACTTCCATGGGAGAGAGAACAACAGGGGAGGAGGATGAAGCAAACAGACCTAGCAATAATAGCAATATTTCCAGACACTGAAAAAGAAATATGGCATTGCTGTAGGGGCTGAAGTCTCTTATGAGGGTCCTTCCTCATTTCTGTAACTAACCTCTCAGTTTATTTTATATTCTTCAAAGAATCTGTAAATTCTTCATAATTAAAACCACGCATTTGTTAATTTTTCCAGCAGAATAAATATGAACATTTTAAACACCTAACTTCCCGATGCACAGATAGTTCTGAAAGCCAGTGATTTTGCTTTGCTTTCTGCCAAGAGGCAAAAATAATGTATCTCTTGAACTTGTATGTTAACTGTTGCCCCACATGAGGTACGCACACATATACCTGCACTAACAATCTCCACCAGGCAATTCCCTTTGCTAAGGGTTCATTTAAAAATAATACTGGGATTTGCAGCACTTTGATTCCACCTTTAGTTAAAGCCCAACTTTAATAGTCCATTAATTTTTTAATATCTATTTCTATACATTTAAAGTAGCTGTGTGTCTGTGTATTTGTCAATATAATAAGATAGCTATGCTCTGTTGGTCAGGGAGATTTCTTGCACTGGGGAAGCACTTCATATATTTTTCAGAGACATCATAATAATAATATCCCCTATTACCTCTTGCCCAGATAACAAGTGTTCTTCTATTTCTTCTAGCTAGCACTGGAATTCCTAATGCACTTATCATGGATTTATTTTCCAGTAAGCAGAGTTCCTTCAGTAGAATGGAATACGTCTTTAATACTAGTATAGCAGTCATTTAGCTTAATTATATCTTCAGAATATAACAGAAATGCACAATTTTGCAAAGTTCTACAATTTTTTAAAATAGAGAATGAGTTTATTACCTCTCTTATTGGCAGGTTTCTATCAGTTCTGATGAAGTCCTTGGATAACAGCCCTAAGAATATCACATAGGCTACTTGGCTCAGAGCAGTCTTTAGAAGGAAAGTTAGAATCAGCTAAAAAGGAAATGATTTGGTAAATTACCTGGTTTGTAGTTTCAGATTTTTGCTTGATGCATCTGCCAAGAGATTGTTTAGTCCTTTAAAGCTGTTTGCACATCTGAGCTTCAAAGTTGCCCTTTTTCTGCTACAGACACACAGAGTATCCAATAGAACTGTTGCTAAGTTCTCTTTGGATGGCTTGTGTCTCCGTACTTATACTGTACTGCCTCTGAACCTTTTATGCAAATAGCTGTGAGGTAATTTAGGTGATGTGTTTTCTCTTTTTTTTTTACTGATGTCAGAGATCTGCATTTTGAATGCATTTTAAAACTCTGATAGTTATTTGCTGACCTCCGTATATCCATGCTCGACTCCCAGAAATTGCTATTTTTCCATTCTCTAAAGAGATGATGTTGAATTTTGTGTAACACAGCATAGAGAAAAGGAGGTTTTTCTCTGCTTAACAAAAAGAAGCTTATGTATCCTCTATTAAGCAAGCACTGTGGAGTAAATGCAGAGAGGTAGGTAACTTATTAAGGTAAGGAAGAAAAACAATGAAAAAAATGTCATGGCTTACATTTAAATAAGCTTATACCATGGGTTCTTATCTGAATGACACTAAACAGTTTTTGGCTCACAATTCCGTATTTTCTTGGCATAGGCTTCCATAAACAGTACATTAGAATATGGGGTGCATTGCATTAGATATTAAAACATAGTTATGTTACTGCTATGTGCTTCAAAAAGCATTATACTATTGTAACTAGAAATAAGATTCCCTCTCTTCAACCCATCTGCCTATTTAAGATATTCTTCCACACAGTACTACTAAAAACAGATCATGCAGGGGGCACAGATAAAGAGCTAGTGATTCTTTGATAACCTCAGTGATCCTGATGACAATATGTAGGACTAAAACTGGAGTACAGATTGCTCACAGTACTGAAGCAATTCAAGATTCTTTTATTGTTGCTACATGGAAGGTTTCAACCAAGTGAAGTCAATGTTTTTCTGCTTTCCCGTTTACTGCCATTGTGATGAACACAAAACGACCTTCTATGTCCTTCTCATCACTGCCATCAAAGTGTTTAAGTTAAAATTTGTCTTCAGCAGTAAGTAGCGACAAAAACCAACAACCTGTCGCCACGGCTTGAGAACACCTTTCTTGGTAGCACACTGTCACTTTAGCAGCTCTCTAGGGTGCTGTGCCACAGTCTGAGATAGAAGGCATTTCAGGGATACTTTTAAAAGCACAGCACTTAAAAGTGGATCAGTTATGCTTATAGGTAATGTGGATCCTCATGCGGCCTGTAAAATTTCCTTAAGGCAAAAGGCATTTTGTGTCTGAACAGATGATGGAAATACCATATAAAACTAAAAAGGGGTGAAGTCAGTTGTTCTTTATCAACGTGACTTATTACCCATCAGAATTTAACAAAAAATGGTCATCATACAGAGCTTTTTTCCCCCACCCCATTCAACTTTATATGATGGATCAGAAAATACACAAGAAGAATCTTGTTTTCAGTTCTTTAGGAAATGAAAGCCAACTTCTTTGGGGTGATTTCAGTGGAATGCAGCCGTTACCTCAGTCTTATTCCATAAGTGTGGCCATCTCCTGGATTTTATCTTAATATCTCAGGAAGAATATATCAGTAAGTGTATATAGATATGCTTTTTGCTATTACTTACCCAGATGTAATTTGAGAAGAGTCTTGGATGTCAGTGCACTTGTTCTGGATTTGCAGTGGGGACAGAGATTGGGGTTTACAGCATTATAACTGCATTCGTAAGAGTTATATTTAAAATGGAATATCTTTTCCTTCCTGTTTGGATTTCTAAGGGAGTTTGAAACATCATGCACCTTATGTGCAGAACACATCTATGGCTTTATGAAGATGTTGTCTTTGCCAGTCTAAGACTACGTCAATATTGCTTTCCTGAGCAGGCATCAGAACCAAAGATCTGCAAGGCAATTAAATTCAAAAAGCAACAAGCAATTTACTATAGCGGGCCAGTAAACAATGACTGGGCAACTAATAGTCCCTCATCCAAAGCAAAGATCCCTGTAAAGACAGTTCTTATGTGTTTTTAGTTTTAAGGAATGCACTAGGGCTTTCCAGGAATCTAAAGAACGCTGGAAAGTGTTTTAAATGCTTTCATTAATAACAGAGTTGCTTGCTTAACAAAGCAATAGCTGTCTGTAGCTTAGCCCCAGATTTGTCCTAACAAAATGCCTAATCCACAGTCCACTGAAATCAGCCACATTTCTCCTTTAAGTGGGGTTAGCCTTAGAACTCAAGTCTCTGACTTGAAATGATCCATATATTGAATTGAATTTTAAAAAATCTTCTCACACTTTGTAGGATGGCTCTTGAAAAACATAGATGGAAAAGAGAAGGTAAAACAGCTGAAACACTTTCACATATACAAAATCATATAAGCAAATTAACTCAAGGAACAGCTAAGAATTTGATATTAAAAATAGCCTCCCATATGAATGTATTTCATTTTAGTACTGAGTGAATGAGTCAGATTTCACTCGTGATACAGCAGTTGACATTGAATTTCTCAGCTACCTAGAAATGATAGGATAGCTAAGACTTATGCTTTGGAACTTTGTATGACTGCAATTTAATAAATCTGCTTTTGCCACATATCTCCAGTGTGAAAATCCTCATAATATGTAATTATGAGCTGGAAATAATTCTTAGCATGTAGTTCTCCCTCCAGTCTGAAATTAATCTGGACAGCATAGAAGGCTTGGATGTGTAGCTCCAGCTTAGATACAGGAGGAGCTGCTCCATGTAGAAGCCTCTTACTGAGTCTTGTAATGCATGTGTGGTAACGGCCAAATGCATGAGGCTGTGCAGTCAATGCCCAGTCTGTCACCTAACCCTTGGTTACTTTCTTTTTAAGACTCTCCAACCATCACAAACCAAACTGTTCCCCCGATTTCTTTGGACAAGCTAACGGGTGGTCTTCTCCATTACACAATTTCTAGCATTGTCAAATACTAACGCCATATATTTGGGAACTGCTATTGCATCAGTCACAATGAACCTCATAAGGAATTACATTTACTTCAGACTAGCTGCTTGGCATTTCCTGGGTGTGGTAACTCCTTAAGATCTCTTACAGTATGACACCTGAGTTTAAAAAATTAATATATTGACCTCTAAATTAAAGGGGGCATTGATGGAATGGGAACTGCATTTTTAAACATGTCTTTAGAAAAGTGAAACAGAACAGTGAAGTTGTGAAGAATTCTATTGCTGGCTCCCTACAATGCTTTCTCGATAAGCTGCTGAAGCCAAGCATGCCTTCTAAATAAATAAAAAAAAAGATGTTTTCATCATGTGGTTGAAGGCTTCAGTAATTCTGAATAGCTTCTTAATCTTACTTTGTTACATTTTTTTCTTCAATTAATCACACTTTCTCTATTCTTTTTAACATAAAATATTTGGAGCACATTAAGCATTGTGACTGCTGTCTGTCACATAGAGTTTATCTCTTCAGCAAGGCAAGAAGTTTGTGAAGTGAATTGGCTTGTTTTGGCAGGATTTTTAAAAAATGAGATTGTATGGATAGCTATGTTGCTATCTATGCATTGTGATGAAGCAAGGTTAAAAATTTGTCCTGCCTTTGGAGCACAAGGTGGGGTTTGTACTGATTGTTATTTTCCAGTGAAGTTTATCCACAAATCTTTAGCCAATCCCTTCATCCCAATGGGAAGTTCTCTTACCTGCACAGACCATCAGGCAGCTGGGAGCAGTCAGGAAGTTCTAGAGTCAACAGATCTGCTCAGTCTTCTTAATGCGTATGTTTGGGGCATTGTTTCCTCAACAGCCCTGCTAGGAAGCTGGTCTCAAAACTCAGTGGAATTTTTTTTCAGCTAAAATCTTTTACAAAGCATTTCAGTTTTGAAAAAGCATTTTCTGACAGAAACTTGTTTCTCTGGTACATCCCCAGTCAGCTCTTGCAGATGGGATGTTCTTATTAAACCGTCAGCTCCAGCCCTCTAAATCACAAATAGAGGAACAGATTTGCAAGACAGGCAATACCTTCAGTCCCATAATCACTGTGTTTACAGTTACCAATACCCCCATCCCAGGCACAGCTAGCGTCAGTCTTTGGTCAAAATGTTGTCCATCTATCATCCTGTTCAATTTAGCATTCGCATTTAATCAAAGGGACATGAGGTGACTTGATTACTGCATTTATATCCTCACACATGGAGATGATAACAACGGGGTGTTTTCTGTCTTTATGCTGGTAAAAGCATAAGAAGGACTAGTACCTGGAAGCTGAGGTTTAAACAAATTTCATTGAATTCAGATTCCTAGCTATGATGATAATTAAACATTGACGTAGTTTTCCATATGTAGCCTTGGTGTTGCTTGGAGATTTAGAAATGAAATTCATTTCCTTTTGGCAGGACAAATGTTTTACTAAGACATTTGAAGAAAAACGTTTAGGGTGAGGAAAGTGTTTTCCTCTGAGAATGCAAGAATCTTGGTGGCAGCGGACAGAGATTCTGCTCTGTGGGCCAGAATCATCAGGGCATCTCGGCAACAAATTCTTTTTCTTCATAGGAGTACTGCAGTCAGTGTTTCCCCAGCATGTAGCAGTCTGAGCTCTGGGAACAGAAATACTTCAGTCTAACAATTTTTTTTTAATCTGATTTAAAGTACCTGGGTGAAACTTGATTAGATTAGATTTAGCTAATGATCCTTTCTGTTCCTCTGAAAGTAGGAGCTGCCCAGCAATGAGCATCTACGTTCTAAGACGGCAATGCAGTTTTCATAATAAGTGTGCTTACAAACAGAAATACTACAAAGAGAGTACTGAAATGAGTACAAAGAGTGTCTTAGGCCTGCATGCCTGGCTACAGCAGCAACGTGATTTCATATTCACAAATGAGGAATAGGGCATCTCCAAAGAAGTTGTGGGGTTTTTTTTTTTTTTTTTTTTGTCTGGGCAGACTTCTGGACCTCTGGCACGTGGTCAGAACAAGTAGTAGCTCCAAATTGGCTTCTAGACATTGTAGATGAGTCCCTGGTTACTGGTACAGGTGTTCTACATGGCATAAAAATGCATGCAAATCCCTCATTCCAGCAGGTAGGGGCTAGGAGTTCCCTTTCTCTTAGGAATACCCTCTCTGCCAGAATGAATAGGACAACCCAGTGCTAGGTCTGAAATCCTACACTGTTTCCTACACTCTTCAGGGATTCCTTTCCCCTAGGAAAGGATTCCTTTCCCCTAGTTGTTTAACTCAAAAGGAAGGCTTTCTGAGTGTTTTGGATCCAAAAGTCAGGCTCAGTAGAATTCTACAGGGTAAAATTTGGCTTGTATTCTTATTCATTTTATAATCATAATTTCATAAAAGAAGTTCCCCTATCTGTTGAGAGAAACTGAATGTAAAAAACTATTCATATGTGAATAATAAAAATTATTCACATGAAGAGAGGTCAGCCTATTTTCATTCTCATAAAATCTGCTTCTTGACACCTTTGAGCTGAGGATTCCCTTTAGAGAACAGGATGAAATCATGTGTTACAACTACACCCCATGCAAAGCTTCTTAGTAGGTGCAAAATTATATCCACAGTGCAATGGCCAGGACATCCAGCCAAGCATCTGGTGCTTTGCTCAGACTTATTTTTGTCTTATTTTGGACAGATTTAGTAGAGCTTTAATGCTTTGTTTAAAGGAAGAAAGTTAAATTTAAGCACCTCGAAGGGTCTTTTGTTTCATGAACAATGTCCTTTTCCTATTTCACAGCTGGAAAACTGTCTCTTTTTAATATGCTGTCTTTCTTTTTAGAATTCTCTTTTGCTTTTTTTTGGCCACATTTTTTTCTGTTTCATTTTCCCTGCAGGTGATTTTTCTATTTAAAAGATTTCTGGAGGTTTATTTTATAAGTGTTAATGTCCTTTCTTCCCACTCACTGCACAGTTACTCATGACACTGGGAGTTGAATTCATGGGTAGGAGGGAGAGTTTCTTTTCTCAAACTCCAGAGCCATCTTCCAAGCTGTACTTTTCTGTCTGTCACAAACCCACTGGCACCCCAGACTTGCCCAGAGCTTGTGTCAGCACAGGGTTTGGCTCCCAGTATGCATGTATGTCTGTGGTTGGTTCTAGAATTGCAGAGAGATGTCCAACTATCACATTTGACAGCTAAATACAGCATTGCAGCACCTCTGTGATCCTCAACCCCTTTGTCCAACTGCTGTCTTTTATCACAGGTGCTTCAAGTCCCTTGAGCTTCTGTATCAACTCTGTTGATGAAGTTCCTTATTTTTCTTTTAAACATTCTCAAGGGCACACCAGCTTCTGAAAGGGCTTCTAAATGGAGAAACTGAGACAGACAACTCCTTCAAACCCGGAGTCAGCCCCTTATGTGTGAGCTGTGAGGATTGAGGTTTGTGTTCCTCCTCTCTCCAACCCGCTTGTTGCTTGGATTGCTGGTTCACCTCACTCCCCACGTGTGTGCAGGAGCGTGGGTCCTCTACTTGTGCAGAGTACATGCCCAGCTCAATGTCAGTGTTCATAACAACTGGGCCTTAGCATTAGGTCTGTCACTGGGTACACAGTTGTTGGTCCCTAAAAAGATCTTGAAGGTGAATGATAAGAAAATCTGTGCTAACCCAAGTCTGATCTCTGTTTTAAAGAATATAAACATTAATATTTTTGTGCAATCAGTCAATTATGAGAGCCTGGAGTTAGGCAGAAAGTTCTCCTTGGCAGGTTTTTGCATTTTTACATCTTCCTTGGGACACCTTGCTCTGGTCACTGTCAGAGGTGGGTAAGTGAAGTATGTTGGTCTTCCTTAGTATAGTCATCCCTATAGGAATCCTGAAATATAGAAGTTGTTATGGAAACTGCTTTTCTTTTCTTGAACGATAGGATAAAAAAAAATACTGTTGTGTGAAATTAATGGGCTGCCTGCTATTGCATTTGTTACCATTTTCACTGAGAGGTGCTGAATGTTTAAGTGGTTTGCCCTAGGTCACAGAGCTGTAGTGGCAGAGTCAGGAAGTGAGACCAGAACCCATTAACTTCTTCCATTCACTTAGCATTCCCGTATTAAAATAGCTTGGGTTTTTGGTGGTACATCACAAGACACACATCATTTCTCATTTAAAAGGTTGCGTACATGACATTACTTCTGTGTGCAAGGCTAAGAGAAGTATCTCCACTGGCTACTTAAAGCATTCCATTAATTTTTATTAAGTGTACACTGTCACTGGGACTGTAGTTTCTAGCTTCTCATCTCTTTAAACAATTTTATCCTCTTGGTTATTTACTGAATTGTGTTTCTTGCAGTGACTGCAAATCTAAGTTGTTCCGTCTGAACCTCCTCTTGTTAACAGTGTTGCAAATTAGGAATGACTTGTTTGCTAACAGAAATGAGAGGCAAATCAGCTCTTTTGTTTTCTCTGGAAAGTCTAAAGTACAGCTTATTTATGTTACTCCTCCCAGTTTGCTCCTTGAATTGAACTAATCAGGGAGAAAATGATGGAGATGGGTATCAGTAATAGGTGGACAAATCTCTCTCTTCCTGTGTGATCCTTTCTAAAATGCAGCTTCTCATGCATCAGAATATGTAAATAGTTTGCCCTGCAGGATGACATGCTGTATTTTTGTGAGAGGTATAATTCCTGCTTCTCTTCAGCTTGATTTTAATAACGTCAGAATGCCAGAGTGGGTACAGCCACAATGATCTTTATATGGTCCTTATTATTAGACCAATAGTATAGTTTTACAAGGCAGGCAAGCTTTCAGCAATACAGACCTTTCTTAGAGCTGAGGAAAGGCCTTTGTGTCTGAAACTTTGTCTTTCTTCTTAAGGACTAAAAAAGGACTTATGATCCCCCCAAATTGTCACCTTTTCCTAGTGATAGAAATCACTATAATAAAAGGTATTATACCTAACTTACAGATCTTGTATTAAATATTAATCATTGCTGGAGGCAGGGTTCCAAACAAGTTGTATCAACCTAGCCCTCAAAATTTGTTTGCTAAGTAAATGGGCCTAGATAGTATTCAGTGGATTTGATGATGTGACCTAAGTTTTAGGAATGCAGCCCACTGTAGTCACAGCCAGCGTTGGCATAAGTGAGCCGCTTTGTGGCAGACATGCCCAGCTAGAGGAGCTTCACTATAGTCAGCAGCACAGCATGTCACAGCCCAGTTGGCTTTGTTGTGATTCATCAAAAACCAAAAACATTGAGGAATAATAACAGTTTTTCCATTCATTTTCAGTAGTTGGGAATATAAAATCTAGGGGGGGGAAATGAAGGCAACTCCTCTACCATGTTCTCTGTTCCAGCACTGAGCCCCAGCCATGGTGCTTCTGTTGCTTAGTGCAAGCACCTGTGGTGGGAAATACTTGTCTCTCATATGAGCTCTGAGGCCTTTTGTGGGTAGCTGCTAGTTAAAGCCAGGTGAATGAATTGGCCTACAGAACCTGGTGAAATCATTAGAAGCTCTGCTGGCTAATGCTGAATGTCACTTAAAGTGTGACCTGAAAATGGTGAGGAACAAAAAGTAAAGGGCCTCTTTTGAAGGCTTTGTAACTTTCAATTGACACCCTCCTTCTCAAAAATTCCAGAAATGGCAAAACTGTCTGCTCTAACTGTAAGCCCCAGAGTTTTATAGTTTTGCAAACACAGAAGTGTTAAAGCTTAATCTTTTGAATTCCTTGAAACTAATAGAAAATCCTTTGAGGAAACTTAGTATAGGGAGAGATTAGGTCTTCTGTTTTAAATAATGAATAGGATGAATATTGAATGAGATGAGAACATTAATTTCTGTGCAGGGAAGCTCTTAATAGAATTACTGAGTAAATTCCACATGGAACGCACACAGCTCCCCTCACCAATTTAAATCCATAAAGGCCAGGGAAGGCTATTATATTAGAGGGAAGGGGGAGTATCCCACATAGCATTAAAACTGTTTCCAAAAGGAGTATAAATAACATGTTGCTTATATCAGCTAAATTGTTTTATAGTTTCATGAGGAAGCAAAACCAAAGCATTATGACATTAATCCTACATACTACTTTACTGACAGACTTTTCAATATTAAACAGCATATTATGAAGTCAGAACTTGACAGGCTTAATTGTATACTTAAGAGTCAGTCTAACTCACAGTTTGTTCCTTCTGGGATAGTGGCAGTTTGGAATTAAAGATCTCAATGGATTCACTGTAATGTTTCTTTATTTTGTAATTATCTCCACAATGTTTATGCAGGGTCATTTCTATAGTTTTCTAGTTAAGAGAAACCTGTGATTTGGGAAGAAAGTGGCCATCTTCAGAAAGAGTATCATTGTGCCCTGTCTCTTGTTTCAGGCACAGTCCAGGATCTTTCAAATCAAATAATGACACTTAATGAAACAAGCAAGACCCTATGCCTCCAGGCACCAAAAAAACCCAGCTGCCCAGCCTGCTGTTTTTTCACAGCTGCTAATGACAGCACTCAAGAGATTCTTCTTCATTTCCAACAGGGAATTAGTAATTGGACAAAGCAAATATACAGCTCAGTATACCTTGCCAAAATACTGGTTTTAAGCTGGGGTGAGTTTCATGATGTAGCAACAAGAGATTCAGGGAAATTTGATTTGGTATGATAGAAATGGTGGACATCCAGCTTCCTTTTAAGAAGTACGTCTGATTCACACTGTCAGGTAATTGGCAAAGTCAGTGGAGGTTTGTAAATAGGAGGTCACTACTTCCCATAGCAATTAAAGGAGTAACATGCTAATTTGTTTCCTCTATGCTGTTCCTTTACACTTGCTGCTAACACATCCTAATTATGATAGAGAAGCCATAGTTGGGTGTGAAAGGGAGCAAATGTGTGAGGGAGAGAAGAGTTGATAAGAGATTTAGTGTTTGGTGCAAAGTGTTTGAAAATGCTGGTTTGGATTTTAAAGTCACCAGTCCTCATCTTGTAGCTAGTTCTCCTGTCAAGTTCACTGGGAGCAATCAGCACAGAGCATATTTGAAAATCCCACCTGCCAGTCCCTGCTTGTTCAGATGTCAAAGATACAAGGCTTGAAAGCTCCTGAAGGCTTGACATACATAACCCATGCCCAATGGTTAGAGATCAGAGACCACAGTGGGAGCACAAATGAGAAGATGGAGTAAAAGCAGAATGAGAAGTTCCAGAACTGGCCCTTGTGGCTGACTGCAGAACAACTTCCTCTTGAAATTCAGATATTTCTATAGCAGCTTTTTAAATGAAAAAATTTTATTTCTTATTGTTGCTTTCAGTTGCTGTAAAAGACAGCTGTTCATTTGTATAAATTATTCAGTAAAGTGACTTCAAGCCTTGCTTTAAGGATGCAGCACAAATGTGATTTGCCTTCAAGTTGTCTATGTTGGTCTGATAAGAAATTGAAACGGGGCCAGTGGCAGGACCACATCAGCAAGGCAGCTGCATTCGTGCCTACCTATACACTACACCCAAGAGCAGCTATTCTTAATGGAGGTGCAACCTGGAATCAGATGTAGAGAGGAATTTTGAACAGGGATCTGGTGCTACTAACAAAGTTAATTTCAGGTACCAGTCATATCAGCTGATCTGGTTGAAATAGATAACAGTTCAAGTATTGCTCCCTTCCCCTCTATTGTTTCTGTGTGCCTGTGAGTATGCATATGGGTGTGGTTTTTACTAATGAACTGTTCCTGACTTTTTTCTAGTGGCTTTATTGTTCTTAGTAGTTACTAAGTTATTTGGTCTACTCATTTTGTGAGGGCTTAAATTTGCTCACCATGTGTTATTCTTCCTGCAGTAAGTTTAGTAATTTTATCTTTTAGGCTACTGGTTTGTGTGAGTCCTGTAGCACAGCAACAGTGAAGATCAGAATCCTGTTACAGTAAGTACTGTACAGGAGTAAAATTGAAACTGTCCATCCCAAGAGAGTTAGAAGGAAGTGTAGGTGTATATACATACACCTACATATGCACCTACATATGTGTGTGTACATATACCTACATGTACCTACACCTACCATACATATGTACATACACCTGTAGCTGTATGAAATGATTGAGCAAGTGAGAGGATGGAGTAATCCTGTCAGTTGTGTTGGGCATAAATATGATATTTCAAGAGTTTTGGTAGCTGTAAATCATCATCAAACTAATCAGGGCTAGGTTACAGTTGATTTATAAGCTTTGCTGCAGTGTTTCAAAAGGACTTGGAAGAAAGACAACAGTCATTTTATCCTGGCAAGGATTTCTTCCCCCTTGTAAGGACAGGCTTATAAGAAAGCTGGTCACTTGGAATTACCAGTGTTTTTGTTCTGCTCTGTTTGAAGACAACCAGAGTTTTTCCTCTCCGATTCCAGCATGGACCATTTATGGGAAGGTCTTAGCAACTAGCGATAGAGTTTACAGTTTCTGCTACTGTCCATTAATCCCACTGTGTCTGCAAAGCATGTGGCAAAGAGAATAGTAAGGGGCTTTTTATTTCTATCACTTGCACCCATCACTAATGGCACCAGTGAAACTGGAAGCTGTTACTTAAAATCGAAGCCTTCACTGCATCAAAGGTATGGATTAGTGCCCAGAAATCAACTGGAAAATGCAACAGCTTGTACTTGGCTAACCACAGAAGCCACCAGAGATCTAATACAGTGCTGAGATGTGCACATTGCATAGAGCACAGTAGGTCAGCAAGTCCCTTCTTTGGAGGGTTGAGTGAATTACCTGATTAATATGAGGGAAGTTCATAGAGTACTCAGTTTAGAACTGTTCCCCTGCCCATCATTCATAGTCATTTAGATGAAGCTTGATGCACAACAGAGAGACTTGGGTGGGGGGAGGAAGATCCCCACAACCAGTTGTTCAAGTAAGATGATTTTCATATTGTACTACTAGCTACATAGCAACAAAGACCTTTATGTAATTTGCATCTTTATAACTTTCATAGTCATTGTAATAAAAATAGACTTCTCCACTGGTGCTTAATGGGTTTGTTTACAAGCAAACAGCATGAAGTGAGAATCGGTGGGTATTCAGCTGCCATTTGGGGGCAGAGATTATAATTAAAGCTGTTCTATAGGCCAAATGTTGGATGTTATGCTTTATGGGACAACAAAGCCACATTCGTGACCAGTGAGGTATATGCTGAGACCAGGAAGACCAGGAGTAGTACTGGGTTTTAGAAATGGCTTCTGTGATCTTGTGGCTTCCTCTTCACATCTGCCCAGCTAGCACACTCTGTGCATCCCAAGGGAAGCTGAGTGAATGGACATGTAGCACTGGAGTAAAAGTTCCTTGAGTCACTTGATACCTGCTTCTGCTGAGAAGACTGTGAGGCACAAAGACTACATGCTTCTCAACTCTTCTGTCACTCCCTTCCCCCCGGGCCTTTTCGGCTGAACCTGAATATGAACGAAGATACATTTAAAAGCAGTTAGAGAATAGTTTGCAGAGGCAAACTACAGCAGCTGGTTTATTTTTATAAGCACCGAGCTGAGAGGCCACATGGTCATTTGGTTAGAATGGGGTCTGGGAATTGGGACAGCTGTATTCTATTTCTGTCTCTCCCATTGAATTGCTCTGTGACTCTTAGTGGTGCATTAAGGCAGAAATCCAACTGTAGTTAAATCAGAGTCAGACTTTCATAGATGGTGACTGAAATTAGGTAGACCCTTAAATATCTGAGTTTTGTGTTCCCTGTCCACAAATAAGCAATAGTGATACAATACAGTGACTTTCGATGCTTGTGACATGCTTTGAAAGTCTCAGATGGTGACAAGAGAAGTCAAAAGCATTGTTAATAGTTTGGTTTGGTTTTCTTAGGAAGCAAGTAGAATTCACCAAGCCCAGTGGGCCTGGCGTGCAAATTTAAGTCAAGAAAATGGTAAATAGAAAAGTTAATGTTTGATTGGACTCCAATGAAGCTTCGGTGTGACTGTTCGTGGTATGAACACTTTTCTTGGCCCATAAACAACAATGTGACATCCTGTTAAATGAGCAATTTCACAGGATTCTTTCTACAAACCACTGATTACTTTAATAAAGAGTTTTCTCCTCCAGATTTCTTTCTTTCCTTGTCTGTAGCTCCTATCAGATTTGAAATGTTCTACATTGGCACCTAAATGGTATGATGGAATTCTAGAATGCACTCCTGGAATGGCTGGTGATGGTCTTCATATCCTTGAATGTAGAGATAGCTGTAATGCATCAGTGATTTTCAACTTGTGGTACAAGACAATGCAGGGTTTGGAATGACTTCAAAGGGATGAGTAAAGGGTCATTAATAAAAGCAATCCTTTTGTTAAATTTGCTCTGTGATGATCTATAGGTCATCTAGAAAATGCTTATAGATCTAGAAACTATAAAAATAGTAAAGCAACTAGAAAAAGTAAAAAAATATTCTTAGAAGTCCTTTTTAGGCCTGCATTTCCATGACACTGATTCAGAGGCCATCATGGAAGATGCAGAGTTAAAACTTTCATAACATTACATTTTTGTAGCTATTATTGAAAAATGTGACCCAACATTTTGACATTTGAAAATGCTCATCAAGAACAAGAAGCTGATAGAGTGTTTTTAAAATACTTTCTGGAAGATCTCAGCAATAATCTGTGATTATTTCTGAGCCTCCACTGTTCATGTTGAATAAGTGAAGCTCAAGTCTTATTGCATGGAGAAATTATGGAAATGCCAAGGATTGCCTGATAAACAGGTAGTGCCATTGATCACTAACTGTACTTTATAAACATAGTACCTTTGTCATTTGAATAACAAATGATCTCTAAGCCAACACCAGAGTAAATCTTATTGATCTTTTACAACTACTTGTGCTTTTATTGAAAAACAGTAGCTCCATCTTCATTAGATTCACTTTCAGTTCCATATGGGGCCAGGTACTGAGCAAAGTAGTTGTACAAACACATACTTGCATAGAAGAAAGAAGGCATATAGCAGTTTTCTTTACTTGAAGGTACGTAGCATTGGTCAATACAGTCTGTAATGGGGAGCTGAAAAACACTGCTGAATTGATATTAAGTTAACGATACCCACATCTGTGAGTGTGTTACATAGTTCAGCTGGAACTGGGTTAGATTAAGGATTTCACATCTCCAGCTGAAGTTTTCTTCTATCAGTGGTGGTTCAGCTGCTCTTCAACATGGTGCTGTGAAAAGAATCTGGAGACTTCAACCCAGCACGCTGCCCTGGCCTTAGTTACGGATGTCTTTGTCACCTCTCTGATGGACAGGAGTAACTCTGGTCTAGCTAAGCAGGAGATGTTTAGAAAATTCTGCAGAATAAAGAGTTCTGTACATCCCTCATCATTTCTGCCTACAAGTGTATCACCCTAGGTTCAGGATCTGCCAGGTTTTCCAATAGTAAAAAGGTTGTCTAAGGCTCCTGGGTAAACACTGGTATAAGACCTCGTGTAGATTTAAGAACAGTGATAATCTTGCAGAGAGCTGCTTAAAGGCATTTGCATTTCTGACTCCTCTCTGTAGTGTGAGCTGGGTGCCTAACTTCCTTAGAAAAAAATTGTGTGCAGGATTCCCAAGAAAAAGTGAAATTCTCTACTTAAACTGCTAGACCCCCAGTGTTGATGAGAGACAATGTAGATTTTGCCTTCCAGAAGCAAAATTTAACATCCATCGTACTGGGGGCTAGAACCTGTCAACTGCTGTTACCACAGAGAGTAGACTTTAACTTGGTCTTACATAGGGAGTTTCATACAGCATATATGTAAACTGACATCAAATCAAGAGAGGAGAGTCTTGCAGTTGGCACTTTCTGAGCACTTAGACATGGCAGACTGCTTAGTACTTGTGTTAACTCCATCCCAGCCAGACCCAGTACAGCAGTAGATACAGAGGAGCTCTGAACTATTGGTAAAGCTGGCTCTGAGTTAGCAAGTCCTTTTCCTGGCTTGCATAAAGCAGCCAGTTTTGCCAGTCAAGCCAGGTGCGATGTGCTTATTCTATAGCAGACTTAAATTGCAAGGTTATTAAGTCCTTTTACCCTCTGGTAGCTGCAGACCACTTAATTACAAGGTCAGTGACGTATAGTAGTAGAGAGTTTGGGGACCTTATGAGGTAAAACAGTGTCTGATTACACAATAAATCATGACTTATTTGGACTTCTGCTTCAGAATCCTGATTACATGGTGTTATTGTTTGGACCTTCCTAGTACAATAATTTAGCAGTTTGCAGGACTACAACAGTTTTGTTACCACTAAATTGTGGTGTTCAGAGTTCTCAACTGCCTGGCAAATTGACAACATAAAAAATTAAAAACAAATTAATGACCATGAATTGACAGTTCTGTGATTAAATTTTCAAAGGTGTATCTTTCCCATTTAGACACAAATGAAGTAGCCAGGTTTGCTGAAATAGTCATTGTCTTGGGCACAGTTGTCTTTTGAAGATCTGACAATATATGTAACAGTGGCAGCCTCTCGGTGCCAGGTACGTCTGACAACTGTCCTCTCTTTCTGGGTGTGAGAGTGGAAGCAGAGCCCTACTACAGCATGTGAATCAACTTCAGCCTTTGAAGTAGTACAGATATAGAATAAGTCTGTGATTTTAGCAGAATTTAGGTGCTCTCTCCTGGAAACCCAAGTGAAAAGATCAAGTTAAATGAGCGATACTGTATCATCTTATTTGATATCACTAGAGGTTGCTAAAGGTCTTTGGTTATTTAATGTTTTTCTGCTTCAGAAAACATGTTAATGTCCTTTATCACATCCATGCTTCAAAGGCACTGAGATAAACAAATGACTCATGAAATGACTGCTTATTATTTTTGCTGTAATATGAGGGGGAAAAAAAATCAAATGAAGTTGATGTCTAGTCTCAAAATAAAGTTTCTTTATAGTGATGCTAACAAAATAACAGTTTTGTGAAGCTTAGAAGACTCTGGAATAAGTTTCTGCACAAAGAAATCTCATTTAAGCATGTTCAGTGGATGCTACATCCACTGAGGTAAATCCTCTATTTGAAATTGGCACCAGCAATGTTTGGTAGCCCAGCAGAACCAAATTTCTCCCTGTCAAAACTCCCTTGATTTCAGGTTCAAGACTGAATCAGTGTTGGAGTTGAGGCAGTAATTTCAATGGAGTTATATTGTTGTCCTGGTTTCGGCTGGGATAGGGTTATTTTTCTTCCTAGCAGCTGGTATAGTGCTGTGTTTTGGATTTAGTATGAGAATAATGTTGATAACACGCTGATGTTTTGGCTGTTGCTGAGTAGTGCTTACACTGGTCAAGGCCTTTTCAGCTTCCCATGCTCTGCTGGGTGCAGAAGAAGCTGGGAGGGGGCACAGCCAAGATAGTTGATCCAAACTGACCCAAGGGCTATTCCATACCATATGATGTCATGCACAGTATAGAAACTGGGGGAGTTGGCCGGGGGACAGTGATCACTGCTTGGGGACAGTGATCACTGCTTGGGGACGGGCTGGGCATCGGTCAGCGGGTGGTGAGCAATTGCAGGGTGCATCACTTCTTTTGTGTATTTATCATTATTATTATTGTTGTTATTGTTATTATTATAATAATAATTTTCTCTTCCTTTGCTGTCCTATTAAACTGTCTTTATCTCAACCTCCAGGTTCTACTTTTTTTTTCCTGATTCTCTCCCCCATCCCACTGGGGCAGGGTTGGGGAGGGTGAGCAAGCGGCTGTGGGGTACTTAGTTGCCAAGTGGTGTTAAACCACGACAATCGTGGATGAATTTACTTAATTTTTAAAAAAATTAAGATAAAGATTAAATAGCATGAGACTAGAAGTCTACGGGTTTTGGGGGGGTTTTTGCTTGTGAGTAGGACATAATCTGTTAATTGTTTCTGGTCCAGTCTGGAGTAAATTTCCTATCTGGTAGACAACAGCAACTCCTCTGTTCAGTGGCATTTCCTTCCAGGATTTGGTCTGTAGGAGCTGTGGCAGGCTGAGAGAGCTAACGAGGTACTTTTCAGAGGATTGTACTTGCCAGTGCTGTTCAGAGCCCAGTGAAGCAAATGGGAGCTATATCCTTTATATCATCTTTAGCTGGTATAAATTAATATTGTCCTTGTATTATTAAATTTTCAGCATCCAGATGATGCTGCAAATTTTCCATCCAGATGTGCTTTTCATTCTTGGGGAGCCATTCTGTTTTATTTTTTTTTTAAATCTCCCCTAAGCAAGACAAGCCATAGGTTGTAACAGGGCTGAGTTGGCATTGACCCAAATGTTTCAGCTGCTCATGTGGGCCTGGTATCAGTCAGTATCAGAAAGAGCAGTAAGATAAGGTGAGACTGTGAGAACTGCAATAAAAGAGCATTTGAGTAATTACCTTTGGGGCTGCATTAGAAATGAAATGCATGATCCCAAATTGAACATTGCAAGATACAGCTGTGCTCTTTTGAGTGCCATCAAAGCCCCTCCCAAGCATGACTCCCCCCTTTCTCTGCCTTTCTCTGTATACCTCCTCCTGCTTTCCTTTTGCCTCCTCTCTCCTTGCAATCCAGCTCTGAAGTCAAACTCTGGCTGCAAAAGACAACACTAGTCAGCCATGTGGCAATAAGCTACCTAAATGATCACAGTACTCAGATTCCAATTTCAATTTTCTGTTAGAGCTCTAGAAGCATTTATTTGTACAGGGAAAGATGAACATAGTAAGAAGTGTTTTGCTTTGAGGAATCACATTAAATAAAACAAAACTTTTGCTTGAAGTTTCAGGAAAACTGAAATCTATAGTGAGAAAATTTAGCAGTGGTGAAAGAACAGCTCAGAAACCCCCCATGGAATCCCTCAGTGTCAGCTATAAGACCTGACTGTACTGACATTGCAGGGAAATTACCAGCTTCTGGTTCGTATCTGCGCTTCTCAGACTTCAGTCGCTCGAGACACTCCTTTGGGTGTCTCAGAAGTGTTCAAAAGGGGACAAAAAGTGCAAGAAAAGCTTGAAAATGCAGAAACATGAAGGGTCTTGACACTGAGTTGCTGGCAGAGGCTGCGTAGCATGTATACTAAGTTAGCTGCATTTTTTTCCTTTAGAAGTAAATACTGGGAATAACCAGTGTTAGAAGTTAGGTTGAATATCTTTTAGCAGCGTTTCTTGGGCTGATTCATCTCCTTGTCATAGTCAGTCTAGAGCATCAGGAGAGACACTGGTGCCACACTGATGTAAAATAGTTCAATAGACAAATCAGACCCTATTTGGAGGCACACAGAGCCTATTTAGCAGTCCTTCATCAGGGCTTATGCAGGAAGTGCTGGTTCTGCCCAGTCTAAGATCAGGATCAGACCCATAAGTCAGTTGAAACAAAATCATACTTGTTAATGATGCTGCTGTTTGTCCAGCATCATCCAGCAAAGTCCCTTTGCCTGTACTACTCTATTGCAGCAAAATAGGAGTAACATCTTTTATTCAAATATATAGTTTACTTTCAACTCAAGCTTGAGGGTTTATTTCCTGCCTGTAGAATACAGCAGTTGCTTATCTGAAATCTGATGGAACTACAAAATATTCACTTCTAATATCCTGTGAGCTTTTGTATGAAGTGAGTAATTGCTACAAGTCATTAATCAGCCTGGAAAGGATCCTTGTGCTAGTTGTTTTTGCTTTCCCATTGCCATAGTCAGTTTCCTCCTGATTGCCTGATAATTTGGCTTCTGTGGAGTTTCAGGAGCAACAATCTCAGACAGACTTACATAGAAAACTTAGCTGTCGCAAAGCAAAACAGTACCTGGCAGGATTTCCTGCTTTTACAAACAATGACAACAGCCTAGCTTCCAGTCTGTCATCTGAGTGCTTTAGGAGGAACATGTAAACAGACACCTGACATTTCCCTCTTTGCTGCTTCCACCAGATGAGAGTAATTCTCTACCTTTCTAGCTGCTCTAATCATTTCAGGCCCAGTGACTGGCCTCCAACAAGCTGAAAAGGACCATATGGAGTCTGGTCTTACTCCCTGAGGACTTGCTTTTATCAACCTCCTCTTGAACTGTGAAGGAGAGAGAATCACCAGACAGGTCAACCTTGATCTTGGTTTTAGTGGCCATCACGGTAATTCCTCAGTGAACGAGAAAACTAAGGCAAACAGGCAGTACAGCACAAGGGTGACCATACTTTCAGCTTGAATAGCTTCCTGGCTGTATAAACATCATAACTGAGCAGACTGATGAGGGAACACACAGATCTACAATGTGAAAACAAACCATGCAAAGGTTACTCTCACAAATTATTCACCTTATAAGAAAGGCCTGGTTCTAATTCACTCAAAACAGGAGCACGCAGAACGGCCAGCAGGTCACAATCATCAGGCAAGACCATTAAGGAAGCATTAAAAACTAATTATTAGGTTCATCCAAATAGTAATAATTAAATTTGAATCAATCTGTGAGCAATGAATAAAATGCAAAATAATTAAAATGGCAGTTAAATGTGAATTTGACTGCACCTTACCATTTAAAACATGTTTCTCAGATTACTGTTAAAAGGACATTCACCCATGCTACATTCTTAATGAGTATGTGCAATGTTGCATGGTGGTTGTTACCAAGCAAAGGGATTTGGCAATCCTGGATGTTAAGCTGTAATGCAACTCGTGTCTGGCAGAACAGAGTCGAATTGCACCTCCATTCACACAGGCTCAACCTGAGACTTGTGAATGTGTATTTAATATTTAATCATTGACCACTTAGCACAACATACCACTTGAAAAGTACTACCAAAATAAATATATTTAGCATAGCTTTGGGAATACTACGACACTTTGCAATAATTTACAGTTTATAATTTCAAAATCTCAAAATACTTCCCAAACATGTAACCATACATGGAAGCTAAGGATTAATACTTGGCTCACAAGTGATAGGGCCATTAGAATTTCACAGGGATGTGATAGTAGAGTAAGGGTTAGACTCTCAGTACCAATGAAAATAGCTGAATTACTCATTGGCTTTGTGCTGATGTGGGAGAACGGCGCACAGATGACTACAAAGCAGTTCTACTGGAGAAGCAGTAACTTTTAGGGAAAGGTAGCAAACAGGTGGGCAACAGTAACCTCCAAATGTCTGTAAGCATCACATCCACTCAAGCTGAAAGTGTATTTTTCCATTACCTAAACATAAGTAAATCTCTTTCTGATATATGGCTACCTATGAGAGCTCCACCCTTCCCCACCTATTTTATTTTTTATTGTCCTTTTGGATTATCAACAGATGTAATTTTCAGTGCTGAGTCTCCAAAAAGGTTTGAGCCAATATTTCTCTGAATTATTTACAGGCATGGAATAAGAGGTATCTATAAAACTTGAAACTGCAATGAGCTTTTCTAGAAATGCACCTCATGCCAAGAAAGATATAATAATAGACTCTGTTTTGTTCTTCGCAGCAAATTATTGCTTTTTCCTGCTTTCAGTGCCCTTCTGTATTTCCTAATTCTCAGCAGAGTTCACAAGAATGACTGAATTGTTTTTTTCAGACAGGTATCTGTAAAAAGGTTCTTAACAGTCCACTATACCTATGTAGAGATTAAACCAGCAAATCAGTAATATTCTCATCTTCCTGAGAAAACCAGCTTATAGTTTTTCATTAAGCACATTGACTGGTGTTCTGAA
The DNA here is from genome assembly GCF_035582795.1 of Mycteria americana. Classification (NCBI taxonomy): domain Eukaryota; kingdom Metazoa; phylum Chordata; class Aves; order Ciconiiformes; family Ciconiidae; genus Mycteria; species Mycteria americana. The sequence goes on from NC_134375.1 coordinate 9,775,505, forward strand.
TGGGATTGGTTTTTTAATTTTTTTTTTTTAATCACATGCTGTTTTCAGATTAGATACAAGCATCAAATATTCCTTTATGTGCAATCTAATAGGAAAAAAACCCCAACAAACAGCAATGGAGCACTGTTCAAAAATTTCTGAGTTAGATTTGAACAAAACAAGTCAGGAACCAGAGCAGAATAGTTAGATTGGCACACTGTACGCAGGCTAGATAGCCCTGCTGATCTACTTCTTCCAAAGTGAGTATTTTCGTGCCATATGAACGTACAAGAGCATATAAACATATAGAGCATATTAAACACATAATTTAATATGTCTGAGGATGTTTCAAAGTTCATGAGATGAGCAATGAGCCAATGTAGGTTCATTTGCAGGTGAACTTGCCAGCTGCTAATGGCATACTCAGGCTGATTAAAGCCTTGCAATGTCAGATCTAAGATATTTCTTCAAGTATGAAGGTCTGATTAATTTCTCATCTGGAGACACCTGGCATTCATAAGGTAGATCCGTCATGGACAATGTCAGTAGACCTGAATTGAGAACTTGATATGATCACTTCACATGGTAGGAAGTCTGCAGAGACCCTTTTCTCCCAAACTGTGCAAGTTTTCCTTGCTTTCAGGATATTCTCTTAGTGTGGGTCTGCATTTGCACAGAAACCCTTACAAGAGCAGCCTCAACATCACCACTTAAGGGGAACAGGCAGACTGGCTGACAGAGATGGAATTTACCTTTCCCATGCTGCTGTGTTGTGGCCTCTTTGTAGTCTGGTCTGTTTAAGGGCAGTGACTCCATGGCTTTGTGAGGATGCAGACTATTGTTGGAAGCAAATATCAGATTCCTTTTTAGCTTTTTATTCCAGTTTCATGTTCGGCCAAATGCATGGAGGTTTCTGTCTTGTTTCTAATTGTCAGTTTGTATGCTTTACTTGACGGATTATTTTTTTTAATTCTCTGTACCATACTCTAAGGGTGATATTAAAATGTCAGGCAACAAATTAAACCAATGCTTCCACAGACTTTCTAGAGCTCTGGTTATTGAGAAAGAAGAAGGAAGCATGCAAATTGGTAACAAATGAAAATGGGAAAGAACATAGCAATAAACCCACAGCAAAGTTAGGCCCCATTGCTAAAAACTAAGGTTTAGTCTGTCTAAAAATTAAGTTAACATGGTGCTAAGGCAGTATATCCATGTCCCGTGGAAAGAATCCCATTAACTTTCATCCATTCACACCTGTGGAAAAAAAAATGTGTTCAAAGCAAGGATGAAAGAGGTTGGTTTGCCAGAAAAGTTAGTTTTGCCAGATATTATTTTCAATATAGTTCCAGATTACCTGAAAGCCTGGCATATTTTGCTAAGAGAACCTGGCTGCATATTTCTTGCTTGTAACACTAATGCCTTTGTATTAGAGGTGGTCCTGAACTAAAAGTCCTGATTTAAACCTTCTGAATTCTGAAGTGTTCACAGTTGATCTCCAGATGTTCAGGCTTGCATTCATACTGGGTCTGTGCTTTTTATAGGCTGTTTCTGATCAGTTATTCATTAGCAAAAATGCAGGAAACCAGTCTCGTCTGAGCTGACCTGAAAACTCCTATTAACACAGAAGAGCTCGAGTAATGACTTATTAGTAAGGAACTTAAGGAGTTCCCTTTATAGGGAACAAACACAAAGGAAGAATATGTACTGTAATGATGAGGCCTTTCTTTCTCCAGAAGGAGAATGTAGAGCTGTGGCATTATTCTGTCTAAAGAGCTTTTTCTCGCCACTTTGGCCTCCAGTAGTCTGTCACATTCTTCATTAATAAAATCCATTATCAGCATGATTTCTCAGGCTCACAGGCAAAACGAAAAACAACGAGAATTTCATCTAAACCTGATTGAAAATAGTAGATTATTGAACTACCTCTGATTTTAATGAGCATTTAAATCTCTGGTATAACACTGTTGGCAACTTCAACAATCAATTCCCCAGCTGTATAGGAAAGCCTCTGCCAGTCAGATAAATGGAGGGCTTCATAAACTCATGCAGTTCAACATCAGATGCCATTAAGTTGACTAGAGTCACGCATCTGAGACTGCTGTACCTTCAGGCTATTCATTTAAATCCATTTAGTTTATTTTCTCTGTGAAAATCTTTACATATAAGCTGCAAGTCCAGCCTGAATCAGACCACATAAAGGTACAAAGTACTTTTATTACTGGTCAACATAAAGGCTAAGATGTTTTATTCCTTCTTCACCACATTGGAAATCATTTATTACCTGAGGAGATCACAGGCACTCTGGAATGAAATACACTGAGGATGCAATGAAGACATGTTTCTGCAGACTTCACTGATGCTGTGCACTTAAACTCTAAACCAGCATTTCCAGGGTTCTCCGTAGTCACAGGTTGACCAACATCAGAAAGAAGATCAGCTTTTAAGTCCGTTCACAGTCAGATAATCCTTTTGGTGCAACTTTGGATTTGATTGTGAATGGCAGCAAATCCCATGGGGGTAGGGAAAACACAGAGCTGAGCTTAAATAGAGTTCAAGAGCCATTAATGCCTATTGGTGCACTCCGGGCCCAGACAATTGAGAAACAGTTGCAAATCCTGCTCTAAGTTACCTATCTGAAGACAATTAAGGATTCTTTCCTTACAAGACTCATTGATTTGTGTGTGTATATCAAAGTTGTAAAATATGCTCCAAGCAAGGCCTTGACCCACTTGTTGAAGAACTAATTCTAACTGCAAACTGACCTAAATGTGACACTTTCCACTTAGCAAAGAGTAGTGGCACAATTCACATAAATCTGGAGCTGTTTCACTATTCTACATGCCCTAGCACTCCAGTTTTAACAGTAGTGTGAAATGCATGGCCTATCTGAAACCTGTCTAGAACAGAGCAATTTTGCAGTGTCACCTTTATAATTCCAGTAAAAGTCATTTGAATGAGCCACATTCCAGCACCTTGTCTTGTCTGGAAGCATGGTACTCTTATCAATGGAGGAATCTGTCAGAAACATTGTGATCTCCTTGAAATTTCAACTATATGCTGGGATGTAGAGCCTACAAATTGTAATAGGATCACAGAATCACAGACTGGTTGAGGCTGGAAGGGACCTCTGGAGGTCATCTGGTCCAACCCCCTGCTCAGGCAGGACCACCTACAGCCAACTGCCCAGGACCATGTCCGGCTTTTGAATATCTCCAAGGATGGAGACTCCACAACCTCCCTGGGCAACCTGTGCCAGTGCTCAGTCACCCTCAGGGTGAAAAAGTGTCTCCTGGTGTTTGAGGGAACCTCCTGTGTTTCAGTTTGTGCCCATTGCCTCTGGTCCCAGCTCTGGGCACCACTGAGAAGAGCCTGGCTCCATCTTCTTTGCAGCCTCCCTTCAGGTATTTATACGCACTGATGAGATCCTCCCTGAGCCTTCTCTTCTCCAGGCTGAACAGTCCCAGCTGGCTCAGCCTTTCCTCACAGGAGAGATGTTCCCATCCCATCATCATCTTCGTGGCCCTTTGTTGGACTCTCTCCAGTATGTCCATGCCTCTCTTGTACTGGGGAGCCCAGGCTGGACACGGCACTCCAGGTGTGGCCTCACCAGTGCTGAGCAGAGGGCAAGGATCCCCTCCCTCGACCTGCTGGCAACGCTTCGCCTCATGCAGGCCAGGATACCATTAGCCTTCATTGCGGCAAGGGGAGGTTGCTGGCTCCTGTTCAACTTGGTGTCCACCAGGACCCCCAGGTTCTTTTCTGCAAGCTGAAAAGATATTCCTGTATGTGTAGTGAATCTCTTTGCAGTACTATGAAATTAGAAAGTCTTTTTGTGCACCATGATCAACTCCTTGGTTTCCTATTAAGACAAAAGCATATGCCTGTTAACTGAAGTGTATTGCTTGCTGTGCAGTGAATACCTCACTTGTAACACAAACTGACTCACTATGTGATTGAGTTAATTTATGTTTCATACACAGCTGACTGCAGTCCATATGCATCTTGAGCTCTGTACTCTCCACTGCTGTTAGAAAGGAGTCTGTGTGCAGGAATAGGCAAAGGATGGGGCAAGAATCCCACAAAGGTTCAATCAAATAATAGCACATCATCAAATGTGGATATGGAGCTATTTCTCTGAATTGTACATCAGTCTACATATTGAATTTGCATCGTAATTGTCATTGTTCAGTGGACCTTTTTTTCAACAGGTAAGAACAATGTAGATTTCAAGAGATGAATTGAAACAGAGAATATTCCTATTTACCCCAACCTTGAATCACCTACTTACTTTGCAAGGTCTTTGCTACAGAGAACATCATTCTTTCACATGTAAACAAAGCGCAGTATACCAGCACTTTCTGTGGTGTTGGCATACTTTACTGTGTGCATCTTAATAACATTTAGCGCTTAAGTAGCTCTTTCCAGCTCTGGTCAGGAAGTACTTTTCCACATTGTTGGTGGGGAAACTGAAGCACAGAGAGCTTAATAGCCATCCAGAATGCCACAAGAGGATAGGATGCAGCTGAGCCAGGAATATGTGCTGGTGTGTTTAAAGCTAAAGTGTTTTATCTTACAACTGGAAAGATCTACAAGAAGGCATAACCACTCTTCAACCGTAGTAATTCAATAGCAGTCAGTCGCATTTCTGTGTCATACTAACAGCCCAATGGTCTATGCTGCCTCATTCTATCCTTATAAAGAAATGTTTTTCTAGTTTAGAAGTGACCATGGAAGCAAGAGACATATTTAGCTGCAAAAAGGGCATTTCTACCTGTATATTTTTAGTCATTAGCTAGCATTTCTCACAGTGAGTTCACAAGTCAGTGGAAGAGACCTCTTTCAAGTTTGCCCTCATGAACCATCACTGTTGGATGGAAGAGCTAGTGCAGGACTTGTCTGACAGCATTACTATGTTAAAGCAGACAAAAGAGAAGCTTGACCACTTGATTTTCTTAGTGAGAATGGCATGATCCAAATTATGTACCTGTGCTTCATAGGTTTTATGAAGGTTTTATTCCTGTTGTCTCTGTGGCAGGCAGGTGCAAGAGCTTTCAGCTGCATGTGTAGTGGTTTGACCCTTTGTCCCACATGAAATTCTTCATAATTCAGTTGCCTTGGTTTGATTTTACTCCCTTGACTAAGGAAAAGAGTTGTGGTTTGCTATGAAATTGTCTGAGCCAATAGTGACAATGTGCAGATTCTCCCCATAATTCTTCCTGCTGGCAGCTTCCCCCCCACCCCCTGGCTGACTATGCTTTCTGGGCTACACACTATCTGGAGGAGGTATTCAGATATTACGGCAATGAGTTCCATGCCCCAGCCACCCGTAGCTGCTTAAGTTACTCAGAGGCTGGGAACATGCAAACATCATTCATCACGGCATGAATCAGGTTGAAGTCATAGGTGTCATGACAGGAGCTCTGGCATGTTCCCAATGTAACTTCTTTTGCTTGCTTTGCTTCCAAATTCTCATTGCATGCCGATGAGAATTTAAATCCTCAAATTTGTCATGCACTTAATCTTTCCTTAGAATTAGCAGAAGTGCAAGATGCAGAATAAGAATTCCAGGAATAAAACACTTCTGTTTTCTCACAACTTTTAATGTTTAATTGTCCCTGGCTCCAGCCTATTTGGAAGACATATTTATGGATAAGGTCTGCAGGTAGTAGAAACATGAGCTGTGAATTGCTTTCTGCAGCTGAGACATAAGTTAGCTGTACATGCTCCAACTTTGATTACCCTATCCTCCTTTCTCCAACCTGCCTTCTCTGCCTCCAGCATCTGGTGCACTTTGTCATTAACTAGGACCAAGGAGACCTTGATTTCAATGTGTCTGAACAGTGACTAACACAACTGAACCTGTTTATGGCCTTTAGGCTCTGCTGCAGTTATAATTAATGTGATGAAATAGTTGAACTGAAGTTAGTGGTGAAATGAATTCCAAAATACAGACCTATTAGCCAAGGGCTGATGGACAACTCATTTGTAAGAATGACCACAAAGCCTCTGGTGCTGCAACATCGAGGCAACTTGACAAGCCCGGTTACTGAGTTTTCTTTGTGTGTTAAAACAATGTCCAAAACCAGTATTTCCTAAAGGTAATTGCCTTTAGTTTTAAGTGAAGATTTGCCATAGATTAAAAATTGAATTAAATAACACTTTTAATGAGATGAAGATCTGAGGACAAGTAAAGTTGTATTTATACTTATCACTACCTAATATAGACCTGCGTTATGGGGTTGTGTTCTGATCCCTTTGCTCTAATCAGGTGGGCTATTCCCAAAATAACGTACGCCTCAATATGAACAAAAATGGCACCATTTCCCATAGGTGCTTGGTGCTAAAATCCCAGGACTGGGACTACAAGCTATATTTAGACTACACGCTTTGTTGTCTGAATTCAGGAAAGTAATAAGTAATTCAAACCATCATACATTTAGTGCTGCTAGGACACTGAAGCGTGTGAAGTCAATGGAAAAAAGTAAGTAGGAACTCAGACTCATGTTTTGGATTCTTAGCTGAGATTTCATAGTTCCTCCCTCTTCACTGGAGGTACAGGACCTCAGGTTATGACAGGCTGAGGGTGGTCTGAATGACTTAAACACTGTCTCCTGAAATTAGCCATATTTTTTCCTTAACAACTCAAACTAATAATATATGGGAAGGAAAAGGCTTTTACAATGTCACTCACTGCTAAATGAGTGAGTGACATTTTACCCACTACTAAGATACAGTCTCTGGGAAAGCAAAAGCTGTACTTCATGATACTTTTAAATCTCTGTTTTTGCTCCCAGACAGATACTTTGGCAGTAGCTCACAGCAACAAATTCAGCTGGAGTGCAGTGAACAGGTTACCCATCCTAATTCTCACAGGCAAGCAACTTCTTCGGAAGCACAGATGGGAACTAAAAAACATGTGCTCTGTTTGGCCTATAAAACAGACCAGGAAAGATATTTAGTCTGTTGACTTAGGATTCAGGATGTCTTTTGTGGAACCAGAAAACTGACAAGACGACATGGCATGCAGATGATCAACATAAATCAGAAAAACACTCTCATTTCTGAATGACAACAGTTCAAAACACATGACCAGGGTCTTGGGCATGATTTACATGCACAATCTGAGCACCCAGGTCATACTCCTTACAAGGCATTTAATCTGAGAGCAGCTTTGGTTCTAATGGCAGACTGTTCAAAGAATTACAGTTAATGTGATTTGTCCTGGCTTACCAATATGCCATGAAAGCAAAGCTTTCAAAGTGCATGAGGTTTAATTAAGAATGAAAACATGTACTAGGGGAAATATTTGTTACCATCACTCTCTTTTTCTGTACTTATTCTCACCAAATTTTCTCCATGTTGAATACTATTTCTGCTGTAACCCCAGCTGCCCAATGTCCTTCTGTACTGCACAAGATAGTTGGTAGACATGGAAGCAGCCGTACAAACGATGTAGGCACAGTCCTCTCCTAGCTCTGAAGAAGGAATACATTTCACTGTTGGCTAGTACAGACTAAAAGAGGACATGGATGGAGAGCAAAGGAGTATGTTCAGACAGACAATCAGCTATTGCTCTGGGCAGCATCTATCAGGAAGTATGGGAGACCTAGGGTTATAAGCACTGTAGGACAGCTTTTGTGAATGGGGCACTGGTACTGTTACTATTTGTATGAGTCCAAATATGACTTGGACTTTACCCAGAAAGGATTTACATTCCTCTGTTCTAATGCCAGGTTTTATAAGGCAGCTGCGTAAGTATACAAGTGCAAATATGCGTGCTCAGCTTCACCCTGCTGTAAATCTCAGATTTCCCCAGGAAACTGATTTCAATGCGCTTCTATTTAACATGTATAAATTGGCTAATTGTGTGTAAGTGAGATTATGTGCAAATATTACCTGTGGAAGCAATAGACACCATCATAAAAGGTGTTTCTTACTGTAACTCTAGGCTAGCATCTCATTTTAGTATAATTAGAATATATTTCCAATAGCACGTGTGATTGGCTGAGAATCTGGCTAACTGGAGTTTCCCATATTTATGGCAGAAGTGGGTTTCTTCTCACTTTTACCATTTTAAACTACACTGTTATGAGCTTTATTCATAATTTCATTCAGAACTATCTCTTTCATTTCATTTAATTTAAATAAAGCACAAACTCTTAAGAAAAAAACATTTTTTCTTTGTAAGAAAGAGCATCTTCAGAGCATCTTCATTTGCATCCTGACCTTTTCTGCCTGTTCTTCTTTGAAGAATCTTGATTCATTTAAAAAATGAAAGCAAAAACCAGAAGAAAGCTGTTTTCATGTTATTTCATACATAGGCTGATTTCCAGGCAGTCATTCCAGATGCATAATGACTGTTCCATCTGTGAGAATCAGAATCATTTATTCAGAGGAGAGCATGTAGCCCAAGTACAAGAAGTGCTATAGAAAACCAAATTTCATTCTGTTTTATAAACACTCCTGAATATTCATGACTTTTTTAAAATGGAAAAATAAAACCTGAGGGCATAAAATTTGAGCTGAAGGCTGGTGAAGAAATCAAGCAGTAGAAGTCCCTCTACTGCAGTGGACTAAACTGGACTCAAATTTGATTCTCTGAGAACAAATTTGGATTTGAATTACTGATGTTCTCAAATTTGGATTCTAAAAACTGAATTATCCACAAACTGAGTGCTCCTAAAGGAGTCCTGCTTTCCTCTAGAACTGCCCTGGCATTTGCAGCAAAGACTACTGTTTTGCACTTCAAGAACTTGAGAACATTTGGTAAGAAAGTCAGCAAAACCTCAGCATCTCTTGCTGTATTAGCTGTGAGCTGCTGGCACTGTTCAGTATCACGTGCTGTGTTGCTGCTGAAACCAGAGGTGCTCAGCGAATGGATTAGAAAGCGACAATCAGTAACTTACAGCAGGCACTGATTTCTGAGTTATGAAATGTGTAAATATTAATAGAATTAATATTTGCTTACAACCCAGCAAACAGCAAAGATTGCACAAGGCAGTACTTGAAGTGAAAGGAAGAATTGTCTCCCAGCTCAGCAGGAGCTAGGCTGCTGCCAGGCTTAGGAGACGGGACCAAAGCAGGGGTTGCTGGATCAGTGGAATGTGGAAGCTGGGACCAGCTGCCTCTCACAGAAGTAAAATCTTGCTTCTGGCTTCTTCTGAGTTCTTGCTTTGGGATGGGTTGAAATGACAAGTGATAAGAATCATCTAGGCATGCTAGGGAGCATATACATGGTAAAGAGCTTGGTTCAGTTGTGGACAGCTGTGAGTTATAGCTGGTAATACTGTATTTAGATAGGGACATCTTGAAATGTACTCAGAAAAGCTTTAGCATGGGAAAAGAACCAAGGGAATTGTGCACTGAAGAAATGCATCACTTTGGGACAGAGAAAGCCTTGAAGTAAGGCAGATGTGGGTAGCTGACATTGGAATTGTCATCTGTTTTGTAAGGGATGTTGAAGGCAAAGGGGCCTAGGAGAGCCCCGAGTGCCAGATGCCTGTTGATGTGTGCGAATCAAGGGTAAATGTCCCTTTTGCGTATATTACTGTAGACCAACCTCGTAGTTTCTGATCTGCAGTGGTATTTAGGAAAATGACCAGGAGTAGGAGTCTGTGTACACCTTGTCTATATGCTGTACACCAACCCTCGGTCAGGGGAAATCAGCATAGCTATGTACCGCATTAACCTTACTCCTGTGCTTACTGTCTCAAGGACTAGGAAACACGAGCAGCATAGGAAGTGTGTATATACAAATGCTTGTTATGAATGGAAAACAACTCTTAACACTTCTGTCCTGTTCTAATGGATAGCGCACTATGATTATCTTAATGTTCTCTCCTTTGAGGACCTAATTACTTGTGTATAACACATTCATTTGAGGACTTAATTTGCTTTTAGATTCCGGTGATGGGAGCAATATTTCTGAAGGCACCTTCCAGAAAGACTTAGGTTTCAACCTTCCCAAGATGTTGGCATAATTATGTTTTTCTGCCCATAAAAATGGAAGCTGCAGCTAATCTCTGCAGCTAATCTATGCAGCTATTGTGAAATGTCCATACATGAGGATATTTTCTGGGGTGATTCTTCTCGAGGGTTCCTTGCAGATGCTTCTAACTAAGCAAAGTGACTGGGCCCAAATTACTTCATCTCAATTCAGGGGCAATTCTCCTGGTTCTCCGGAGTGTGAAAGTTTAGAGTTGACTTGTTCAAACTCTTATTTTTTTATTCCAGTAGTGTTGACACAAGCCCTGTAGCCTGTCTAGCAACAGGGACAGAGCACAAATAACAAACAGTTTCTGCTTGTAAAGAGACTCACACATCCAACAAAGGAAAAATGATCAATGACCATTTAGATGTTTCTGACTGAACAAGATGTCTTTAAATTAAGTCTCACTACTTCTCATACGAGACTTGAAAATAAGAACACTCTGACTTCCTAATTTAGCCACTAAACAGCAGAGAAAGAAGTTTTATTGGGTTGTTTGGCCAGGTGACAGGCCTTGTACTTCCACCAGGGTGCTTTGTCAGGGAAGCATTTTTCCTTAGGGTATCTGTCACAGTGAACAAACTACCTTTAGGGGAGCCTAAGGACTGAGGAGAAAACTAAAATATTCAATTGGTGACCTTGTAATTAAGCAGCAGTTGATGATAATCCTCAGATTATTATCTTGGTTCAAGGAACTCATTAGTTTTGTAACTAATTGCTGGTGCAAGGGACAGAGCACAGTTACACAGCTGGAGGCACAGAGAGATTAGAACTGGGCCAGCCTGGTTTTAGATCAGCATCAACTGGGTCACTGTTAAGCGTAATCAGATCTAATTGCGAGTAATCACTGAAAAAGACTGTTGCATTCCCCTTTCTTCCTATCCATACCATATTCTTGCTTGCATAAATTGTAGGGACTGCTCAGTCACAGTTGATTTAGTTCAGCATACTGATCAGATGGATCAAGAAGGGTCAGAACTTCTTGGCACAGGGCTAGACATTCCCAGGACAAAGACTGAAATATTTACTCTGCCTTCATCCTGATGTAATAAGAACTGTTTCTCAGTGCAGGTAATTCCAGGATTGCAACAAATTGTGCTGTTGATCTTTGCTTATTTTATCAAGGGCAGGGGCTACTGTTATCTGCTTATTTAGAAAAGAAAGATCCCAAATATTTATTTAATTACAGCTTGCCAGAGAGAATTCCAGGGCCTCTGGGGCCACTCTGTGACATCGTTCTTCACAGGATGCCTCCAGGTAGAATTGGTACACAATTAACTCTATCCCAGCCAAAACCAGGACAACAACTCAATTATGTTTAACTATGATGAGGTAGTGAAGTGTGTAGTAAATGTTATTGTTTCATTAGCAGCTCTGTATTAATTTAGATACTTATTTCTGCACAAATGAGAAAATGTTGCACTTTCTGATGATAGCACTACCCCATGTAATAATTATGGTTTGTACCCCAAGCCAGACACGCTGACAGTGTGGGCCCACCCTGCAAAGCACTCAACCCCTGAGGTAGGGCGGGGAAGACTAAATGAAATGGATGTATTGGGAGCACGTCTCAGACAGCCATTAGGTGTTTGTTGGCAGAAGGAAATACCTTTTCTGATTCTCTCTTTGGCATAGGTCACAATACCTGCAGGCAGTTTGTAGCAAGGCTTCTGCCCGCTCTCTCTTCCTCCTCATCCACAGACAATGTGATGACCAAGCAAGGCCAGTGACTGTTGAGCCAGAACTCTGTATTGGAAGGAGACAGTTACCTTTCAAACTGCAATGCCTTTTCTTATTCTGTCCTTAGATTGGTCTGGGAACTCCCTCTTCCAGCTGATAAAATTCCTCTTGAAGCTGTTGTATCAGGCATCTGAAAACATCATACCAATTACCTGAGTGCTGGGTTTTTTAGCAATCATTGTTTTATCAGAAGAAAATCTAAATTCTTTTCATGCACTGCTCTTTCTGCTTTGATAACAACATGCTATTTGCAATTGTAGGGTGGTTCAAACAAAGAATTTCTGAGAGCAGAAAGATTTTTGCATACAGTTTGTATCTTACAGAAGCTAGACAAAAGAAGCAGCCTAAATCCCTAAACAGGGTAGATCACAATAAGGAGAAATTATTTGTGATAAGTCACTGCTGCATCCCAGCTACTTCTACGCTGACAACTCCAAAGAACTATTCACATTGCTTTCAGGGATGTTCCTGAGATCTTAGAGCCTGGCACAACATGAGGAGCGATCTTCATGATGGTTTTTGAGTGAACTGGTTGACTTTTAGCCTTCCCTAACATTGGCATAGCTCCCTGGAAGTCACCAGACAGCCACAGGAGGACACATGGTGTGTGGCCTGTTGTGGCTTGGAAATGATGACCAAGACTGACTGACTACTTTGTCATGTGCCACACTGTTATTTATGCGCAGTAGCCATGCTCCCGTGCATGGTGCTGTACCAATGTGTAAAACAGTATCACTAGGAAAATGTTAGCTGTAGCACTTTATACAAGCTTAGTTTCTCTCCCAGAGGTAGCTGTGGTCTTTCTTTGTGTCTAATTTATGTCCTAGTTTACCAGCTTGTTCTTCTCTCAGTCATGGCTCTTGGACACAGAAAGGAAAATCTCAGCTTTGCAGTAACTTTGTTATGTGAAATCTACCACTAAGCAATAAAACAGTACTTTCCACTTTCTTCTCCAATGGGTCAAATGCCTGTTTCTTTTAGGTTTTAATTAAAAGTTCCCTTATTAATCAAGTTGTTAATGTGTGCTGCTGTTGATAATTGTCGAGCAGAGGATGGTGGGCATAGGAATTCACTTGTGTGTAGGGAGATTACAAAACAATTTGTAGGGAAGCCACCGGCAATCTTAGCACCTCATAGCACACGTTTGTCGTACAGTACTGTCTTAGACCAGTGGTCCATCAAATCCAATCCCTTGCCTCCAGCATTGCACAAGATGTGCTGGTGTACTTTATTTACTCTGTTCAAAAACATTAACACTCTTCAACAAAAATGTCTTACAAGAGATAAATGAAAACAACCATAGTGGAAATACATGAGAATGTGTATTTCCTTCCCACTCACATGGAATTCTCTAGTCAACAGACTTACTAAAAACTCCTCTTCATCCCAATGCCTGTCCTCCAACCCTCTTGAACATCTGTTAAAACAGATGTCTCTTGGACCATACCCAGCCAGAGAAGCAGACTGTGGTCCCAAAGACTGGGCGTATTTCAAAGGTGAACATGCTGTGAATATCCTGACAGTGGGCTTCTCTCTTCCATTTTTATCCTATAAGTGATGGTAGTTGTAGTGAAGTAATATAGGGAGAGAAGTGACTTTTTAACAGGGATGGAAGATGTAAGTTGAGCTTTATATATCAAAGTCTTACTCTTACAGTACTTATATACTCACATAGTGAAACAGGAAATGGTGGAACTATATGGTATCCACTCACATTGTGTGGCTCGCGTTTTCAGCAGGGCTTCATCCAATCATTTTTTGCTTGGGTGTCTCGTTATAGCTACTGGTTCTGACCTGAAATAAACCATATGCACTAGTATTAGGAATTAAAAGCCTTAAAAAACTCTCTTGGACCTGCTACTCATTTGAGCCACAAAAGGGGAGCTGCCAAGTTGCTCTCATAAATATCAAAAAGTTAAATCTGGTATGGAAATAGGAGCCAGAGTGATTAAGAATTGATTTGCAAAGCAAGGATTACAAACTTGTTTGTTTTCTCACACCTGCTCTCCACTTCAGCAGTACAATAAAGCAAGGCATATCTGATGCACCTTTCTCCTAATTGGATAATGTACTCAAGGGAATATGATCAACTGAGGCTTTCAAGATCACACCACCATTTGCCCAATTATACCTAATGACAACACATTGTTCCTGCAAAATGTGTCTTTATTCCTTGGTAGGTTACATTTCGTTTCAGCCTTTTACCTATTGATCCAGCAGTACCTCATGTAGAACAAACTTCTTTGTTGGCAAGTCTTGTTTATGAGACCAGAAAAACCTTTTATGTCATCTTCTCAATGTCTGACCAAGTCAGTGAGAGAAAAAGCTTGTTGTATGGAGCATGACAAATTTTAGCTATCTTTGTAAAACAAAGCAATTAGCAGAATGTCTGTATGGTTTGGGCTATGCAGATAATTTATGTTCTGTGTTCACTATTTCTTTGTGTACTTGCTGCTTTGATTTCATAAAGCATCTTCAACTATGTGAAGAAGGTGCCTGCACTACATAGCACTTAGAGTAAATGATAGTTTTAATCTTGGACTCCAAGTGGGTATATACTCACTTCATTACAGAAAATGAGATGTTTGCTGAGCAAAGCTGCAGCATCATGAAGCTTGAAGCATATTTACTTCACTTTTTTTGTGGGGGTGGAAGGGCTTCAAGAAAGCTGGTGAAATGATGTATCCCTAAATAAAACATTTCTGTGTCTGTCTTCTCTGAGCATTCATGACTACAAGTACAGGCTGATGAGTAAGGGCACGGTTGGATTCTGATTGCTCTTACAAATTGACTCCCTAGTTATTTTTACTAGTTGTAAATTGCAACAGAAGAAATACTTTTTTACAAATGCAGAACCATTTTATAACTTCATAGTTGTCACACTAGCTCACTACCGTCATTCAGCACTTTCTAGTGGGGTTAACCTCAACCCACTGCTCTGGTCTCCAGACCCTTGCCTAAATTAAAAAAATGCATCCTTGCCCTTTCCAAAAGTAATCCTGATTTTTGCCCAACCCTTCCTGCGATGTATTTCCATTGCCAAGTGAATAGTTTCATTACTGGCCAGCACACTACTTCTGTTTTCAGTGGTTCCCCCCAGACCCTGCTATGGAATATGAGCATTCCTGTGTCACCCACATGTTGCCCCTCCTGTCCCTTTTCCCAGCTCTCCCCATGGGATAGCTGGAGCTGGTTCTATTGACTTGAGTGATTTTATTAGGTCTCTTCTTGAATTAAATGAACTTCAAGACTGAACAACACATCCAGCCAGTAGGTCTTACAGTCAGATAAGTTATTTCTCAGAGCCTGTACTGGTATAATTGAGATCAGTGTCTGGCCTAGTGGGACTTATGGCTGCTCAGAATGAGCTCTGGTAGGAACTGTTTTTGGAGGAGTGGGTAGCAGTTCTGACTGTGCCATGCATGTATCAATTCCTAACTACTTCACCTCAAGCAGCCCAGCACACGTGCCACTTTATCAGGCTTTGAATGTACTCCGCAGTGTAGGCTGGCATGTGCAAATGTCTCACAAGCCTTGCTCAAGATACTGTAGGAGCTCATTGACAGAGTGGACTAATGTCAAACAGCAATGCCCTTCAGTCAAAATCCCCCTTTGCTACTTATATACTGAGCTGATAGAAAGAAAAAATTAAATTGAAGAAGAGTTATTTTATTTAATGACAATTCACCTCCTCCAGCACAAATAGAAATTATAGATTTTATTGCTGCTTTTGGCTTGTAGCTGTGTTTGCATTTTCTCATTTCTTATTACACACGTGGATCTAGAACAAAAGGCCTGATGAACCTAAATTTCTCAGAATGTGGCCATTGAATAGGTAATCATACACTACTCAACTGAGTCTTTAAAATTTGCAACCTCATCATTATTGTTGTCCTTCCTTCTAGCATTTCTTCTGAGTGCTCCCTGTACAGTGGGCTCCTTCCTGTAAGAACATTCAGTTTTGTTCTCACAAAGGTTCTGACCAGTAAATTGAGCTGGGGGAGTATACATGGGCTTTGTACTTCCCTTGTGAAGCCTGAAAGCACTGAGTCTCTGAGAAACGCAACTGAGTACACTGTGCTCACCTGCTTGAATCCATTTTGTCTCCTCCACGAACTTCATTTTCTGCATGCATCCTCAGGACGATGGCAAACCTGGCAAGTTTTACTTACACTGAAAAATGGAAACATGTTTTTTCTCTCCTAGTGTATGAGAACTGGGAGTTTAGCACTCATTGTCACAAAGAGAGAAACTCATTATGCCACCAAATCATTCCTCCCAAGCTGTCTGTCCAAGTATTGATCGCTTGTTCCTGAGTAAGTAAACCCTGCAGTTGATCATAATTATTCTGGGACATCTCATTCCAGTGACTGGATCAATAATGTCTTTCATGGCCTCCTGCTGTGTGTTCTTGTCATGCCTCGGCACCTCTGCATCACCTGCTGTTCATCAGGAGCCAAACGAAATAATTTGCCATGGTAGTGAGAATGCTGTCGGCCACTTCACGCTCATTTAGGTCTCAGCCAGGACACAACATGAAGCCTTGGATGTACAGCATTTGTAATGAATGCCAGTATTGACTTCACACTGTCCCACACATTGAGGCTAGAAGATTTCCCCTTGATGTCACGTTAAGTCAGACATAATGCCTATAGGATGCTTGTCATGAACCTGCCTTTGAGCAGAAACAGGGATAAATATGTAAGTTCCCATTTTCATCCAGAGGCTCAGAGTAAACCTGTCAGGGAGCAGCAAGGCCAGGGGCTGACTGAGGGATGGAGAACCAGGAGGAGAGTGGCAACAAGGCCAGCAGGGCAGGGCCCTCACTGACCAAGGCTCACATGGCAGCACCTGAGTGCAGCAAGCAGGGCTGGCCTGAGGATGGCAGCCAGGGTGAACCAGATCATCAGTTTGTGGTGGTAAGGTCAAGCCAGGAACTCAATCCACAGGCCAGGGTCAGGACCAGGTCCAGTGACGGTAACCAGGGTCAGACACAGTCCAGTGATTGCCAGGCAGGTCCATAGTGACAAGGTGGGTTTGAGGTGAAGCTGGGAAGTCAATCCATCATCAGGATCCAGATCAATGAGGCACAGCTATGAAAGAGTGAGAAACTGTACACTTTCAACGTAGCTCAGGCAGGGACTGAAGGCCCAAGTGTGAGCCGAAATAGGGCTCCTGGGCCTGTGGGCAGGGATATGGGTGGAAGCTGCAGGTGAGGCTGTTCAGGGCCATTAAGGCCTATTAGTGCACTCAGGACCCTGACAAAACTTTTCCATTACATTCAAAGCAATCAGTTTTGCAGCCTGTTCTTCTGCTGAATTTCCTTGATCTTTTCCACTGCTGTTGCTGCAGGGTACGTTTTGCAGAAGAGCCTTGGCCCTCTGTGTTTCCAGCTGCACAAGGGTAATGGAAGAATCTGCATGCCCAGCTTTGTGGTGTGCCAGGGAGCTTCAGGTCAACACTTCCCTCTACTAATGTTCTTGGTGTCCTTCCTGCTTCAGCTCTCTCTGTCCTCTGAGAACAGCCCTGGATCCAAATCTGAGAGCAGACCCTGATGCAAACCCAAGAGTCCCTCTGCCACCAGCTAGTCTCCCAAGTCTTCCTCCATTCTCCGGATCTTCTGGCTGTAGTACCCAGCCAACCCAGCAGCCTGGCCCAGGGCTGCTATGTCCCTTTTGTCCCACTTACCTTCTTGCTCTTCTTTCTTATAGCTATTATTTCTGCTTTTTTCTCAGCTTTTCTTTCATTATTGTCCTGACTCTAATGTCTTCTCCCACTGTAAGTTAAAATCTTTCTTTGATGATTTGCGATTAATGTTTTTCTCTTGAGTGTCAGGGCCCTGCAGGCACTATAGGCCTTAACGGCCCTGAACAGCCTGACCTGGGCCCTCCACCCAACCCCCCTGCCTATGGGCACAGGGGCTCCGTTTAGGCAGGCCTGGTGTACTGGCCTTCAGTTCAGTTATGCCTGTGTACAGTTAGCCATAGACCTCCTTGGTCCAGACCCTGATCTGACTGGCTTCTCAGCCTGCCGTGTTGCCGTGGCCCTGCCTGGCAATCACTGGACCTGGCCTTGACTTGTGGATAGACTTCTTAGCTTGACCGTGGAGCTGCCTCATCACTACAGATTTGTCTGGTGATCTGGACTCTTGGTAGGACCCGGCCACAACCTCTGGGCCTCTCCTGTTTGTCTTGCTCAGGTACTGTGGGGTGGGCCCTGGCCTTTGGAGGCCTCTGCCCTGCCAACTGTGTTACTGTGTTCGGCTCCTGGCTCTCCATCCTTTAGTGAGCAGCCAGCCCGTGCTGCTCCCTGGCAGTGACTTAGTAAAGCTTTTACTATTTTTCCCCTTTTCCTGCCTTCTCCTATTATAAAACATACTGCTTAGGGATGGGGAGAGGTCTGAGCAGTAAGACAATTTTAAAGCTGCAGTTGCAAAACAGAGTGGTGCTCTGTCACCAACTTAACTTACCCAGAGAGTTAGACATGTGCTAATCTTACATTATTTCTGAATCTTTCTGATGGACAAGGCCAGTTGCGTGTTTGTTATGCACAAACCTTGGTAATTGCCAAAACTTGGTAATTGCCAAAAATTGCCAAACAAGGGTGTGGGTTTCAAAGCCCAAAGAGAGCTTCTTATGTTTCTCAGGGATGTGGTCTCTTTATTTTTATACTGCTTTGGTGATAAAAATCCCATCTCTTGTTTAGAGGTGGTTATAGAGAAACCAGCTATATTTGCTATAAATTTCTGTTAGATCTAGTATAACTATATCCCCATGAAAGTTTATATTAGATAACTGCTGATGCCTCCCACCAGCTTCAGTGTTTTTAGCACACTTACACACCTGGAGACTAAGGAATATTTGGATCTGCCGTAGAAGTGTAAACGCATAAGTCTGTAATGGTAGTGCAGAAAAAAGCTTTATAGAAAGTATTATAAATTAAATTTAAAAATGCATCCTGCCCCATAATCTCTTAGTCATCATCACTTGAAAGAAAAGGTGCATTCTTCGAGCATAGCATGGAGCATGAAAGAAATAGGCCACAATAAGATTTTGTTCTGAGGGAAGGATGCTTGGTAGAAATTTGATCTGCCAGCACTTTGCTGATCATATGTGAGCACCAAATTTTTTGTCCCCATTGGTTTAATGCATGCATGTGGGATTTCTGGTCTCATTAAAAAAGAGGCCCTGCAGTTTTTTGGTGTCCATCCCTTCCACCTCATGATCTCAAACACAACTACACCTAGCTGCTTCTGTAATTCTTTGGGGAGGAGTAAAGTTTAACTTCAGAGAATGGAAATACCAGTGTGTCCTGGTTTTGGCTGGGATGGAGTTAATTTTCTTCCTAGTAGTTGGTATAGTGCTGTGTTTTGGATTTAGTATGAGAATAATGTGATAACACACTGATGTTTTGGCTGTTGCTGAGTATTCTTACACTGGTCAAGGGCTTTTCAGCTTCCCATGCTCTGCCAGGTGCACAAGAAGCTGGGAGGGGGCACAGCCAAACTGGCCCAAGGGCTATTCTATACCATATGGCATCATGCTCAGTATAGAAACTGGGGGAGTTGGCCTGGGACAGCGATCGCTGCTCAGGGATGGGATGGGCATTGGTCGGTGGGTGGTGACCTGTTGCAGCACTTGGTTTTTCCCTGGGTTTTGTTTCTCTCTCTCTTTTGTTGTTTTCCTTTTCATTACAATTTTTTTCCCAATTATTAAACTGTTCTTATCTCAACCCATGAGTTTTCTTACTTTTGCTCTTCTGATTCTCTCCCCCATCCCACTGGGGGGAAGGCGAGCGAGCGGCTGGGTGGTGCTTAGTTGCCAACTGAAGCCAAACCGCGACACAGTGACAATCTGCTAAGCAAATGTACAGCACAGTGACCCATTCAACTTACACCCAAACAGCTGTTGTTCTGAATATATTTCCCCTGCATACATACATGTTCTCATGGCATTCATTAGCCTTCTTACTAATGTGGGCTGGACTGTAACAGACAAGGTATCAGCAGCACCTCATTATAGACAGTTTTCTGGCTGCTTCCAGTGTGCCCAGGTACTCAGAGTGGACTTCAGGGAACAGGTCTCTTGCATGATAATCCTGCTTGCAAAGAGCTAGCGCTCGAATTGCAGCACACTCCTTAAGCTCTGACTGATTTCTGTGAAATAAAATGGCAAGGGCAGAAGCCTGTGTTTCTCTTCCTCCAAAATGAACCATTTTGGCAATCTCCTGTTGCTCAGGGATCATCTTGCTAGAGACAGTGTCAGTTTGGTGCATGCAGCTCTTCCCAGGACCAGTGACAAGACTAGGTAGGAGTCAGCCAGCTATCAAAGACTGACAAAGCCTGACATAAAGCAATAGACAGCTTCCCTGCAAATGTCTCTCATTTTCCCGTGGGGTGGGGATTCACATAGAACTCATGTATGTTGGATTTTTGTCAGGTGGTCCCTCAATGACACAATCCCACAAACCCTTTCCTACATGAGACTGCTGCTTTCTATCCCATCTGAGTGTTTTCTTTTCTCTTAAGTAAAGAAAGTCCCACTGCAGTAGCACTGGGAATGCTCTTTAACAGCTCCTTAATGATCTTGGTCCCTACAGGATATATTTCATATCAGACCCATTAGGCATTTTTGTATTTCTAATGTTGATACAAAAATATTTGAATATTTTATCTTTTCCAAAGGATCAGTCACATCTGCTGTGGGCCCTGGGATATGTAGCTCATAGGATTGTCCCAGGAAATAAAGTCATGTTCTGTCCCTAGGTGAAAAACTGTTAGAGATGGGAAACAAAATGTGCTGGAGGTTCTGTTTGTCCCAGAGTCAAGCTTAAGTCAGATAAGGCAATAGGCAAGACATTACTACATTTGAACGTAGAACCGAGGTTTATTACAGTTCAAGGCAGCTCGAAAGAAGCAGTTTGGTTTGCACTTAATTTTATCCAGTGAGTATTTTTTATGACTAGCTCAAAACCCTATTCCATCATATGGCGAGGGAAGAATTCTAGTTACAAAAATGCTTTTGTCCTGTTTTGTGCTTTGCTTTATTACATGAACAATTTTAATTATATTTCCTTACATCTATTCCATAGTTACACTACAAATCTAGAGTAAGACGTCCTTCTTATAAATTCAACCACAGAATAGAAAGTCAAATGGGGTTATTGTGATCCCTTTTTCTTACTTCCTGCATAAAGGCCTTCATCCTTGATTCAGGTCCTGTAAATGTTGTTACAATGCCATGCCCGTTACAAGCTGATGGTTCTTGCATCTAATGTGTAACGTAGGGAGTACCTGGTCATTCTCTTGCTGTCATAATGGTATGACAGCTTAGAGAGCTGTTAAGACTCATGATTTTCCCTGCCTATATGAACTGGGCAGGTATCAAAATTAAAATCGCATTCTAGTCACCTAGATAGGCTAGTCTCTTGCTGTTACATTTCCAATTACTATGTTCATCTTCCAGTTTTCTTCCTATGCCCAAAATGATCACATGGAAAGGAATTTGGGACTAAGCAGAAAGTGGACTGAGATTCAAAGAGGAAATGCCAAATAAAGTACCCTTTCTAATTTGCATAATGCAAATATTTGAAAAGTGGGGGAAATACTAAATTAGCAGGTTTACTAGAGGAGTGCAAGATAATGTTAGACTGCAAACAGTGACAATGAACAATAACTTAGAGAGGCTGGGAGTAACACATTGTTAAGTAAGGATTACTTGGGTAATTAAAAGCAACTTAGTTACCTAGTTTTTAAAATCTTATGCCTCCTAAAGTTTCAGGCAGCCTCTTCATATTTTGACTGCCTGGATGGGATACTTGGATCCCGTATTTTTAGAACAGAAAAACCTACTCATAACAGTAAAGTTACGTGACTTGATTTCCCACTTCATCAAACTTGTGCTTTTTATGAGCCATGTGTAAGCAATTCAGAGGCTGCAGCTCATCTGTGATGGGCAACTAATGAACAGAACACACAAGGATGTAGCTGCTTTGCATTAGGGGCATTGAGCATCAGCTCAATTACATGAGAATTTAAAATCAGGCCATACACACCAGCAAAGCTTAAAGGTGATGGGAGCTGGTGTAATGTAACTGTTCTTATTGACCTGTTTGTTTTGACACGTACAGATAATTTCCATTGAATGCTTTCCATTTAGATTTGATCTTGTTGTGCCCCCTTTAAGTGATAGGGTGCGAGGTGTGGTGAGCTACACTGGTCGTGGGGAAAAGTGTAAGGCTCAGAGTATGGGCAGGCAACTGAGTTACCCAAAGAGGCTAAGGTATGTACTATGCTGGCTGTTCAGTGAGTACGTGTCTTTTCTGTAGTTTGTTCCTCTCCCAGTGAGAGACCCATTACTTGTATGTGCCACAGGGCAAATAAACACGTGCAGGCTTCTAGCACAGAGTGCTTGACCCTACGAGTTCACTGCCTGACTCACTTCACGGTCCTTTACACAGCACAACTGAATTGACCCCACAGGGCCTGGTCTTCCATCCAGTTATGTAGACTTTGCAGCTGAATTAGATCTGCTTTGACTAGGCTTGCACCCAAGTACTGAAGCGGGAGTCTGACGCAGCGTCTACATGACAGACTTCTGTGCAGCTCTGCTTGTGCAGGGTGTGAAGAAAGCTCATCTCTGCCTGGCCTTGCGGCACCAACAGAAACCTCTGGAGCTCTAGCAGTGTACCTTATTTTATTCAGGTTTATGGTAGCTTTTAAAATAAATGTAAACAAAACTACAAGAAGTTCTCTTAGCTGTATTACAAATGAGTAGTCTTCCTATGCTAGTAAAGTACTTCTAACGAACACAGAGCAAAAATTTTAAGGTATACTTTAAAAAAATTGCAAGTGGATTTGTATTACATGACTTACCTGTGAGTCAAGAATTGAGCTTGACCCAACACATTGTTCCCATCCTCTGTTCTTATGATGTTATTTTACTGCAAGCTTAATTCCACACTGGTTAATGAATTGGAGTATGTCATAGGTAATTTTAGGTTAATGCACGGGGATTGAACTACATAATATTGCATAGCCTTTGTGTAGCAGTCTGAACAGAAGCCTGTTACGTGCTCTAAAACTTGGTGCATCCCTAGATGCTGTAAACTGAGTGAGGTTGAAAATGCAGTGGGCAGCTTTTAAAATGAGAATTCTGAACACTTCTTTATTTAGCCTAGAAATGGAACTGTCACAGCCCTTTTTCATACTGTTGGACCAACCACTGGTGTTTCTGCAAAGCCTTTATATGAGGATCTTGTCTTTTACAGAAACAACTTTTGTTATTGCTACTTGGAAACACAGAAAACTGAGTTACAGCAAGGTACCGTGACCTCATTCCTATCTGTAGAATGTAATTTTAATTCTGGATTAAAGTATCCCAAATTCAGATGTTTCCATCCAGATATGAACTCATCACTGCATTGGGTTTGTGTGGCAAGGTTTTGGTAGCAGGAGGGCTACAGGGGTGGCTTCTGCAGACACCAAAGTTAGTGAAGGAGGAGGGGGAGGAGGTGCTCCAGGCACTGGAGCAGAGATTCCCCTGCAGCCCCTGGTGCAGACCATGGTGAGGCAGGCTGTCCCTGAAGCCCATGGAGGTCCACGGTGGAGCAGATATCCACCTGCAGCTCGTGGAGGTCCACGGTGGAGCAGATATCCACCTGCAGCCCATAGAGGGCTCCACACCAGAGCAGGTGGATGCCTGAAGGAGGCTATGACCCCATGGGAAGCCCACGCTGGAGCAGGCTCCTGGCAGGACCTGTGGCCCCGTGGAGAGAGGAGCCCACACTGGAGCAGGTTTGCTGGCAGGGCTTGTGACCCCGTGGGGGACCCACGCTGGAGCAGTCTGTTCCTGAAGGACTGCACCCCGTGGAAGGGACCCACGCTGGAGCAGTTCGTGAAGAACTGCAGCCGTGGGAAGGACTCACACTGGAGCAGTTCGTGGAGGACTGTCTCCATGGGAGGGACCCCAAGCTGGAGCAGGGGAGGAGTGCGAGGAGCCCTCCCCTGAGGAGGAAGGAGTGGTAGAGACAAGGTGTGATGAACTGACTGCAACCCCCATTCCCCATCCCCTGTGCTGCTGGGGGGAGGAGGTGGAGAAATGGGAGTGAAGTTAAGCTTGGGAAGAAAGGAGAAGTGGGGGAAGGTGTTTTTTTAGTTTTTATTTCTCATTATCCTACTCTGATTTGATTGGCAATAAATTAAGCTGATTTCCCCAAGTCAAGTCTGTTTTGCCCCTGATGGTAATTGGTGAGTGATCTCTCCCTGTCCTTATCTCGACCTCCGAGCCTTTTGTTACGTTTTCTCTCCCCTGTCCAGCTGAGAAGGGCAGTGACAGAGCGGCTTTGGTGGGCACCTGGCCTCCAGCCAGGGTCACAGAATCACAGTCACAAAGTCCAGCATCAGTTGCTCACCTCAGACCATCATTCAGTTCACTGATACCCTACACTTCAGGGCACACAGTGTGCGTAATGCTGTTCGCAAGGCAGTCTCATTCCCTTGTTCTCTCTCATGCACACAGTTAAAACGGAAGACAGAAAAAAAGAGCAGAAACAAGGACTTCCTGCATTCTTGCATTTCTTTTTTTCCCAGCCTGATTTGTGCTTCTAGGCAGACTGTGAATATTCAGCTCACACAGTACAGCCAAAGCAGAGCCTACACCCAGCAGTCTCTTGAAAATGAAGAGAATATGCTCTATACAAGTCTGTACTTCACAGTCTGTTCCCTGAACCAGCTCATGTGGCCTGAATAACTCAAAGGCCTGCAGTTTCCACATTTCAGCTGCATCCCAGTGGTAGCTGCATTTGACTGGATAAAAAGTTCTTAAGCATTTCAGCTGAAGTTTGTAAAGAACTTTATGGGGAAAAAATGATGCAGAAATGTATTTGTGAATTAATAATAGTCAGGTTTGTTTACTGATTTCTAACTGACCTGAATCTCTCCGTGTTTCCTGAATCCATCTTAGCACTAAATTGGTTTGAATAAAACCCCTTTTTTACTAGCCCACCCTTGTCTGTGTCAGTAATCCAGTGTTACAAGCTTAGCTCCTTATATAGCCTTTACATGAACATGAAGTGTGAGGCAGGAAAAACATTTAGACGGCAAGAGCAGCTGCTAACAAGACATTGCAAACAGGCAGTGAAGTCCCTGTGGTCCCAGACAAGGATGAACACAATTGCTCTGAATGATGCAGTGCTGTTGGATATGTTTACAAGAGTTCAGGCTAATGAGCTGTGTGTTAACATTTGATTAATTGTCGCTGGTCATGAGGTAGCCGAGTACGGCATCAGAGGAGCGGTATGAACGCTAGGGACAGAAGCGTGAACAGTGCCTACCCACTCCTTTCCCTTCGAGAGGGACACCACGTGTCCGAGCCAGTCTGAGTCAGATGCAGTCATTTATTCCACCTGAAGATCTGGCCCATGTGGAACCCCGTAGCCTCTGCTATGATACAGTTGTGTTGTGTGCCTCTCCCCACAAATAGTGACCTGCTCTCAAAGGTTTCATTAGTCCACCACCTCCGCAGTTCAGGCGTTCTTCCCATTTTATACAACAGAAGGATTAAACCATTTATCTCTTGATTATCAGACATGAGTTCAACACAAGGAAGTTTGAGTTAAAAATGCAAAACCAAGGACAAGTGCAGTAGCAGTATGAAATAAAAATGGTGGAAATGTCCAGAATGGCTATAGATCAGATAATAGCTTGGTTTTTTACAGGAAATAATACTGCATCCACTTCAAGTCCAGGGTACAGGTCTGTAGTAAGCAATAAAGGAGCAGTATGATATCTAGCCCAGACACTAGATATGAAACATAGGTTTCAGCCCTAATTTGAGTGTGCGCTCTTCCTGGAAGTTGTCACTATGTGCAGTTCTGGTCTGACCCTTTTTTCTTTTTTCTTTTTTTTTTTTTTGTGTGTTTGTGTCTTCCTAATACCCACTGTGTGCAATAATAGTGTCTTCTGCAGCAGATTTGTCGTGCCAGAGCAAGCTATGGAGCTTGCCTACCTGTTTCCAGAGGTCTGTCATGTAGACATACCCTGGGCAGCTATATCCCAACCCCTTCATTCTTCTTTGTTCTTCAAAGAAATAGAATTGGTTTTTGTCAGCAGTTAAAAAAATGGTTCTGTATTGCCCAGTTGAAAGATGGAAACTCTAAGCTAACAGGAAGAACGAAGAGGCATCATGTGACAGGAGAGTGCTGTGAATTCTATATATGCTGGCCTTGTTCTTGATGATCTTCAGGGGCAAAAAGTGAAGTATACCCACTGGAAGTGATCTGTCCAGAAATGTGGTATTTTTCTCTCTTTCTAACTTTTGCTTCCTCAGTGAGGATTTCTTTGTGTGGGAGACCTCCCGCATGCTTGGGGTTTGGGCTGGCCGCTGCACAGGCTCCCAACTTGCAGAAAAGCAGCTAGGTATGCGAGTCCACCTATTTTCCTACTGCACCTCCCTGACTGACAGAACAGAGAGAGGACAGAGGAAAGCTCTATCTGCAAAGTGTTCCTGCTTATCATCCTCGCCTGGCTGCCTCCGCTTGGGCAGCCCAGAGACCACAGAAGTATTCGCAGAAGTGGCCTAACTTGCCTACGCATTTCTCCTTCCTTCCGAGGCGAGGGCTCTGAAGAGCTGCTCCCGGCGCATCGCGCCGCAGGGATCAGGACCGTGCGTGCCCAGCGGGGTCACGGAGGAGAACGGGCACGGGGAGAACCTTGGCAGACCCCCTTAGGAGGAGGCTCTGGCCTCAAAGTAGCTGACCGTGGAGGCAGCCAGCGACACGGCCGCGCGTGGCCAACGCCACGGCCCCCCGCGTCCGTCCCACGGTGATACCCGCTGCGCCCAGCCCGGGGACGCGGCCGGCCGGGAGCGGCGGGGCGCTGCTGCCCTCTGCCGCGGCCGCCCGGCAGTGCGCCGGCGGGGGACGCGCGGGGCGAGGGCCGGCGGCGCGGAGCTGTGCGGGCGGCGCGGGCAGGCCTGCGCCCGCGGCGGGGCCCTGAAAGGCGCCTGTGTGAGGGCTGGGCTTCCTCCGGCGCGGGTTCGGGCCTGCAGTGAACAGCTGCGAATACAACCTGCGTGGTTGTATTCAGGCTGCCTGGTGTGCCCCTCACTACAAGAGAGACATTGAGGGGCTGGAGCGTGTGCAGAGAAGGGCAACGAAGCTGGTGAAGGGTCTGGAGCACAAGGCTGATGAGGAGCAGCTGAGGGAACTGGGGTTGTTTAGCCTGGAGAAAAGGAGGCTCAGGGGAGACCTCATCGCTCTCTACAACTGCCTGAAAGGAGGGTGTAGAGAGGTGGGGGTCGGTCTCTTCTCCCAGGTAACAAGCGATAGGATGAGAGGAAATGGCCTCAAGTTGCACCAGGGGAGGTTTAGACTGGATATGAGGAAATGTTACTTCACCGAAAGGGTTATCAAGCATTGGAACAGGCTGCCCAGGGAAGTGGTTGAGTCACCATCCATCCCTGGAGGTATTTAAAAGACGTTTGGATGAGGTGTTTAGGCACATGGTGTCGTGGTGGACTTGGTAGTGTTAGGTTTATGGTTGGACTTGATGATCTTAAAGGTGTTTTCCAACCTGTGTGATTCTGTGATTTCATGATTCTGTGCAGCACACACCTGTACGGCTGCACTCCTGGGTTGATGACAGGGCACATCCCCGATTCACCTTGTGGAAGTACACATCCGCTGGCCGCATGGATGTTACCGGCTCATTACGGGTGTGAATTGCTGGGTCTGCAATATCAAAGGGGCCCTCGGGTTTGTTATGTATTTTAGGAGCAGGCATAGAACTTGTTCTGCCCAAACACCAGCGATGTGCACGTCAAGCCAACAGCACAGCCTTTGTATGCTCCTCCAAGGCTTGGCTTTCCCATGTGTATCATGGCACCCGAGGACCACGCACTTGCTGGCGATGCCTCTGCAGCACTGGTACCGTGGGCTCCTCAGCCAGCAGCTACTGCGTGGTGGTACCTGTGATCCAGGCTGTCAGCTCCCGCAGGGCAAAACCCCCGGGCGGCGGGGGCAGGAGGGCAAGAGGAGCAGTGGGACGGCAGGGCCCAGCGAGGCAGTGGGGAGCTGTGCCCCATGCCGCCCTCGGCACTGGGCTAGCCCTCGCCCCCTGCCCCCCGCCCCCGTGTGTGCAGGGGAGCTCCGGGAGGGGAGAGCCGGTGGGTGCTCCTGTGCGCAGCACCCCAGGACGGCCAGAGACTTGGAGCAATGCTGCACTGGGCATGGGATAATGAAGTCGGCTCCTTTGTCAGCCCAGTTGCAGTGAGATGACGGCAGCAGGAGGTGGCACTGCTGGGTAAAAAAAGTAGATTTCACATGGTCAGGTTATGCTCACACGCTTCTTGCAGCAGCTATGCCTCACCAAGGGGAAAAAAACCGTTCAGGGTTTCATTCTAGTTGTCTGAAGACCGCTGGGAATCGACAGCAATCCATTCAGGAAATAAGGCAATCCACAGGCATACACAGCCAGGTGTAGTTCGGATCAGCTCTGGGGCCCAGAAATGTTCCCTGCTGGGAGCTGTGATACTGAGCATTACGCTGGACTGGGCCCCCGTCCTCTGAGCCTCAGACTCCCTATAGCTGGAAGTTTGGGAAACACTCTCCCCCTACCTTGGCAGGTGTCATGCAGTTCAGTTAATAGTGGATGCATCGGCATGGGAAGTGTTATATCACGCTAACTATTCTACACTGATTTTTGTAGAGTTTGGACTTGACTGAATGAAAGGCCTTTGAAAAATGAGGTCATCCTGAAAGAGTGAGAAATGCGTGAGATTTGCTGCAGTGTTATAGACAGAAACAGGGCTAGTCAGCAGGGTGCCAGGTGCCCAGGGAGGCAAACAGCAGATTTGCAGATGACACAAAACTGTGAGGAATGGCTGATATCCCAGAGGGTCATGCTGCCATTGAGAGGGACTGTGACAGGCTGGAAAAATGGGCTGACAAGAACTTCATGAAGTTCAAAGTCCTGCTCCCGGGGAGGAACAACCCCAGGCACCAATACATGCTGGGGACCACCCAGCTGGAAAGCAGCTTGGCAGAAAAGAACCTGGGGGTCCTGGTGGACACCAAGTTGAACAGGAGCCAGCAACCTCCCCTTGCTGCAATGAAGGCTAATGGTATCCTGGCCTGCATGAGGCGAAGCGTTGCCAGCAGGTCGAGGGAGGGGATCCTTCCCCTCTGCTCGGCACTGGTGAGGCCACACCTGGAGTGCCGTGTCCAGCCTGGGCTCCCCAGTACAAGAGAGGCATGGACATACTGGAGAGAGTCCAACAAAGGGCCACGAAGATGATGAAGGGACGGGAACATCTCTCCTGTGAGGAAAGGCTGAGCCAGCTGGGACTGTTCAGCCTGGAGAAGAGAAGGCTCAGGGAGGATCTCCTCAGTGTGTATAAATACCTGAAGGGAGGCTGCAAAGAAGATGGAGCCAGGCTCTTCTCAGTGGTGCCCAGAGCCGGGACCAGAGGGAATGGGCACAAACTGAAACACAGGAGGTTCCCTCAAACACCAGGAGACACTTTTTCACCCTGAGGGTGACTGAGCACTGGCACAGGTTGCCCAGGGAGGTTGTGGAGTCTCCATCCTTGGAGATACTCAAAAGCTGCCTGGACATGGTCCTGGGCAGTTGGCTCTAGGTGGTCCTGCCTGAGCAGGGGGTTGGACCAGATGACCTCCAGAGGTCCCTTCCAGCCTCAGCCATTCTGTATTCTGTGAAACACACCTTTCACAGTTTTAGGTACAGAAAGAGTCTGATACTGATGAGTGCTGAAACCTTTCTGCTTCAACAAGAAGTGCTAAAACTCAGCACCTACAGAACCAGACCTAAAAAAAAAAGGTTCACTCAGACTACCAATGCATCTGCCCTGGTCAGCTGAGAGTCTTGGCTGTTGCCAGCCTGTGCTATACACATTTTGGCCTGGGTCAGGCTCTGAGTGGGAGGGGGAATGACTTTCCATGAAAGCTGCTGTGGTGTTGATTCCTGAGCTGAGCACTGAAGGGCTGAAGAACCCTAGCAAGGTGCTGAAATGACAAGGAGCTGAGGGAGTTCAGCACAACCGGGTTCAGGCTCTCAGTAGCAGAAAGTCACTTGGCAGGGTCCTTGCCTTTGCTACTGTGTAATGCTTGAACAAATGTAAACAGTTTACAAAGCAAGAAAATAACATCTCATTTGTAAGCCAAAGTGAATAATAAAGGAGAGTCTGTCCCAGAGATACTGCATTTGGTCTTCGCTGGCAAATGCCACAGAACATCAACAATTTGGAATTAGCACATTTCTCTCCTGGTTCCCCTGCTATGGTCTGGGACAGGATGCCAGGGGAGGGGGAATGGTGGGTGTAGCACAGGAGCTGTTCTGCTGGTGAAACAGAGACTGGGAACTAGACCCAGCCACTGAAAAGAAAAAGAGAGACAAATTTTAGGCCCTACCAAAAATCTTCTGTTTTATCTTTCATCCTAAGAGTGCTTTTCCAAATTCTGCACCCAATGGTCACAGGTTCTCAAAAGCTCTTTCTTTTTATCCCTATCTTATCTTGGCCAGGCACTGATTTGCCCGATTCCAGATGAGTTGCCATCTAATCAGTGTTGCATGTAATTTCCTCCCACAATATTACCTCCTTCTTCCAGGAGGTAAGAAGGAAGATACTGTAGTCCACACCCTGCTGTGAAAAAAAGCTGATGTAGATGCAGAGTAGCTTGCTTTCTTGTCATATACATTGAACAGAGCCTTTCACACTTAAAGAATCACACCCAAGCCGTTTAACCAGATTCATGCAGGAGCCACTACAAGTTGTTCAGAAGCACAGCGCTCTCTGGGGCTGAAGCAGCAGTCAGAGAAAGGGCTCATGGTATTCTGTAAAACAGCATGAGGCACGATGAGTTTTAGCCTAGCTGCTCGAGCCTAACTTCTAATCTTACAGCAATGCCATCATTTCATTAATGTGTAGAAGTAGCAGGTAAGATCTTTGTTTTATGGTCTTAGTGTGAATTAACGTACCAGCCCTATCTCAGTTTGAAGCAGATCAACCTGAATTGGAAAATGTGGTGCTGGCAAATTTGGATCTATCAGACTTGTTATATTGCACTATGCTGAAACTGATGGCAATGCAGTAGCTGTATTATTTGCAGGTCGGCCGTCCTTGCCATGTGGGTAGCCACGGCAATAAAGAGTGCAGGTGGCTGTAGGACAGAGGATGGTCACCTGTGTACATTGTTTGTGGTCTCAGTCATTAGCTGAAAAAGGCCTGTTACATTTAGCAGCTTCCACACTACGTGCAGAGATTGTGCTTGGATACTAAGGGAAAAAGTACAGCACAAACATTAATTATGCTCAATTGCCTTTTTTCAAACTGAACAGGGCAGATAGCAACTAAGCTGGGCATTCCCATTTGAGCAGGCTCCTTTATCTTCTGCCACTTGCTTGCAGGTACAAGGAATTCACCAAGGAGAAGTCTGGGAAGACAGACCTGCCAAGGTGCCAGCACTGCCTCCCTAATGCCAGTCTGCATACCTGCCATTGCTCCAGAAGACTGAAAAACAAGGTGATGAGTCTTTATACCAGACAAAGATTAACAGGAAAAAACCCCCACCACTCTTGCCCTTTCCTACGTAGTGTTGGAAGCATGGAGCAGTCTTTCTCTTAGTGCTACCAACAGAGCCTTCATCCCAAAACGGAAGTCAGGAAGACATACAGTCCAACCCCATAGACCCCCACTGGTCTTTTGGTACCAGGACTGTTATAGGGAAAATGTTCCCTGAAAATATGCAAGAGCAATACATTTCCTTCATGTTTTAGAGGATAGGGAATGTTAGTGATTTTCATTGCTTGTTATGACTGGGTATTAATCCCTTCAGAGCATCCCTTCCTTGTTATTAGCCCAATACCTGGGCTTTTCTCACCTGCTTCCCCAGAGAAACAATGCTACCTGCTGACTCCAGAGCCATTACCTTGTACCAAATGCATTTTGCTGTTCTCCTTCCTTCCCCATCCCTTGAAATGTGCCAACCCTGTTATACACTGACTGAGCTCTGCTTGTGGGAAAGTGGTTTGGGACATTTGCAGGCCATCTTTGCTTTGTGAAATGGTTGCTCACATATTCCCAGTCCCTATTTGGTTGGTGTCAGTATCTATGGCAGCCTTGCCTTTACTTCCCTAGCTACTGAATCTGGAGATGGCCCCAGACAGGGCCTTTTGGGGCAACAAAGACTTTCTTAAATTGATGAGTAGAGCTTGAGATTTTGCCATTCCAGCATCAGAATTTAGTAATACTGGTGATTTCATTTGCAATAGCTACCACGTTTGCTTGATGAGAATCAGACAGAGTGGATCTGTATTTTTAATCATTGATATTAGTGATTTACTTTCAGTGTAGGAACTTTAATGTAGGTCCTGACTGCTCACAGGAGGCGGAGCACTTTGAAAATCAAAGTGCGTTACTTTTCATCATATTGCTACCTTACACCATTATCTAGAGAATGAGGTGAGCCATTCAGGAAACTATTTGTAAAGCTACTGGGCTGACAAAGTTGAGCAGCACTTCACCAGTGTTAAGAAAAGAGGGTAAGCGTGCACACATTAAGAGAAAGATTCCTTTCTCTCCTCCCCTCCCTCATTCCTGCTGATCTGGAAAAGAATGCGATAATGCAGAAATGAACTGTCCTCCTTATTCTGTGGGGCCAATAGTGATTTGAGCCTAATAGTCCATTGGTTTATTGTTGTAATTCTATTGAAGCCAGAGAAACACACCAGCAGAGAAAGTAGCCCAGTAACTTATTGCTCTGTCGACATCATCTAATGGAAAGGACACAGAATAACTTTCTTGAAAAATTCCACAAGTTTTCTTAAGTACTTAGCTGGTTGTTTGATATCCTCTCTGCTTCTTTAGTGAATGGCAAGTGGATGATACTTTGCATGAGCCACAGGCATCATTGTTTGTGAAAGGCTCAAACTTTCCTTCAGCTCAACATCACATGTTTTAATACAGCATCTCCATCTGCAGAGGAGGTTGATCATATTTATTTAGCTCAAGAGCAATGATATGAGGCTGGCTTGCTTGGAAATGCCACATGGAAAAGGCTACATTTTTATTACTATTTGCATTAATTACTTTTCTTTTATTAACTTCCTTGGCTGGATTGGAGCACTTACAAGAGACAGAGCACTTTGCAAATGAAAGTACATTATTTTTCATCTCATATTATTGCATTACACCATTATCTAGAGAGTAAAGTGCACCCTTCAAGTTATAACAAGCTGTAATTTCATTGAAGGCTCCCTAGGATTTCTGGGCCACAAAAGCAAAGCTGCAGCAATTTAGTCACAGGAGCCAGAAAATCAGATTACAACCCCTTTAATACCCAAGTGGGGATATGCTATTGCTCTGATATACCCCAGGTTGGATTAAGTGTTTCTGATAGGCTGAAACTGGATGGATTCTACCTTTTAAGGACATTTCAAGCTATAGTAACCATTCAGAGCCAACCTTGGCATCACTGTCCTTTCCTGCTCCTTTGACACAGAGGTCAGAGCCAAGAGTCTGTTTGGCAATGAAAGGTGTGTTTTTTCCTGCTCCTTGGGAGGCTGTGCTCTACTTTGTGAGCCATGAGGAACAAAAGTGAAGAAGTACCTAGAGAAAATATTTTCTGCAACTGAAGGTAGCTGCTGACTTCAAGACCTATGGAAGCAAGCCACTTGCTGGCAGAGTTTATGGGAAGTCTGTTTGCTTACAACACAGTGAAAGAATCTCATTGCTCTACAATGAACACTTCACATTTTGCAGCACTCCTCTTTGCTTTCTTGCTAGTGTTGTAGCTGGGCGCATCTCACTCTCACTGTGGTCTGTGGATGACTTGTGTGTACTGATGGGTGTGGGATGCAATGCTCAGCTCAGTCGGAAACACAGAGGTGTTATGATACCTGGAGCTTGATTTGAACTCATTGCTGAAACATAAGCAGCTGGCTCACTGGTACAGTAATATGGCATGGCTCTATCTGCATGTCAGCATTAGCATAATTTCTGGTCTGGGGTTTTGTACCTTGTTTATACATGTACCTGGGACTAAGTAAGCCCCTGATCAGGAACCACTCTTGGAGAATTTCAAAGCAAAGCACTGTTACCATTCTTGGACTTCTGGGATTTAGCCTGAAAAGATTCCCATTGAAGCACTTTACTTCCTGCTGATTCTTGGCCCTAAAGTCACTCTAGCCTTTTGTGATTTGGAAGTTTTAATAAAAATGACTCCATTGTGTTGGCCCTGGAGGAAAGGGGGGCCCAAGAAAGCTGGTTAATATTCAAGGATCACCTCCTCCAAGCTCAAGAGTGTTCCATCCCAATGAATATGAAGTCAAGCAAAAATGCCAGGAGGCCTGCGTGGATGAACAAAGAGCTCCTAGCCAAACTCAAACACAAAAAGGAAGCATACAGAGAGGTTGGAAGCAAGGACAGGTAACCTGAGAGGAATACAGAAACATTGTCCGAGCATCCAGGAATGAAGTTAGGAAAGCTAAAGCCCAAATGGAATTGAATCTGGCCAGGGATGTCAAAGACAAGAAGGACTTCTGTAAGTACATAGGAGACAAAAGGAAGACTAGGGAAAATGTGGGCCAGGAAAACTAGGCTCAATGAGACTGGGTCCTGGTTACACAGGTTACTGTGTGCCTGGTTACACTCAAGTACTGTATGCCTGATTGCCTCAGTCTTTACTAGCAAGACCGACCTTCAGGAATCCCAGGTCCTAGAGACCAGGAGGAAAGGCTGGAGCAAGGAAGATGTACCCTTGGTGGAAGACAATCAGGTCAGGGAATACTTAAGCAAACTGGACCATAAGTCCATGGGCCCTAATGGGATGCACCCAGGAGTGCTGAGGGAGCTGGCAGATGTCATTGTAAGGCCACTCTCGATAATCTTTGATCGATCATGGTGACTGAGAGTAGCGCCTGAAGGCTGGAGGAAAGCAAATGTCACTCTTATCTTCAAGAAGGGCAAGGAGGAGGAGGGCTCAGGCAATTACAGGCTGGTCAGCCTCACCTTGATCCCTGGCAACGTGATGGAGCAGCTAATCCTGGAAACCATTTTCAGGCACAATAAGGACAGGAAAATCATCAGGAGTAGTCAGCATGGCTTCCTCAAGGGGAATTCATGTTTGACTGCCTTGATAAACTTGTACGATGAAATGACTGGCCTGGTAGATGAGGGTAGAACAGTGGATATTGTCTACCTGGACTTCAGTAAGGCCTTTGACACTGTCTTCCATAAGATCGTCATAGACACACTGTAGATGTATGGGCTGGGTAAGCAGTCAGTGATGTGGATTTAAAACTGACTTAATGGCTGGGCCTGGAGGGTGGTGATCAGCATCACAAAGCCTAGTTGGAGGCCAGTAACTAGCAGTGTACCTAGGTGTCGATACTGGGTCCAGTCCCGTTTAACATCTGCATTAATGATCTGGATGATCTCCATCCCTGGAGATATTAAAAAATCCTCTGGACGTGGTCCTGAACAGCTGGCTCTAGGTGGTCCTGCTTGAGCAGGGGGTTGGACCAGATGACCTCCAGAGGTCCCTTCCAACCCCAACCGTTCTGTGATTCCATGTTGTTAAGGAAATTTCTTTAATTCCAGCTACTGGCTTTTGAGAAAAGCAAGCTTTACATTTTACCCCTCTTAAATTCCTTCCAGTGGTGATTGTTTTATTAGGGCACTTTCTGTTTTAACTTCCATCTCTGTTACGCTGCAGCTCGCAAGACTTTCCTTCTGTTGTAAAGCAACATGATTTCACTGGGCTTTTGTTTAACAGATGCCTTGCAGGCTTTTTTAATGACACTAACTGGGACTTTGTTTATCATGTGGGTATCACATGCCTCCTAGATGTTAGCCATTGCTAAACACAAGAGGGGAAATAAGATGTGAATCTTTTAAACTAATATTTTCCAGTAAAGATATCTCTTTGATCTTCAATTACTTTACCACACATACAGAACATTTTTAAGAAGTCTAATTAATTTTTGATTCCTTCAGCTTCTTCAAACTTCTGTAACCCTTTCTAAGTGAACAGTCCGAGTGTTGCAGTTTCTGTCTCGGCAAAACTACCACCCAGTATGGAAAGAGTCCCCAGATTTCTCATGCAGAGACTGAGCCAGGGAAAATCAGTCATAACAACCACCTCCTCTGCATCAGCCCAGCACATAACAGAGCAGGCAGGATACAGAGCACTTTCTGGGAGGTCCTAGAATTTTGTGGAGCAAATTCTTAGTTACGTCCATCAGTAGACAGTTTTCCATCTCCCTCAAGTTACTTCTGTTGAAGTAAAGAGTGAAAGGCTCAACTGGTATCTGTAAAATACTTTGGCTTCATGCTTTGCCAGCATAAGTGTCTCCAAAAGCTGCAAAGGCAAGGTAAACTGTGAAGGGTTCAGCTGGGTTTTGGCTGGTGAAGGTGAATACTGAAGGGAGTCTGCAGAACGATGCAGCACTCATTCCATCCTGTCTCCTGGGAGAGACGCTCATCCCTTGTCCAGCCTCATTATTTTTTTCTCTCCAAGAGAGGGTCTTCCCATTAGGCAGTCTTTGCTTCAGAAATCCAGCCTCTGCCTTGGTAATTTACAGGTAATACATCTAAGAGGTAGTGAAGAAGCCATAATTATGCACCGTAGGGTGCGCATACAGCACATGCTAGCAGGATTTATGAGCCAGAGTGTTTGCAGACCTTAAGTGTTACGTAAGTCCCACCCAATTCAGGGGAGATGCCTTTTTTGGCTCCCCTCTCCGCAGCGCCTTCTACACATGCGAAGCCACATGGAAATCAAGCTTCATTTACAGCATTTGCAGCATGCCCTGCAATCTCTGGAGCATGAAAAACAAGATGTTGCCCAGCTATGCTCCATTCTTTTCTGCAGGATTTTCCGCTTCGTTGAGAAGAAGTTTCAAGGCAAGTAGTGTTTCTTCTGCTCTGTGCCTTTTCCCCACATGCAGCATTGCAGCATTGCAGAATCACAGAATCGTATAGGTTGGAAAAGACCTTTAAGATCATTGAGTCCAACTGTAAACCTAACAGTTCTGCTGAAATTAAAGGAACTATGTGTAGTGCAAGGCTTTCCACTATTATCAAAACATGGCTCTGAGCTTTTGAATCAAAACTAAGAATATAAATTGCTCTTGATGTGGAAAATCTACCACAGCATTTTATAAGCCAATATTATTTTAAAACAATATCTGTGTTCACATTGATGGGACACAAACTGTGAAAGTTCAAACCTTACGTGGCTCAAGATCTTGTGGTGTTCTACCACACCAGCACACATCCCTTCTGCATGTGAGAGATGGTAGAGCAATTCACAGAATCACAGAATCATAGAGGTTGGAAAAGACCTTTAAGATCATCGAGTCCAAACGTAAACCTAACACTACCAAGTCCACCACGACACCATGTCCCTAAGCACCTCATCCAAACGTCTTTTAAATACCTCCAGGGATGGCGACTCAACCACTTCCCTGGGCAGCCTGTTCCAATGCTTGATAACCCTTTCGGTGAAGAAAAATTTCCTAATATCCAGTCTAAACCTCCCCTGGCGCAACGTGAGGCCATTTCCTCTCGTCCTATCACTTGTTACCTGGGAGAAGAGACCGACCCCCACCTCTCTACAACCTCCTTTCAGGTAGTTGTAGAGAGCGATGAGGTCTCCCCTCAGCCTCCTTTTCTCCAGGCTAAACAATCCCAGCTCCCTCAGCCGCTCCTCATCAGACTTCTGCTCCAGACCCTTCCCCAGCTTCGTTGCCCTTCTCTGGACATGCTCCAGCCCCTCAATGTCCCTCTTGTAGTGGGGGGCCCAAAACTGAACACAGCATTTGAGGTGCGGCCTCACCAGTGCCGAGTACAGGGGCACGATCACTGCCCTACTCCTGCTGGCCACGCTATTTTTGATACAAGCCAGGATGCCATTGGCTTTCTTGGCCACCTGGGCACACTGCTGGCTCATATTCAGGCTACTGTCAACCAACACTCCCAGGTCCTTCTCTGCCAGGCAGCTTTCCAGCCACTCTTCCCCAAGTCTGTAGCGTTGCATGGGGTTGCTGTGGCCCAAGTGCAGGACCTTGCACTTGGCCTTGTTAAACCTCATACAATTGACCTCGGCCCATCGATCCAGCCTGTCCAGGTCCCTCTGCAGAGCCTTCCTACCCTCAAGCAGATCAACACTCCCACACAACTTGGTGTCATCTGCAAACTTACTGAGAGTGCACTCGATCCCTTCATCCAGATCATTGATAAAGATGTTAAACAGAACTGGCCCCAACACAGAGCCCTGGGGAACACCGCTTGTGACCGGCCGCCAACCGGAGTAAACTCCATTCACCACCACTCTTCGGGCCCGGCCGTCCAGCCAGTTCTTTACCCAGCGAAGAGTACGCCCGTCCAAGCCATGAGCAGCCAGTTTCTCCAGGAGAATGCTGTGGGAAACCGTGTCAAAGGCTTTACTGAAGTCTAGATAGACAACATCCACAGCCTTCCCCTCATCCACTAGGCGGGTCACCTTGTTGTAGAAGGAGATCAGGTTGGTCAAGCAGGACCTGCCTTTCCTGAACCCATGCTGGCTGGGCTTGATCCCTTGGTTATTCTCTACATGCCATGTGATAGCACTCAGGATGATCTGCTCCATCAGCTTCCCCGGTACCGAGGTCAGGCTGACAGGCCTGTAGTTTCCCGGGTCCTCCTTCCGGCCCTTCTTGAAGATGGGTGTCACATTTGCTAATCTCCAGTCAGCAGGGACCTCCCCAGTTAGCCAGGACTGCTGGTAAATGATGGAAAGGGGCTTGGTGAGCACTTCTGCCAGTTCCTTCAGTACTCTCGGGTGGATCTCATCAGGCCCCATAGACTTGTGTGTGTCTAAGTGGTGCAGCAGGTCACTCACCATTTCCCCCTGGATTATGGGGGCTCCATTCTGGTCCCCGTCCCTATCTTCCGACGCAGGGGGCTGGGTACCCAGAGAACAATTGGCCCTGCTATTAAAGACTGAGGCAAAGAAGGCATTAAGTACCTCAGCCTTTTCCTCACCCTTGGTCACTGTGTTCCCTCCCCCATCTACTAGGGGCTGGAGATTCTCCTTAGCTCTCCTTTTGCTGCTAATGTATTTGAAGAAGCGTTTTTTGTTGTCTTTTACAGCAGCAGCCAGATTGAGCTCTAGCTCAGCTTTGGCCCTTCTAATTTTCTCCCTGCACAGCCTTGCAGGGAGATGATCTTTATGCACTAACCTTTGTAGTCCTCCTGAGTTGCCTGCCCCACTATTATTGCCTGCCCCACACTATCACTACTGTGCCTGTTCTCAGCACAGGCCTCCATGGGAGGGCAAGGCAATCGAGGTTCAGTGGACCTCTATGGGGGAAAATGTGCCCCACACAACATATTAACCAGCCCAAACACAGGGGTGTTTCCCAGCATCACCTCACTAATGCCGTCGGTTCCCCAGCAGCACAGCCTGCTGCATGGCGGGGATGCACTGTGTCAGGTGCTGGAGCATGGGCTCTCCCCAGACTCCTCACAGGTGAACAACCCATCTCTAATTCTTTTTCCTCCTTGGTCCCAATTTTGTTACATCTGTAGCCAAATTTGGTGTTTCTGACACTGTTATATCAGTAATTTTGGCCTGATAAGATATTATTGATACAGTTACCTAGATGAAGGTGGTCTTGCATCCCATCTCCCTTCTGACCCTACGGTCCACGCTGGTTATATTTAATTTCCATTATATGCTTTTTGGACAGAATTATCTTACTTTAGCCTTGATACCCCTACCTACTACTAACTAAACACAGTCTGCATACCAGAGCAATGACATAACCCAGTTAGTGCTCACACCATACTTCCACCCTTGCACAGTTTTCATTGCACCTCTGGTTCCCATCAGAAGTCTTAGCTAGCTTTGAAGCCTAATATTCTAGTGGACGCTCTTGCTGACAATAGCATTGAGAAGTGATCACTCATAAACTGACTGGCATTATTGATTTGGTCCTGCAGTTTCAAAGCGATGTAGTAGTTTTGGTTACTTAACCCATGGTGCCATAACAAGCCTTTGTGTTAGAAAATTCTGTAAACCAGTTCCTAAAGGCTGTTTTATATTGCAAACCCCAAAATAGAGCCATCCAGAATCCCAAATAGCATTTGAAATTATAAGCCACAAAGAATCCAGATAAGCACATGGACTAACGTGGTCCTTGTTGCAGTGTACCTGACGTTGCATCCTTGAAAGCAAAGAAAACTCCTCTCCCTGAAACTTGAGTTGCATGGGTATGAATTAGAGGTATAAATACTAGCTGCAAAATTCAATCCCAATCAGTCTGAATCCAGTTTGCCCATAGCATTTGGTATCTGACATGTTAGACAAGTTCACTCTGTGGGTTCCAAGTCCACATCTGACATAGAGTCCTAACTTCCTGGTGGTCTTTCCTAGGATTCAGTACTGCCCTAAACACTGATCTGAGATGACTCAGTCTCTATTGGAATTGGTATTTGGGTCTTGCTGTGTCACATCTTCCAGTGGATTAGTCTCAGAGAACTTTATCTCCTATATTATCCAGTCTTTCCAGATTTACCCGATTAACAGGTGTCATTTTGTCATGAAAGCACTGACATCACATGTGTATTTGTGAAAATCCTCTTAGCGAACTCCTGACCCCTGTCCTGCTTTCTGTACTTCCAAGTTGATGGCCTGTTTTCAGCTGAGCCCTGCAGGCTAACTCTTTTTTCCCTTCTTTTTTTAATGGTGAGCTTTGCAGCTCAGCACTTTTTATTCCTGCCATGATAGCAAAAGCAATGTTGTTATGTCTGCTGACATTTTTGTCAGAGCATGCCAAGGAAGGTTAAAAGATATGCCAAAGCAGCTGCCATCGTATGTGCAAGCAAGCCTCAATGGTCTGCTTTATTTCTTATTTTCAAAGAACAGATACAGTTTCTTCCTGCTCTTGGGCAACTGCTGGTGTGGCTAGAATTTGTCAGAGAACAATAACTTATTCAACCTGAACAGCTTTAAAATTATTCTCCTGTCTTTCAGTATGCATTACCTCATTGCATATTTCAAATGTACATGCCTAATTTTGTGCTTGTGTACATGAGTTACTTGAATTATTCTTTATGCGTGCAATATTATGCATGAAACTACATTCACTGCATGCATAAAAGAGGTTTGTGCCTATGCAACTGTACATACCCATCGCCGTATGACCCTCTAGAGCACAGACACTGGTCTGTGACCAGTTACCTGTCTAATAGCAGAAAAGAAAAATGTAATGATTGCTGAATCCAGTAGGCAAAGTCCAACGGCAGTAATAGCAGGTAAGTCAGAGAAAAAGAACATACTTGCCAATTTTCAGGGCCTTTTTCTTACCTGTAAGCAACAGAGACTTTGACTTTCTTTCTCATGTGAAAGATAGGAATTCAAGCCATAAGTGCTTCCTCCTGCCATTTGGACAAGGCACTGAGTCTGACTTGACTCACAGGGAAGTGTCAGCTGCTCAGTCATCCAGCATCTATTTTCCTAGACACCTCCAGTCCAAGTACTACTGCTTTCCTTGCTCAGCCTAGCAAACCTGAGCATAGTCTGGCTGTGAAAGAGAAGCTGGTGAAGTCATTAGGAGGCCATTTATTTTCTGAAGATACCTACCTGTGTCTTACTTTTTTTTTCAGTGGTCTTCAGTGGCAGCTACCAAACAAGAGAATAAGGGAGGAAAGAGGGAGAAAGAGGAACTCAGATATTGTGGTGTCAGCCAAGTAAAAATTTTGGCATGATTGCACTACTTACTACGACAGAGTAGTAGTGGTAGAGAAGAGTAGTGTGTGGTCAAACCCTGTGGGAAGAAACCTCATAGCCCAGCCCCATCTGTCATCATATCAGTTGCAGTTTTTCTCCCAGGGCCATCTCCCTGGACTTTTATCATCCTCCAGCTGATGGTGCACCTTCTTCTTCAGGCTTTCCTTGGAAAGCCTTAACCAAGAGAGCAGCCTAGACTTACAGGCTGTGTCCTTTAGCATCTCTTTCCATTTACAACCTCTAGCGCCGTTCAGATCTTACAGTTTTGGCCAAGGCTCATTTATTTATTTTTTCCTCCTGTGTTTTTGGCAAGGCCCTGCTCACATAAGTGGCTGTGATGCTATTTCAGTGTGTGATTGAAATTGCATGCTTTAGTGTATAAATCAGCTGGATGAGGAAGAAAATGTGTACAGAGAGATTTATTCTGTGGCACTATCATATGATAGGCATATGAAATGAGAGTGTGACAGAGCGAGAGCACATCTTCCAGAGCTTTAGATCTCAGCCCATTAGGATGGCAAAGTGCTCATCCTCATGCTTCAACAGAGGGTTACAACAAATTCTGTGTTTCAACAATCAAATTTCATTGAATCATAGAATGGTTTGGGTTGGAAGGAACCCTTAAAGATCATCTAAGTCCAACCCCCCTGCCATGGGCAAAGACATCTTTCAGTAGACCAGGTTGCTCAAAGCCCTATCCAACCTGACCTCTAAAACTTCCAATGATGGGGCATCCACAACTTCTCTGGGAAACCTGTTCCAGTGTCTCACCACCCTCATAGTAAGAAATTTCTTTTACCCTTACTAGAAAAAAATTGATTTTCCCTACACAAAATTTCCTATTAGTCATCTCTGTGTGAGCAGGGTAGGCCTTCAGTGGACTGATTAAAGCACATGAGCTTTTGTACTGTGTAGCACCCAAGGAAGTAGTGTGGCTAACATTTACATCTAGTCCTACGGACTAGTGACTGGGAACTGTGTAGGAAGGGAAGCTCTGGCACTTGGCCCATGAGCACACACTGCCAGAAGGAAGATGCTGGGAGCTTGGGTGCACCCACACAAGGCTTTAGGCAGCTGATGGGCAGCTGTTTTACAACTCCCATCACCCATGGGGCATGTGACATCAGGATCTTCTCTGGGCCCTGGTCCAACTTGTCCGTGAGCCACTTGAGGCTGCAAGGACAGATGGTAGCAGACTAAATGGGGCATACTCTACTGAGCTCACCCATACTGCAGGGGATGTGGTCTAAGCTTTGAGCTGCTGGGGTCAGTCACTCTACAAATCTGGGAGTTAAACAACTGAAAACTTTCTTGTCTAACACTGAAGCCAGAAGGTTCACTGCAAGTGGTGGCCAAACAGGCCCATGCTCAGCCTACGTTGAACTGCCTGTCATCCAAACCCTGTAAAGTATCCCCTTGCAAAACATTGGAAATGGTTTGTGAACCATTAAAAAGAAAATCCTTTTTTCTCCTCTCTTTGTGCGGTATCATTCTGAACCCTGTCTCCAGACATCTGCTGGTACATGTCAAAGTAACAATTCCCTCATTGTGAGAGCACAAAACTGAACTATATCACATAGATATTGGGAGACATCTGTAATGTCGCCATCTCTTCTGACCCTCTGCATGAAGGAATGAAATTGCCACGTGAATGTAAAGGGAATCAGATTTCAGGAGGACGGCAGTCACAAAACAAACTCATGGTTGTTGCTATAAGGCCTCCCTGAGAGCTGATGCAGAATTAAAAGGTACATTTTTTCCAGGTCAGATCAGCAAAGATTTTTCACCGTTCTAACCAGAACTGCCCTCCTGAGCTTGTGTTTCTCTCTGTAACAAACTCCCAGGGTAGCTCATGTCCTTTATTCACCATTTCTGGCAGTATAGCTGATGCCTGCTGGTGCTTCTGAAATGGTATCCCAGCAGTCAAGCAGGGTTAGTTTCTATAGTGACTGAAGATTAAAGAACTAAGCTTTAATCTGAATGTAATTTATCAGTCCATTACATTCAATTCACCTGGTTATTTCACGTCCGTCTTCAGTCTGCTACATGGTTTCTTCCCAGCAACTCCCTATTGAAAGAGCAAAAAGTATACAAGGACAGGACAAAAAAAAAAAACATCTGGAGGCACAGTGGTTCATATCTACAAGGCTGGGGACTCTCATCTTACTGAAGGGCCTGGCTAACAAACCAAG
The DNA here is from genome assembly GCF_035582795.1 of Mycteria americana. NCBI lineage: Eukaryota > Metazoa > Chordata > Aves > Ciconiiformes > Ciconiidae > Mycteria > Mycteria americana. Next base: position 9,819,194 of record NC_134375.1, read on the forward strand.
GGTGGCATCATAAGAACTGACCAGGGTAGTGTAAGTAATGCTTTGAGGAAGGCATAGAAAGGTAAATTGAATCAGTACAGAAGCTGTTTTTTTTTTCCCGCAGGAATCAAAATCAATTAATAGAAGCACAAAGAGACCCTCCCCAGTTTCAGCCCCATGCAAGCTATTTGCTCTGGTATTTTAGCCTGGCTTTCATCCTCCTACATTCCATTTAGACCCACAGTCTGTCACAGGACCTTCCTGTGCAAATGAGCATTAAGAGCTGTGCTGAATGCCACCAGCTCAGAAAAATAACTGCTGTGCTTATTTTGCATTCACTTTGCACTAGCACAAGCCACTGTGTTGGACAGAGACCAGTGAGGCCCAAAATGTTTTCTCCTGTGCGAGGAGTGAACTGATTTTAAGTTGGCACATTGATCACCTGAAACTCTAGAGCTCTGTTACAGTGATAGCTCAGATAAGTGTCCAAAACAGAAGTCTTCTGTAATAAGTGTTGGCTCTTGTCCATAGGTACATGTAGGTCTACAGATCTGGATTGTGCACGTCCAAAAACATTGTGCTGTCTGGCTTTCAAAGATACGGAGCCCCTTTGGCTTCAGTTGTTCTGGAAAAACAGAGAAGATGCTACAAAGCTATGACATAAAAGCCGTTCCCTGAATATCTATACGTAGATTTGCAATGTTCCTCCTTTGAATTAATGAATATAAAATATTTTTTGAAAATGAATTACACAATACAAGATCAAATATGTAGAAATATATTGCAGAAAGTCCTATTAGAAAGTATATAAAGAAGGAATATAATTAATAAGCTAAAACATCAATATCCAGTACCTGCAGAGAGAGGTAATTGTACTCTAATTACTTCCTTGGCTACCACAGATTTCCTGTGAACTTTTGAATCTCATATTCTTAATCATGTTGTAGTTATTAGACTTCTGTGTTTAAAGCCAAATTTAATGTCAGCTGGAGATCTAACACTAACAATTTGTTACTTACTTGGATATTTGTTATTAATAAATAAGAAAAATTTGAATTAATAAATATTTTGAATATAAATGCCACCATGTATGCTGTTTCTTTACATTGTATATGCTGTGAAGTTAGCCATTGAAATTCAGCTGGTCAGGTTCACTTGCTGCTTTTGGTCAATCTCACTTGCTGTTCTCATGTGCTGACACAAGATCCCAGCGCTTGGTTATTCAGCTTTGAAAAGGAGGAGCAGTGAAAAATGGTTTAAAAAGAAATTTTAAAAGATCTCTTACTAGTTCTGCAAAATGTTTTTTTAGGAGATAAGGGAAGGAACAAAGTTCCTGTCAGCTTTAAATAAACTGTCCTCATTTCCTAGATCCTGCAAATCATGCAACGCCCAGCCAGACCTTAGAGGACCAAGTGTTTATGAAAAGGTGTAAGGCTTATTTGACTACTGAAGCATCAGAGAAGGAAGGCGGTAAGGAGGGAGAGGCTCTTGACAGATGATAACATCCATCACACTCCTCAGCGGAGCTCTGACTATGTCAGTGGTGCATATTTGCTCTAGTAGGCAAAGATTCACCATCTCTTATTTCCTGCCTTTAGGTTTTCTTGGCATGTCACGATCCATGTCCTCTCTGCACACCCTGTGACTGTAAATTCAAGTGGCAGTGCTTGAATTCAGCGTGCTCTTGCCTTCCCTGTACACCCCAACGTGTCATAGCCAGGCTCTGCTTTAGCTTCAGGACACACTAGAGTGTGACCTGGGGGAAGGACGGGGGGAGAAGAGAAAAGATAGCTGGGGGCGGTGAGGAAAGGATTTGAGTGAGAAAGATGTTGGCTGCTGTTCATTAATTCTTGAGCTTTATGTGAAAAAATGTAAGAAGTAATGAGCACTGGTTTGAAATAAAAGTCAAGTTGTATAAATTCCAACTTTTTCGTGGCTAAATACATTAACTGCATCAGACAAATACAGATCAAGGCAAATTTTTCATCAAATCAGCTTCTGGAAAGGGTGCAGTCTTCTAAAAATACATGAGCACAGTCACCCTAGATAACATCACTGTTCAGATGAAGAGAGATGGTCAGGTAAACCGAAGGGAGTGTTTTTGAGGTCCTGGTCTTTGGTGTCTTCTCAGAGCACTTCATCTAACTCACTGTTAGATGAACATGATGGTGGAAAACCAGAAGCAGCTGATCAAGGAGTCCTTCTGAAACAGGTACAATACAGTTTGACTATTCTGTAAGTTTCTGTATGGTCATCACAGCCCTAAGCACTATTCCATACGGCAAACTAGAGGTCACAAACCGATTTGCAACCTGATACCATCTATGAGCCCTTCCTAGAGCATATTGTTACACAGAGAACCTTGGTGACTGCCACCCATCACGGACTTCAAATGGGAGTTGAGAGACCCGTGCTGTCAGGATTGAAGGAGCAACGCAACACCCGTCCTGAGATAGCTGGGGCCGTAGAAGTTACTGCTCAAGGCAAACAGCCACGCAGTGGAGCTCAGACATGGCAAAGCTGTTCTGTGCGAGGCCTCTCTCTGGCAACGGCTGCAAAAGCAGGGCCTGCAGGGCTCCGGGGTAAGTGGCGGGTATGGGAGAAGGGAAGAGAGTAGGAAAAAAAACATTTCAGAAAGGTGCTAGGAGAGGAGGGGGGCGAGAGGCCTGTTGTCTGCAGTTCTGGCAGCTGGGATGATGCTTAGAAATCACGACGAATACAACTGTTTATTTGCACCATGGTGATCATTAACACAGGACCGTGCGCACTGCTCTGCGGCCAGCCGGTACATGCCCGTGTGCCAGTAACAAACCCCCGGAGCGGTGGAGCGGCCGGCCCAGGCAGGCTGCCCCGGGGCCCCGGACCTTCCCGGAGGCTGTGACCGGTGGAAGGGACTCCCGCCGCCGCGGGTCCTGCCAAGTGGCACAGAAGTAACCTCGGTATTTCCCCGGGGAAGGGCTCGGTGAGTGGCTGCCACGGGGCTGCCCACGGCAGAACGCGGACCGCGGCCTGCTCGCTAACGGGCGCCTCGCTGCAGGCCGCAGGCGGGCCGCGCCGCTCCGCGCCGGCAGGGGCCCGGGCCGGGCAGGGCCCAGACCCGGCAGGGCGGGCCTCGCCACCGCTCGCAGAGCCGGGCCACCAGAGAAGGACGGGGGGCGGACGCCGGCCACAGACCGGCGGCCACCGACCAACGCGCCGGCCCGCCCGCACGTGACCGCCGGCCGCTACCGCCCGGGAGCGGAGCACCGTTGGGGGCGTGGCTTGGAGGCGCAGGGAGGTGTCGGGAATGGGCGTGATCGCTCGCCTCGCCCCGCCCCCGCTGGCTGACGTCACCGCGCGCGCCCCGCCCCGCCCCTCGAGGCTGCGCGCTGACGTCGCGCGCGGCCGGGGCGAGCGGGTGGCGGCGCGCGCGGGGATGGAGCAGCCGCCGGCGGCGCACTCGGGGCGCCTGCGCTCGGCCGGTGAGTGACCGCGCGGCGCGGGGGCCGGCCCGGGGCAGGCTGAGGGCGCCCCTTCCAGACCCCCGCGGGCCGGGCGGGGGCTGAGGGGATCCCCGCGGGCCGGGCCGGGGCAGGCGCGGCGGCCCCGGCTGCGCCCATCGCGGGCGGCCTCACCCGCTTCCAGACCTGTTGTTCGGCCGCGCTTTCCCGCCCCGCCCCCGCCCCGTTTTTCTGTGGCCGGTTCGGAGCCCCCCGGGAGGGGGCCGCGGCCCAGCCGCCTCGGGGCCACCCGCCCCGGTCACCCCGTTCCGGCCCGTCGGGGCTCGCGGGCCTGGTTGCCGGGACCGGCGGGGGAGGGGGTGGCGCGGCGGGCCGGGCCGGGGGCGCAGGTGCACCCCGGCGGGGGTGGCCGCCTCCCGCGGCGCGGGCGGAGGGCGGGAGCGCCGCCTTCTCGCCGGGGCCGGCGCCCGCCGCCGACCTGCGCGGAGGCGCTGCCTGAGCCGGCGGAAGGCGTGAAGCCCTCGCGGCCGCCCCGCGCCTCCCGGGGGGCGGTGGGGCCCGGTCTTGCGGGTCCTGCGAAGGCGCTGCCGGTGCGTGGGTTCTTTGTTTTGGAGGAGTCGGCTGCGCCTGACCTTACTGCTTTTTAAGGTAGTTAAAGTTTGGGTGTGTTCTTCGCCTATTCCTCCCCACTTTAGCTGTCTTGTATGAGATAATTACGATACTAATTATTTCATTGTGCTGACATGTAAGTGAGATCAAATTTTGCCGTTCTAAAAACGGGTTTTCAGAGACAGGCCTTTAAACTAGAGAATTTCAGATGTAAAGTAGTGGCTTCTGAGCTTTACAAGTACCAAAAGTCATGAGGCTTAGGACCGAAGCTATCTGTCAGCTTAACTTGCGTGTACAACTGCTGTCATCGATGATACCAGAAATACCCAGTATGCATTAGTAGCGAACACTGTGGCCAACAAAGCATGTATAGTGGGTTGAGGCATCACTTTCACTGCAAGATTCGATCAGCCAGGAAACTTAAGGAGGCTTCGTGCTGGGCAGAAGGTGTAAAGGTGTGAACTGAAGGTATAAAGATCTGAGTGGAAGTATAGAGGAGGGGGAGAGTAATGTAACTACCACTGCATTGGAAACGGTGTCCATTGGCCACAAACCGTAAAACCAAATGTTTCTGCAAGGTGGAAGCCCTTAGTAACACACCTCTGAAGCAGTAATGCCCTGAACCTGAGCCAGTGCAAGAGGGTCCTCCTGAGTTCGGGGAGCAAGCAGTGCTGTCCTTGCTGCTCACTGCTGGTCCTGTCTTAAGCAGGATTAACGTGTTGCAGATAGCTTCATCTTTAGTCAACAGAATGATGCTTCTCTCAGGGTAGATTCTTTTTCTGTCTGGAAATGTCTGGAGGTGAGGAAAGGCAGGTGTACTAGCCAGGAGGATTGTTCCCCTCTTGGTGTGGGGGGACCTTCTCCCCTCTCTTGTTTGGGGACAGTGGGGTCCCCCAGCTTGCAGAATTTGCACTGCTCAGTGACCGCTGCAGCCTCACAGGGTTCCTGTGCCAAATGGACAAGTTTACTGGAGCTTTGTGTCCACTGTGTCCAGATCAGCTACCTGATAAACCCACTCCACCAGTCTGGAAGTAATTCAAAATATGGAAGCAAATTGAAGATGGAGGAAGATCTATGTTGTGTAGATTTTGGATTAGAAATAAATTGGGACTTCAGGCTTTCATGCCATTTAAAAAAAAAAGTTTTTTGCCATTAAAAAGTTTGGGGTTCCCCCCCGACCAAAAAGTTGCTGGGTTTTGTTTTTTAAGCAGGTCTCTGGCATGGTTTGGGCTCTCACGTCTTATTTAATCATAGCTAAAGAGCCAATAATTAAAAGCTGCATCTAATTCAGATACGAAATAGAAATCATTGGAAGGCTACAGTGTTTTTCTGTGTGCTTAAAGAGGTACTTTCTTTAGGAAATGGGTTATATCTAGCAAGTCAGCTCCTGTTCTTGTCCGGTGAATGGTTTGGTGTCTGTAAGCTGCTGGCATTTGTATTGAGTGGGCTGCTGCAGCTTGCAGTGGAGTTAGGCAAACCTTGTATTAGTATCTCGCCTGGTTTTTCAGAGAATTGTTTTTGAACCGTTCAAAATTAATTGGCGTGATAATATCTTGGGCTGGGTTTCTAGGAATTTTTGCTTAGAGGTCTGGGGTGGAGCCTTTTCTCCCCACTCACTTCTCCAGTGTGTTTTCCCAATGTGGTGTGTTCTCCTCAGCTGGTTTCATAGCTGTTGTCTTCTAATGAAGGCTGGGCTTTGGGAACTGGAATCACTGAATTTAAGCTATTGCTCAGGCAAGCAGGCTGAGTGGCTTCCCCTTGATGGACCTGAAGTCTCACCACTGCAATATGGCTGGTGGTTCTCCCGTATGTCTGTCCTCTAAGGCATTGTGAAAGCTGATTAGTGCAGTGTGCTTGGATACTGCTTGACGATCACAGAGAAGATAGTACCCTCTTGATGAGGATATGAGTTCCTTTAGAACTAATAGGGGACTCATGTTAACTCTCTAGGGTGAGAGAGAGGGTAGTATTTCAGTATGAACAGTGAGACTTGTTAAAGTGGTTTGTGAGCAGCTGGCTCTAGGTGGTCCTGCTTGAGCAGGGCTTGGACCAGATGACCTCCAGAGGTCCCTGCCAACCTCAACCGGCCTGTGATTCTGTGAACTCGGCGCAATGTTTGATAGTAGATAAAGCGGCATCTTTGGAAAAAGTGAAGATACGTGAGTGAAACACAATGTGAAGGTGGCAGGTGTGATTTATCAGCACTGGTCTGCTATGATTTAAACACTTAAATTAAAATTCTTAAGACCCCTAACCAGTCGAGACACTGGATGTTGTCACAGCACAATGAGCTGATTCTTTAAGCTTGAATATAAGCTCCAAATTCTTAAAATTGTTCCTCTGGCCAAGCATGTTAAAATGGTCACCGAAGGAAAAGGAAAGAAGAAGGAAACAAGTGATTGTATGGAGTTAAATGTCGTTCTTGCAAAATGAAATTTCTTCATATTTTCAGAAGCATTTTATGATAATGCAAAACTAGCTGACCTTTTTTATTTGTAAAGAAGAATCCTACTGTTGTACCAAAAGTAAAAACTTGGTTTTTTAAAAAACAATAACACTGGACAGCTTTGATTTGGAACCTAGATCTGCCATACTATGTGAAATGCGAACACAGAATAGAAAGTCTCTGCCCCAAAGAGTTTACATTTTATTAACTTAATCCAAATCAGATAAGCTCAGAAGTACACCAACACTCCTAAGTGTTTATGCTGTGTAGGAACTCCCCTAGTATGTACCTTATATCCATGCTGTATTGGACTTCCATCACTTGCTGTGTTGGTCCTCGTTTTGGACAGCAGCTTGATTCTTTAGTCTGGCACTGGTCACGCAAGCATTCCTGTATGAAAATACGCAGTGAACACCAAAGCATCTAATGAGCTGGGAAGTTTTGTCTGAAACAAGGCACTCTGTGGTTTGGCATTGTGTTGTATGCTCTGTTATGATCAAACATTATCTGAATGCTTAGAGAATTTTCCTCCTTGACATAATGTATTAGGTTAAAGTACTCGGAATATGAGGTAATTTCAGAGGCTGCTTCTGATTTTAAATATGTCAAAGCTAGCAGAAACCCGATATTTCAATTAAGAGTTAATTCTTTTCTCTGAAGGAGATTCTGAATCTGTGGTGCTGTTTTGTTGCTTATCAGATATTAATGGCGTTTCTTACTATGCTTCTTAATTTTGGCAGGTCTTTCTCCTCTACAAAGAAGCTCTGTTGCCAAGATTTACTCTGAAAATTACCTACACTACTGACTGCAGCTGTCTGCAAATGTAGAAGCCGATAAATCATATCTCCTTCCCTCCTCTGACTTTCCTGTTTCCTGTGGAATTTATACTTCTAAGTATTTTTAAAATTAGACCTCTGTTGAAGACATTTGGATTACAACTGTGAGCATATCTATGCAAAGAGATGAGCTAGCCTGAGCAATTTTGAGGTATGTATGTCTACTACGACTTATAGCAAATGGGAGGAAAAGGCTGTCTGATCATAGGGCGAAGAGAACTCTAGGCATACATTTTCTAGGTTCAGATTGATCTGCACCATTATTTGTGGTTTTAGCAATGGAATATACATATGCAGAGTGAGACTGTATGAGCACCAGAATATCCAGCTGGCATTGTGTGGAGGGTGACCTTTTTTGAACCTGCTGTAGGACTATTCAAAAGGTTCCTTTCAGAAGAGCTTGTGTTGTATGACCTGAGCCTTCACTGCTCACACACTCAGTTCTTAAATGCCACCGAGGTCGGCAGAGATTTTCTTCTTCCAAGCTTTGACAGACATTAAGTAGTCATTGAAATGCACCTGGGAGGCAATGGTGGTTTCTCTATTTGGTTAGATAAAGTGTTCAGATGAAGTTAGAAGATACCTGCCTGGAATTGGAAAGCGTCTTCAATGAAGGCTAGAAAAGAAGTAGGTCATGCTTGCTTTTCTGTGCACAGGTCATAGCGCAGTGGTCTCTTTGCTCACAGAAAGCAGCAGTCTCGTAGGGCAATCTGCCTGTAATGTACAAGGCTAGCAGAGCTGGGTGGGCTTTGCTGTGTGGCTGTGCAGCTTTGTCCCACCCAGGTAACAGAAGGTGGAGAACCTTAGCTGTTTAAGAAGCGCAGGAATTCACCAGCTTGCACAGCTGTAATTTTACCTTAAGGCTTTTAGCTGTACTTTCATATTGAATTCTAAACCTGGAATGAGGAAGTCAGCTAACTTCCTCTGTATGGGCTTAGAAGAGGCTGGTGTGCACTGATAACATCTGTTGACTCTCCGTTCATAAACTACGTGGACATGGTTATCTTTTCAGTGACGTAGGTGTTCATGCTAACACTCCAGGGCAGTGGCAGTCTTATCAATTAATATGGGTTACAGCGAAGGGTAGCCAAACACATCTGTCTTCTAGAAGAGACTGATTATTCGTTAGTCTCTTTTTCTTTTTCCAAAAATGAGAACTAATATGATGAAAGTAGACACCTGACTGAATCATTCAGTATGCTACATTGCTGTATGGTATGTATTTAGCGGACACACTTTTCTGAAGAGCTTTTATTCCTGAGCTCCAATGATTCAGGCTGAGACGATACGGGAGGGACACAGATCTAACCTACCTGTCTGGCTTAATAGCCTGATGTTGTTCCTATAACAGGAAGGCAAAATGGACTGTGTCTGCAATGCTAGTGTAAACTGTAATTGGCAGTGAAGTGCTGTGGTTGAGAAGAGGATCCTTATCTGTACTACAGTTATTCCTCCTGTCCATTCCCTTACAAGCAAAGCTAGGATCAAGGGGTGGTAGCTTGGTAAATTTCTCTGTTACGAGTGGGCAGAACTTAGTGCGGGAAACCTTACACTGTTCCTCAGTCTAACCTGGGCGTTGTTGTTAGGCTGTGGTAGTATACTAAAATAGCATTGGGCAGAAAAGTATTTTTGTTTCCTGTGAACTGCTTTCATGAAAACTGGAGAAATGCACCAGAGCTTCAGGAGTGAAATGGTTTGCTGAGCTGCCCATTACGATCTTAGTGCATTTTAGATAGTGTACCAGGACTTGGATTCTGTAACCCAACTAGGTGCCTTTTTTCAGCTGTGTATAAGTAAGTTATGGTCTCTGTAATTTCATCAATTAAAATCAGTATGCATTTCCAAAAAAAGCTGCTGTTCTGTGAAAATAGAACAATTCCTGCAGTACCTCTGAAAACCTGTAAGAATATGTAGATTCCATGTGCCCCTGACTGTATATCCCTAAGCAAGGTATTAATCTTTATTTCCTTATCTGTAAGATGAGGTTGATCTACCTTTGTAAAACATTCTGTTTCATGAAAAGCATCATTTAAGTGTTGTTTGCAATAACCGCAGTTTCATTATTCAAACTCCTGTGACTAAAAGTGAAGACTAATGTGTGGAGTGGCAAAGAATTTGAGTATAAGGTAAAGTTTTCTTTTGATATAAAGAATGGTCTGAAAGGTGAAACTGTGTACGTTGGAGAATGTTGCCCTAAAACTGCCCTACAGGGTGTCTAAAAAGTTTCAAAGAATGTTAAAGGGCGCTGAGGTGTTGAGATGGCCATTGATTCAACTTGTGTGATAGGTTATGATAAGTTTGCAGACACCTACTTAGAGTTTCTTCAGAGATAAATTTGGCAAATTTCAGTATTTTTCAGATTTCTGTGAGCTGGTTGGTCTCCCTTAACAAATTCCTTAGTGGCCTGTCTTTGTCCTGGAGTTGTTGGCTGTTATTTTCCTGGAAGCTAGTTGCTATGGTGATTTTATCCTGTTAGCAAATAAATGTGATTTTCATGATGTCCAGGTATACTAGTTTGGAGCAAAAAGACTGTAGTCTTTTCTGGGATTGATGGAAGTACTACACCCATAGAGGCTCAGTGTTTGTAAATCACTGCCTGTGGGAGAGCGCTGAACAAGCATCTTAAGCTTTAGTGGGTTGTAGCAGTAAGGGCTTTAGTGGGTCGTAGCAGTAAGGTGTAATATCACTTGTCTGCAAGGAGCAGTGAGTGTGTGTTACCATGAGTCTGAGGCTGAGTAATGAATGAAATTGGAGAAATGAAAAAACAGTGACTCTTGGTCAGGATCTGTTATGACTGAACTTACCTGATTCAGGCCAGTAATGATTGACTGACTAGTAAGGTGAAAGCGTTGTTGGTGGGAAACAGTCCCTTCAAGGTGTGTGGTGCTGTGATCCTTCGCCATGTTGGCTTTCAGTTGGTATAACCTCTAGCTCCAGTATTCAGCACTCCTATTTGTGTTGCACTGCTGTTTATTTTCAGCTCCGTAAAGCTGGGGCAATGAGATGTGGTCCCAGCTGAACCTGCCTGTGCCAGTGCTGTGGCATGGGAGCTGCATCTTGCTGCGAAACCCATGCACATTTGTCTCCTCTTACTCCTCCAGAAGTAGGTCTCAAAAGTGGGATATGCCTGTGTCGTTGCTAGGGGAAAGCCGAGGTTGATGTGGCTCAGTGACCATTGATTAACATTAAATTATTTGCTGGGGAAGAGCATGAACTGGACATGTGAGCCTTTTCGTAATGGGAAGAGCTTGGTTAGTTTGCATTGAATACCTATGAGAAGTTTGACTGCTTGATCTGCAGAACATCCTAGAATAGAGAAGTGAGGGCTTGTCGTGTGTGGTGGGGAAGGGGAGGCTGTAACAGCTACTGCTTGCTGGTCTGCAGAGCAGTTTCCATGCTGGTCACACTTTTGTGGGTGTTGGTTTTCAGACAGTTTGTTGTGCTGAAAGAGTAAGTTTTGGTTCTGGTTTACCAAAGCCCTTTAAATGCTTCAGGTGCAATTCCAATTTGTGGGAGAAGAAAAAAATCCAAAGTGGTTTTTGGTTTAGTGTTGGTTTAACTCCTTGATGAGTGTCTCAAATTTTCATCTCTAAAAAGAGTCTGCTCTAGTTGAGACAGTCTAAGAAAACAACTTTTTTTTTTTTTTTTAAAAGCAAAATTTATGTGTGTGTGTCAGATGACACTCCCAAAGTCACTTGAGTTTTTAGGATCAGCTTGGATTTAACCCTGGTGTCCAAAAGATGCCAGTTCTAACTACTAAACTCTACTAGCTCCATGAACTCCTCTGGCTTCCTAAAGAAACGTGCCCACTGAGGGTTCTTTTGTTTTGGCATCTGTAACTTGCTGGGAATGCATCCATTTTCACGGTGCATTCCAGTAACTGCTGACTTCAGTCCTCCTCTGCTGAAAACAGGCTCCCTCTACTCTTCTCTGAGTGTGCTTTGTGTGTTCTCTAGTAAGCTTGCCCAAGGAAACCTTCAAATATTAACGTAAACAGCAAATCCAACAAATTCCTGTTTAGAGAACAGTCAGGTACGTTTTTTGGTTGCTGCTAAAATGTGTTAAGAAATTGTTCTAACTTTTTTCCTGGCTCCCCCTGCTCTGGTTCCTAAGCTAGTTTTTCTTTAAAAAATTTAGATCACTTTAAAGAGCAGAGTTAGGGAATTGAGCAGACAACTAGCGGAACAGAGGGGATGGCAACCTGCAGTGGAGAATGACAAGGGGAGCAACAACCTTTCTGCTTGTTGGCTGCTGCCAGTTTGGGCTCATCTGTGCTTTAAGTTACCCTTCATCTGTAAATAGTTTAAAGAGAAACTCCAGGTAATAGGGTACTTCTAGCTCATTAATGGACAAGCATTTTTAGTTGTGATGACACAGTTAATACTTGTCCTTACAGTTTAGTGATAAAACCTCACAACTGTGGATAGTCAGGTATACAAGGAAATATTTTCATTCATTTTGCAGAATTGTAAGCTTTTAATGAAGTATGCTTTTTATCCAGGAAGTAAAGTCTTTCTTCAGCTTTTTTTAGATGATTTTGCTGAAATAAAAGGTCAGACTGCAAACTTTCACCCAGAGGGAGACCAATAACCTATAATCTGATGACTTTAGCCACTTCTCATTATTTTTGTGTGTGTTTTTGTGGAGATAACAGTAAATCAGCTGAAGGCTGTCCGGAGTTGAGTGTGAAGCTGTAACAACACTGAATTTTGGCCTGGTCTCCTTGGGTAGTCTCTGCTGATCACAAAATAAAACAATACAGTTGCACAGAGAATTGCTATAGGCACTAACTGTTGTGAAACTTAAAGGAGGATCTTTACCCCTTTAAATTGGCACTTAAAAAAAAAAAATGCTTATGTTTTAGCAAACTCCAGAAACTGGCAGTGACCCACTATTGCTGACCCACCTTTTTTGTGCAAGGTTATAAAGGAAGTGCTAGAATAGCGTGGGTTTGCGGTTCTGTGGTCACGTTGTATGAAACTTACAAAAGATAAGCACGTGTTTCAAAAAGAAAAGAACTGTCACTATCTCTAACCTTGTTCAGTTGCCTTGAGGATGGCAGCTCTGCTGACATCTGAGCCTCTGCTCTTTATTCATGAGAAAGTCCAGCAGGTGAATGTGATCTGTGTAGGAGCTGTAGCCTCACTTACTCCCTCATTAGAAGACAACCAGCAATCATTTGAACACTCCTAGTTCAATGTTAGCTTCTTACTAGCTCTTGCAGATAATGGTAAAAGACAGGGTTATTATTGAATGGTGCCATTCTTGGGCTGGCAGAGTGATTTCATCTGCTCGTTGGTGCGTAATATAATTAGACTGTTCCAATACCTAGGCTAGTCTATATAGTTCTCTATAACACAGCAGTTCATAGTGTGGTTATAACACACATGTCTATACATTAAGCAGTACTAAAAAAAACCTACTTGATTTCAAAGACCACCACAGAAACTCAGTACTGTCTTACATCCTGGGAAGTGTATTTTTGTCCTGTTAGAAAAGATAAAAGGGAATAGTTGGTTGGAGTGATGTTTCTCCATTTGGAGTAGTTCCCCAGAAAGGGATCTGTGTTACTGATGAGATGGCATAATAAAACTCATGATTTGGGGGCATCCTTGTATTACAGTGGTGTTTTTTTTCCTCATGTACTCATGTTGATTCACTGCCTGAGATGTTTTGTCTCCATCCTTTGTATCAGGATTGTGATTGAGTATAGCTGTTGGTCCTGTTATCCCTGACTGGATGATCTCACGAATGGATACCTGCAGTGTTTGGTGAGGCTGTGCTTTAAAATAGCAGTTGATGTGGCTGTCTTACAGAACAATGTTCTCTACTCCATGCCTTTGGCACTTAATGTCATGATGTGCCATCAGGTTCTGCTGATTTGTAATGCCTCAAGTAGCACTCTAAAAGAAATCTGTAAAACGTTCTGTAGCAAGGATCGTAATAAATTGCAGCTGAACTTTTGCATGTCTTTTGGTGGCAGTGGAGAGTAATTGATAGGTATTTACCGACAATTTGGTGTGAAAAATGGTATTTACTGAAAATGGGACTTTCCTGAACAAATTTGATCTTAAGTGGGTTTGATCTTAAGTTTCAAAACAACTTCTTTCAAAACAGAAATGCTGGAAAAAGGAACCTATTGTGCAATAAAGGCAAAGATTACTTATTTGTATTGTGACCAGATGCAATACTGGTGTGAAAAAGATGTGCATTTTTTATTCTGATGGATGAAAGTTTGTTTCTTGGGTTTTGGGATTGGAGTTACTAATTTAAAAACAAAAATTCGTTGGAATTCCTGTAAATAGCTGCTATCGTGACCTTTCAATACCCATCATGTAGCTGCATCTGTGCTGCTCAAATTATCTTTGTTCTTAATCTTTTTTTGTTGAGGATGTCACTACAGAAATGTTTGTTGTTTGCCACCAGTGCAGCACCTTTAAAATTCTGGTGTAGGTATGGCTCTCTTACAATGGCAGTTGCTAAGGAAGAGCCAACCTGAGATCACACTACTTAGCTGCAAAACTGCCATCTAACATCTCCAGAGACCTTGGAGGAGGCAAAGGTGGCAATGAAAGCAAAGTTTAAAGCCACATCTAAAGGGAGGCTGACATTCCAAAATCTGCAACTGCCCATGCTTGGGAGAGAGCTTGAGACTGTGGTGAGCAGGCTGGCTCCTTCCTCCTGGTTCCAGATTTAGGAATTTTCTGTCCCCAGTGTGTGAAAGCTAATTTGAATCTTCATTACCTTCTTTTTTTCCTCTTTTCAGTTTTACCTTTTTTAATCAGTTGGGGAGATGTTCACCTATAAAGGTGTTCAAATACTTGTGACTATTAATGTTTAATTAAAGTCCATCTGGAAAAAGTGATGGAAGGGAAGCTTCCTGAGATTTAAAGCTGAAACAATGTAGGAAATGTTAATCTCAATCTTCTGAAAGTTCTAAGAAATTAATTGATAACTGAACTATAGAGGGAAGTCATTAAAGTTTGGCTTGGGAAATGCTTAATATGATTGGGAATAGGTGAGAATATGGGCAGCTTGCAATAAAAATGTAAATCACGGGGAAACTTTGAAAGTGAACCACAACTACATAATGAAACATAACCTTATTTTGTCTTCATATTCAAATGCTCATCAATTCAATCTTGGGAAGCATTCACTTAAGTAAACCTCAGACATTTTATGGTTAAATGGGCAGACTAATAAGGATTTCTAAGGGTTAAATTATTCTAGCTGTGGAAAAAATTAATTCCTGTTCTCTAAGAAAAGTCGCTGATGGATTTCTTCTAGATGATAACTGTTTTTCCTTAAATTGCCCCTAAAACTATACTTTTGATAACTTCTAAAATTAGGAAGACATCAAGATACGCAGTTCAAGAAAAGAACTGCTGGCTTTCTTGGTGAGGAACATGGGTTCAGCCTCTTTGAGAGATGTTGATCACTCTTTGGGAGTGATCGATGTTGCCTCTCCAGACCTACTGTAGTAAATTTCTGCCCCTCACTGGGGCCTGTAAAGCAGAATGTTCTCTGGAGCTTTAGGTCCTTTGAGCTTGCTACCCGTTTGTGTTTATTGGTATAATTTTCTCAATCTCCAGGACGTGGTGAAAAGCCCAGGTAAATAATAGGTGAGGAACAGGTATAGCAGGTTCTAGACCAAAGATGTCAGAATTAGTAACAGACTTCTCTGTTCTAGGAGCTCTTCAGTTACATAACAGCATAGCTATGTGTTGATGATTTAAAAATAAACAAAACCAAACAATTTGGTAATTGAATTTGAGTAGTGGGAAAAGTCTCTAAAGATACAAAACTCTTGCATATTAATCAGTTACATGTAAAAATTTCATTAAAATCCTTTGTGTGAACTGTTTTGTCCTATATCTCTAATATGAGAGGGTAATCTGAAATGATAGCCTAGTAGAAATGGTTATCTAAGACTGGGTAATTAAAGTGGTGGAAGGGCTGGATATTTTACAGAAAAAACCTGTAGCTGTTTGGCCTGGTCAGTTAAATATGGCTTTTGAAAAGTATCTGGTGATTGCTTTCTTCATCTTGGTCTTTACTGGGAAGATGAGCCTTCGAGTATCCCAGGTCCCTGTGACAGTGGGAGGGTCCAGAGCAAGAAAGACTCCTGCTTGGTGAAGGAAGACCAGGTTAGGAAACACTTAAAACAAGTTCACAGGCATAAGCAAGTCCATGATACCTGATGGGATGCACCCATGAGCACTGAGGGAGCTGGTTGATGTCATTGCAAGGCCACTCGCTTATCTTGCAAAGGCTGTGGTGATCAGGGAAAGTGCCTGAGGACTGGAAGACAGCAAGTGCCACATCTGTCTTCTGGAAGGAATCTTTTAAGGAAGAGGGTCCAGAGAACTGTGGATGTGTCAGCTTACCTCCATCTCAGGAAGGCAATGGAACAAATAATACTGGAAACAATTTCCAAGCATGTTAAGGACAAGGAGGTGACTGGGAGTAGTCAGCATGGCTTTAGGAAGGGGAGATCACGCCTGACCAGCCTGATAGCCTTCTATGAAAAGATGCCTGGATGGTGGATGAGGGGAAGGCACTGAATGTTGTTTACTTTGACTTGAGTGAGGCTTTTAACACATTCCTCCACAGCATCCTCATGGACAAACAGGAAGTACGGGTTAGATATGTGGACACTGAGGTGGATGGGAAATAGTTCAGCCAGTTTCCCATCCACCTCAGTGTCCACATATCTAGCCTGTACTTCCTCAGTTTGTCTATGAGGTTTGTGGTCAGAGCAGTGTGAAGTCCTGGTGGAGGCCAGTCACTAGTGTAGTACCCCAGGGTCGAATCCTGTTTAACCTCTTCATTAATGGCCTAGATGATGGGGCCAGGTGCACTGTGAGCAAGTTCACAGATGATACAAGATGAGAAGTTCGTATACCAGATGACTGCGCTGCCATTCAGAGGTATCTGGATAGGCTTGAGAAATAGGCAGACAGGAACCTAATGAAGTTCAACAAAGGGAAATGAAAAGTCCTGCACCTGGGGAGGAACCACCCCATGTAGCATGTGGTATACCCTATATGGGCCACCCTGTATACATGCTGGGAGCCCAGCCAGCTGGAAAGCAGGTCTGCAGAAAGCAACCTGGGAGTTCTGGTGGACACCCAAGTTGAACAACGGTTCTGTAAGGAGCCCTTAACATGGGTCTTGCTTGGTTTTGGCTCTGGTTATAAGCCTGCATCTCCTCAGTGGTAGGTAAACTTCAGCCTTATTTCAAACAAATCTGCTCCCTTTTTGTGCTGCTTTGGGTAAAGATTTTGTAGATTTTTTTTTTTTCATGTGGACTCTGCCATGAATGTGGGAGGAAACATTCTGATTTTGGCTGAGGCTTTAAATGTATGACTGCTTGATTCCCATTGGCAAGCAATTCGTCAAGCCCAATTTCTTTATACCAAAATCACCGAGTTAACTACTGTCTTTCTGCAGTTGGATGTGGAGGTGGATGTTGAAGAGCTAGCATATTTGTGTGTGTGGCTGCTTAGCTGTGCTGTGTTTGTGCAATTTGTGTGTGTTCTCTCTAAAAGGGCATAATTAGATCTATTAGAAGAAAAGGACCATAGATGGGCATCAGTATTTTTATTGCTCAAGTCCAAAAAGTGTAGGCCTTCACTCCTTTTAAAAGCCTTCTCAAGACTAGTCAGCTGAAGTTGAATGTATCTGACCTTGCAGCTAAATATTCATTATGTCTGTGCCAAGAAAGGTGATTAAAAGTAAACGTGGAACAGTGATCATACTTCTGGTATATCAAAAATTGCACTAAAAGGCTCCCATATTAGTTCATAAGCAATAAAATAAACCTCAGCCTGCTTGGGATGCACATGTTGATGTTCAGTGAACAAAGGAGGGAAGTCACAACTCCCGTGTGGTAACAGTTGTATCTACAGCTAACAAGGACTCTTGTTTCCAAATGCATGCTCTTGTGCTGTAATGAGGTAGCTGCGGCTACCCTGGGTTCCTTCCTCAGCACTAGAGAAGAAGCCTGGCAGCATGCCTGTGTACTTCAGGACAGGTACTTATGACTCTGCTTGGACTGCCTTCCTGAGGCACAAGGGCTAGTTTGCCACTATTTCTGCCTGGCGGGGTATATACATGCTCAGTTATATAGTTCCTTGTCTCAAGCTGTGCTTGAGTTACCTGATTCTTGGGGAATTGGCTAAAATGAGTCAAGTTAAAAACATGTTATGCCTGTATCCTATTTCTGCTGGCAGCAGATTCTTAGGAATGCGTGTAGAGTAGTCTTTTACTGGTAGGTCCTCCCAGCCTCTGTCAAGTGTTGGCTGAAGGACTCCAAGCAGTGTTTAATGGGCAAACTGAACATCTTGTTTGTGGCACTGCAGGGAGGGACTTGCTAATGCTTAATTAGAAAAAAAAGAGACATTTAAACAAACCAGCCCCAGATTAAGTCCATTACTGTTATACTAATATAATTTTTTTAAGAGTTACACTTAATTAAAAGCTCCCTGGACTAGCTCACTTGAAGAAAGATCAGGAAGGACAATTTTCTTCTGAAGAGCAGGGATGAAAGTGTCATACCATGTATATGAAAGACAGTTTGGAAGTGGTAGAGCAACGTAAGCCACCGTTTGTTAGTGAGTCCTGTTACCTCTGATCAGAATTTGTGTATCTTGCCTGTTTTGTGTCTTGTTTTAAGCAATATTAATGCAATGAGCTGCCAGGTTTTGCAGCCTGGAAGCAGGTTTTTCCAATGACAGTGGTCTTCAGACAGTAGAGTTTTTCAGGTATCCTTCTCAACAGCATGGAGGGAACTATCACATGAAATGCATATTGCTGCTTTGAGTCCAAGTTTTATGTCTGTAGAGAGTGATTAAGGTACAACTGTTTAGAGCAGACATGTTAAAGATCTGGGTTGCAGTACAGGGATGGTTATCAGTGTTTTGGATTAGCAGACTTTTACCCATTTTAGGACTGCATGTGGTTTGGGTTAGTCTTTGTAAACAGTTTAAAGTCAAACTTCTACTTTGTAACTCATTTGATGCTAAATACCAGTGGAAGGCTTTCATACACCTAACACCAAGAGCACCTGAATCAATGGGAGGAGCACTGTGATTTTGCTGAGCTGAATAAAAACTTCTTTTGATCTGTCTTTTAGTCTCAGTAAGTTGAGTCAACACTTCTGAAAGATCAGAGAATTAATACTGGTTTTGAGTCATCAGGGGGAGTATTTTACCACTCTGTGCCAGGTTAGTTCTACTTTCTTCTTTCACGAGTCATTGTAAATATGATACTTTCCAAAATTCAGGGCTAAAAGCACATGTTAAAATTGCACATAGCGTGGGTTGGTGGTAGATGATATCTTTCTTTACAAGCCTGCTAATTTAACTTGCTTTAACCCTCTTACAACTCCAAGCCTGGAATAAACCTTTCTTTTAGAATTGGAGGTGCTAAATCTTGCCAGCTTCTGTGCTGGCATTGTCACAGATGAATCTGCTAGGAGTTAAAATCAGAGGCCATTTTTTTTTTTTTTTTTTTTTTATTACTAGCATGCTTAAAAGTCACTCTGTAATGCCTGAAATAGCTGTAGTGTAACCTTTTGTCTTCCCTTGGAAGTGGAATGAAAATACCTGTATTTCCACTTTGTGGTTCACTTGTTCCTGACATTTGAGTCAGCTTTGACACATTGAAAGTGGCAGCATCTCCTGGCAGACAGGGAGTGAGGATAAGAGCAGCTTTGATCTCTTCCCCCCAGCCCGTTTCTCTCCTGAGAAGGTCCTGCCAGAATGTTTGGCATGGCCTAGTAATGTTGCATTTTTCCAGAGGCTGGAGAATCTGATCCAGATAATGCAAAAGTGGATAGTAGGAGTGCAACTGACCACATAAACATTTGAGATGCTTCAAGGAATTAAATCTGTTGCAGTGAAAGATTTCTTTAAAGAGGGGGAAGCTAAAAGAATTACTCCTTTTCACCTTTGCATGTATATAATTCATTTGGTATTTGAAGGTAGGCTTTTATTGTTGCTGTACTACTCTGAACAGGCTCAGTATAGGCTCTTGCCTGTGAAGGAAATGCCTCCGTAGCTGGTTTTAACCACATTAATGAAACAATTGCGTCTGCTGCGGTAAAATAGGAACATATTTTTGCTGCTATGTGTCCCTGCAATAGTGAAAACTGATAAAGCAGCTTCAAATGGTTTCTTCAAACAACGAACTGTGGCTTGTTTTGACAAACAGGACTCAGTGCTTAAAGCTGCATTTTAAATGAGACAGACACTTAGGAGTGCATATTGCTGTAGCAGTTTTTCCTTGTTGTGGTCCACATAAGCCTGGAGCTTTCCCCGTCTGAGAGAGGAGCAGATTGTGCCGATGACCACGTTTTCTCTCTGTTCCTTATGCATTTTCCTGAAACATCATGTATCTTAACTCATCTTCACCCTCTTGCCATCCTCTGGGCTGTGGGGCTTTTAGCTTCTCTTTGATTTTCCCCTCAGCCTCAGTGAGCGTGCCTCCAGGCAGCTGGGATGGACCCTGCCATTGCTGCCTGGTTTGGACTGTGCACCTGGGACTGCTGTGTCTGTGTCATCATTTTTCCTTCCCTGCTGGAGTCCTTGATAATCACACTGCAATTGCTTATGACTTTACTGCATGCCGGAATGTAAAGAGTTAAGTAATGTTATTAAAAAACTCACAACTAATATGCAGATCTTCATTGTTTGTCTACTTATTTGTGAGCTCTGGCTTCAAATTCTGAGTATGTGCAGGCATCTAGTGAAAAATGACTTGTTGCTAATGATAATGTTAGTCAGTACCTCTCTCTTGTAATCCTGGTCTATTTGGTCCTTATTTCCATACATACAGAACTCTCTTCTTTATGGAAGACCCAATATTTTGAATATTTGCTTAGTACTTCTTCACTCTTTTCCTTTAGGGAAGGTAGTTTCTCTGTTTACCAAATGCGGTATTTGAACTGTAAAAATGAAATTATTTTTGTTTTGATGAGTCCTTGCTGAAGCTGATGTGAGTTTCTGTTTCTCCAGCTGTTGCGGACGTAGCTTCAGATATGAGGTTTTTGATAACACCATTTTGGAGACAGCGCCCTGTCTCTGTACTGCCTCCTTTCTTTAACGTTATCCCAAAGGTGTTATAACCAACTCTGTGGTCAGATTCTTCCCCCAGTCCCGTTTTCCTTCAAAGCTGAGTTAATTTTTTTGTTTTGGTTCACATCACAGCCCCAGCAACAGCTGTGCCTACAACAGCTAAAATGGTGGTGTGTCATACTGTGGGACTGAAAATGAGCCACAGGGGGCAAAAGAGGTTGGAAAGTCTTTAAATTGCTATTTCTGTCGTATTTGTATTGCAAAAGGCCAGCCTCGGATCCCTGCTTGAACTGTGGCTGGAGATAGTCCCTTCAGATGCCCTCCAGTAAAGCACTGAACTTAGAATATGCAGTTGACTGGTTTGTAGAACATGTAAACATGGTTACAACTTTTTTCCCTTTAGCAAAGAGCAGAAATGTTCT
Source organism: Mycteria americana (assembly GCF_035582795.1). Lineage (NCBI taxonomy): Eukaryota > Metazoa > Chordata > Aves > Ciconiiformes > Ciconiidae > Mycteria > Mycteria americana. The sequence continues at coordinate 9,840,005 of NC_134375.1, forward strand.
TGAGGAAATGCTGCAGTTTGGCTTTCCTTTCAATTTGGTTTTGAAGAACAACAGGTGAGGATGTGGCTTTTCTGAAACAGGTCACTAAATCAAGTGAAAGTGTCAGTTGTAGGTCTTGTCTTGGCAAACTGCACAGTGATAAATTGCAGCCTTGTGTAACTTCTTCTGCAGTATACATACTCGTGGAGGACATAATGTAAAACTACTAATTTTTAATGTCCTGTTAAAGACTTGCTATAAGCAAGTTTCCTCTTATGTCTAGTAAAACAGACAGTCTTTATAAGAATCCTTTGTATATACCCAGATCCATCAAATTTGTTTTTCTTCTAAAATACCTGCAGGCTGCATTCTTAGTGTTGTCTTTGAACTTTTAAGTACATTCAGAAAAAAATTTCTAGAAAATGTGTATGATATATGTAATTGTGAATGTTGGCAAATCAGAAGGCTCTAGTTAAATCTTTCTTTAACCTTGATTTAGCTTTCTTGAAGCATTGGTTTTATGAATTTGATGGAAAATAGACTGCATGTAGCCTTTTCCAGGAAAAGTGGAAAAAGCCATTTTTAAAGTGGCTTTGGTAGGTTCCAGATATGGTACTGTACACTATCTGTTCATAAGCAAATCAGAAGGTGGCAGCAGTGCGAGATCATGTAGGTATGACATTAACCTTACAAGGGTAAATTTTAAGTTTGCTTCTCTGCTCCAAAAGTCTTACATAACCTTAAGGCAGCTTCCTGACCTTTCTGTGTTTGTTTTTTCATCTGAAAAACTAGGGAAGTAATAGTAATTCGAGATAACGTAGGAGCATTCCAAGGGTAAATTCACAGACTAATCACCTGTTATGGTAATGTAAACCTATAAATACTTTATGTAGCTAATAAATTCATTAGGGTTGAAGGAAGTGCTTTGAAGATAACCAGTGCTTTCTAGAAGGAAGAACAAGAATCTCTGTTAAACTGTGGAACCAGTAACGTTGCCCCACAGTCCGACTATTATGGAATACCAGCTCTAGATGCAGCAGCACAGTCTTGAAAGTCTTCTAATAAATTTACAGGTCAGAAGCTATAGAAATATAGCTGAAATATTTTGCTTTGATTTTCATGTGACATTTATAGCATATACCAAAAAATGAATGATTGTGTATTGGTACCTCTGCATGGTTCTTAATTTTGGAGAAGTCTTCACCTCTACTTCATCGCTTTGATTCAGACAACAGTGTAAACACTGAGTTACTGGAATGTTCAAAGAGGAATGGAAAATATTTCAGTGGCAATTGGTTGTACTGCAAAGCAGTAGAAACATTTCTGAAAACCAGTCACTCAACAAGCCACTGCAGTTTCCTAATAAACAAGGAAAATTACCTAATCTTTGATATTTATGTCTACGGTCCTCTTACATTCTGAACTTCTAACTTTGCAGAAGAACCACGGGTCTTTATATTCACAGCAATCAATGAGCAGTACTTCTTATAGGACAGGAGTAATTTAGAGGTTGCCCATGGGTGGTGTTGAAGATGCTTGATTCTGATGTGGATGTGTTCAGGAAGATGTTTCTTAAAGTAATTGGAAGGAGAAAGGGATCTGTCGCTCGTTAAGAGAGTGTTTGGTGTGTGCTCATCTGTGGCTTGAGTGTGATTTTTCTCTTCTCTACAGGATTAATATTTGAGCTTTCAGGAACAAAAAACTGTGTGCATTAGTTTTGTTGGTCAGCAATATTAAATATAAAGTTACAGGAAGGAACTGTTTCAACAGGATGTGGATCTGAGAAGAGGCTGATGTTGAAAAATCACCTTCTGGTATGTCTATGAACATGTTACCCTTGCACAGTACGAGCATGTGAACCATTAATGGATGCAGGGGTAGAAATGGCGAATACATTTTGGCGTGCCAAAGCATAAAATCTTCTGCTGATGACCATTTGTTAATGTGCTTGGGGAAGGCGTGGGAAAAGGTGACTGTCCCTCCCTCTCTCCCCTCTTCTGCTGCAGAGAAGAGGAGGACAATTCTTATTGCCCTTTGAGTGACTTCAGGGATCTGCTCCCACCCCCTTTTCCTTGCAGCATACTCACCCCTAACAAACGAGTGGATGGACTGTCTAGATCTGTTTTAGGCTTGTGAGGGTTCTAGGAGAGAGGTTGTACGTCTCATGCTTTGTATGAGCTCAGTCATAGTGCCATTTTTGTCCTTGAATATCTTAAAAACCTTGTTAAGCTGCTCCTTGGTGATGATCATGTAATTCATGTATAAACACACTGCCAGCCTCTCTGTTATTTTATTAACAGTGTGCTGGAGCAAGTTTTTGTGTTCTTTGGTATTCATACAAGTGACCTGTGGTTTGTTGTGCAAGTTGTGGGACTACTAAATGATAGTGCGTGTGTCAGTTGACTTAATCCTTTTACCAAAGGAATACAGTTGGCTACCTTTATAAAATTCAGCAGCTTGGCATTCTAAGTGTGAGTTATTCTTAACTGATATCTGTACACATTGCCTTCAGACGAATATAAGTGGTTTGCTCCGTTATAAAGTGTTTTATTAACGTACCTTCACCAGTATTACCCTCAGTGTTTCTCCCCTTCTTTAGCTAGCTGGGTTGCTCATATTTTGCATATAGGAAAACATTAGGCACAGAGGCTGACTTGCTCAAGATCTTTTAACAAGACTGACTAAGCTGGTTTAGCCCAGGATGTCTGGTGTCTCAGCTTGTACTTTAGTCACTGTGTTCCTGCTGAATCTGTGGTATGAGAAGGGAGAGCAAGGATAGCAGAGATGGCATCATTCGGCTGACTTCCTTCTTGACTTCTGGATAATGTTGGGAATACGTTGGAGGGTTTAGGGAAATCATTAGGCAGAAATCAGTAAAACCTATTGTTATTCTACTATGTTGTTTTCGCCCTTTAACCCTGTATGGTTGGATTAAAAAATAGGCTGTAGGTCTCTTGCTTTGCCCTGTGTTCCTTATTCCTACTAAGTGGCAGTTCTCTCCATCTGGTGCGGCCTTTCCCGCTGTATTGAATGGCGTGGACCCCTTATCTGGAACGCTGTGGGTTAATTCAGTGAATTCCTTGGGCATGCCACCTGCCACTCCTTACTGTTTCATCAAAAGTAGCTGGCTTTGGGTTATTCCTCTTTTCTAAAATCTTAGATGCAGAACTTCATCAGAAATTTGGCTTGCTTTACACATACTTGAAACTGTTTTTTTTCCCTCATCTCCCAGCTGCACTATTTAATATGCTGAGTCTTTCTGGTTTTGTTTTTTAATTTGCTCTTTCAGCCATGCTCCATCTATGTTCTTGCATAGAATACTGTCAGTGTCAGGGCTGTGGCCAGGTGAGGGGCTTTATATATATATATATATATCTTGTCCCTGTTTTTTCTTTTGGACTTCACTAGAATTCCAGGAAATCTCTTCTTGGGTGAATTTTGGAGGAGGAGGAGGAAGAATTCTGTTTTGAAAACTATAGTTATCCTTTCCATTAAAAATAGTATTGTTTTCTGGTCTTTATTCTGCCATCTTATGTATGTTCTTTGCGTTTAATTATTTCTTGTACATCTTTTTCTTCCATTCGTGCCCAGTGTTCCACTCTGACTTTTTAAAAAATTGTTCTGTTATATCACAATCGCTAAATATACCTGTTTCTCCAGGTATTGGGTAGTCATGCCACTATCCAATTGTTCTTTTGGGTCAAATTATTTACTCTGTTACTGTTGTCTTCCTCTTTGAATGTTTTCCAAACCGCAGCCCCCTTGAATTTTACACCCATTCCGGTTTCTCACGAGTTCCTCTTTCTGACAGGATTAGCTGTGAACAGCCGGAGCTTTCTCTCCTTTGCTCTGCTGCTTGTTGCTGCTGAACAATGATGCTTTTAAAATACCTTAATCCTCCTGTGGACATAAATCACTTGCTAGGGTTCCCAGTTCCCATAATAAGTGGTTTTCCAATGTGTGACTATTGCCTCTGTGGTCTTTCTTGCTAAACTGTTTGCCTTGATACAGAATCCATTTTGGGATGAGTTTCTGAAAACAATCGGATTTCTCAAACTAAACTGGGCTGTTTCTTAATAAAAATCATTCTTATCCTGAAGCAACTGAAAAATGTTTTTCTTTTGCCAAATAAGAGGAATGGGAAGCATCTCCTACCTAAGATCCCTGCTAACTGTGGACTACAACTCTATGATGAGCTAGTAAACGGACCTGTTTATGGAATAAAACAAATGTGAGGGTTCCTTAGCTAACTGTACTTCAACATTAACGTTAAGGGTTTAAGATATTCAAATAAATAATACATATTTGAAATAGTCTACAAAAGGCAGAATCTTTTCTGTTTTCTTTTGTTGAAAAGAATTTTTCTTCCCTATTTCTACAATTCTGTGCTGTTTGTATCTGTAACAAGTACTCTAATTGCAGGTAAGTTGGCTCTGAGCTGGGTTCCAATGGTAACTTGAGAGTTCATTTTATTTACAAATAACTGTGGTTTTGAAGGCAATTGATTAAACTGATGCATTTAGAGTAAACTTTTACTTAAATGAAGTTTAACTAAGTTCTCATGGGCCAGAGTCTTTTCAGACTTCCGATCTTGATCTTAGATACTTGAAAAATTTTTGAAATTTTCATGTTACGAAGGATTTGATGAAGAAAAATGAAAGAGTGGGAAGAAACTTTTTCTCCCTATAGATGATCTAGCTGTCCAGAGCAAAATAGCGCCAGCAATTTATTGATTTGTTTCTACCCCTCCAAGTTCTCTCTAATATGTATGTGTAGCACTCATGCGAAGTAAATGGCTCTGCAATAGAGCCATTATGTATGCAAAAAAAAAAAAAGAGAAAAATGCTAAGATTGTGTCTGCTCTTCGTAAGTACAGGAAAGTGGAGGAATTTTGATTAGCCCAGTGCAGTAGCTTTCAAAGTTTAGGAAAAAACAGAGCTTCTGACAGAAAATGGGAGATATAATTTGTAGGTCAGTGAAGACTGTGATTCCTAAGGGAGAAAATACAAGTAGTTTTCATGACCTCACATCTCAAAGCCCATTTGTGGGCACTCTGGAAAGTGCACTCTGCAGTATAAAGGCTGGGAATTTGAGTCAAAAGCATCTGTTGACCTACAGGGTCCTATAGTGCTGTAAGGCATATCTATGAAGACCTCACTGGCAAAAGCTCTTAAAGTTCTTATAAATAAAAAATAACATTAAAACTAAAAAAATAAAAGAAAAAAGACAAGTAGAATGGCTATGAAGTTACGGTAGAGACACCTCATGTTAACAATACTTCACACATTGTGCCTAGTTCTCCACTCATACTATTGTAGAAATGTGATTTCTTCTATGTCAAGATCTTTTTCAAAAATGCGTTCATTCATTTTTTCTAAGTTCATATTTGCTGTCATCACTTTCTTCATATCCTAGCATCCCACTTCAGTGGTTCTGATTAACATTTTCTTTATCTCTGCTGTCGTCTTGGAGGTGGGAATCTGGCGTGTAGTAAAATAATCAAAATGCCCCCGTTGTGCAGAGTCTTGTAGTATTCTGCTGAGTGCTAATGTATTCTGAAGCTTCTGTCCTTGGTTTCAAGAACTACTTGAGTACCTAATGACCTTTGGAAAATCTGAGTGATTTAGCTGTGGTTCAGAATAATACGTGTGTCTGGCTAGAGAAATGCAGTCATTGTATCTGCTGTCTTCTTGTCATCCTCTCGTGGTGTTCTAGCAAGCATCTGGCCTTACCTTGGGCTTGTCGCAGAAACATTAAACAGATCATCAAGATGCCCTTGAAATACTCTGTTATCTCCTTTAGGAAGGGAGAGCAAAGCCAGGATGGTGTCCTCGGGCATGGTGTGCTTTGCCTAGGTTGGACTCAAACCTTTGAACCCTTCACGCTCATTCTGTGTGAAGGCTGTGACTGGATCCATTACCAGGTCTCCGTGTAGGTGGGTTCAGCGTCTAGGCGTTCTGCCATTACGGAGGGGTGCTGCGCAGGGATTATTGCTGTAGCGGACAGGGGTTGGTTTTGTTGGCCTCCTGGCAGAGGTTGCTGTTACGCACAGGAGCGGTTCAGCCACGGTGACAGAGGCTTCCTTGTGAAATGAAGTGAAAGGTGCTCGTGTTTCAAAGTGCTCACGATTCTCACGTCCTGTTAGGTGAACTCCTGATAAACAGGAGCAAGCTGTTTGACCTGTGCCCAGAATGTTTGAATGACTGAATAGGAGGAGAAAATTAAATCTGTGTGGACCAGTCTGACCTTGCAGGCTAGAGCCCTGAAATGGAGCTGTGCTTTCAGCGCATACTGATGGCCATAAATCCCAAGAGAAAACGTTCATTCACAAGAACTTCTTGATTAACTCTGTAAGATTCAGTTTTAACTTAAATTATATTTGTATCCCTTCAGTTATTTGAAAGAGTTTAAAATAGCCCAGCTTCCAGAGGCACTTGCATTTAAGTAAATTAAAAAAAAATCGAGAAGTTGGAACCATGCTCACTTTGTTGTTTGTGTACATCTTTCCTCCCATTTCCAAGAATTGCATCTCATACCCAATTTCTTTTGCAGTTTTGTTCAGTGGAGGGACTGCTGTATGTCAGCCATGCTAAAGGGCAAGTGATGGAGGCAAGTACTAGTTTATATATTCACAGTTATCTAATATTGTTTTTGCCGGTTTCTCCTTTTGAACTGTTTTGTTTCCCAGTGCTGCTGTGAAATAATTGCACAAATGAAGGACTATATTGGCATGTTCTGGGATGTAATAATGTTATAACATCTGCTCAGTATGACTGCATATGAAATTGTGAATTTTGTCTCTGATGTGTTGTATTCTCATATGAATAAGAAATGTATGTTTTTGAACTTCATGCTATAAAGTACTCCATTTCCTCCCTCAAACAGAATTTAAAGGTTGTTATAAGTGGGGAAAAAAACAAGCACAAAACTTGAATCCTAATGCAAATAAATGTGCTAATTAATTCTGCTGATTCACAGTTCTTCACATTCATGAGTAGTTTTTTCCCCAAAAGTAGATACTGGGACAAATAAGTAGTTTTAAGGATCTTCATACCAGATATGCAATTTGAAAAGCTCTTTTCAGGCTGACAACAGACTCTTCACATGGAAACACGAACAGATGACCACAAAGCTCCCTATAGGAGCCTCTTAAAGATACGAGTCAGTAATTTCAGAAATCAGTCACAGAACACACAGGGGTAGTAGTGACTTGTTTGTGAGCTAACTGCAGGCTGATTCGTTTCAGGTTAGTTTGTAAATTGACATAGGGCTAATTTAAGCAGGTTAATGGTTTCCAGCAGATAATGCGTGGAACTCTAGTTAGACTGAAGTGGTGTTCTTTAAGATCAGTGGTATTACCAGTGGTAATCTGGATAGAAAGTGTGCAGGAAATGAAAAAGATACTGGTTAGAGAGTATATTGGGCATCTTTGATATGAACTTCAGTTCTTCAGTGAGTCCGGACTGAAAAATGAATACTGAGGGAATTAGCTAAAATGGAAAAGGCAGTTATGGGTCAACTGTCAGGTTTGTATTTTATACGCCAAATAATTTTGGGACTCTTGCTTTTTAGTCAGTGAGATTTGTTCACTGAACCATTTGGTCTGTTGGATGAAAAGGAAAATCTAGTTTTGCCTTTTTTTCCCCCAAAACTTAAATCAAGTGGAGACCTGCAGTTCAACTTTCTGGAAAACCTGTTACATGAGAAAAAAGAAATATTAAGAAAGAGTGAGCTCAAAAGTCAAAGTGTAATACTAGTCATAAAGGCACTTGAAGTCATTTAAGAAAGTGTTAAGTATGTAAAAATACAAGGTAGGTTGCACATTTTTTTTGATTCTGCCACACAATTTCTGCATGAATGTGGGTAAATATATTTTTCTGGGATGTAGTTTATTACTTTGCATTTAATGTGTAATTTATTAAACTGGCCAATATATTTAGACTCAATGCTTATAACATGTTCAAAGTACTGAGATAAAATCCTGTATGATTCCAGTGTTTTGCTTTCTGTAAGTACTGAATTTCATCTTGCCTCCAGCTGATAGCAACGACATTTGAAAAAAAGAGAGTGTGAGGCAGCTCTCCTGATATTTTTGGATGCCAATTTGGAAAGGATTTTGGAATATATGTTTAACCCATTGTGTCAGGTTTCAGATGCACAAAATTGAGTGCTCTAATCGTAACCTCAATGCATTATGTTTCTGCAGCTCTTTTAAGATAAAAATGAATGCTCTCAAATCCAAACATATGTTGCATTTGAAATAAAATGTTTTTTTTAAAAGCACAGGCTGCTTTCTGCCAAGATTGAGGTAGACCTCTGTGATCTGGTTTCTGTATTTATAGAAGCCTAATCAAAGCTTTCTCCTGCAAGAAAACAATGATCAGCTTCCGAGCATGTGATCTCATGGTGCTGATGTGAAACTCTTTCACATACTGTGTCCTTTCTTCCTTCCTCATTCCTTTGCTGTACTTCCCCAATAGTGTGTTGCTATGTAAGTGCTCAGCTGCAATGTCGTATAACCAACTCCTGCCTGAGCCCAGCTGATAGGTAAGGTTGAGATCTCTTGGAGAAAAGCTGTGTGTTTCCTCTCTGCTAGAGACTGAGCTACACATACGTGGTGCTGCTCCCGTTCAGATTGGTTGCTTAATCTACCTTTAAAAAGGCATTTCTGTTTTGTGAGAACTATGGACAAGACTATGCCAACTGAAACCATTTCACTTGCCTCTTCTTGCTTGAAGACAGATTTTCACATCTAGTTTCCAGTGCCATTGGTGGGTGTTGGCAGTAATAAGCCATTTCTTACTATTTGTAAATGCATAACTGATTTGGAAATGTTCTGTTTTCTTGCATATATGAAATACTGTGAAGTTAGGCATTCTACAGGAAAATCAGATAGGCAGAGCAGACATTACATTTGAAGCACAAAATATCAGATCTTTGTCAAGGAACAAAGTAATTCTGCCAAAGAGACTAACATGCTCTTCAGAAGTTTAACCTCATGTTCTGTTCAATATTATTATGGGCTTGTTCTTAATAAAAACTGGTTTCTCCTTGCTTCTCCCCCTTTTGAACAGCTTTTTTACCTTTCTTGCTTTCCTATACCCTTTGTGCTGGGCTTTTTCCCCTAGGCAATGAATGACTTGTCTCATACAAGCTTTGGCTTCTGCGTACAGCCTAGATGCAACTAATACCACATGGAGGGATGCTTGGAAAACTGATACATTTTGTTTTGTTAATGGCATGTTTTGCGCATTGGATTTTTTAACCCACTACTTTCTGCATGGATGTATAATAATGACTCTTTTGTTTAACATTAGATAAGCATGAGATCACCGTGGCACAGCTGCATGTGTAGTCACTCTTGAAGCAATTGCACACCTAATTGGCTGACAATCTTGGCATTTTTAAAACAAACACAAGCCTTTTAAAGACAGGGGACGTATTTATGTATGAGTAGTCCAATAAACCTGCTGGGTGTCATCAATGGAGCCCTCTGGCACTGAACAGTTGTGTGATGACCCTGATCCTGGAGGCAAATCCCAAGATCAAGAAACCAAAAAGCAACATGAATCAGAGCAAAAATTATCCAAAATAACCCATAATGCTTTGGAGAACATTAATGTGATTGGTCAAGGCTTGAAGCACCTTTTCCAGCATCAGCGCAGGAGGTCGTCAGTTTCTCCGCATGATGTTCAGCAAGCTCAGGCTGATCTGGAGCCTGAAATGGATCTGGAAAGCCAAAGCGTCTGTGCTGAAATTGATGGTGTCTCCACCCACCCCACAGCTCTGAACCGGGTGCTTCAGCAGATCAGAGTGCCACCTAAAATGAAGAGAGGGACGAGCCTGCACAGCAGGCGGGGCAAGGCAGACGCCCCGAAAGGAAGCCCGCAGATCAACAGGAGGTCTGCCCAAGATATTCAGTCAGGTCGGCCCAGATCATCATCTACTACAGATGCTCCTACAAACTTGTCCGTGATGGAGATTGCTTCTTCTGTCTATGTAGGTGGAGAGGAGGCCGCAGCAGCAGCAGTAAGTTACTCAGATTTACCTTTGGTCTTTATCATCTCCTTGTATGTTTTCTTAAGCCTTTTGAATCTTGTTTTTTAAAAGGAAGTTTCTTTCAGCAAACACTAATGCTACTGTGTTCAAAAGCTTCTTCAATGGTGAAGCAAAGAGCTTAAAAGATGCAAGCATTAGTCATTTTCTCACATGGCAGGTGGCTTATTTTATATGTATTTGATCAGTGAAATGAGAGCTACTTTTGAAACACATTTGGTTGGTTGGATGGCACACCACAGTCAAACAAGGAGTGATGGGAAGAGCAGCAGCCAGAGTAGTCCTCCTTAGCAGCTGTTATTTAGTTCCTGCAACAAAACCTTGCATTTATGTAGATGGCTTTTCGCTTCCCCTCTTGTTTTATTGTGTATTTTATAAAAGTGAGGAATTCTGGTTTGAGTGAATGGCACTGTCGATCTTTCAGGCTGTTGAGAAGCTCTGGGAACACTGGCTTGCAGCCTGCTATTGAACTGCAATGCCAGGTTGACTGAAGCTGATTTAGATCAGCCTGGCTACTGTGCTGATATGGGATCACTGCTGCCTCTTTTAGTTTGTCTAGCCTGTGTGGAAAAAGTGTTCACCAAAATGACAGTCTCTGTTCTGTGACGTGTTCTTGCAAAGCTGTGCATATCGGCTTATTGATGATACCAAGAAGTAGTAGTTGTCTTACCTAGTAGTTGTCTTCTTTCCCAGATCAATTTAGTTGAAGTTGACTCCTTTTTTTGAAACACAAGGTTTCTGATTTAACTTGAGCTATAACCTATATTTTCCTAAAATTCTTCACAGGCTTGTTCATTGGAGGACAAACTCTTTGATAAAGATAGGAAGCATTGTGAAACTGATTTCTGGTTCGTATGCTCTTAATTAAGGAGGGTCTGACCATGACTCCTGGACCGAGAGAAACAATCCTGCTAGTGTTTGATGCTGTTAAGATAGCACGGTCCTGAAGCTTACGTAGATTTTTTTTGTTCCAAAAATTTGTTCTCATATACTACAGTTTTTGATGTTGGCTAGATGATGATGGCTTGGGGCCGAATAAGATCTCCTCAGTCATCCGGAGGTTGCCTCACCTTGCCTCTGCAGCAAGATTGTTCCCTTGTACGTTGTTTTTCTCCCCTTGAAGCCTACTTTGAAATACTCCAAGTGAAAACCTTTTCAGAGTATTTGGTGGTATAGTATGCTTTCAATGTATTTCCCTGATAGTCATCCGGAAATTAGCATATCTTGCATTTATAAATGGTAATTAAAAAGTATTAGCATAAATTACAATATCATTCTAAGGCAGTGAGTAAAGTTTACTCTTGGGAGAAGCATTGAAGGAGTCTGCCTGGAGCTGTATCTGAGGTTTTTGTTTCTTGCCAACAGTTGAAAGAATAGAAGTAGTAATAATGTAGTTAGGAAAAGTGTATGCTTTCCTAGGATGGGTTAACTTTGCAATTGAGCCATGCCAATTGAGCCATTAAGAGGCCTCAAGAAGAGGCCTCTTGGTAGCTTCAGGTTTATTTGCTTACTGGCTCTCTTTTCATTGTGAGGTCACTCACAATGAATCTTTGTTTCAGGAGAGTTTTGGGGAAAGTTAATAGTTTTCTGAGTTTGTACCTGAATCCAGCAACTTAAGTTTATGAAGTGAGCTCTGATTTGTTGGCTTAAAACTGTGGTTCCTTTACTTTGTGTATGAGCAGGGAGATTGAACACGCCTAAGCGTATTAGGTAAGTAATACGGGAACATGCGAAAAGACCTGGGGTGAGGTGTCCTTTCACCCAGCAATGTCAGCTGGTCTGACAAAATGTTATCACCTTCGCCTAGATCAGTGGTCTCCAAAGTGGGGTGTGCACAAGACAATCCATTGGAGTGTGGGAGGAAAATATTTTTTGTACCATTAATAAGTAAAATAATTTTTTGAAATAATGTTTGTTTTATCTTTCTTTTCCTTTTTAATTTCTATTTTGTATTTGTTTTATAATGTACATAATGTGTTAGTTCAGTAGTACATGTATATAATTTATAAGTAAATATACATGTATTGGCAGTCCACGCGCAAAAATTTTTTACTGATAGGGGTATGCAATCAAAGTTTGGAAACCACTGGCCTGGATGAATTGGATCACTTGGCAGGAGTGACTGGAAAAATGAGAACTATTAATCTGATAGTAACTGCATTTTGTTACAACATTTGCTATGTGTGAGAACAAATTTAGGAGTCAATTTTTGGTCAATATGGCCTTTGATTACTGAGAAGCAGCAACTGTAGCTGTTCTTCCTGTTGAGAAGCATGGCATATTGAGAATTGTTTTCTGTGAACGGCGGCTCTTCTGCTACTTAACCAAGTAGTCGTCTCAGAGATGGATGTGAGAGCGGTTCTCGTTGCCGTTTGTCATGTCCTCAGCTGGTATGCCCTGTGACTTGGAAGAAAAGGGGCTGTTCAGGCTTTCCTCCCTCCATACGTAAGAGAGAAGGGAGGGGACTGGAGTCTGAAAGAAGAAAATGAAATGCATATGAGGAAAGGCTTTCTTTGGGGGCTAAACTATCCAGAGATCTCTGTGACCAGTTGTCCCTCTGTAGAGTTTCGTGAATTTCCAACTGCTTTTTAATATTTGCATATTGCACCATTTTTCTGGCAGACAATAAAGATGTATACTAGGGGTCTGAAGTGACATAACCAAGGAAGTGCTGCCTTGCTTTTTCATCACGTTTTGGGGAAATACACCTTTGTCTGATGTTTAATTTGGGCGTTTCAGTCTAGTGGAGAAGCTTTGTACAGCATTTATAGTGTGCCTGAGCTGACCTCAAATTTAGGTTTTGCCCAAGAGGATTTTCCTTTGTGGTAACGAACTGATGGATGTAGTGGGGAGAAAAGGGGACAGACAGTGAGACTGTTGACCAGCGATCTCTGGATTGCATCTGGAGCATAGCCCTCTGGACTGTGACTATAAGGTAGGCTTTTGGAAGAGCAAGGGTCAAGAGTGACTAAGATTCCTGATGGGCCTGGACAGAAATGAATCTTTTAAAAAAATCTTTGGAACATGAGAATGGAAAATATACTTGGTGTTTTTAAATGTAGCTTGCTTGCCTACAAACCACTGTTGCAAGAAAGTGACAGCAGCAATCTCCCCTATGCATACGAGTAAGAGGGAGGCAATCAGCTGTTCTAGCAATGTTCACGTTTTCCTTTGTAGTGGTACTTGCATCTCTGTGGTATGTGCATGCAGGGTGGGAACCCTTTGTCGCAGGGCTGGGGGAAGCTGTGGAAATGAAGTTCATGCATTTCAGCATAGCTACCCTCTCTTGCATGATCCAGAACACACATGCTGCTTTGGGACGTAATACCTGACCCTCCTTAACCTGAGCCCTCCAATTCCTCTGTTCTAATTTGGAATTGCTTCCCGATGTGCATTCTGAAAAATATGGGTGCACTCATAGATAGAATCCAAATAAACATTTGGGGAACACTGCAACATTTGTTGATATGACTCTGAGTTTGTATTTACATCTGTTGTATTTACATTACCATTCTTGTTCTGTGTATTTCTTAAAATCTCACTTAATTATCTTTTAGATCACCTAAAAAATGAAAAACCTGATGAAAAATAGCTGCACAGAAATAAAAAAAAAAAGTTGTCTTCTCCATAGAGTAGAATAAATAAAATCTTGCTTACTGGTTGCTTCATTCTTTAAAGGTATTTCATTCCTGTAACGTGAAGGTGGAAGACTTGTCATACGTTCCCTGGAGTCCTGGCTTTGCCTCACTTATCATGTGGGTGCTTTCTTTACTCATAAACCTGTTCCCATTTGTAGCATAGATGGTACTTAACGCTTCCTGGCTAACAAGGCCCTACTTGGGCAGAGGGAAGGAGCTGTTCAGTAGCATGCAGCAACCGATTGAGACACATAAATAATGCATTTCTTTAATGAGAACAGCAGTGTTGGTGAAATATTTAAGACTTGATATAATCTATTCAAGTAAAGAGTGGTACTGCTTTTTATCAACCCATTCAGTCACTTCCGGAAATGTAGCTATGAACTGGGATAGCATTTGTGAAGGCCCTTTGAGTTGCAAAATTAGAGAGTCAGCAGGATTTCAAATTGCTCAGAAAAAGGATTTTTTTTATTACAGGTATTTTTATTTAAAATAGTTCATGTTAATGAATAAGCCAGAGGACCATATAAAAAAACATATTTAGGGATCATTGCAACTCTAAAACTTAATCTCTAATACCAATCTTCTTGTAAAGAACATTTTTATTTTCTTAAAGAAGTATTTTGTAGCTATGTGTAAAGTTTACCCATTCTTTTGACTGCTGTTAATTTCAATATTATTCTTGCATGCTTTAATTGGTGAACAAAGACTTAAAATGAGAGCACAGAAATTTGGGTGGTTTAACAGAACCAAGTAAAAAACATAGCTAAAGCAGCTCTCAAGTTTGTTGTTAGTTTAGTCAAGTTTTCTAAAGGAAAATGCGTGTTCCTGCTGTTCCTTTAGCATTATTATAATTTCAGTGTTTGAGTGTTTATGCTTGGTTATTGGCTTTTGTTAAATATAACTGTAGCATTCTGCCCAGCGCTATGACAAAACAGGAACTTTCTTGATTGTGCATAGTCTTAAGTGGGCTCAGAAACCATGACTGCCTTCAGACTCATCAGCCTTTTTGAAGTAAGCTAAAGGCAAAAGCCTTAAGTTGTATAAGCTACAGTTTACTTCAGAGATTTGACGTGCTTGAGTGTGCACTCAAGATAAGGCAGTACTGATTCTGGCTGTGCATTTATTTATGCATGTAAAATTACAAGATAAATATGGCCTGTTGTTTAACAGCATTAAATTCAAGATGCAATTAGATGACCCATTGCTTACCTTATTCAGCATTCTGCAGTTGTACTTTCATGTGATGTAGTTTTTTTTTCTGTTATGAAAAAGACTATGGGATTAAATAATCTCAAACATAGTCTTTTCCCACCCCAGTCCTGCCTGAAACTTTCTCATATCTTCATGGAAGATTGGTGCATGCATAAACTGTAAATGTATCTCTAACCAGTTTCAGCTATGATCAAAGTTGATTAGTGTCTGAAGGAACATCTGGTTCCTGCCTAAGGATGGTGATATAAACAGATGCTCTAAATAACCAAGAGGGTAAGGGAAAACAAAAAGTGCTGTGGATTCCAAACAGTGACTTTCTCTGGTGTGTAAAATATCAAAACAAGCAAGAAAGGGAGAGAATTGGTTCATACTCTTACTGGCTGTAATGATCTGACCAAGGGGCTTGGAGAAACCATGGTGGCAGCATGGAGCTCTGTCTGTCGTTCCTATCCCAGGCAGTGAGACTGCGTAGTCAAGCACAGCATCTCTCATTTCTGTGCTTTGAAAAGTGCTGAAGTAAAAGCCATAATTGTTGGAATCTAGTGGCAATGTGGGGCTCTGCTGTTGCTCAGTTTTGTTTTCCGTGGATGTCCATTTCCAGAGTCTCTGCACGCTACATATCTTTGAGCTGAAGTAATTCACTGCTATAAAACATTACTCCCTCCTTTCCCTCCACATTTCCTAAATCCTACTTCTTTGTGCTGGGTTCTCTGATAAGAAAAATGGAAGCACTTGAGTAATTCACCCAAAGTCTGCAGAAAACAGCAAGCCTTTTGGCTCAAAAGATGCTGAGCAAAACTGACATAGTCAACAAGGTATTCAACACGTTATTTCTGACTAGTGAAAGGGAGATCATCTGCTGAGTGCTGATTAGTACGATATCTTGGCTAATTAGTATTGGGTGACTAGCCATGAAAGCCTGGAAGACATTTGAAAGAATTTGGAATCCAGTTTGCTATAGAGTTATTTGCAGCACCTCTGGGGTTAGCAGTAAAAAAACCCCTGTGCACTCAGTTGATCTGAACCCAGACCTATGGACTGACTTCCTTGGACCCGCTTCATTGGTATGGACCTCTCTCGTGATCCAGATGCTGGGCTGAACCCAGTTGCCAGCCTTGGACCTGGTGTGCTCACCTTCCCTGGGTAGCGAGGGAGTCCACTCACTCACTAGTGAAGTTCTTCATCTGCTGCTGTGTGAAGGGAGCTAAGCAAGCATTACCTGCTGCTGAAGGCCATTTAAAGTGCCTTGGCTTACTTTTCAGTGATTTGGATAAGGAGAGGAAAAGTCTGCCAGTTCAGCTGTCAGGACTGTGATGTCCTGAACTCCCAGAGATGTTTTGGCAAAGGATGTCTGGCCCTCGTCTCAGTCCATGGACAGGGCCATGTGTTTAGATATTGTGGTATATTCAGATATTTTTGGACAAAACCTGAGTGCTTCCAGAGAGGGACACTAATTTTTGGATAACAGTAAATCCATTATTTGCCAAGAACTCAAAAAAACTTTTCAAGAAAGTGTTTGATTCACAGGTGACCATGAATTTGCTTGTCCCTTGGAAATTATTTATAGAGAGGGCACTGCCCACAGCTTGCCCAGATCTCAACTGCTATGGAGAGTAAGATCTAAAATGAGGTAGGGATGCTAGTCTCAATCACTGGTAAAGAAATTACGTTGCACCTGCCTGTTATCTGTTAACTACCTTTTGTCTTTTAGCTGGTAGTCTGTAAGGGGGGGGAAAAGAGTTTGGTGGGAGAGTTGGATTCTTTCTTTTTCTAGGAAATTTTGCCAAGTCTAGGTGACGTACCCCATTTTCTCTCCCAAGAGCTAGCAGCAGCACTGTCTCACAATGTGGCACAAGAATTGCAAGAGTTATTCAGGAACTCAGTGCAACCCTACACCTCAAAAAGTGGGGATTTCTATTCCCCCCCAAAAGAGCTAGAAAGACTAAGACTTATAAGATTTCTGCAGTATTGCTATGGAATCTATGTAATTTTGGGAGCTGTAATAGTCACATGCGCTACCCTTGACTTGCATAGGAAACACACAGTAAAAATTGGAAAATACAAATGCTGGGTTGTTGTTTTTTTTTTTTTTTTTCCACAAAGAAGGACAGAATGTTGTCTGTTCAATATTCTACGAAAAGCACCATGTATGTTGCAGTGTTAACATAATATCTTGCAGTTATTCCAATCTGAGACATGCTATCTTAGCTGTGGCATGTGTCTATAGATATTAGGTTTAAAGTGTGTTGATTCCACTTGAAGTTACAAATTAATGGTAGACAACTCACAGGTTAAGTGCAGATGATTATACAGCTTTAAATAACATATGACAGCTTTTAATGACTTCACAGTATAAAGATGTAATGCATTTAAAAATCAGCTACATGTACATTTTAAATCACTGATGATTACTTGCAGAGCTTCTTGGTTTATGATTTGGTGAAATCAGGAAAGCATGATGTGGCCATTTGTTAAATCAACCTTATAAAAAGACATCAGTATTTTTGGCATTTGAGAAGCCAGCTTAGCATTCAGTCTGCCACACTGTCATAATTTTTGACTAAATTAATGAATTGCTAAATTGCTAGAACTATAACTCTTTGCTCAACAATGTGTATTGCAAAATCAGTTACAACACAATTCAAATGGAGTCAGTGAAGAGCCAGGTAAAATCTGAAATTATTAGAGCAAACTTAAATGCAACAGAGATGAAGTGAAGTGTGAACTCAAACTTTGAACACGGTCTTTAAGTTATAAGACATCTGAAGTTGTTTCACACAGTGTTACTTTAACCCTAAATTTTCCTAATTTACTTCATCTCATTGAGAATTATTTAATAAAGCTTAAGAAATAGAAATAATATATTTAACATATCTGGCAGATAACATTCAGTGATCAGGGTTGAGAGTCCTCTGGACCCCTGGGTTCTACTCAAGTCTGTCTGGATTATGTATACAGCAAACCTTTGCTTGATTTTTTTTTTTTATCACTTTCTCAAGACTCTGCCTATTTGTCTCCTTCAGCTCTTTGTGATCTTATTTCTTAAATAAGTTTGTTGGCTTTTTTAAAAATAAAAAACTACCAATTTCACTTCCTTGATTTTGGTGTTTGCTGATTACAGTGAAGAAATGCCGACTCACCTTGCCTGAGCAGGGAGTATTTCCTTTGAAATTCTTGAAGAATTTCATAAATCCAACTATAATTAGAAAAATATCACTGAGCTACAGCGTTGATCCATCTGTTGTGAACATACGGGCTATACAAGCTACAAGGACAAAGAAACAACGTATATAATGGAAAAACTGTGATATTATGGAGCTTTTCTGCCCCCATCAGATATACCGTGGCAAACTGTACAAGGCTGCTTCGAGTGCCTCCCTCCTCCCGCGTTGCCTGGGCATTCATCTCTACCGCTGTGGTTGGTACTGCTCTTGTAGCAGAAATTCCTGCTCTGCTTTCCCTTCTTTCTTTATTTTCCTTCCCGTGTTCAGATTTCTGTCATTTAGGAAAAAGTAATGGACATTTTGTTCTCTTTTAATGATTTTTTGCTGTTGCACTATGGTACATTGAAATTGGTGGCAATGCGTTCTGTTAGTAGGAGAGCATCCTGTAGCTACTACATCATGCTGCACAGTGTCTGTGGTTATTAAGTCTAAAATTTGCCTGTGACTGCAGAAGATTTTGCTACATGTAGATGTAGGAAGTCAGCAGACTTGGATTGATGAGGAATTAGCATTCAGTTATATTTTATTAGAGGCTTGTAAAAGCCTTTGCAGGCTGCTGTGAAATTGTCAGTGCCTCTTATTGGAATGGCAGGAACTTTACCTGTTGCAAATGTATTTGTGAAGCATGGATGAGCACGAGCCCTCGTGCTTCTGTCTAGAGTTTACTACCAAAACTTAAGACCTGTTAAGCACATCCAGGCTATTTGCATATCTTCCATTTTTTGCGGAGTCAAGCCCTGAAGCTTCAGCCTTCTGTGCGAGGCAAGGCTGCACAGTGATTTAAGTTTATGCTCGACTCTGCCTACGTAAATGCTGTTCTGAGCTTAGTTAATGTTTGTGATTTATTTGCTTGCTCAGTTGGTCCTGCTGGAAACTGTTACACGTGCTTTTTAACACTAGGTGCTGTACCTGAGATACAGTTTGGAGAAAGGAAAAAAAAACCCTTATCTTTAGCAGCATGGCCATGTTGATGAGGTAAGTGGCAAAAGTGAAAAAGAAATTTTGTAATTACATTTCCTGGTATACTTAGAAACTCAGGCCATACCAGGATGGGGCAGCTGTGGAAGGCCAGCACTCCTCACACCAGGAAAGACCTGAAGCAGATCTTGAACTGGCGTTCTCCATCCTGCTCTTCAGAGTCCCCTTGTGGGGAAGACGTTTCTCATGCCTGCCTGATGGGCACGAGTGCTGCGTGCAAGTTCTTACCAGGGAAAGAGGCTAAACAGATAGGGTACTAATATTTTCTGGTCTCATCTCTATTCTGTCTTTGACTGTTTAAATTTCTGAAAGTCCTCATCTACTACCATGCTCCTATCCTATCACCATTTTTCCCCCCCTTTTTTTTTTCCCCTGGTGTATTTGTTCCAACTATATAAGCCAGACAGAAGTCTTCTTTCTTCACATGCCGGGCACAATTTTATCGTTTGTATTGCATTTTTAAAAATATCTACAGTCAATGTCTGTCTTTCACTCCTGATCCAGGGTTTCTGGCGTGCCACAGATTTCTCATTAGGCTTCATTCTTCCTTTTCCAGGAGCTTCCTCTTTCTCCAGCCTGTTTATTTCACGTGGCAGGGTCACTTTTCGGCTGTCTCCTGATTAGATACACCTTTCCTTTTCATGCTTATAACCCTGTTACATCCCCTCCACTAAACACACTGCCAGGAAACTTAGGAGGTTAATCTCCTCAAAATATTCTATCATTAACCCGAGAGCGTTTTTTGGTTAGTTGGTTTGGATTCCTTCTCCCCCCCCCCCCCCCCATGTTTTAACTGTGGATGCTGCAAAGTTTTGGAGTCAAGAGTCCTTATTTCTTGTTTGTTCTGCAAAGCCCCTCGAACAAGGTCGGACTCAGCAGGGTAGCGAGTTCCCTGGGTAATCGGGTCAGACTGAAGCATTTAGTGCATTGTCACTGCAGCTTACAAGGCAATAGAGCTACCTGCTTAGTTTGTTGGTAGAATTTAGAAGCGGTCCTCTTACTATACAAACAAAAGCATAATCAAATCTCTTCTGTATCTTTACAGCACTAGTTATGTGAAGAGCAGGGTTAAGTCTGGGGCAGCTGTCAGAGTTTATCAAGGGGTGGGATAGTCCCTTTCAGGTGAACTTCGAGAACTGTGGTACTGTTTTAACTTTGCTTGTAAATAGGTCGATGTTGTAAGTGTTAACTCATCTTTGTATGGTTCTCCAAAATAATGAGTGCTGGATGAGCCTGATTCGGTGTGGTACTGAGATCCGCTGCTCCCAGTGGGAATTAAGGACGTCAAGTACTTTGTGGCATAAGGGAGAGTAAATTCTTAATAATCCTCTGCACAGAAAATATTTTTAGTTCACAGTATTGTTCTGTTCTCTCAGTTTGTTGTTGAAATAGAAGGGCAAAATGTTATCCCAAAACCACAGATTGGATTTGTTCTAACACCTCATTTACATACATTTGCATGTGTAATAATCCTGCTGCATGTTGTCAGGCTTTGTATAGAAACTGAGAAATGAGATTGTCATAGCATGGAAAATAATGTAATAAATAAAGTCTTACCGAGATACTTCACTTGGTCTTGTATTTCAAGCAGTCTAAATTTAAATATTTTTGCATAAATCTTTTCTTGTAGAGGCAGCCCACTGAGCTGAGAAATCAGGCTTGTGGTGGCTGGAAAATGATGGAGCCTGCATGGGTCTCGTTTTGGTTTACTGTACTTTCAGAGCTTTTTGTGGGGTAATGAGTTACATGTGAAGACATGGACAAACAGAACCATATTCAGGTTCCAGAGATACAAAAGTAGTGGTACTTTGGTGAGAAATTAGCTCTGCATGAACTTTTTATCAGTGCCATGAAGGTAATGACAATGCCCAGCTACTGCATTGCATTGCAACTCTGCAGTTAGTTCTGGTGATGGTTACCTGAAGGCTGATGTTTGCTTTCATAAAGAGATGGGGATTTCTGAATGATGTCCTGCTCCCTTCCCTGCTGGCAGGAAAATGCGTGGGAATGAACAATCAACAATAAAGGCAACTGCTACCTTGAGGTCTTACTGTAATTTTAGTAGAAATAAAAATGCTTCGGGCACTTTCGGGCAGTAACTATGCCTGCAGTTCTGAGCAGCCACCTTGCAGAAGGTGCAATGCAATGACCTGAGTAGGTCTTTCCCTTGGGACAGGGGAGGAGTGCTTGATGCATCCATTTCATCTGCCTCCCTGGCCCCCCACCCATGGTCAGTTGTTACAGCCTCCCATCTGACAGCTGAAACATTATTGGCACACTATATCTGGGTAATAAATATACTTTAACCAGTCATTTTCTTTAGGTTAGATGAGCAATGAGCAGAAGCGTGGCAAACAGCCAGTAAGTGATCAAAAAGGTAACAATGGGGTATGGGATGCATAAAGTCAGGATTACCTCAAAGAAACAAAACCATTAAGAGCGTTAAAATAACAGAACGAAAAAATGGAGGCAATCACACTCTTCAATTGAAAGAAGAGTAAAATACCTATCCACTTTTACTAGAAGGACTGGCATTTGTATAGACTTCCACGCTGGAATAATGAAGCCTTTTGACATTGTTAGGGTTTTATGGAAAAAATACAAAATCAATCTTATTGAAATAAAGATCATTACAAATGTGCAACACCCTGGGTTTTTTACCACTGAGATCCTTATATGGTTTGCTGTCATCTGGACTTAGACACCAAGCTTTGGTGTTAGAGCAAGGTGGTAGTGAGGTCAGTTTATTCATTCAGGGTTTCTGTACAGTGAATTATTTTGGAATATTTGGTGGAAGCCCTTGGCTGACACCTTCTGGTATCACTAAGAAGGCAGACCAACCTGAATTAATTTAGTATCAAATTGTTTAGTAGGTTGATTTGCAGCTTTTTGCCTCCATAGGCCCAAACATTTCCAGGTTGCCATTTGCTTGTTTTGGCAGTACAGGAACGATAGGAGAAAGGATTTGCTGTCCTGCAGTGAGATCCCCATAGGGCAGCTTTCCAAGGCACCACTCACTTCGCTTCTGCTGTGTCCTGATGGGAATTCCTGTGTCTTCATCCTCTTTACAGTTTTGGTGATCAGTTTTCATAAATATTTCAAATATCTTTGGATTTTGGTTAACAGCTTAAATCTATATTCTGTTACTGTCCACACTAAAAGATTACTACATATGCTTCTGGAATAACAGTTTCCAGGCTTTAGTTTGCAGACTCCTCAATATTTTCCAGTGATGATGTTGACCCCATGAGTATCAAAACCCTACTAATAGTAAGCTTGCTTTTCTTAGTTACTTCTAATGACTCTTTTCAAGTAGTCACACTGGTCTATAAACTACATATTAACATAAACAAGGTAGCATATTTCACTGTGCCACCCTTTCAGTATACGTAGCAGAGTTGTGGAAGAATGAACAGTTTCCCTCCAACTGTAAACAGTGTTTTAAAGCAGTAATTTTTTTTGGTAGAAAATTCTTTCACAAATTCTTTTGTCCTAAGCACTATGCAACACACCTGGGACAACCACCTGTGGAAAGTCAAAAGATGGGTTTTTTTTATAACATTAAAACTGTGTAGAAAGTCTACTATGGCTATAAACAATGTCTTGGATCTATAAAAGATGACTTAAGCTTTAATGCATTTCCCAAAAGAACAAGCAATCTTCTTAACATCATACTGTAGTGTTTGCTCTCCTATTCAACTTATGTAGGTGGTAAACATTTTTGAAATTTTTTCATAACTGATCCTGAGTAAAACATTTTGTAGCTTTGGCTGTAAAGGACTGAAAATAATATTTGTCATATAAATAGATCAGGTTAGTCACAAGCCCTTCTGGAAATAATATACATGATTTTACTTCCAGTACCTGCAGCTGAGTCACGTTAAAGCAGTACTAATCTCGCAGAGTTACTGTGAAGGGAGAGCTTTTACTCATTTGGGAGGGTAATGTAGGAGTTACCTGTATCCTGACAGCAAGGTGTACAAGAACCTGGATGGATTGGTGTATGAGGAGCATTTCAGGACAACAGTAATTTATTCTCTTTCTTAAAACTGGTGCTGCAAACACCTGGAGCTACAGATCTGGGCTTCCAGCAATCTGAATGGACAGCTGTGTGCTGCATGTAAGTGTGACTAATGCAGCTCCAGCCTTGTGACAGCAAAGGCTGTTCTCCTCCTCCCACAGCAGAAAAGCGCAACCCAATATTGATGCTTTGTATGGGGATAGGATTGTGTTGTTTGCATCTTGGAATAAGATAAGATACTGGTAGGTCACTGTAATGTCTTAACTGCAGATTGAGATAGGTCAGGAGTAGGCAGAGGATTGTTTCGCAAGCTGGGAAATTAATCTTCAGTTGCTTAATTGCTCTGAAAGTCCATGCTGTACCAGGCACTGCTTTTCCCTGACTGGTAACAGTAACCTTTGTGAAGCACAAGAGTGGTGTTAGGCTCAAAGTCTTGTTTATGGACAAAGAGGATGCGCATGATATATAAGGAGAGCCAAGAATTTCCCGTTACAATAATTGAAATCTTAAGAGTCTAATCATTATTAGTCCGGATCTCATTGTTACAGAAAAATAAAAAAATAATAGTAATACTGTTAAAGTTGTTATACACACACTTCTTAATTTAGAACCCCTTTCTTCGGGTTGTGTGCACCCTTCCGTTGCTCCTCTGTGTCGTACCGTTGGTGATTTCATTCTGGTCAGGGTGGAGGTGTGCGGGTATTACAGCAGGTTGTCAGCATCTGGAGTCTTTCACTGGTAGGAATTCAGTGTTCAGGTTGATGGTTTCTTCTTCCTCACCCTAGGATATACTTGGGGTATTTATTTTTTTCTGTGTTTGCAAACACACATTTAGACCTTTCTCTTTCTTCATTGGTCTGCAGCTCCATGTGCATCCAAATTTACTATGTATGATGCCTCTTCTGTATATCACATACTGTTTCTTTGTCGTCGTCCCCCCTTCTTTCCCCCCTCTAAAACAGCTTTCTGCAGCTCCACATCTACATTTCTTTGACCATTGGTGAGTTGTTTATAGCTGTGAGGTTTCCAGTGCCAAGTCTCTGCCCCATCTCTTATCAACCCATGCTTGCACTCCTCTGTGTCTCATCCTACATCTCCACTTGTTGCAGCCTCTCCTGTTGTGATTCAGGCCTGTATTTCATTATGCTACATCACTACTATGGAGCTGTAAGTATCTCGTTCCATGTAGAAAAACTGCTTGCTACTGCTGTCTATATAAAACTATGGTTGTACCTCAGGATGATAAATACAAGTGAAGCAGATTAGCCATAGACACCTGGTCAGTTGGGGAAATCGCTGTCACAGCTAAACTGAATGAAACAAAGCTGTAAGCGGGTCAAGAAAAGTTCTGACAGAGCAAGTTGCAGTCCTGAGGCATTGCAAACTCAGCACGAAGCCTGCGGCATGTTATTAGCGATAGCAATACTGTGCTACGGGGCTACACAGTGACTCTGGGAGCTCTAAAACTCTCTATTTTTTTGTTTAACTGTTAATTATCTGAATACTGCTTATGTTAAGAAAATAAAGGTTAGTAAGACTATACAATATTTACTATTGCTGCAATACATAACTTAATCCAGTCCCAGACAATGTATTATTCCTTGGGTTATCATATAATTTAAACTTCATCTCAGAGGAACCAAAAATCCTAGAAATCTCTTAATACGTTTATCCACCTAAAAGTGTGTGAGTGTTATCTATGATTGTTGTCTTTAATTTTAGAAAGTGGCAGCTATTTCTAGTTTTCTTCATTTTTTTTTTCTCTTCCAGAATTCAGTTCCATGGAGGAGAACAGTAGATTATTTGAGAGTTTTAAAGATTCCTTTCAAACCTGTTTTTTGCGACTTTTCTGCTGAGCATGCTTTTAACTTGGAAGTTTTCCAATCCAACTGTTTTTCTTTTCTCTCATTTTCAACTTGCAGTACTTTTCTCTGTGTCTGATTTCGGAAAGATATTTTTTTTTCAGCTGAGAATTGTAGGTGTGATTCTTCTGCACAGTTCTTTTTCCAAAGGCCCACAGACACTCTTGGGTCAGGGAGACTTTCCTTTCCCCAGAAGCTTGCATCCGCAGGTATCAGGGAAGCTCCTTGCTCTTGACAGGTCAGGGCACAAAAATAAGGAAAATAAGTGCCCTCTGCAAAGGATGTTTATACATCTGGAAATTTAGTGGCACTATAATTATAGATTTTGAGAAATATGTGCATTTTAGTGTTGTTTGTGTTTTTTGAGTCAGAACAGCTCCTTGTGACAGTAACATGTTAACTTTCCGTAATAAGCTTGCTAATATTTTCTTGAGCAAGTGTGCAATTTGGTCATTTGAGGATTATGTCCTTACTCTGAATACCTAATCTTATCTCAAGTTACTGGTTTTTACTCTACAGGTAACAGTTGTTTTGCTGGTAGGGACTAAAATGACAGCAAGGCTCAAGAATGCAGTGATGTAGATTGGAATCCCCTTGCAAGCCTGTGGGTTTCGCTGGTTACATTCAGTGTGGTGAACACCTTTTTCTGCCCAAGCTACTTTGTCTTCCAGAGTAACAGGGAGGCACTGTTTATGATATAATTACCTGACACTTTCCAAAGCTGTTGCTGCAGTATTATATATTAGTGAATAATAGTAAATGCTGTAGAATGGGAAGAATCATTCGTTATGGTTTAAATTGCTAAATGGTTGCTGGATAAGATTGTCTTGACTGCCCCTTTTAATTACAAGTCACGTGTTTTCTGCAGACAGCCTCTAGAAGTGTTCATGCTGCTGACCTGGCCAAGGTGGGGGGTTTTTTGTGTGTGGGTTTTTTTTTTTTTTTATGTTCTCCTTACCTAAGTTCCACTTGTGGTGTTTCTATCACAAGAGGAGCAAACTGAGTTTTTGGCCTAACTGTGTAGGGGTGCTGCTCTGAATAAACAACAGAGGCATTTCACCGCAGAGGTGGCTACACTTAACAGTGTGTGGATCGATTCAATAAAAGCAATGTGACTGTGAAGTATTAGCTGGCAGCAGTTTCTCTTGTAATCCCGTTGTCTGTGGAACGTGCCATTCATTTGGTTACAAGCCTTGCCTGTGTGGGGACAAGTTCCCAGAACTGCAGACACACAGTGGGGTAATTCCGAACCAGTAGCACCCAGTGGAGCCTCCCATTAAGTTAAGGCAGTGCTGCAGTCATGGTCCCTGCCTTTGTTTCTCCTAGGGCTGATTACACAGCACATGCTTGCTTTTACGCTTCTTTTGGCTAGATTTGTTGGCAAAGCTCTTAATAATGCCCTAAATTCTACTGCAAGCATTTTGGCCTTGTATAAACTAGGAGAAGAGAGTACACCCTTTTGCAGAAACCTTAATTGCATCGTCTTTGTTGAACATAGAAGTGCTGGTACTAAAAATTTACTGTTTCAGCAGTAAACTAAGCAGATGATTGTAACAACACCCCCAATTCATTAAAAAAAAAAAAGTCAGGGAGAAAATTTTGATTTCTTCAGGAGGACAAGGCTTCTTGAAGTTTTAAAACCATAAAGACAATACCTTGGGTGGAAATAGATTAAAACTATAGAAGCCTCATGTGTGGATATTATGTTGATAAATGACACTGGAGTGTCTGTACACATAGCATAATATAAAATATTTCCTGATTTTTTTTTTCTACTCTTCCTTCCCTTTAATTTACACAACATACTGTTTGTTGTTTATAACCACATTTTATACTGGTTTGCATATAGAAAGCTTTCTGTTACTTCACTACTTTTACTTTTCAATATTTGCTAAATATTCAGATGTAATCGATTGTCTATATATATTACACACTTATGTATACTTATACATCTGTATATAATTTAATGCCATTGCCTCTAGGAATTATGATGCAGTTAGAGTATCTCTTCAGAAGTTCAGTATGTCCAAATCTTTCACATTACTTCTTTAGTCTGCGGCTTTAGAAGTACTACATATTATAGGCAGCTTTGGAAGTGTTAGCATGATGAGAGATTATTTTGAATGGTTAAAGTGTTTTATGTTCCTGAATAGAGAGAGAAGGATTCACCAATTAATTTATTGCACAGGAATGAATTGCTGTAGGAAGGTAATACTAGGAAAAAAAGAGTTACGATAGCCCAGTGAAAGGGGACTAAGGAAAAAAGATGCATGTGTGTCTACATAAGAGTAGGAGCCATTCATTAACTATGCAGATCATAAAAATCAGTTTGGAAATGCTGAGTGTAAAGCCTCGGCTACAGAGGCAAAGGAGAATGTTGCTATCATCAGTTTTGCTAATCTACCAGTTCCATCTCAGTCTGATGTGGATTAAATTTCAGCCAGCTGGCTCCTTTCCCTTATCTATATCTCTGTCTCGCCCAGACTCTGAGCCGTGCGGCCTGATGGGGAAAAGAGATCTGGGTGTCCGTGAATGAACTGAGGCACTATGTGTCCAAAGCGTCGGACAGAGGAGGTACCAGGTAGTCCTTGGGACTTTTGGCACTGAGCCCTGAGGGTGGGAGGGTGATTACACAGAGCCACCCATAGCTGCTGTCAGACAGCATGGAAACAGGAAAGTTCAGATGCAGCCGATAAAATGGCAGGACGGACCAGCCTTCCCTGGCTGCCCTTGTTCCAGCTTTTTGTTCTGACGCGGTCATGGAGGGAGTTTGTCTCCCGTACTGCACTACTGACTATTTGACTGCACTTCCTTCTCAAGCCGTCCAACTGGTCACTGGGTTCCCAAATGAAATACAGAAATCTTAGGTGTATCTTTGAACACACAAAAAAGACTGGGAGACGATGGACAGAGAGTTCTTTGGAAAAGCTATTTTTGGCCCTGGGAGGATGTTGTCACGGGAATGCTGACAAGCGTGGTGGTCTCAGCAGCAGTGTGTGGGCAGCTTTCCAGACACGGAGACTGTTCAAGATGGTATAGATTTCCTGCAGTAGGAATTGAATGGTGTGCACAAGGCTTCTGAATATAGTCAAACTGCAGAACAAGAAGTACTGACCCAGTTCAGAGAGGAGAATGATGCAGCTGCTAGATGCAGAATCCCCTGAGCATCTGGTATATGCTCCGCCAGCACAAGGAGGTTTTTCTCGTGTCTCAGTCCCATCGGTTTCCTTTGCTGTCTGCTCTACATGGTCATTATAAAATTGAGACCTGGTAACTGGGTGATGTACTATCTATGTATTTCCAAGAAAAGTGAGCATTTTGAAAAGGAGTTCAAGTTCTGGCAGGGAACGCTTCCTCTGTACAGAACACATTTCTGCGTTTTGAAACCTCTGAGTTACCACTGACAGAGCAGAATGCTACCAAATAATGCTCTCATGTCACAGCTGGGGTTTTCAGTGCTGAAGTATGCATCTATAGATGTTACTTTTGGATGACAGTTATAAAATAAACACCTCTGTTTAATCTTTTGTAACTTTCCCATCAAGTTCTATTTAGAGAATCGCACTGACCCTTCTCATAACCCTTCATGGCGC
Source organism: Mycteria americana (assembly GCF_035582795.1). Classification (NCBI taxonomy): domain Eukaryota; kingdom Metazoa; phylum Chordata; class Aves; order Ciconiiformes; family Ciconiidae; genus Mycteria; species Mycteria americana. The sequence goes on from NC_134375.1 coordinate 9,868,571, forward strand.
AACCGCAACTGTCTGCTCTATCTCTAGCCTCCAAGTAATTTGATGACTTTAAAAATAGGCTAAAAACATTTTTCCTTAACAAGGCAAATATTTTGGCCTAAGTCACCTTCATTTTTCTACAAGACTATGCAACCATGCATGGCAGTGAAGTGTACTTTCCCAGTACATACCATAGAGAGTAATTTTGTATGGAGTCAGTGCACAACTGACTTCTAACAGCTGGGTGCATGCCGTAGCATGCCATGGGATTCAGGTCCCTTGATTTGTCATAGGTGGAGCATGCCACGGGATCCTTTCGGCCATTGTGTCAGGGCTTCCTTCCCATTGAAACTAAGGTCCGAGGAGAGTGCTGGTGAGCAGTGGAGTGCTGGATAATCCAGCCTTGCCCTGATATGGAGTCAAAACTCAGCTGGGACATGCTCTGGCCCCAAGAGTTGGGATCTGTTCCTAGTTCCAGTAGTTTTCCTCATAGACTAGAGTTATTCTGAAAATGTTTTCCTGTGTAGCTAAGTCCATGTACTGAACAGATCAATGCTATAAGCCATTTAAATGTCATGCAAAAAGGAGCCCTCCCTTCTGGATTCATGGTGCAATTCTGTGTCTGTGTTTGAGTTGTATTGTAAAAATTGTACATGATGTATAAGTTCTCAGAATGATTGCTGAGGATGCAGACAAACGTTACTCAGCTATCTGGGCCCCCAGTCATTTAATAGTGGATGAATAAATTAGCATAAAGGAAACAAAAGCATGCAGTTTTGGAGGTGTTCAGCATCAAACCAGACATTTCCTGACTTCAGCAGCTGTTCTGAAGCAGCTGGAACCTACTTTGCAGTGTAAGGTACATCTTCAGTCTTGAGTTTGACATACGGTTAAGTTCAGGTCTTGCCTGTTTGCCTTTTCTGTCAGCCCAAACATCTACTGAGAGTTAAGTACGTGGCACTGCTCAGGATGTTGTGTTCTGCTTTCGCTCAGATGAGCAATCTCCCTATTTTGTGAGCATACAGGTCAAGTCACTTGTCTGGGGGTAGTCATCCAGTGCCTTTCTGTAGTTTTCCACTATAAGCCCAGAAAACTTCCAGTATTTGCCTGTGAAAGAATACTACAGTGGATCTGTTCACTGCAGCGTACGATGCTGAGATGGATGCCATCAGGTCCTAGCTGTATGCAGCACATGTGATACCCTAGTCAAATGTGTGTGCATTTGCATCATGGGTACTCAGGCTCTGGTTAGACTAAGTCTGTATCATGCGGACTGAGCCTGCAACAGTGATGCAGTTATAAATTTTTTTCAAATTTTATTTTTTTCTTGCAATATCAAATCCTTTTAAATTTCTTGCTGCTTTGAAGTTTCAGGATGTGCCCAACATGTGAAAGGAAACACAGTAAATCACTGCCTGATGCATTGATTTTATTTGCCTTTTTAGGGCTAAAAATACCCACATGTTCATTAAAGTAACTTTCTTGTGGCTGAGCGTGAAAACATTGGTTTGCATTGGTCTGCAAAATATGGATTATGGATCAGGTCAGAGAAATACTGCAGTTACAAGTTAGCACTGCGTTCACAGAGCATTCAGGTGGTGGTTCTGGTGGTGGTGCAGAATGCGCTTCGTGGGTTAAGTAGTAATAGTCAGTTGTGAGTACTTCTGCCATCCCAAGTAGGCTTTTTGATCTAATTCCATTTTCTTTGAGTTGCATAATGACAGCCTATTTAAGGTTTAAGTTTTACTAGTAAATCAGGCTGGGTAGTTGGCACTGAGTAACTGCTGCTGTTGTAGATGATTGGAGCAAATGAGCTGAATGTTGTTTGAACAGTAAGTTTTTGTTTAATTAGACTTGGAATATGAAATATTTAATGGCGGGCGGTTAGCTTAATCTCTGCCATCTGCCATCATCATCCATACTGGTGACGTCTTCTTTGGATCTCCTAAGCCAAAGAACATATATATGGGGAGGAGTAATTTATGTGGTTTTAAAACTGTGACACAGGAAGAAAGAATGTAGAAACAATCAAATAGAGGAAAAGTTTTGATATTTGTATGAACAAATTCCTGTGTTTTCTGTAGTGAAAAAATATTTGTCTACATATTATGGGCAAAGCATGCCTATAACTTTGTCTCCAACATGAAAGGAATTTCTGAATAGCATTTTAGATTCACTGAGGTGTGGTTTCTTTTTCATTTCATTTTGAATAGTTGCTTTTGAGAAACTGGAATTGAAGTCTTTATCTGTCATGTTAAAATGTCAATCTAGTACTAAAGCAACTCCACAGTGTCTATGGCCAATATTGAGAGTACTGGACAAAAAGGAAGGCGCAATGTTTTTTGCACCCTCTACAAAAGTCTGGCCTGTATTGGTAGTTTTTTAGTTCAGACAATGCATTTTTTTAGGCTTTTTTGTCGTTAAGGACTGTCAAACAATACAAACCCAAAAGTTTGTAAGGAAGCATGCGTTGTTCCTCTCATCTCTGTACAGAAGACACTGCACCACGATGCGGCAGCAGACTGGTGGTACTGAAAATAAAGCACGTGTGCTTTGCCTTTGAACAGAGGAAGGGCTGTACCAGCTGCTGAGATGCGGTAGTGCTCAGTGTCCCTTTTTACTAGAAGGCACCAGCAGTGTGAATGAGAAGAACTAGCTGTAGAAAGGTGATCGTGCTGCTTAGATATGTCATTTTTTTCCTACAGTGTCCAGGGCTATAGTTGTGTTCACCATTTAACAACTCTAACGCAACTTTTTATGCCTCGTTGTCTTCCATGCCAGGCAGAACTCAGCTGACAGGGTATTCAGCAGATGTGAATCACCTTAGCCGTTAAACTCAAACTTGCTATTGAACCTTGTGTGTAAAGATAAACAGGGACTGAGAGCCATGAAGGTCATCTGCGTGTAGAACAAATACACCTGCAAGTCAGTCACTGAATTCTATTAGTATTAACAAAAAAACTAAGACAAAGAGAAGTGCTGTAGGAGTTGCACCTACTGTTTATGAAGCCTGTCTGCCAACTTGAGCCTTTTGCATGGCTTGTGATCATTTCTACAAAAGTTTTTTATCTACTCACATGGTGACTGAACGGAAGACTAACCTTGCTCTCAAACCTTGGTTGCGTGCATTACAGCAGGATACACCCTTCTCCACACAGGAGGCTGAAGAATGTATTCTGGGAGGCAAATTTTACAGAAGGGTACTTTGGGATAGGATCTGGTGGTCCAAACTCCAAACCCTTTTCTGGTATACTACTTTAGCACAGACACCAAGTCTGGAAACTCAGTATGTCTTTGCTTAAGTCATATGCTATTCAACTACATAGGGGTGTGTGTAACCATCTCAGGTAGCCTCATGACCTCCTTTCTATTGCTCTTATCTTTTCTATCACTTGCTGCATGGTTACATCATCTGTCATATTTAAGTGATAGTCCGTTCATGTCAGTGAACGCCTAGCTTACCTGTTGGCAGTGTCTGCAATGATTGCAGTCATTCCAACAATGAACTACGTGCCCACACCTTGTGAGATACATCCTTCCAGCACAGGCTGTGGAGTCGAGTTCAAGCCTTCCCCTCAATTTGCCCATTTTTCCATCCATAAAATGGGGCTAGTAGGAGCATTGGAGAATGATGGAGCTGAAAGTGACATTTTACTGGAATTCTCAAACCATTGGCATTTGCAGAGTTTCATGCTTGCTGAATTCAGGATGATGCTTTGAAACCAAACTCCCCACTTGTTTCAAACAGAATTGTAGAAAATCTCCATCAATTTTCAGGTGTCTGACTCTCTGGATTGCACCTAAATCCAGATATAACACATGTGCAATGGCTTGTATGCCATTTTTTTATTTTGTATAAGAGGAGGAATGGAGAATGCAGGATATGTTTTTAAACTTCTTAAATTTATGTATTCTATATAAAAAGAAGTAGGAAAGCATTCCTGTTGTCTTTTGTTCTATAGAATTTTATATCTCTTCAAAGCATCATTATTTTTTGTTCAAATGTACTTGATGTTTTCACATGAAATATTGCCTTACTGCTTCGGTAGATCGTAGTGGGAAAGCTCCTGCCATGAGTGCATTCCAGAAAGGCTTGGGGTGAGGCGAGAACTCTGTTATGGGAAGGTCATGAGGGACATCCAGAGCAGGAGCATGCAGTGGTTTTAAGTTGGAGGAGTAGAAAGAAATGAGAACAATATTGTAGGCAGGAGGCAATTACAAAAGGGCTTGGAAATAAAATCCTAAGAAGCCCAAAATGAAAATGCTGAGACAGGACTACATGAGAAATTGACTTATTTCCAGAGATTTTGAGCTCCTCATTGTGTTTGTGTTTGGGGTTTTTGTTTTCCCTCCTCTTTTATGAGCACCCTGGCAGATGCCTGAGCCAATTCACTGTGATCTGGACCTCTGTCTGAATGGCACAAACTGGAAATGCGCATGTCCTTGCTGCTGGTTTCTTGAAACCCCTTAGAGCATTGCTGCAGATACCGTAGCGAACTAATGGAGTCCTGTAATCCCCTTTTCTGCATGAAGATTGTACCATGTCCATCACTCACAAACACTGTAATGGGAGAAGCCACTCTTATCAAGACATTTGAAGAAATGAAAGTGTACCTGACTATTTCACCATAGATCTTTATTGCGTATTTGTGATGGGAAGAGAGAAATGTTTTCTTCAAGTATTTTCTAGTGATTGCAACAGGGTGTTCTGTGCTGATTCCCATAGGAGAATTAAACCTCACGTGCTATAATATGCGAAGGCAACTGGAGAGCTGTGCAGGGCGGCCGGCGGAGCCTGGCCCAGTCAGTGAGATTTTTTCCTTTGAATCTTTTTTTGGCGCACAGCATCTGTACTACCTTGGAGTTGTAGCTTGTTTCTACCGCGCCCTGCGCTAGCAGCCTGGGGTGGGTTGGAGCCACGTTGTCCCACGTGCCGTACAAACACTGCTGTAGGGTGACGTTTCTGTTAAAAAAGCAGGCGTGGGTAGCTACTGCCGTGAGCCGTGGGGCTGGGGAGCGGTGACGAGCCGCGGCTGCAGAGCCGTGCTGCCCTAGCTGTCGGGAGGGCTCTGCCCTTCTGCGCGGAGCCAGGGGCCGGGGCCGGGCCCGCTCCTGCTCCTGCCCACAGAGCGGCGCGGGGCACGGCTGGCCGCGGGCAGCGGCACCCCCGGGCCTCCCTCCCGAGCCCGCTTCGCGGGTCAGAGCAGGACCCGTGGGAGACGGGGGGGTGTCGAGGGTAGCCCTTCTGTCCCGAAGAGGGCAAGGCCGCGCTGGTGGAAAAAGCATCGAGGCTGGGGTAACCCTTCATTGAGGGTACCGGGCCATCCCCGGCGTCCTTCCGCCGGGTGCCGGCAGGGCCGCGCCCCGGCCGCCTTGCCGGCGAGCTGCGGAGGCGCGGCCGTGCTTCCTGGGGCCTGCTCCTCGGCCGGGGCCCGCTCCGCCGCTCGCTCCCCCGGCCGCGGCCCGGCCTTGCCGACACCTTGCCGACACCTTGCCGACAAGGTCCCTTCCCGGGCACTCCGGGCCGCCCTCGGCCCGTCCCTGACCGCGGCCACGCGCTCCGCGCCGCGCCGGGCGGGGGCGCGGCTCTGGCCCGCGGGGGCGGGGGTAGCGTTCGACCGACTCCCCGCGGGGACGGGCCTTCCCGGCTGCCGCTCTGGGGGCTGCGGGGCCGGGCTGGGGCGGGGCGGGCGGGGGTGCCGGTGCCCGCCCCCCGCAGCGGCAGCGGGGAGCGCCCCGCCTGCCCGCGCCCCCCTCGCCCTGCCCTGCCCTGCCCTGCCCTGCCCTCCCTTCCCCTCTCCTCCCCTGCCCTCCCCTCCCCTCCTCGAGTCGCCCCTGGACAAGGAAGAGCCTCAAGTTTGAGGGCGGGAGGGCCCCGGCGGAGCCTGCCGGCGGCCCGAGGATGCGCTGCCTCAGCTGATTGCAGCCGGCTGCCGCCCTGCTCCCTCCATGCCCCGCTGCGGACCGCTTTGTCCGAGGACCGAGGCAGACCATGGTCCAGCGCTTCAGCCTCAGGAGGCAGCTCTCTAAGGTGGGTCATGTCCGCAGCCGCGCCGTCCACCGCGTTGCTGGATATCGACAAAACCTCTGCTCGCCCGAGGTGGGCGAGTCCGTGTGGAGGAGGCAGCTCTGTCTTTTGTTCTTGCCTCTTGGAGACACAAAGGGGTTCTGTTTGCTGTGGGGTTTTTTGGTGTTTTAAGGCAGTGTGTCTATTAGTAGGTACAGGTTTTGTTCCTCTAACACTGCAATTACTATGTAGGTTTTGGGGGAGGCTGCGGCTTCCTTACTCGGTTTAATCTCAGGACTGAAAGAAGGGGGTGTGTGAAAAGGGGGAACAGAACTAACAGTTGTGCCGATATGCGGGTGTAAAAGATAGTTGCCTGTGACGCTTACTTAAACATGTGCTTTATACTGGCTAGAATGTCTTTAGTAGTTGGGAATATGAATTGTCCCAGCGACACACCTGCAAAAACAGGAGGAAAGCTTGCCCTCCTCTCTTTGAAGTGCTCAGCAGCACTTGCTGTTAATACAGTATTTAAGAACAAAGGAGTTCCTGTGAGCAGGTTTTGCTGTTTAATAATTACAAGTGTTTTAATTCATTTCAAGAAGCTGTTTTAGAGAATAGTTAATCCATGCAGCCTTGCAGTTTTGTCACTGAATCAATCCAATGCACATAGTTTGAAAAACATTTGGAAAAAATCAATCCATGAATAAAAGCGAGGCTGCGTAGTGTGCTACAGGTAAGAACACTTCTACAGAGCTGCCAGCACAGCCCTGTTCTTGCATCTGACCATTCCTGTTGAGCAGACTTGGCTCTGGACATAGGAATTACAGTATTAATTGGACACTTAAATGGCAAGCTGAATTTTCACTTTACATTTAAGCTTCCCCTCACCCCCGCCCCATATGTGTGTGTTTGTAAAGGTTTTCAAATGCATTCATCAAAATTTTAAAATGCTGTTATCAGCATTTAAAATAGGTCAGAATTCGCATCCTGCAGACTGTCTTGGGAGAAGCTATGCCTTTGTAATAAATTGGTATCTTTCTTATTTATTTGTGGTTTTTTGAGCATCTCCTCATCTTAAAAAAACTGATGTGGCCATTTCAAGGGGGTGTGAAAAAGTGAAACTTGCATCTTTTAATGGTGTACCCTGTTTCATATCAAGAGTTGTGCCTGCAAGCAGTAGAAGTCTCCACAGGCGCTACCAAGTTTAATCATCCCCTCAAAAGAGACTTGATCTAGTTAGTAATGAACTTGGTATCTAAGCTCTGTTTATATGGGGCAGCCAAAATAGCTTTAAATGAACTCCTTTGGTGACTGTTTTAATTATTGTTTATCAAGGTGGGCAGGGTGATTTGGAAAAATGTTTACACTGATTTTTTTTACTATAGGAGAACTGTTTCCAATTTGTTTTTCTAGCTCTCCATTTTTGTGTTGTCTGACACAATTGTGTCTTGCACTGAATTAGCTCTGCTTGTGTCAAGTCTGCTTTAAACAATTGTCTAGCCTTAACAGCTTCTTAACTTTTTTGTGTTAACTGTAAAAGATGCACAACTTTTACAGTATGATGAACTGAAGGAAAAAAGGAGAGCTTGGTCTGTATTTACCAAAACAAAAGGTGTAGTTGTGTGAAGGAGCAATCAAAACGGATTGTGTTTATCTAGGTTTGGATGTAGGGTGAGAACTTCATCTCCCTGTCTCCTCGCGGCTGTTTAGAATGGGATTGGGAAGTCCCTTTGCATTTGAGTCTTTGGAGGGGAAGGGGTAGCAAATGGTGTTATAAAGCACTCTGTCATCTAGCAGAGGGAAACTATAGAAAAGATACAGAATTTTGCTAATATATTTATCAGCCAAAATGTAATTACTGCCAGACTATATAAAATAAATCAGTACTTTATTAATATTTCTTGTGCAAAAATCTTCATTCTTTCATGGTTGCTGACTTGGACTTCAAAGTTGGCAAATGTCTATGTAGGACCTGGAGCACCTGCTCCCAGGATGTATTAACTTCTTGGGTGAAATAGGACATTGTTAAATGGTGTGCCTGTCTTACACAGCTGCAAGGTCAAAATTCCAGTTTCTAACCATATTTAATGGTGGAGGCTTCAAATAGAATGTGACTGTGCAGATTTGAGAGCTACAAACTGAAAAATGCTGCCACCAGCGCGTATAAAACGTGAGCAAAGAAAATGTAGGGCTTCATGCAGGAAGGAAGAATATGGCTTCGTGATACAGGGTTTAGCCTCAAATAGCTGGTTTCCTTTTCCAGCATGGCTATTTGCACTGCATGGCTTTGATCAAATCCTTTAAGCTCTCCCAGTCTGTGTCTTCCTTCTATGGATGGGGTTAATGCCTTTCTCTTATTTATATAAGAACCGTCAAATTTTGAAATACTGTTCTGGGGAGAGCTGTATAAGCACTTAACTGTATACTAACTTATGAAATGTTTGCATTTGATAACCCATTTGTATCGGGAATTTCAGAAAGTTTTACTTAGACTTATCTACAAGCATTACTTCTTACTTCACATACATCAAATCAGTATTTAGTATTTCTGGGTTACTGCTTGGATTCTGTGTTAGTTTGCCAACTTAAATGTCTGTAACTGTTAAAAATTTGAGTCATAAATTATTGCATCTTTACTGTTAAGACTTAAAGGCAAAATACTTGATGGCTTTTGGATTGGTTCAACAAATGTCTTCCCCAGGCCAAACTCAGATTGTTCACTTTGTTCCCCCCCCTCCTCCCTAAGTATCCAAAGTGTTTTCCAGGTATTTTGGTTCAAACCACTCTCCATCTTGTACTGTTTGGAAATCCTTGGAGGGCCTGCAATTACTGTCACCCAAGACCTCAAGAAGTCGTGTTGCTGCTGTGTTATGTTTAGCTGGGGAATTCCCTCACTCTTGGAGTGATAGTACAAAACTGTATCCAACTTTTACTCAGTTTGACTTTGTCCAGATGTTTTAGCTGGGTTTATGAAATGAAAATAATGGAGATGAATGGAACTGTATTTGAAGAAGTTTTTCTAAGTTAAAATGCATACCCTTTCTTTTAAAGGTTCTGCTCTCCCAGAAGAGATTCAAGTGAGCCAAACAGTGCTTTCATATATGGCTGAAGTTTTGACTAGAATAAAGGCCAGGTTCAATTTAAAGAAAAAGGCCAACAAAAGTATTTTTTGTGAACTGCAATGATACCTAGTTCATTTAACCAGCATGTTAGATGTTAAAAATTTTGGACTAGACTGTTTTGCTCTTAAATACTATCTGGGTTTATTAACATCTGAACTGACTCTGTGTTGTCACTGATGTGGATTGAGTTTGTTTATGGGAGAGGAACTTCAGTGGATTATGCTGAAATAGCCTTGGAATACTTCTACTTGAGCTACGAGAAGTTCCTGCTAGCCTGTCTAAAGGCCATAGCGGGTGAATGTGCTGTTGTGCTGATAGCAGTCTGCACTCCTCCTTGTCGTTGACAGAGGTGAAGTTTCTTCCAGCAGTGCCTTCTTGGCTTCCTCTGGGTCACGCTTCTCTTGCATCACATTCTCTCAGGCAGAGATGACCCAGCACTTGATGTCATACCCCAAGTGATTTGCTCTTCTTCAGCTCTGTTTGTTACCCAGTGTTAATGGATCGTTTCCTTTATTCTTTATGCTGCTGACCTTGTATTTTTGTGGGTATAGGGTCATCAATGGGAGGCTCTATCCACAGATAAAAATTGTTTGGTAAAGATGAATGTAGTACAAAATAACTTTTTTAGCAATCTAAATTTACTATGAACAGATATGGACTAATATATAATATTAAAGCAATTAACCCATTAAGACTGTATCCCTTAAACCGTCACCTAAAGACATTCCTATGCAGAATCATGATGCTTGGGATTCAAGAACTGTTTGTCTCAGAACAAAAAAAGGTAAAAAATGGTCTTTGCTAGGTTCTGTGGATTTCCAAAGCATATTGCTTGAATTGTTCATGGCTATATCCTTCTTTTCTGTGTCTGGCTCTGTCTTAAGGAGAGAAAGTCCCTAAAGAAGCTTGCAATGTGAAATAAAGTTACTCTGTCCTTTCTCAACTCAGTAAAATGGTTACCCAGGAAGTTACAAGTAGAGTGACTTGATACTTTTGAGCTCCGGGGCCAGTTGTTGTGTGGCTGTTTTTCATCTATCAGTGTTCTACATGGAAAAAATGCATTTATTGATAAGATCCGCTATTGGAGGTCTTAAGAATTTTTTCCGATCTGGAGTAAGCTTATTTTTACAGCAGCATGTTTTGTTGGTAAACCCTTGCAAACATCAAGAAATACAAGGCTGTGCTACCCAGTTTATCGGGGCAGAGCTCTCCTAATATTCAATATTCAAAGGAGAATTTACGTTCAGCAAAGATATGGTGCTGATTCCACTTTTATAGCTAAAATGGTTAAAAGGTGGATGCTCCTGTCTGGCCTACTTGATTTTTATGATACATAGCATCAAAAATCCTAGCTATGTTCAGAGTGTATCTCTTCACTATTAAAATATATAAAATAAGAGCTCTCATTGAGTTCTCAGTTCTCCATAAAACTGTTCATAGAGCTGATATCTAATGTAGCTTGGCTACAGTTACTAGTGGGGGAGAGTGAGAAGTTAGAGGAGGGTTTGGAAATCTGATGCATTTCAACTCTATTCTCGTGTTTAATAGAGCAGCAGACAAACAGTTTTCCTGTGGCTCTTCAAATTCTGCACTGCTCACAGAACTGAAGGAACATCGTTGAACCTATGGCTGAGCGAAGCCGGCTGGTTCGATCTAATGGGACCTTCAGAGGGTAGAAGGACACATAAATTACATCAGTTGCTCAGTGGTAGATTACCTTTAGATTACCTTTTTCTTGTGGTCGATGTGATGCACCTGGAAGCAACTTGCTGTTTGGGGGAACTGATAGAAGGTCGCTTAGCTTCACAGCAGACTTTCTGGTATGCTGCAAGCCTGTCTTTGGCATACCTCACCATAACTCATGTATGTGCACTCCCTCGGGTCAAGTAGGGGATTAGTTTATCACCGTCAGTGCAAGGGCAGTTATTCAGAAATTTCCTGTTGCTCCTAATGGAAAGGCAGGTTTGCTTGTGTTGACTGTTTTGAGTGCCCTGTTGTAGACAGGACAACCGGAGCATCTCAGTGTATTGCTTCTCACATTATTTAGTTTTGAATCTGTTCCTGCGTGGATACTTTGTAAGGTTTACTGTGCAAAAGCCTTGTCTAAACAAAGCTGAGAGGTGGTGGGATGTAAACAGGTCTCCAAGAATTGCTGGCCATGCTGGTGTTGAATGAGTACTGGCAGTGATTAGAAATATCATTAACTTTTCTAGGCAAGACACGTCCCTCAAGAAGGGAATGAGCTTCCACTGCATCGTGTTGCTCATAGGAACGTGTGGGAAAATGTTGCAGAGCTATCGCCTTCATCTTACAAAAGGAAAACGGGCTTCTGGCACTCTGTTTTAAGAAGTAGGAGTAACAGGTTTCATGAGGAGTTTGTCCTGTCTCAGCCTAACAGCTTCATGAATCATGATGGTGCAGAAGTAACATAGACTTGAAGCGTCTTCCTACATTGGTAATTAATAGGGTAGTGAGCCTACACCTGCAGAGATATTAGAGGTAGGACTAGGGACTTCTCTTTGTGAAAAAACTACTAATAATCCAGAGAATTACCCATATACATGCCAGCTGGGGGTCTGGTGAATTGCATGTGATAGCTTATTGCCAAATAGGCTTATGATATTAAAGGATGTAAACACAGACTACAGATGGAATGCAGCTTACATAAATGTATCTTTCCTTTTAATAATGGAATTCCACAGCTTGTGGCAGTTTGCTCTGCAGAATATCATCATACTTTATAATAGGTGCTTACATGGTGCTGGATAGCAATAACAATTGGAATTTCCTACCAGCAGTGATGAAAGGAAGCATTACAAGTGTTGGCATCTTAACTCTGAATTGGTTACCTTTAGGGGTCTTTTGTAGAGATTTTGGCTTGTGTAGTATTTGTTCCTCTCCCCTCAATTCCATGTGATAAACCAGCTGGCTTCTTCCTCAGCTAGTGTTTCTTCAGAGGCAGAGAAGAGTTTGCTCTCATTTTGCAAACCTTTCCATTCTGGATGTGACAGTCAATGATAAAAACGCATATGTAAACTATGTCCTTTTCAGAAAGGATAGAAAAGCTTTTACGCTGGAGGAAGGCCTCAGAAGCTTAGGGGAAATGAAATAACGGGATCAAGAGAACTCGAGTTAGTTTTCAACATTCACATGACATACAGTTTGGGACTCCCTATCTTGACAAAGGATGTGACAATGACCTCCAGAATAATTCTTATCAGAGGTAAATTGTAAACACTTTTGTTTGGTGAGCAGAGAAACAGATGGTAGAGGTTTCATTCAGAGGATTTTGGTTGTTCAAAGATGGGATTTGCCTCTCCTGTAGGTGAGATCTGCTCAGTTTTCCCAAAGGCATCCCTCGGAGGCGGCTGTGTCTGCTGTGAGGTGAGTTGAGTGTTACAGTCCTGTTCTACCAGACTGTAACTGCATCATAATACACTTCCACGATGGGCACATGGAACACCTGACTTGAATAATAAAAGTTCTACAGTATCTTTTCACACCATGAATTCATATCTGGGATTATATTTAAGATAAATTGACAGGTAGTAGGGCACCTCCATGAGTTATCTCTCCATTAAACTGACTTCTGCCTTTGGGGCTGTTATTCCAGCTTCCCTCAAGGTAAACGCAGTCTTTGTTTCAAGAAGAGAAAGATGCTCAGCACCATGTGGTTTTGACTATAGACTTCCCCCCCAGCTTTCCTTGACATCCTGTGCCTGGTGCCTTAGGGTTATAAAAACCCCACAGTTGCACGGTCCATTTCCCACCCCTGCCCACGCCCTGCTGTTGGTAGGGCTGGTGCCACCCGCTTGTTGGCACAGCTCAGCTTTGCTCCCTCCAGGCTCCGGCTGCGGGTGCTGCTCTGGGAGCTGCTCCTGGGACGTGGGCAGCTGCGGACTGGGGAGGTGCCAGCCCGTGGCACGGCCGGCGTGGTCGAGCTCTGCGCCACCGGCACGTCTGTGCCAGGCGTCACCCGCACAGCGGGGCCCGTGGCGGGTGCGCATATGCTGCCCTGGGTGTCCACAGAAATCGCTGATGGCCAGGTCTGTGGAAGAAAATACATTGATGCTGGCAGTCCTAAGTGGGTTAGCAGCTGAGACGTTTCCAGGGAAAAATGGTCAAAAGCATTCATAGCTCAGTGTAAATGATATGGCAGAGCTTCCATTTGGTTTGACGATCCAAAGAGAGTCCAGAATGCCAAGGTAGCCCCTCTCCAAGCCCACAAAACACTGGTGTTAGTAAGAGGCTGGGGATGTTTCTTTGTTCCAAGTGCCCGCTGAGCTGCAGATGGTATGGCGGCACTCGGCAGTCTGAGAATGCAGCAATGTTGCTGTGGGTCTGGCAGGCTCAATAAATCTCTGTCATAGCATCTGTCTCCATCAGAGTTTGGCTAAAAAATGAAATTCTTCTCCACAGCAGCCTCTCTGTCTCTTCGCAGACCCCTTACTAAGTAAACTGTATGTGAGAAAAGCACACAGATGACACAGTGAGCAGGGCTGAACCGCAGCACTGCCTTGCGTGCGACTGCGGCTTCCCCGGGCCGGGCTGTTTCTTGACAAGTGTCCGCGCTTCTGTGGGGGGTGGTTTGGTGTTTTAAAATTTGGTTTGCTGGAATACTAAGGGATGACAGAACAGACTTTTTCCCTGACTACTGGAACCGCTGTAGCTGTCACTGCTATCCCCTCAGCCCCCTGGGGTTCATAAGAACACAGGACACCTTCCTTTTCCGTAAACTGTAGTTACTGGATGGCCTGTTATTTCATGTAAAAGTTCACAGCCCTCTATACTGTGTTAGCTCTCAATTAAAGAGAAGAGGACGAGCATGTTCCATGGCAATTACGAATTAGCAGAACCTTGCAAGTGAAGTTTCTTGCCTGCTTTTTGTTTATTATTTTTAAACGTGGTTTCCTGTCTTTTGTGTCTTAGAAAATATTTGCTTTTTCAACACCTGATTTAGATGTTACAGTAAGTAAAATATTAATCCCAGTGCTGCATGCTTGGAGTTTAACCTTTCTTGTGTTTGGATTGATTCTTTCCGTCCCATCCTTAAACAGCTCTTCCAGGTTCTAAAACCAGTCTCCCTGCAAAATTCACGACAAGAGGAAATCTGGGCCAATCCCATCAAATAACTCGGTCCATACTGATGTTAAGTAAATTTTAAATCAATGGAAGTTTTTGTTAGTATACAATAAATGAAGTTGTACATGCAGTTCAGACTACTCACTTTGGAGGCAGTATGTCCGAATAGCCCATCTTTTGAAGACAGAAATTAATCCATTTGAAAATGTAGTCTAAGTTCCAGGACACTTTGATTGACAAGGAAAACTAGAGGAGCAAGATGTTTTGTTTTGGGTTTGGTTTTTTGGTTTTTTTTTTTTTTTTTTTTTTTTTTTTTTTTTTTTTTTTTTTTTTTTAACTTAACATGCAATTTGGATACCACTGGTATCAACTGGTATTTGAATAGGGAATTCAGCTTAGAAAACATTCCATTCTTGAGTTGTGAGCTTTGAGACTATTTAAAATAGACAGGAAAAATTGCTAAAGAAGTGAAGCAAGGTTCTAATCCTTTGAAGAATCGCTACGAACATTTTAGTGTGCATTAAAAAAGAAAATTGTATTTAGATTTGAAATCGGAGTAATAAAATGTTTCAGCAACACGTTATAAGTACTATCATTTGACTTCTTTGATAGGGCATTCAAAGGGCACATACTTAGCAAGAATGGAGCCCAAGATCATGGGAATGCAAACTGTAAAGTTTTACTGCAAGGGGGTGGTTTTTTTGTGTGGGTTTTTTTTTTTTTCCTTGAGTGCTGTTGGTAAACACTCAACTGCAGAAAAATATTTTCTCCATGTTATCTGCATACATCATATGTCATAGTTAACTCTCAGAAGCCTGCGAGCGCTGATGTCACATTTAGAAAATCCATAACTCGTAAAAGTTTCAATTCTAGAATCACTAACTACTCCCAAAGAAAATGAAATTTGAAGGAGTGCTTAAATTAGCATGGGATAGCCTCTATGCAGGCACATTTTTCTGCTTGCGCAAGCATGGCTGCCTTGGGGGTGCGCTGAAACCCACTGCCTACACCATTGATGTGGAAGGACCCAGGATCCTGTTGGTGGTGAACAAAAGCTTACAGGGGAAAGAAGTATTTCTATCATCAGAAATAAATTATTTCAGCCTCATGACATTGGCAACAGGACAATAGGAGCAGAGGAAATGAAGAGCTTCAAGTGGTGTGGAGGAGGTGTTTCACTGGAGGCTGGATTGCGAAGCATGTGAAATATTAGTACAGAACTGTTGCCCACAGGTCTTCAGTATTTGGGGCTACTGTTTTGTAATGGGACTAAAGTTTCTAACTATTTTCTCTATTTAAATAAGCTTTTAGTTGGTATGTGTTCTTCCTTTCAGTGAAATATAGGTTGCCTTTCTCTTTATGCTAAAGACCACCCCACCCCCGCCCCCCCCCAAAAGAAAAAAAAAGGAGATGCATTCCTCTGCTTTTTATGCACAAAGCATTAATTTCAGTAGGAGTTGGGCATATCTTGGGATCAGGCCCATTAATCTCAAAAATAATAGTGTATTGCAGAGGCGTGGAGACTCAGAGTCCTGGAATTGAGTAGGGAAATTATGTCTTAGTCATAGTTATTATGTGGTAGGATAAAGTGCTATAAATTTGAATGCTTGTCAGATTTGGAGCTATTCTCGCATTCGTTTAGTGCTTTCAATATTAATGTTCTGAATAAAACAGTTGCTTAATTAAGGTAATGTATTGGCAATACTCTGATAACTTGATCTATTCTATCCTTCAGTCTTTTCATTGGGTTACATGTGAGTTCATCTAATTTGGAATTTAATTTTTTTTTTCCCCCCTAAAATGCTGTTTAATACCAGCTACAGGAGTTCAGAGTTATGCTGTAGCCTCCATACATTATGTAAAATTATCCTTTTTGTGCCATAATGGAGCTGAAGAGAGAACAGGGTTTCTACATGGACTGCCAGAAATAAATGGTTGCACAAAATATGAGATCTTAAGCACTCAAAATGAGGCATTTCAAAAATTAGACAGTCCACTGAACAGGTAGAAAAGGTTGTGGATTATCCAAATAATTTAGCTCATCAGTAGTGAGGAAAGAATTTCTCACTGGACAAATGAGTCTTGATGCATGTTCTTTCACCTATGTCTTGCTTTTAGAGTGAGGGAGATGTCCCAGCCTAGAACATCGCTGATGCTGTGGCGAAAATCTACATCTCCGATCCCTGCTGTACTAAGGGGATACAGCTCTCTCTGAACACATGGTTCATTCTGCAAGAGAGGAGGCTATGTTCCAGCTACTCCTGCCGTTTCATACTGTCATGTCTCTAGCTAATCAGATGTACCTCAGACACCATCTGTAACCATCAGATACATATTCTTTATATATATCATAAGTTTGAGCAACTGGCACATTACTCAGCTGAATACTGTTTTTCATTCCCTTTGATGCAGCTTTCATCTAGCCATCAGATCTGACTACCAAAACTGCTACCAAAGAGCAAAGACGTTTGAACCTTTTATGCATAATTAAAGAATTAAAAAATAATAATAAGCTGAATGAAAAAGGCCTCCTGGTTCTGTAGTATCATTCAAGCCATTTTCTTCTAGCATTTTAATAGTAAGCAGTACACATTTGAAAGACTGTTGTAATTATGTTTTGTTGCTGGGCCTGAAATGTCAAAGTTTTGAATGCTTTCTTGACACTCAAGAAATGCATGTACTATTGATCAACTTTAACTTTGCTTTTCCGATATTTTTCTTAAGTGGATATATAAATATTTGCCTGGTGAATTGATGCTCTCTATGCAAGCTTCAGTGTCTGGGCTGTAAATTGAAAAGTGTTCGTGAGTACCAAGAGTCAGTAGCAAACAAGTGGTTCACACATACCTGGGTCAAAGTGTCAGCTGTGGAGTACTGTTTTTGATGCATGCTGATGGCGTCAGTGCTGTGAAGGGAGAGGTGCAGAGTGTGGGGGAAGCGGATGTGTGTAACCATCAGCAGACAACTGCTCACAGCCAAGGTGGTTCTGCAGTTACAACACCGGCTAACTCATCGCCCAAAAAGATGATGATTGCATGCCAGGGTGTAAAACCAGATGTGGAAGGAATTCCAAGGTTTCTTTATCATTTTTGGGTCTGTGGGATCTTGCAGATTTCAAAAGCAGCTCATCGTTTAGATTGGCAGTTTGACCTGTGTCATACATTTAAATCAAACTGTCACAGTATGTTGCAACCATACACAGTCTTTAGGCAGTCTAATTAAAGCTCTAGCATTCATGAAGAGAAAACCGTAGGTGTTATTTACCGAGATTAGATTAGTATGGGGTTTGAAAAAACTGTGTGATAACTTGCAATACTGAAAGTAATAGTTATCTATGGGAATTCCACACATTTCTCTTAAATCCAGATACTATACAAAATGGAATCCCTGCAAGAAGATGCATTTTTCACATATTAATGGAGGGTGAACTTCTTTTCATAAACCTTTTTTTTTCTCCTGGAAAAGCTACATGCCAGTGGTTTGTTATAGCCAGAGATGGAGCACTTCCAGAGCACAACTTAACAGTCTGGTGATAGCATTTGAAGAAAGAAAACATTAGTTATTTCATTAAAATTTCCAGCCTTTAGCTTCATTAACTTCATTACTTCATTACGTTAACTTCATTTTCTACATTTGTCCATCTACACTGGTGCAGAAAACGTGCTGCAGGTGGCAGCTACGGTGGTACTTGTTTGCCAGGCAGAAAGTTGAAAAGAGCTTGTCTCTCACCAGCCAGCATCACTGCAAAGCAGCAGCATCAGTGAGAGGCCTTGTAAAGTTATCTTGACGCTCTGCCTAAAGGTGGGATCTCCAGGAAGACCATTAATATATTTCTATTACTAAACATCACTTTTCAAAAATATTACAATCCCTCAAACAAGGTGGAAGCCTCCACGTATTCCAGTGCAGGTGACATGAGTTGTGCGTGAACTAGTGAAACACCCGATGGGCAGAGCTCCGTGGCTCAGGATGCGAGCTGCCGAGCGTGGCGTTCTCCGCATCGTCGTCTGGCAGGGAAGAAGCCGTTGGGTTTCCTGCTTTTGTCTGGTTCCGCACTGTGGGGATTCTCATTTACGCAGACACCGTCAGGGGCTCAATGCATGTGGCAGTGGGTAGAAGATCATTAACATGAACACAGTTCATCCTAGCTGTTAGTTTCTTTTCTGAACAGTTACAACTACAGTGTTGCTTTTAGTTAACAAAGCAGCCCTTCCATATCTGATCTCTCACATCTTTGAAATCAAAAAGTAGGCTGTTGGTGTCGTTAGCAAATGTCTCTTTAAAAGCCAAATCAAAAGTTCAAATATCCACAGTCAGGGAGCAGTATTCAAAATTAATTTGATTGAAATTGGCCCTTGCAGCTAAGCAGCAGTGCTCTCTTGTGCCTGGTAAGTGATGCCATGTTCCTGATTGTTCAGGGTGCGGACATCATCCGAGCTAAGGCATGATGTACCCAGTCTTCGAGGGAGAGAATGAGAATATAGGTTAAAGCTGCCATATAACAGCCATCGTAAATTAAAAACAGTTGGGTTTCAGGCTCACTAACAGTAGTTCTACAATACCAGGTTCAGAGGAGGAGTATAAAACTGTCTGTTTCAGGGAACACTTAAAAAAAAGATCAAACTGATTTTTAAATGTATGCTTCTTTATATAAGCATTTAATAAATAACAGTGGGGTACATTGTGTCTTAGAGATAAAATGATGAATAGGAGCGACGTGGTATCATGATCTGTCTGTGAATTTATTGGTTGCCATTGCTTCTTGAACATTAACCCAGCTCACTTATGAACTCTGCCAGGCAGGGCTTTGGGTTCAGCGTGCTGTGTATGTCTCATCTCAAGCATCGGGGTTTAAGGGGCTGGTCAGTTAAATGCTTCCAGCTTCAGCTCCTGCAGGCTGCTCATGGCTGTTGCTCATGGTCCAATCCCCTCTACACCCAGAGGGAACCAGTTACCATGTTAAATGCAGAGTACTCTGTAATCTCTTTGCAACCCAATAGCATGTTGTCTTGAAGAACTATTTAGGACTATTAACAACTGACTGGTCTCTCATATTCTTCAGGACTGGAAAGCAGTGTTTCTAATCTTTTTGCCATTAATTATCCTAGATTGGTTGTCTCAGATATACTTGTGGATGCTGCAGTCACTCTTCTAATTGTGGTGAGTAAATATGGTCTTCTGTTGCTTAGTTTTTCCCTTTTCCTCCCAAATAATCAAATGGGTAGATGGATTTTACAAAAGCAGCTCAATTCACGTTTGCTTAAAATTTCCATCCAAACCCACCAATACTTTCTCAATCTAGAAGCAGGTGGATGAGACTGTGACATACACTGGCTCAGACCCCACCCTGATAGAGAGCTTTCTAGTGTTGGATCAAAAGCTGCTGATTCAGCACCCTCTATTTTATCAAGGCAATGAGAAAGAAGTATCCAACTGCATTGAGAGAGCTTGGCAAAAGTCATGTTTGAGTCATTTATGAACCAGTGGTATAGGAATTAAAATCCTGTTGATATCTTGGTTACAGTTCAGGCTATTGATGGGAAGAGTTTATTTTGCAAAGACGGGAAGAAGAGAGGTGTCTTTTTCATGCCCCTCTGGTGTTGCTCGTAAGTTAGTTCAGGCTGGAAGGCATCTCTGGGGTTCACCTGCCCAGTGACCTGCTCAAAGCAGGGCTATCTTCAGCATTAGATTCTTTTCTCTTTCGAATCTGTGATGCGGCAGATAAGCTCCTACACTTACTAATGAGCTGCGAAATTCCAAACAGACCAGGAATGAAGATGTGTCTGTTATGTCAGACAGTTGGCGATTTCACACATTTAGGTAAAATTTCCTGTTCATACACTCATTTTCTGAAGAATTTTCTATTTCCATTTCTGAAGTGGATTCATGTTAGTAAGTTTTGTGCTTTGGCTGTGATGGTGGTTGTATTCTGGTTTGGGAGTACACAGTAAGCCCTGACAACTATTTTGGTAGTTAATTTTTCGAGGGAGATTTGCACGGCACGGTGTCTTTCAGTTCTGCTGACTCTCCTGGAGGAGAATGGAAGGTGCTTTTGCCACCTCTTCATAAATAAGGCTCTCTTCAGAGGCACCTTACTGGCACAAAGGAGAGGGAACAAAAAGCCTCCATTCTTGGAGTGATCGCTGTTTATGAACTTACTGTGGGACTGGCTACAGCAAACTTCTGGGGTGCTCCACTTAATGAATTACCTGCTGGTAAGAGGGAGTGTGGGTCTACCACACAGTTAAGTTTTCATAGATCAGTCAGTCACTTTTCCTCTTAACACACATCTCTTCTTCCACATCTCTTCCTCCCCCTCCACTTTCTCTGAAACTGTTGGACTCGTAATGCAAAGGACTTTTCAAAGCGGGGCTTCTTTTGCAATTTAGCATTGTCATAAATAAAAAAACCTGTACAAGCAGGCGTTGCACATCTTTTATGCATGTTTTACCTATGATGATCAGGCACGTTGCAGGTAGCTTCCCTGAGGTCTGACTGTGCAGCACCTGTGCTGGAGCTTGATCAGAGCAAGCTATGAATTATTGAGCACTCTGCTTCAGTCAGACAGGAGGAGAATGAAATGCTGCTCTCTTCAGCATTAGAAGCTTTAACCCAGTTTCTCACTGAGAGATACCAGTTCTTATTAGAGTGTTTTCTTACAAAGGTATGTAGAATACAGTGATCCTTCAGATCCACACAGTTTTCCTTGAGAAATAATTTAAACACGTTTAAACTCTCCTTTTAAAGCTAGAAAGAAAATTTCCTATACATTTTGACAGTTTATTACCTCCTATTACCTTAGAAGGTAATATTGTATTGAGAGTCTTATTCTGTGCTGTATTAAACATCCATTAAAATGATCTCTTACCATTCAAGCAATTGCTGAAAAACCACAAACTTTTTAACCTTTCAGGTCACTTATTCAAAACAGGCCCAGTTCACAGGGGACTCGAAGTCTGTTGCAGCCTGGGCACTGCTTACACTTGTACAAAAAATGGTATGAAAAGGTATTAGAAACCAGAGAGGTTGTCCAGCACCATAAGCTGATTTGGTTTACGTGGAAATGGAAAATTAAATACATTAAGCATGTTTTAATCGGATGCATCTAATGAAGATGCAGAGTGGCTAATACTCTCTGTGCATGGTAATTTCCTGTGTGTGTATTTCTCTTCTGTTTTGATGTAGAAGCTGGCAGAGGCTTTTCTCTTTGTTTTTCTTGGTGATACTTTTGGAAATCTTAATTTCAGTAAGGAGTTCTGTGGGTATTCTTAATGATCAGAAGTGCTGTAGTCCACAGGTGAAGAAACCACCCTGGCTTCCCCAGGGGACAATGGATAACTGATGTTACAGCCAGCACTGAAATCAGGTGCAGTTGCAGAAGAGGAGGGAAAGCAAAAGAAATGGCTTGATAAAGAAGTCAGTAGGCATCTAGCAGAAATATGATGTGGACAGACATTACATAGTCAGGTATGATGTCTGCCAACAGAAATTAACATATTAAAATCTCCTGAACAAACCAGAACTGCCACAGGGATGTTGGAGTAGGCAGCGATTAGAGTCTTTGGGCAATCACAGCTTCGATTGAAACTACGAACAGTGGAACTGCAGCTCACAGGTTGTGTGCCTCTCCATCTTAATGATCTTGAGCAGATGGCTTTAAATTGTTGTGCTTCAGTTTTGCGGCCTCTGAGACCAACTGACCCCACTGTGGGAGATGTATATTCCCCTGCTGCTGCTTCTCTTTCCTCCAAACAGTATCCAGCTAAGAAGCTCCATATTGGCTGCACTTGTTTTCACACACTCGTGGAATTGCAAGCTAACATAACTATAGCTCAGACATAGTCTTAGCAAGGCTTTGATTCAGAACATTTAGACAAGTATCTACCCCCCTTCCCGTTTCCAAGGATGAAGAAAAAAAATTACCTGACATTTTGTGTTAAAGTGCTTTTGTGCAGCAGTACCTTGACTGTTAAACACGTATTCTTCAGTGTTCTTTGTCTATACCTTCTTTGCCTCATAACTTGTAAAGCAGCCTTCTCTTTGAATGGAATATTTATGCTAAGTGACTTTTGAATGACTGCTGTAATCCACAAACAGGCAAATCCACTTCAGTACTGCAGTTTGCATTAGTGCAGCCGATTGAAGCAGCCCAGAGCTTTGAAACAGAAAAGGTCTTACATGCGTCGCACCTGATCCCTATCTGCATTGTGGGAGTACAGTGACATTCAGGTACAGGACTTTTTCTTCTCTTCCTTTTAACCTATAAATAACATTAAAGTATTTTTTTAGCAGGGGAGAATGAGGCCACAGTACCTGCCTATACATTGATAGCTACACTTGCTATTACAGCTTCAAGAAAATTCCTTGCAGCATTAGTATGTCTTACTGCTAGGTAAGGTCAGTGGTTTTCTTCCTGCTCTGCGGTATGTCTCACTGTTTCTCCCTCTCTATCCCTCTGTCTCTCTTCTGAAAGTTAATTGTGGTTGGATGTATCCTGTTTAAAAATAAAACAAGAAACATAGTTGGAAGGGGAGAAATAATAATGGGCTTAAAAATCACATTGATTTTTAACATAACCAAATGCATGCTTGAGCCTATTTTTTTAATGAATCTTGACACTCAGAATAGCAGAATATAAATTTCAAGGAACATCCTCTCTGTATTTTGGTATCCTAACTCCTTGACTGTTGGAAGCAGTATGAAATCATGGGAACCTGAGCTCATTTACTGTAATTTGAAAGTAGCGAATATGTATATTCACCATTTCTACTGAAATTGTCTGAGCTTTTTTGCCCACCAAAAAGAAGATATAATTTTAAGTAGTCTAGCCTGTAACAAACAGAGAGAGCTGATAAATGGACTGCCATGCTTTATAAAGAGACTTGGTCCTTACTAGCATATGCTGACTTCTCTTCATACCTAGCCAATTTTGACTAAAGGTAGAATAGATATCCTGCCTTCATTATGCCATGTAGACAAACTTACAAAAATTTGGACTTATATCTGCAGTTGCACCAGCATTTTGCTGTGTAAGTATGCTTCACACCTCTGTCCCTGTCCATAGCTCTTTTCACTTTTACCGGAATTCTTGCGTTCCACACAAATTTCACTTCTGAATGCTGCTGCTGCCCTCTGAAAACCCTGAGATTTGGGCCAAATGCTCTTCCAGGCAGGAGATAGCACAGAACAACACGTACTCCACTGCACTCCAGGTTCCTGCTATTCTTAAAAATCCTGGACCCCCCTTACTGTCCTTTGAGGAATTTCAGTGTTATGCCTTTTGTTTATGTGCGGTGCTGCTGTGCGTTGCTTCAGGTGTAGCAGGAGCTGGCGAGTCAAGATGCGTGTGAGCATATGCTTGTGTATTTATGCATGTACATTAATGTCTAATGCTCATGTCAAACTTTTTAAAAATAGCTTTCATCATAATCTAATACAGTGGTCGTATGAGGTCACATGATTGTGTTTTTTTCATAAGTATCTGTCCATGCTTTCGGTCTTCTATGAAACTGAAGTACACATGTTTTTGTCCCAAACCACAAATACGCGATGCGTTTCGGTTTTAATTGAAGAAATTGCTATGAAGTGTCTTAGGGTGCATTGTCTTACTAGAGCCAGCCTAACCACAGAAGTATTTGCCACTAATGGGAGCAGACTCCTTCTTCCCCCTTACTTACACCCGTGTGCTGCTACAGCTGCCCTTGGGTTGGGTCTAGAGATTGTGCAACTGTGGGGAGTCAGTTCAGCTGGTTTATCCAGGGAGGACAGTTTTCCCTTGGGTCAGCTGCTGGAGCCAGCTCACCATGCCGTGAGCGTCTGGCAGGAGGGGACTGGCAGGAACATGTGGAAGACGAGGTGTGTGGAGGAAGGGACCGGGAGCACCCCTTGCAGTGGCAGTTTTCTGTGTTAGATCGGAAACGCCACCTTAAAAAAATTAGTAGTGGTGGCTACTTTGGAGGTTGAGGAAATAGAAGCACGCTGCTACATGTGGCATTTCTCGCTTGCAGGGTGCTGCTAAAAGGACAGTGGGTTATATCCTTGTTTTGCATGATCAGCCAAACTGACCTTACAGGAATCTTTAAATAAATTGTTTCTTTAAATTAGTTTGCAGTTGCTATCAAAATGTTGATCCTCTGTTAATATTTAGTGACTTGTATCATACGTACATAATAGGCTTCGGAGCTTGTTGGTTTGTGCTAAGAGTAGAGATGAAGAAAGAAAATACTGCTGTTCGTGCCAGCAGTGAGCAAAAAAGCTGAAGACTATGCAAAGAAATCATTGTGCTGTTTTAGACTTGAAATAATTGGGTCTAAAAAGGCCAGGCAAGGAGCTCTCGTTGACCGCTGCAGTTCAGTCACAGTTCATGTAATGTGACTGCTTATCCCATTTATTCATAGCTCGATAAAGAGTCCCTGAAAACGTGTTCTTTCTCCAGGGCAACATTGAAGGCTTGCAGGACTTGGGAGGGACTCGGGCACCGCTACAGCTTTGTGGCTTCTATGTTACAGGTTTCTCAAAACAAATGCCTGTTGCGTGGTCAGCTGGCAAAAATAGAAAGCTAGTTGCTGCACAGTTTGGTTTCAGAAATCATCAGCTATCATTAAGCTGTTTTCCACACTGAACACAATATAAACATCTGCTTTAAAAAGAAATCCTTCCTACGTAAAGAATATGGTTATAGGTCTGGTCTGGTTTGGAGGGATACTCATTCTTCCTTTACAAATTTTCTTAAAGCCATTGAGATATGTTGGTCTCTTCTAGTTCTTCACTAACTACTTAATTTCTACATATTCTCCCAGAGTTTTCTTATGTAAAATACCATGAGAAGGTCTTCACTCACTGTGGGGGAAAAATTTCTGTGGTGAACTATGAGGGACAGTAGGTCAGCTTTAGTGTTTTATTGTCAGTCTGTACTAGTGGTTTTATTGTCTGTCTGTGTTGATGGAGGCAGGAGAATTGTGACAATTCAGAGAGTATCCTTTTACATGAGCCTAGACCTAAGCGTTTTGTTAGATATTTAAAGTTCAAGACTGTGCTATGTTTAATATTAATCTTGCTTAATATTAATAAAATTCAGTATGCACTGTGCTTTACTGATGTGTATGCAAAAATATGGTCTCCTCTCAGTATTTTTAGTATTAGACTATCCAAACCCAGCAAGAGTACAAATGGTGGCTCCCCAAAAATGGTCAATGATACTAAGTGGTTGGCTGTATAGGAAATTGTCTTTTGTGTATCTGAAACATTGAACCTAGATTATAGGCATATAGATTATCTCATTTCCTCAGGAAATATGGAACTTGATACTGCTGCTCAGAAATGTAGAAAAGGGACCTTGCTGCAGATGTCACTGGAGAGTCACTGGAAATGTCAGATGTTTATCCCCCTTGTTACCCTTTGAAATTGTATTCTTTCAGAATCTTCTTGTCTGGCAAAATAAATATACCTTGGGTAAGTAAAAATTATGAGTTCAAATGGATGGAATTATCGTAGATTTGTAGTATGAGTGTGAAAACCAGAGGACAGCCATTTGCAGGCACTCCACTGGCACTGCCTTTCTCCAGTAGTCCTGCTGTTAGAGGTTCATGCTACAAATAATTTTCTACAGTGTTTGGTTCTCTTTGCTGTCGTGAGAAACAACCTCCGTCTGCATGAATTTGCGCCTGAAGAATAATACACTATACACTTGGTGCAGGAGCTGTTTGCAGTCATTTCTTGGAACGGCTCCTGTTACTGCTGCCACAGTCCTTCTGCACTGTAGCTCCTCTACTGATTGCAATGTAATTTCCTCATCAGCTGAGCTGGAAATATTCCCTTCCTCATGCCTCAATCACTAAAAAACACTGGATGAGTGGGGGAGAGAGACTAAATAAGAATTCTTAATTATCCGCCACAATTGCATGCTTTCCTATCTTTGGCGTGCAGTCTCCTTCCCTTCTCTCCCTGTTCTGGTGTTTTTGTCTGTAACTGTTGGGCTCTGCTGCCTTCCAGAGTAGTTAACTAGACAGATGAGCTTCCCAGTGTGTTTTGGAGTGAGGTAGTTACTTACTTTTCTTCATCTTCTCCAGCCCAAACACCCTTCCTGCCTTCTCTCTCCCATAGCAGTATTTTGAGGTATGGTTTCTTTTCTGGTGCTATTTGGTTACATATTCCAGATGTTATTTAACAGAGCCTTGTGCCATTTACAAAACTATTTCATCTTCCAGTTAAATGAGGGAGGGAAAAAACCCAACCCAAACCTTCATTTCTATCAGTTTCTTATTTGTCAGTAATGAAGCTGATCTGAAATGTTTAAAGAGAGAGATTTTAAAATTAGAAAGTTCAAAATTAGACTCGTTATCAAACTGAGGGGGAAGAACTTCAGGTTCTTCTACTGTTCTGGTCTCAACAGTGCAGACTTACATCTAGTAACGTTTGTCGTCTTCTGTCTTTAATCTATTTAGGGAAAGACTCAGAGCTCTGCTGTGGTAGCTTGGGAAAATTTACTAATCTGGCATTTAATTTCTAAAGAAGTCCATATTTTTAGATGCTTTGGTATATGGTGCTGTGCACGGTCTTCCTGGCAATGTCTAGCTCAGTCTATGCCTGCACTGCACACTATAATTATGTGTAGGGGAAGTAGAAGCCCACACAAATTTGCCTTGGTCAGAGAGCTTCACGCAAGTGAGTGAAATGATTATACACATTTTGAAGTGTGAAGTTTGGTATGAAAATTCAACTTTAAAGTAATTTATTCCTCATTCTGCTGTGTTGTTTCCATTGTAGTTCTTCAGGATTAGATGTACTCTCATTCTCCTGAGTGGGGTGTTGCTGTTGCTCAGGTTGATGGTTGAGTTGCTAGCTGGCATGGGCTGGATTTTTTTTTTTAACCTTCTGTGTAAGCTGGGTTAAATGTATATATTGGTGAAAATAGGGTAATGGAAGGGGTAAATTTTAATGCTGCTTTTAGTGCTTTTAACTAAAGAAGCTCTTGCATTTAGTTACTGTGGACAAACTCATCTGTAAGTCCTTTTTTGCTGACGTTGATTGTCTGCGTCCATATTGTTTGCTGAGTTGCTTGTATAATTGGCCCTGCTGTGTCGATGCTGGTGGAGCTGGGATCAGGTTCTTGCTGACAGCTGTACAGGATTGGATTACCAAAGAGATCATGCGCCCTGGCAGGGGTAGCGGAGCTTGGCTTTCCCTGCTGGGGTAGGGCAGCCCTGCAGCTGAAGGCTCATTCCCACAGGCCCTGGCTGCTTGGCTTTGGAAGGAAATCCTGCTGGTGTAGGACAGAGAATGCAAGACTGGTTAGTGAGCCTCGGGGAAACCTGGGGAGAAAAGAGACCAAAGTGCCAACTCATCTTCTTGCATACAATCTCGGTGCAGAAGCCAAGAAGCTCTGACCAGTCTGGCGTATGATGAACGATTAGTGAAACTTCTGTAGCTTTACAGTACCAGCGCTTTATTTAGCATGCTTGCATTTTGCTGACTATGGTGCATTAAACCTGATTGTTCAGGCTGTTCTGTAGTTTCTAGATATCATCCCTGAATTCTTGTCACAGTTCATCTAATGGACAATTTTTAGTACACTTGGACACTTCTCAAGGATCATCCTCCTCTCACCTGCTTGTGCCCTGGCCCTTCATGATCAGGTTTCATTGACCGTGTTTGTTTCAAGATGTTTTTGTTGATCCAACTGTCTGGAATGTGACCTTTGTATTTTTTTTTTAACTGTATATAATTAATGGTTTTAGCAAGGTAAAGGGAATTTTGACATTATTTAACTTTAAAGTTTACAGAGAAAAAGCATTTAAAGTATTAAGATTTGTTGAAGGGCATATATGTATACTATGTATGCTGAAGACTTTATAAGCTTGGATGGTTCAATCTTACCAGTCAGTGCGAGGACCTGATCCTGTGTCCATGACCTCCTCGGGGCCTCTGCTGACAGGACATCTCCCAGACCAGGGCCCCATGCTGCTACGTCCCCACGTATGCCTGGAGTAGCAGATTCTCTGCGCTGGAATGCTGTAAAGGCAGCGTTTAGCTATTAGACTGGCATTTACCACCTGAGTAGTCATTTACTGTTTCCTCCAGAGAAAAGGCAGCAGCACAGATGAGATGATCTCTGTTCTTTACCACTGAAATACTGCCATAGAGTTAAATGGCATAAACACGCTCCAGAAGGAGCTGGTTAGTACTGTCTGCTAGTCTGATGTCCGCTTACAGTAGAGCTTCTTAGGTTTCATAAGACTGTTTCCTTCACAGTTAATCATGCTCTGTAGACGTTAATGTTGTGAGGTTGGTATAATTCATTATTGATAAATGATGATCTGGTGGCTGGATTCATTTGGCAGTAGATCCAAAATTATGTATACTGGAGAATTTAAAATGCATCCCAAAAGTTGGAGAATCACAGAATCACTGAAGTTGGAAGGGACTTCTGGAGATTGTCTAGTCCACCCCCCATGCCCAAGGCCAGGGCAGCTAAAGCAGGTTGCCCAGGACCATGGCCTGGGTTTTGACTGACTTCAGGGATGGAGTCTGGGCAACCTACTGTGGTGTTTGATCACCCTTGCAGTAAAAAACCTGCATGGTTTTTTGGGGGGTGTGGTTGTTTGGTGGTTTTTTTGTATTGTTTTGGGGGTTTTTTTTGGTGGCGTTTTTTTTTTTTTATGTTTGAAGTGCCTCCTATGCATCCTTCATAACTTCACAGTGAACAGCTTCAGCACAGACAAATCTTTTAAGATACTTGCTCTCCTTTCAGGACTTAAACTTCCTTTGAAAATTGCAGTTGATTTAATGCTGAAACCCAGGAATCCTGTTGGACTGAGACTTTGAGGATCAGAATTGTGATGATAACATGGGTTGCAAGGAAGATGCAGAGCCCTTTGTGCCCTCATAGACTGAAAATGGTTACTGACATAGCAGGGGGAGTAGGAGCAAATACTTCAAATGAAAAAGTACATTACTGTATATGGCTGTTACTCCAGGAGGCCTGCAATAAAGGTAAATAACCATTCAGTACTTCATGTAGTATATTCCAGTTAGTATGTGAAAGAAGGCAGTTTTCTGAAGTTTCTCTAAATAGAGATGAAATGCTAAGAAGATTTGAAACGAAAAGCTCAACTTGATTCTTTGAAGTACAAGCAGTTTGTGCAATATGCAGGGTCTATGTTACATGAAGATTGCATTTTACATGTAGCTCTTTTAAAACTGTACATGTACTTTTTAAAAAAAATCTCACTGTGCATCAGCTACTATCTGTCACTCTGACCAGCCACGTGTTTCAGGTTACTGAGGATTACCAGTCTAGAGTTTCTTCTGCTTCCTTCTGATTAAACCTGATTTCTAGATTAAATGACTGCTCTTGTTCCAGGAAGTAATTACCTGAAAGATTAAATAGCTTGTGTGTAGAGAATGGTGCTCATGTCTTGGCAGCCATGGTAGTATTTCAGCTAGAGGCTTGCTGTACAGTACTATAAACCTTATTTCTATTAATTTCATTGCTGCAAAATTAGCAAACAGTATTTATATCTCATTTTATAGAAAGGGCAGTAAATTGCATTAGATACTTTGTTATGCCAATGGAGAAGCAACACTTAATTATTCAAGTGGCTCAGTGGATATTTTGACTTGAAACTCCATCTGCCAATGCAGAAATTAGTTCTATTTTTAACAACGTGAGACACTGATCTGCAATTATTCAGCAGAGTTGCTTCTGAGAGGGTATTTTCATGCACTACTTTTGACTGTCTCCTGGGTGAGGTTTGTGTGTGATCTTCTGTGTATACTCTTTGTTGTCTTACAACAAAGCTGAGCTGTCTTCAGCTAATCAATGACAGTTTTCATTAAAAATGTGTGGAAAAACTCCCGTCAGGAAGCAGAAAACAACTAGGTACTTTCAGAAAAGTGTTATTGTCTACTTTGAGGCCAGGTTTTTGAGTGGGGAGAGTCGTTAAGCAGTTAGAGTTGGTACGATGAGAAGGCAGGACTCCGAGCCTGCTCATCAGTACATCGCTGCTGTGTTTGTACATGGCTCCCTTTCACGAGATGGATGCAGAAGGTTGCACAACTGGCAAATGGAGAGTGTGCTTTTGGTGGAATTTGCTAGGTAACTTCAACTGTCCTCTTTTAACTGCCAAACATGAGTTCCAGTAAGTTGGGTTAATGAAAAATACTCTGTTGTAACTGTTTAGTTATCTGGGGTGATTTTACTGAAAGGTCAGTGAGCGACTCCAGAAGCAGCTGTGAGCAAGATGGTGTTATGGAGCTGGGGTCGGCACGGACAGATGCTGCCTGGAGGGAGCGTGCATCCGTCGGCTGAGGAAGACGCTGTCTTTGCCATGTGGTTTATAAGCTATTGATTAAAAGCAATGGAAGCTTAAGAATTTCTCTATGAGCTAATTCCCATAGCAACAAATTTTACTTTAGCGGCAGTTCAAGGTTTGTATGTTTGTTTGTTTGTGTTCTGTTCATGGTAATGCCATGCAGCCACAAAACCTTTTGGAGCAGCATGTGCTAAGGGCGTTCGTGTGCATGTGGAGCAGCTATGGTCTCGAGTGGGGTTTTAGAAGAGCATGGTGCCGGTGGGCAGTGGCTGTGGCATCCCAGTCAGGCAGGTAGCGGCCTGGCACGACTCAGTGCAGCTGTAAACACTACTTACCAGCGGTTTGGAGAGGTGACCTTACCTGTGTGGGCTCATTGTGACCCAGGTGGGACCTTACCATCCATCTGAGTAGTCATCACTACTACATATTAGGCAGAGCCTGTACGGTAAATTGAGAGTAAGAATGAATTAATGTGTATTGGGATTGATGCATTATTACAGTAAACCCTAGAAATGTACCAACCTGTGTTAGACCAAAGCTTTCTTAATTAATTGTTATAGAACATGCTTTAAGTTGACCCAGACTGAGACATCTGCAATTTTCTAATTTTAATTAAAAAAAAAAAGGGGGGGGGGGGGGAGAGGTGGGCACAAGAAAGGACTCGCATTCCAAATATTCTGCAGTATAAAAGCTTAACCCATTTTGAGGGAAAGGAATAACATAACTCTGGCGCATTGTAGGATTATCAACAATCCCTCCACTGTGGTGGCTTCTGCTAAAGTTCACACTCTCGTATGGATTTAGAGCATGCCAGTCCTAAAACTACCTATACACTTGCTGAGCAAGATGATGGGACAAGGTTCCCTTTAAAAACTGGTTGTAGTTACTGATCAGTTGGCAGGGACTGCTGTAAGAACACAAGGTGTGCTCACTGGCTAAACTTGAGATGCATTTCTTTCCCCAGTAAACCCAAGCGAGGTAGCAGTTAAGTCAGAAAATCGAGCTTGTGTTTTGACATTGAGGGGAGTGGAAGGAAGAGCACAAGACTTGGTTTTAAGGCCATCTTTTGTTGTTATCAATTTTTTAAAGTATTTCTGCAGTTCTTGCACCTTTTTTGTTTTCCTGTCTTTAAACAAGGCCTTTGCTCATGTCGCTATTGAGCAGGGCTGCTAAGCAAAAGCAGAAATGGGGTGGGTGGGATAACTGGCAGACTGGCGTTGGAGGCTGAGTCCTGGCGGGCCACCCTCGGGGCAGCTTGTAACAGAGCAGACTTCCCCTGAAACAGGATCGTCATAAACTTGTCAGACTATTACTAAGTAGGTACTTACTACAAATCCAGAGAATATACTAATGTAGATTATCCAAGTTTGTGACCTTAAAAACTGTGAGGGAAATACACAGTGCGGTGTCTCTTAGACTTAGTATCCACCTCTGCTTTCCTTGAATGAATATGGTACAGACAACCAGGCCGATTAGCAATTAACAGAACAGAATCCATGTGCAAACATGCCTGGTGAATAAATTAACATCTCTTAAAAATAACTTTCTTTTTAAGGATAGATCTGTTATGAATAGATGGTGAACGCAGTTGTCTGACTGCAGAGCAGTAAGCTATAAAGGAACTTCTCTCACTTCTCCTTCCCCAGAAGAATAAATTGTCTCGCCACCCAACAGTTTCTCAAAACATACAGGGTATGCTTGCTATGCTTACTCAAGGCATAAAATAAAAGCCTCATCTTGACGTGTTTTCCCCAGAGGGCTCGTTCACACCGTCAGAGTTGATCGGGATCTGTTCTGCCCATCGTGCCTTGTGGATTTGCACTTGGCAGAGGAGGGCAGGAGGAAGGCTCCCCACCTGCGTCCTACCGAAGAACCTCGCTCTCTCCCCTGCCAGGGAGGGACAGACCAGATGCATCATGTCTTTTAGCCACGTTTCCAGTCCGATGGCTCCTTCGACTTTTCTCTGGGCAACCTAACTAATAGGGCAGCCTAAAGCTGCGCAGGGGGCACTGGCTGGGTGACGGGTGTTTCATTTGTCTCACCTGGGACTCTACAATGCACAAGGTTTCTGTGCCGTCTTCAGCAGGGCAGGCTTTGAATTTGTCTGCAGTTAGCTCTTTAACTTGTAACAGGATTCTGAACATCGTCCTGTGGCAGGTTACAGCGGAAGAGATTTTTGAGGTTACGCCTTGCCCGGAGCTCTAGAAGAGGTGTAAAATGTGTCATTCACCCCAGCCGTCTTCCTGTTGGAAGAAAATGTGAGGTGTTTTTCTGTTCAAGACTACGTTGGGTTTTTGTTTGTTTTTTTAAAATTAACTTCCAAGACCATTGCCAGCAGATGTCTTTTGCTTTTTGGTCTTACTATTCTCCAGAAAACAAGACTCTCACTTCAGAAGTGTTCCTGATGGGGTCAGCAATGAAGTATTTTTAGCAGACTTGGTAACTCTTCTGCAGTGCATTCATGCCTCGCTTGTTCAGAGCTGCAGTTGCTTTCTCAAACATGCATTCAGGGCTTCTGCCAACACACCCAGGGTACTACTGCTTCGTATTACAAGGTCCTGCTTTGTCAGGGCAGAATTCAGCCTGGCAGGGCTGGAGCTGGTCTCCGCTAACGTAACTGCGGTACAGCATGTTCGGCCGGCGGAGGGGCGCTGGGGTTAGACTGCATGCTTCCCTTGCTGCGCACCCAGCATGGAGGGCTCGCTGCCTGCCTCCGGAACCGTACGTCTTGTGGCTTTCTCCTTTCTCAGATGTCAGCGGTATTAGGGTTGTGAATGCACCTGGTTTGCTAGGCAGAGAGCAGGGTCACTGGTGAATGCCTAGGCTCAGCATTTTTGTTACCTGCTGCTGCTGGAGTTTGCTTTTTAAAAATCAGTCTGCGAGCTGCTGCGTATTGTGACGCCAAAGGGGTGAAATCAAGTATCTTCTGTCTGTCCTCTCATGAGACTGGGTTAGATTTTTTCCCTCTGTTGTTGCTCTGTAGTAAGCAATGTTTATGGTCCAGCTTGGGCTCAATATTAAAATAAGAAAAACTGCTTGCACTGCTGAGGTGCTGTTTGTCTTTTAAGTGTTTGATCTGGTCTTGCTGTTGGGGGTAAAGATTTTGTGTTGGAAGATTCCCCATGAATGCAAAGAATCTGTGGTTTGAATGGTTTAGTGATGAGAGAAGATTTCTAATACCAGAAGTCTGTCTTTTGGGCTTATGGTTAGAGCTTCTCCAGTTACGGTAAGTGATTTCGTCCAGGGAGCTTTGAGGTCGGGCTTCCTCGTGGTATTCTTCCACAAAGTATTCTGGAATTTGTCCCAAATGGCACAGAATGTAGAGGATTTGTCAGAAGGTGTTGTGTACAGATTTAGAGAACAGCAAGGAATGTGAACAGCAGAGGAAACATGGCTGAGATCAACTTTTAATAGTGTTTAGAATCTCTTTAGCATTTAATGATTGTGTTTTATCAGGACAGTAAGGCAGTTCTAGGAAAATCCCTGTTCTTCAAGACAGAAATGCACTTTTTTGAAAGTCTGCCTGCATATCCTAGTTTTACTAGAAATATTTTGGTTGACTTCAAAATTGGGTGCTTCATTAAGAAAACAATGGTGAACTGCATAGCAGATCCCTTCCCTCAATCTAGAGGAAATTTCATCAATCCTTGGATTGCTGGTAGCATTAGCCCTGGTTTTTATCTCCCCGTTCACGCTGTGGTGCTGTGCCTAGCTAACTTTCTGCCTTATGCTCACTCTTGTGAATGCAGGCTTTGTTGGAAGCAGGTTCTGCTTCGCTTTGGGATCTGCTGGTCGGTGGGGCGGGGACCTTTCTCCGAGGTTACAGCAGGTCAGGCCGGGCTGCGGGGCTCCCGGTCCGGCTGCCGCATGTACCCGGAGAGCTGGGGGAGCGGCTGCAAGTCAATGGCGCTCCGTAGGGACGAAAACGGGAGAATGACATACTGTGTTTGGCCCACATACGCTCATTCCCAGAGGACAGAGCTGCATTGTTGGGACAAAGAAAAGTGAAAATACTAAAAGCATTCAAACTATTTTCTTTTTATTTGGGGAGCCTTTTTCTTTTGTGGAGCTCTGCTAAGTGGCCAGACCAGCATGCAGAGCCACTGACAGAATTTAAAGGTGAGCTGAGAGTAGAAAGAAAATCTTGGCTTGTATCGTTTTTGCTTTTTTGCAACTTACGAGGAAGAGGTTTTATATTTTTATATGAGACATTATCAAAGCTAGGCTAAGATGCCTGGAGAACTAGTACAAAAGATAAGTGACGACTGCTCTATTTAAAAGGAGAAAATATTTTTAGTCAATCTGTTTTCAGCTTTTTTTGTGGTACATATTCTGTTTCAATGACTAATACTTTGGGTTTTAAAAATTCAGCTTTCTTGTGTCGTCAGTTTAGCTGCAAGTATCTGGGTCTTCAATACCTCTTCAACAAAGCCAGGAAAGATTAGATTTTCTGCTATTCATATTCCTACAGTTTAAGGAAATGTGGGTTAAAGGAAAGAGTTTTTGTAGCGGAAAGGACATGTTATGTGTGTTCTTTTATAAGCTGTCAATGGAAAAAATAGCACAGTGCTACATATTTAAAAAACTTTTTTGTAGGTCATCTGCAAGGAAGAATTACGTATTTGTTGTTGAAAACAATTTTGAGTTGAGGGGGTTCTTTTTTTGTAAAACAGCATAGTGGGTGTTTGGGTTTTTCTGCGTGGTTTGTTTTCTTGTGGTTTTCTTTTTTTTTTTTCTTTTTCCTTTTTTTATACTGCTTTGACATTCTACTTTCACCAAGGCCACCAAGAAGTATCGACCCAGGACAGCGACTTATTGTTCAGGATGATTTGTCATTGCTATTCAGGATCCTGCAGCTTCCTCACATTAACCAAGCTATTAAATTAGCAGGATATTATCAGTTGGAAGCTTCATTGTTATCATTAACCCAGAGAAGATAGCTGTTAAAATAGCCAGAGCAAACAGTGGTTCTTTTTTTTTACAGAACTAGGATCATATCCTGGACAATTTAATTGCTAGTCAGATTTCTCTGTACTGTGAAACATCTTAAGAGATGATCATAAGCCAAATTAAAATGAAATCTTAAAAAAAAAACCCAAACAAAACACCGCAACGGTCTGAAAACAATGAGAGGGCAGCAGGGGAAAGGGAAGTTCCAGAGACAGAAAAGCCCTAATAAGCACACCTTCACAATGGGGGGTTGAAATCTGGGAGAAAAGAACTGAAATTAAGCCAGAGTTGAGTGTCTGGAACATATGGCTGGCATGTCAGGAAGCAGAAGAGAATGCCTGTCAGAGAAGGGCTCCAGCCAGTGGGGCTGGGGTTCAGGGCGAGGCAGCAGAAGCACTTGGGGCATTCGTGTTGGCTCTGCTTCCCGGAGGCTGGTTGTCGGGCTGAGAACATGCTCTCATGTTCGGATCTAGGGTTTAGCAAATCGACAGAAGCAGCACAGAAGTTCAGAGGGGAAGTAGTGTGCAGATCAAGCTTTCAGAAGGAGCAAAACTGAATCAAGGATGAAGCCTCTGAATGGTGACGTGATACAGTAGGTTCAAGGGATATTTCCCGTGATTTTTGACTGTAACAGTGAAGGCAGAGGTGCTCTCAAGGCTAACACTAGATAAGAGAGCTTCTGGAAGAAGAGTGTTGTCTAGAAGGACAGACATAGAAATGACACATTCTTAACGTGTCCAAATGCCTAAAGCGACACCAAAAGTCAGTACTAGCAATGGGTATAATGTAGGAGATAAACCAATGAAAAAAAGGTTAAAGACAGTGGTATCTTCCTGAGCAGTCCATAGTATTAAAAGATTTTTAATCAAATAAATTAAAGAGAAATGCAAAAGCAAATGCTTCCTG
The DNA here is from genome assembly GCF_035582795.1 of Mycteria americana. Lineage (NCBI taxonomy): Eukaryota > Metazoa > Chordata > Aves > Ciconiiformes > Ciconiidae > Mycteria > Mycteria americana. Next base: position 9,904,930 of record NC_134375.1, read on the forward strand.
CTTTATCAAGAACTTGATTCCAAAGACAACATCAGTTTAGCCATTTCTTCTCCATCAATAATGTATCAGTTTGGGTTTAAGGTCACATACGCTATGACCCGTAGACCAGTATTTATTTGGAAAGGAGGGGGATGCTAATTTGGGGAAGACTGATGGAGAAGACAAATATAACCTGAAAATATTCAAACACAAATGCTAGTTTCTGTGATAGTCACCTGCCTCTAGTCTGTGGGAAGGGACAGAATTTCCTGCTTTTTGTCAGTGAGTTGAGCTTGAACACATCTTGAGAGCATTTGATCATTATACGGCGCTCTGCCCACATACAATGGTCTGATATGATGTAATTTCGTAAGCTTCTGGATAGGATCACCGTGAGCAAACATTATCAGAGCTCGTGACTTTTGGATTGATCAATCAATGAAGTCACTCAAATTATTATGTTGTTCTTTAAGGAAAGGAATAAATAGGGATTGTTGTGTGCCAGCCACTGACTTCGGCAGCCTCTTGCACATCATGAACCTGGAGCGCACATAGAAACGGAATCCTTATTTTGTTCAATACTTGCTCTGAAACCTGCAAGAGCAACAACATTTTCTTTTGTCTGAGTTCATCCATATAATCAGTGGCCTTCTTCATAGTTTGCGTTCACATCTAGGTTTTGTGTTCTGGAATAAAGGAGCCTTCTCTAGAATGTATTCACATCTTATTTATGGCTTGTGGGGAATCTGCTTTTCTCCACCCCAGTCTGTTGTGACATTATTAGTTCTAATTATGTAACTTAAGAGTTTACTTCATGAATCATATTATGCAAATCTGATAGATGGGCTTGCTGAATTTTATGTGCTGCTATCAGTGAGTTTCATCGGCTTTTCTGTTTTTAGGATTTTTGTAGAAGTTCTGCACGTTCCAGATATAGCTTCAAATTTTCAGTTATACTGTGGCTTTCTTCTGCTTTCATGGCAGAAGAGCGTTCAGAAGCAAACAAAGAGAAAGAAAGAAAAGAAAAGCATACTGCTTTCCAGAGGAAGTACAGCTGCAAATGACTGTGGACATGAAGCGCCTTTAGAAATCAAGAAGCATGTTCTGAGATTATCTTTCACTTTTGAGCTGAGAGGAGAGCTATCAAATTCAATGTATCCAAGCCATTTTAATGAATGTAAGACCTCAGACAGATTATTGAGTTTACAAATTAGCCTATGCAGCTAAGCTGTAGTAACCCATCATGTCATGTGCTTATTGCACACTTTAAGCTCATTGCAAGGTAGGAACAAAATCTTAAATCTTGATCTACTGATTTAGGTTCAGGCAGATGCATCCTGCCTCGCAATTGCAGTGGCCAAGACAACTCATGTTTTCAAATACTGTGATTAACACACAGCAACTCAGTACGTCAATATGGGTTCTTTGTTGACACTTTAAGGAAAGTCAGATCACTGGATGGTAAAAACTAAACCACCAAGACAGTTGCTAAAGGATGAGAAGATGCTTTTTGTGGGTTCTTTTGTTTTGTTTTTCTTTTCTAATATTTTAATAAGAAGAAAGTGTGAGAGGGTAAAGTTTGGTAATTCAAAAATCTTTAACAGTGTGATAACCAGAAATAATCAATTTGATACATAGATATCCAATAAAACTGAAAGCTGACAAGTGGAATTTTGTTTAAAGGAAATGAAAGCGCAGCTTTCAACCACAGCTGTTTGCCTTTCCAAGTTGTTATTGGAGAAAACAGTGCTAAGACTAAAAGAAATGGGTTTTTTGAGGAGTGGGTATATTCTGTATCAGTTAGACTTATATCAGACACTGTGATGATGTTCATGCCAGCAGTATTGAGAAATGAAACACGAAACCTACTTGGAAATTTTCCATTTCATCACTATGCAGTTTTTAGGTTGCAGCTTTATTGGTAAACTTAATCCTTTACACAGACTGGGCATTTTGCCTTGATTGTGGTTTCTGCTGAACCGGAGTGATGTTGCATAGTATGCTAAAAGTCTTTATTTTGTATTTTATCATGTCAGGAAGAAGGAAGATAGTTTTTTATATGCAGATTTCTAACAAGTTAACCAATTCAATGCTTATTAAAAAAAAAAAAAAGACTAAAACCATTTTAAGACCATCACCCATTTACTAATCAGGTATATTACACCTTAGGCTGTGTTTAAAATTGGAACTGGACTATGAATGTTCAAATTTTACATTTAGTGCCATTTGAGGAAAACCAGAGTGAAAGTGGATATGCACAGAATGAATGACATTGTCAAGACACTCTTTGCACTGTCCTGTATACAACGGTGGCTGTAGTGTGGCTCATGGGATGCTAGCGGCAGCCTGTTGTGGTTTCTTGGAGACGGGGAATAGCAGCATAAAGTGCCCTCCAGACTAAGTGCTGTTTCTTGTCAGCAGCCAGGTGCTTCAAGCCTGGTCTGCTATTACCTCCTGGTAAGAAAAGGAGTAGTCCTGGAGGCACACCTTCTCCTGTTTCAGGCACAGCTTGGTAGTTACTCCTGGATAAATGTTGCTCTTGAATCTGTGTGGCCAGTGAGAAATTTTTGTGGCTTGTGGCGACAATATGAGAGTTCTGCAGACTTGAAGAATAAGCAGAGGAGTGGTTCAGAGTGTCAGTGTTAAACTCCAGAGCACTGGTCAGAGTGAGGATAGAGTATTACGCTGAAAAACGATAGTGGGTGCCAGCAGCTGCCTTCCTGATCTCTTAGCTGGTGAGAGCGGCTTGAAGACAGTGGGTCTGTTCAGGACAGATTTTGGGAGCTCAGTGCGTCTTCCCGCATCCCTCTCATTCACCACCATCAACAGAAAGTGCCCCAGCAGCTAATGATCAACTATTGCTGTAGGGATGAGCAGAAACACCCCCAGTTTTGTTGCTGGACCATGTTTACCTTTGGCCAGCTCAGTGCAGCATCAACACCGGCACGGTGTGGGGCAGCAGGGCTCCCGGTGCGTTGGCAGTGCTGCCTGCCCGGCGGTGGGGCCTGCGGGGCCCTCCCCGTGAAAAATGGGACCCCGCTGTCCTCAGTGGCCCGGTTAGGTGGCCTGTAATGATTGGACATTGATTATAGCAGAGCAAAAATAATTGTGCTGTTACACACCCGCAGGTTTACGAGCAAATTCTAAGCAACATCGTAAAGGGATATGGGGTTTTATTTCCCAGTACAACAACTTGTACCTTAGTGGCGTAACGTGTAAATGTTCACTGTTCCAGGATTTTTCTAGTTGTGGGGTGTTGACATGGAGGTGGGTGCGATAGCGGAACAGCTGGGTGTGCTGGCAGGGCGCCGGACTGGGCCAGGCACCAGAAGCTTCTCTGGGGGCAGCGTGTGAGGGGCCGAGAGCAGCCGGCCATGCAGTGCCCCAGGCTCGCCCAGAGCATCGCCAGCGTGCGCACCGCCTCTGCTGCGGAGAAATGGGAGGTAGTGCGAGGGTCTGCCTTTCTGCCTATCGGGATCGTACCTCAAAAACAGGTAGTGGATGCCTATGCCGACAGCTACAGTTGCCCAAAGAGGATTGTTGCTAGCTGCTGTCAACCATAAGGTCACAGGAGAAAAAAGTAATAGCTGGGAAGCGTATAGCGTGGGGACACCTGAAGGTGCCGATACTGCACCTTGTTTGAGGGGAACTGAGCCCCTTTCTTCCAGAGCCGCCTTCTCCCTGAAGGCCTGTCCCTTGCTGTTGTCCCCCAGCAGCTGGTGGAGAAAGCACACAAGCCCAGAGCGGTCCCTTCTTGCTGTAGGTCACAGGTCTGCCGAAGGTTCACTTTGTTTTCCCCTTGCTTTTCCTCATGGCTGAAAGTGGAGTGTATCCCAGATGGCCATGAAGGAGCAGCAGTCAGTGAACCCCCTGACTGCTAATTCTGGGCTGAGATGCCAGCAATCATCTTGGATTTGTCAGTTTTTCCTGTACCTGGAAAAATCGAAGGGAATGGAGGCTGAGGACAGGTGACTTTCTTCCCCTTCCAGAAGGGTGCCAAAGGCTGCCTCCATACTGTCTGTGTGCAGAGCACTGTAGCCCCTGGGCAGGTCACTGAGGACTGGTCCATGCCAGTGTCCAAGCACAAGCTAGTTCGCACAGCTAAGGGCTCATGTCCTTGGGAGGGATTAGCCACATGGCAGCACTGTGCCAGGGCTGCCCCTCAGCTCCCCGCAGCACCCTGCTGCCCTTGCTATTTTTGTGTGCCTTCTAAGATGACGCGCTGAGAGCCCTCCCAAGTACGCAGCATAATACTGGGGGGGTGCGTTGGCTACCCTGGGAAGTGACGTGAGGGACTCTGAGCGTGGAGGCCTGCTGGGCAATGTCAAAGGGCTGACCCAGGCAGTGACTGTCCAGAGCCAGGTATCAAGCCCAGATGCCTTGGTCAATTTGACTCCAGATCTCCAGATGTTTTTCTCAGAGGAACCATTTGGCCTCCTCAGGAATGCAGCAACAGGCGTGTAAGCGTAGACCAGGGGGAACATGGAGCCTGTAACTAGACAGGATCGGGCTCCACTGACAGCACAGATACACCGAGAGGGTTGAACAATTGGTTTCTGATGGGAAGAAAAAAGAAAGTCAGTCAGCCATTTCCACTCAAGACCAGCAAACTTCTGACTTGATCTTATACCCCCAAGCTAGAATTTTCTTTTGCACCAAGATCTCCTTTGCTTTAATGGGATTTAGTGCAGTTTTGCAAGTCCTTTGGACGGAAGTCTTTAAAGTTCCATTCTGTGTTTGGAAGTGGAGCTTAATCAGTACTAACAAATTAGCATAAAGTGAGGTTTTGGATCATTGCATGAATAGCTGGAATAGACAAGCTCAGCAAAAACTTTTAAAAGTCTCTCCACACTAGGTTATAAACATTGAGAAGTCCTTTTCTAAATGGACATGATTTTAACCAGGTATACAAATCTGGTCTAGTAGCAATTTGGCAAGCAGCAAACAGATTTCTCTCATCATTACTGTGGTAAAGTTGATTTGATGCAGCAGTAATCAGGCAAATGCCCTTGGAAAATGTCCTTGATGTTGATAGCCTCCTGAAGGATGATCTGCCTGAGCATACGCAAGTTTACTCACTAACCTCGTCCATGGAGCCATCTGCTGGCTAGTAACAACTCCGGCTATGGCTTGTCATTTGGTAGTGCTTCAGTTCAGAGCTGCATCATCACAGCCTGCCATGGTCTCTTCCTTGAGATTCAGAGCGTTGGTGTTGTGTGCTAAGCTGGTTATAAAAAGCACCATCAATACGGCCACACTTCACATCAGGGCTACAGGGTGCAATATTTATGGACTAACCTCCCTCTCCCCCTCTCTTCCTCTCTCCCTCACACACACACACACACACACAAAATTAAGTGCTAGTAGAAATATTTTGAATACTTCTGGAAAGGTATGTGGGGAAAGGAAGGGCTGTTTTTCTTATGGTGATTAAAACTGGGGCAAGAAACTGCAAACAGTAACAAGGAAAGCAAGTCCTATACAGAGCGTCCTTTGAGTGAAATCTAAAAAAGGCAAACACAGTCAAAACTAACTTTATCCCAGTGGGTATGTGCAGAGGAGGGGAACTCCAGTTCTGTGCAGTGACTTTGAAGTCTAGGAGCTTAAATTAGAAGGTAAATGTTAAATAATACATTAACTTAAAGTGCTTCTGATCCAAATGGTACCTTATACCATCAGATTATTGCAGCTTTTATAATCACACACGGTTTTGTAATTTGTATATGCCAGCAAGAACATTATGGAGGCTTTAGCCCTTGTCCCTGGGCGGTAAGCATAGGAACAGACTGTCGGCTTTCAGTTTTGGGGGTTAATATGGCTCAAGCCCAGATATCTGAGTAGGTCTTCTTGCAGCTGTGCAGAAACTTACTGCTCACCATATAATTAACCAGAAAGCCTTACGCAAGATGCCTCATATCACTGAGATCATTGATCCAGGAGTAGCGTTTGATTATTAACTCTTCACTGGCAATATAAAGTTCTCATCAATAAAGGCAAATCTTGTGGCTTTGAATTTTCAGTAATCTGTGTTCATTTTAAGGCTTTATGGTAGCAAGTCATATAACTTTTCCACCTCTTTACTTAAGCCAAATATTGTAAATTAATTGTGTAGGTACTCTTATAGCCTGTTAGTATGCATTGGTAAGTTTAGAGGATATAAATATCATTTCTAAGTGTTGCCCTTTCTAGGACTTCTGTAAATTTAGCGAAATTATGAATTCGAAGTTAACTATAACCAATCTCTCTATCTGGACAAAACTTCAAAGTGAACATCCAGTTCTTTGAGAGCTCTTAAATATTTAATATCACATATTGCAGAAACAGATGCAAAGATTCGACTAGGTATTTAAATAAAATTATTTTGAAACTCCGTTAGTTCCTTCCACTACTTGCCAAAGTCTGATTTTATGGTTTTCCATCTGCACTGAGACATTGGAAGACATCAATACCTCCTACCAAGAGACATCCTTGTTCAGCTTGAAGTGCTTATAATGTTGTCAGCAGCTGTAAAACAGGCACGAAACCTGGACTGAAATGGCTTATCAGATCATATTTTCAGCATTGTCAGTAGTTGGCTTTCTGAGATCTTTACTTTACCTGAGGGCTTAGTGCTTTACTAGCTGTGAAGAGAAATAGTAGGTAATATGGCCCATTTTAAACCTTCACTGCAAACTATCATTGTGTTGTATCATTTTATACTAAAGATATCTTTTATTTGTCTGACAAATAAGATTTTGAAGTCAGTGGTTTTTAAGGGGGATCCTCCTTGCCCTGAAGCCCTCATGCTTTGAAAGCAGTAGTAGTAGCTTTTAAAAAGGTTAGGGAGAAAGGTTTCCTTTCCTGAGAGAGAATACCTGTTTGTGAGTCCAGAAGTTTTGTTAAGCACAACAAATGAGGTCCATTTTTCTCTCCCCTTCTGTGTTTTATCAAGCTGATATTTTCAGTGTGGCTAAGATCCCTTTAACTCAAGGACAAGGAAAACTGTACTCAGAAAACTAGGACCTGCAAATAAGCAGTGATGCAACCCCAGTCGATGATAGCCATCGCAGAGGCTGTAAGACAGCAAAACTTTGCTGTTCGTTGTGTCACGCAGCACTTCCCAAACTGAGGTGAAACATTTTAAAAAGATGAGTCATGTCTATTGCAGCTCCCAGCGTTAAGGATCCCATTTACCTTGACTTAGAAAAAGCCACAAAACTGAACTGTTCTGCAGGAACAAGCTAATGAAAAGGGAAGGAGGATGACATTTTTTGTTGATGGATTCAAGTGCCATATCAAGAATAAGGTTTGCAGTGTTAGTAAGAGGTGCGAGAGAGTTCCTAAAGATCCACGTTTCTAGGGAGCCCGTGTTTTGGTTAAGGAGTTAAACTGCTTGAGCATCTTCCTGCCTGCTGTCTGTCTAAACAGAGTCCTTTGGAGCTGAAGTGATCTTTAAGTACACTGTAAAGCAGGCGTTTTGTACTCCTTGTATAAAAATACAGTCATTTTGGATTTATCTAGCGGGGATTTCCTAGTTTAGTTAGAAGAAAGCTAAGCCTGTTATGTTTCAAGCAGATCAGGAGAATTATGAATTCTTTGGACTTTAGAAAGAATGTTTTCTTTCTGAAGTCCTGTAAATGAGTTGACTGATGTTGAGAGCGCAGTCCCAGTTGAACTCTGGCAATGTTTGCTGATTTTGATGAGCTTTGTTTTTAGGCCATGTGCTCCATGCTTTAGTTGCTGACACATACCTCTTTAGTTGAACTGGCAGAAAAACCATACTAGACAATATAGATTATGAATTTGAAAACTATGACAATGTTTGCAATAATGTTACTATTTTACAATTGCAAGTAGATAAAACTAATGTATACACTGTACAGTTCACATTTATTCTGATAAATACTCGTATGATGTTTAGCTTGGATGTGAAAAAGTATTTACAATATGCAACCGCAGATTTAGTCAGGCACAAAAAGTACGTGATGAAGAAACTGATTTAACTTAAAAAGCTGCCACTCCCGTGAGTATCAAGGGTTAAGAAAACAAGAACCTAACATACACATCCATGCATAAGCTACTGGATGTAATACTTGTTGAAAATGTGTTGGCTGCCAAGCAAGTCCTTCTGTCTTAAGGTTTTGATAAGCAATTGTTCCTTCCCTTCTCCCCTTCCTTCCTTCTCCTCATATACGCACTTGTGTGCGCACACTTCCCTTCCTTCATTACTATGCATACATACATATGTACGTACACACCCTTGCTTTCTGCTCACTCGTCTCCTTCCGACCCTGCCTGCTGGTGATGACTAAGTAATTGTCTGGAGCTCGCTGCGCGCGGGGCAGTCGTGTGTGGCGTTTCCCCGCAGACTGTGCTTCCTCCAGTGGCCAGCTTTCCGCCTTCAGCTACATCTGCTCTTTTATCCTACGCAACTGTGTAATTCCACTTTCCTTGGAGGGGCGGGCTGAAGCTGCATTATCCATATGTAAATGGCTGACTAACGCTTACATTTAGAAGAGATTGTCTATCTGAAGTTTTAGTCTTGAAACTACTGGGAGTGACACAGCGACAGAAGCAGGTTCTTCAACTGGCTTTTTATAATTAACATTCAGGATTTGTGAGCTGTACACCTGTTTAAGTGCCCCCTTTGAGGACAGTCAGAGGTGGAAATTTTTCCCTGACATAACTAACTTAAAGTTTTCCCTCTTTATAACTACACTTGGAAGTGTGAAAAATTTCCTGATGTGTAAAGAGACAGAAGTTGTATTGCAGGAGTCCTTGCATACCTGGAAGTTGATGAGTTTATCTTGGTCTAACCCCATTTTTAGTAAGACCTGTCTTACACATGCAGTTTTGCTTGAGTGTGTTTGCCCTGCATTTGTGTCTGTATACAGAGTTGAAAGAGTCCATCACCTGTGAGAGTCTTCTAGCCTGTTCTGATGTTTGTGATTGGTTTTGTCTGCATTTGGTGCAGAGAGGAGATGAAATAATTTGGGCATGAGAGAAGGCTGAGTCTGATTTTTTTTTTTTTTTTTTTTAAATCTATTATGTCAGTCATGGGATGTGTCTAGATCTCTAATCTAATATTTGTAATTTGATGTGCTGATACCAAGTGCTTGCACTTTACTGCCTTGTAATTTGGTTCATACCACTTGCTTGGCTTTCCGGCTCTCCTCCCTCTTACCTGTCATCCTTCACTTGGAGAACCTGATCCAGAAGGTTCAAAGCACATCTTGATTTCATGAGCCTTGCGGTTTTCCTGTACCCAGAAAGAATGAGTGAAAGGGGCTGATGCTCCAACTTAGTCTCCTTTGATTGAAGTGCTGTGTGCAGGCGCTAGGTTGGCCTCTTAGTAATCCATCCCGAATCACTAAGAAGCAAGACCTGTACAAGTATAAAGCCTGTGTCTGAACAGGTGTTCCAAACCCAGGATCTTAATTAATGACTAGTTTCAGTACTGGATTTAAAAGAAAAAAAAAAAAAAAAGACTATCCATTTCCTTTGCCATAGATTACTGAAGCTTCTGGTTTGCACTTGCTGAATTCAGAGTTCAGCCTCTATTTCTCCAAATGTTCCTCTCCGATTTTATGTACCTTTGTATTAAACGGAGTGATCCAGTTTCTGCTGCACAAGAAGGCTGTGCCAGGATAAGCTCTGGAAAGGATATGGTTTTAGCACTAGCATGCAGGGTTTGAGCATGTGCTTGCTTTTCCTACTTACCTCTGCTGTGTATCACTTGTACCTTGTATTCCAGTGTCTGTACATGCAGTGGTCTCAAAAGCAAGTAACGGAGTTTAGAAATCCAAAACATGAAGCTTTAGAAACAGTAATGACCCAAGCTTGACAAGACAAAGTTGTATCATATATATCACACCAACTAGCAAACTGTGAATCTGATTTTACTCTTAAACATGCCCACAGCACTGTGGGCCTCGGATCACTTGAAATACGGCTGGGGGCACACCTGGTGCACCGGCAGTACTGGCGTTCAGCCGTGCTCTCCCAGACTCTTGCTTTCAGCAGTGAGCAGGTTAATCCTTCAGCGGGGCTGCATGTAGGGTCCCAGGGAGGCAGGTCCTGGGGGTGGCAGGGCAGCCGCCCTTTGCCCGCCTGTGCCCCTGCAGTGCCCAGCCCTGCTCCTGAGCTCTCTGCTCCTGAGCTCTCTGCTCCTGAGCTCTCTGCTCCTGATGTCTGTTGAGGACTTTGAGCCAAATCAAGGATGTCCTGCTATGATGCTGGCCCAGTTTTCTTCTGGTAATTATAGTCTGCCATGTCAGACTCCTCTGCTGTTTCAGTTTCAGGGTTTTGTCTTGCTGTAACTGTTACTTTTGTGTCCTCATTTTCCCAGTTTCACTGATGCAGAGTGTACTGTTCAGTTGTTGCTATGAGGAGCTTGCTAACACTGTCTCCTCTTCCCATCAGTTGGATGTGCACCTCAGCTGTTCAAAAGAGGCATTTCACATGTGAAATACTCTAGATGAGGGAGAGAGCGTGGACGTTGCCTTTTCTCCACAGTCTAAGCACCGCTTTAGGGAACAGCACAGTGAAGGAATGATCACAACTCAGTTCCTGAATTTTCTATCAGTTTCTCACTCTCTTGCTTCATATTTTGCATTACTTAATATTTGGCAGCATTCAGTTTTCCCCAAATATATGGATCTAGCCCCTACTGTATTTTTTCCCCTAAATTTCGTGGTTTTAAGGGGTCTTGGAAAGAGTTCTCATCTTGTTATAGGGGTCATATGAGCATCTAATCTCCGTAAGTTTTTAAGCTGCATCAAAGCTCATTTGCCTTCCCCTACTCCCCCCCCCAATCCCTCCTCTCTCCAGTTTTACTAAGTAACTTCAGGAAAGAAAAGCTGTAGAATGCAAGCGAGCTACCCGTAGCTGCACCTCCCTTGCTGCTGTTGCAGCTGGGGGGCTCGCTGGCAGAGGCCGAGGGAAGGTGCGGGGAGACCACCTGGAGCAGCCAAGGGCTGTGCGCAAGCCTGGGTGCTCGGTGCCCCCATCCCCTCCCTGCCGTTCTCGGTGCTGTCTGGATTTATGAGGCTTTTTTTGTTCTTGGCTTGGACACCTGGGAACATCTGTGTCTCCCCATGTTACTGAGGCTTGATCCCATCATCTGACTTCTGCTGTCGTCTGTCGTCATCTTCTACTGTGCAAGGCTTTCGGAGAACCGAGGCGAGGGCGGCAGCGCCACGGGAGTCGTTGCAGCAGTGAGACTTGCACAGGCTCACAGCTGGGTTGCAACTTGCCAGAGTTGTTTGAATTTCGTTTGTGTAGAAGAGTAGCTGTCAGTGCTCTTTTTATGATGTTTCTATTTCTTTGTGGGTATAGAAGTTGACTTTTAACAGCATGGAATATCAGTGCACTGTTGTCATGCTTTGGGAGAGTAGCAAAACTTACTGAAGAAAACATGCATTCCTCTTTGAGGAGTGAAACTGATTTCTCTTAATGGAAGTGATATTCAGCCTGGTAGGTTGGTTTTGGTTTTATTGCTCTGTAAAGCTCATGAAGGCTGTATGATTGTATTAAGGTGAATAATGAGCATATTTTCATGTATTTTCATGGATTGGTTTGGTGCTTTATATGGTGAAATGATCTATCTGAATAGTAGTAGAATTCCTTGGTTCAGGCTCGGTTGTACCCAACATAAACTACTTCCTAAATAAGGCTAATGACATTCTGTACAAGAAATTTCACCTCCCTTCCCTTTCACCTCTGTTAGATGGGATCTGCTATCATTAAAAGATAAAAGGTCTTAGAAATCTGGAGGTTTCTCAGTATAGATACTGTTTTTCAAGAGTGAAATCTGCTGTAAGAATGTAAAACAGTTCCTTGAAAAAGTAAATTGTGACTTTTTTTTTTTTTTAAATTCTTGTCATTGTGTTAGATTGCAATGCAAAATCTAGTGTGTACCCTGAACTTGCGCAAGTATAGAAATTGTTTCAGTTTCTGCATTTAGCCTGGACAGGGTTTTTTTTAGCAGAGGTTTCTCACTGAACTCTTGCAACAGGGTGGCTGCCTTTTGGCCTGGTTCTTGCTTCTAGTTGGTCTGGAGCACAGCTGATAAAGGCAGAAGTTATCTGGCAGGCGTGCAGCGTTGTGCAGTGCAGTGCATTGTTGTAAAACTCTTCTGCATGCCCTGGATGACTGGCTGATTTCCAAGATTTTGCAGATGTGGGGTGGGATCCTCATTTGGTATAGGTCAGTGAATAATACCAACGTTTCTTTTTAAAAGCCTTCTTTACAACAGCTTTGCTAGATTGAATTCTGTGTGCCATTTGTTAGAGCAGTGCTCTTGTGACCAGAGAATCTCAGGATCCAATATTTCCGTAAGGTAATCAATTTTTAGAGACCCTCTTACCATTTAACCCTGAGAATACCCACAGAGAAATGGTAATACAAATGGCAGTTGAATTAGATTTCCTGTAACTTCTGTTTTTTGCAATAATTTTCATGGCACTACATTGCAATTTTGAATATATGGTAATATGGTAAGTTACATTGTTTTTATTTTCAGTCACGGTCTGTGCACGTTTCTGCCTCAGTTATTGCAGTAGTGCTTCCTGGGATCTCCTTACCTAATGCGCAGACCGGCTGAACAAGGAATGGCTTTGAGGCAATTTATGTTGTAGCAATGCATTAAAGAATGGGATTAGGAGCAGACGTTACCGATACAGCAATGCTGGTACTTGTTGCTGCATGTTCATGCTAGGCAAAAAGACAGTAAACTCTCCACTGCAGAACCCAGATCTATACCAGAGACTGGTGCAATATATTACAATTTGGTGACTGTGTGCAGCCCAGTTGCAGAATTACACCACGTACTGTTTTGATTGCCACCTTCTTTTTTCCTTTCCTGCATCCTTTGCCCTTCATATCCTGTTCTGTAACATCGCAAAATGCTTTTGTGGATGTATCTTTTAATGCCTCCACACCAACGTGGCTTGTCTTCTGCATGAATCAGACTTTATTGTTCTTTTTCTATGTAATGTTTTCATCCTCAATTCCTGTTCTAAATGTCCCTTACAATATACTTGCTCTTTCATCACAGTGCTTTTCCCGAAATGCCACCTGACATACCAGGACAATTTAAGACAATAGGTTTTAGCTGTTTTTTCCTCTAACCATGGTTCCTACAGAATGCATTTTCAGTTTTCAGACTTTCAGAAGGTTTCAGTCCTCCTTTTTTCTCTTTTTCCTAATGAAAACTGAATTTTGCTCTTAGTAATATTTTCTTCCACGTTGCCCATGTTTTGAGTCAGTCAAGAGTTTTCTCCTTGGTTACGTTGCTGAAATTTATATTTTATGAATTAACATGTCAGTGCAGAATTTCTTCACATCGAAAAGGGCTGGACTTTGGAAAGCAACATGGGGTCAAACTTGTACATTACCTGTGCATTACTGCAACTTAAGAGAATGATTTAAAAAAAAAAACCAAACCCAAAACCAAACCTACCAAACCCAACCACCGTATTGTCTGTCAGAGCCTCTAAGAGTCATCTGGCTCAAAGGGACAGACAGAAAGGAAAAATTGAAAGTTATGTCCTTGTATCCATGCTGGCTGCAAACATGCTGCATGGCTTACACTGTAGGAAACTCCTAAAAGCTCACTTTCATTCTGTCGTTTTTGGCGGTTCCTGGTATTTTAGCCTTGGGAGCACCTTGCATACTCTGAATTAATGGTTCTGAAGATCTCAAACTTACATTATATGTGGCTTGGCTTTCTGATCATCTGTCTCTATCCTAGGTGAGTAATAGTATTTGCTACACACAGGAAATATCAGTGAGACAGAGAAGAGCAAGGGGAGAAGCAGCCATGAGGTGAGGGTGGCTTTTTAAAAATGAGTCCGAAGGACTAGGGCTTGGTGGCATAAGGTGCTGTGGGTCAGAGCTGTCACAAACAGGGTAATGAGCCTTTGCTTTATGTCTTCTAAATATGACAGTAAAACACTTTTTGTTTGACAAGGAGGTCGAGGGTAGTGGTTAAGAGGTGGTGAGGTTTCTTCCACCAGCAACAGCTGTGGTTAAAATGCTGTTGCTGACTCTATTTTGTACTTGAGTCCTTATGTGAAAATTACTCTCTAATTAGAGTTTCAGCCTTCCAGGAGATCACATTAATCTTTGGAAAATTTTATTTAGTGATTTTTAAATAGCAGTGTTTCAGTGTTGCTATAAATAGAGCATATAGTTTATAGGTGGATTTATGTCCTGCTGTGCATCTTTGAATCTCCATTTTCAATTCTGCTTGAATCTTGCTACCAAGTGTGTTGTTTTGTGTGTGCTGAGGAATGCATATGTCGCCTTGATTCTATTGATTTGCTCCCGATTTGGCTGTCTGTTGTCCTATCTGATTTTTTTGGCTCAAAGGTGCAGTTTTAAAAATAGCATCATGCGTTGAACACGGAATGGAAAGCCCTGTAGCTTTAAATCTCGCAGCCCTGGCCCTTTTCTGCGTCTGAAGCAGATACTCCCAGCTGAAGGAGAGGTGCATAGCCCGCCTGTGAGCTCTGAGCCTAACTGTTGGTTTGCATCAGCAGCACAGGAGCTCTGCACACAGCGATGCTTGTTTTGGCAGAGGCTCTCTGTTTATACAGCGAGTGCCCAGAGCCCTCTCAGTCTGGCAGATGGATGGAGCCGGGTAGGCAGTGCGGGAGGCTGCCCGAGCAGTACCTAGCACTGGGGCCAGGGCTGCAGATGGCCACGCGGTGATGTTTATGTGGTGCTGCTGTACCTGCGTGTGCTGTGAAAGGGACTTCTGTGAGCCTGTGAAGGTGAGAAGATCGTGGAGCATCACTAGAACAGCATTAGTTGTCTTATTTGGCTGTTTTCTTTATATCTCCAGTAGAACTTGACCTCATTTTATGGCATCAGCCTTGTAAACGCTGCGTTTTCCTCCAGGCACTGCTGTTGAATTTCTGTGGTTGGTTTTTTATATAGCTTTTCTTCACTTCAGAAGCTGGGAAGTATGAAAAAGGCTCCTGTCTGAGTGAGTGTTGCAATCTCTAAACAAGATCAAACGTGGTGCTGCTTTTTGGGGTTTTCTGGTTTTGTTGTTTTGGGGTTTGGCTTGTATGATACAATGAACGATGAAATAAGGGGCTAGTAAATGCAGCCTGATGTCAGAGAGAGATGTTTGGATTGGTAGCTTTTTAAATGTGACCTCTTGTTTTGCGGTTTTAGCTGTGCAAAATGTATTTTCAGGAAGTAGTAAACAAACTGCAGAATCATTTTTTTTCCTCCAGGTAAAAAAAAAAGAGTAAGAGCGTGCTGCTTCCCATGGAGTCGGTGACCTTCAGAAATGAATAAGTACTTTTCTTTGGTTTCATTTAGCTGTGTAGCTACGCATTGCCCTTTCACAAGTCTGAGTTAACAGTAAGCTGTATTTCCCCCCCACATTTATTAAATATTGAAGAAAGACAGTAAGGGCTTTGACACTCTGATCTCCAATGCAAAAATAGAAGGTATTTCTCTTCAAGTTGTTGCAGTTAGCTCTCCAATGCATTGTGGCTCCAGTGTTTGGAGAAGAAAGAAATATGGGATCTGGACTTTTTTTTGCCATTTGCCTTTGCTGTAGACGAATGTTTGCCTAGGGTTTGTTATCATCTGCAGAAGACATTGTTGAGAAATTGCGTAGTGTTACTGTTGTGTTTGAAGCATCTAATCACATTTATTCAACAGACTCATCATTTTCCTTTGGGAAGATCTGGATCTCCTATACTGGGACGTGTACTTTTCTCACTGCATTCATCAGTCTTCATAATAGAAGTGACACACAGGTGGCTCTTGGGAACAGCTCTGTTAGAAATGCAGAGTTGAAGTGGTACAGACTGCTGAGGTAGAGGGCAGTAGGAAAGGAGGGGTTTGTTTACATTCCACATTCCAGGCTGATAGATCTGCATACTTTGCATCTTGGCACGTGTAACATCAGGCTAATACATCACCTCCTGAGAGCTGGAGAGAGAAGTAGTGAGCATAGGATGCCATGTTCTGTGCTCTTCAAATCAGATATGGGCAGTTCTGCTGTCAGCGTAGCCTGAGCTTTTCATCTTGTGTTGTGAGATGTTGCTGCAGTAAGATGTGTCTCTAGATGAGGCTTCTCACTTTTTACAAGAATACTGAAAGCAACATAGTGATGTCGGTATTTAGTTAATTCAGTGTTTGCTATGGATTTCTAGACAAGTGCCCTGTTGCCATACTCTGCTGGGTATTCGTCATCCCCTGAACGCACCTTTCTCTTTGATGTCTCATTGGTTAGCGTTTTCTCCTTCCCGGTTTCTGAAGGCACACATCCCGTGTGTCTGCAGCCCCGGGGAGTGTGCGTGTTCTTGTGCTGTAGTGACTGCCCTTGCCCACATTGCTTCTCCTTGTCCTTGACGAGCTAAGCTTGCCACTTCGAGCAATCATACGGATTTAGCTGGTGCTAACGTAGGAGCACCCTGCAGCACTTGGAGCTAAACAACAAGCCACGTTTGAACAGGAAAGGAATCTCTGAAGCCGGCTCTATTGCATAGCTTTCTGGCAAGTGTAATATTAGCTGAGGTACTATGTGTATGTTATATTAGAAAAGCTTTAAATAAGGGAACAATTTGTCAAGAAATGCTATGCAGGAATGACAAAGAAATATGTTCATAGGAAACATGAATCCTGCTGGTTTGAAATATTTATCTCTTTGTATAAACTGTTGATTGGATCAACTGCTTCCAGGATGAATTTTGCTTACAGTCACACTCTGTGTTGTACCTGCAGAAAATACTACAACTAAAAATAAATAAAAAGAAGTGAAGTAAGCATAGAAGTGCAGTTGCTGTGCTCATGTACAGGAGCCCTTTAGTCTAAATACTTGGAGATGACTTACATGTTAAACTTCAACAGAGAAAAATCTCCTGAAAAAGGGGGGAAATCCTTGCTCTCACATGTGGCTATTCTGTGCAGAGTGATCAACGCAGAGACGTTTGTTCTCCCAGACTCCAGACCCAGTTTGCTCCGTTGCTTTGCAAGTCAAATTTAACTTGCAATCTGAAAATTAAACTCTGTTCTTTACAAATGAATATGTAAGATGCAATAATAATCTGTATTTATCAGATAGCAGCTTGAAGCATAAAAAAACCCTCAGACTGCTCTCTGGGAAGTGTTAACAATCACTTTGTCTCTAAGGTAATGAGATGTGATTCAGACATAGTCAGGAAACCAGAATGAGGAGTGTTTTTAAAAACAAAAACAAACCAAAAACCAACAAAAAACCCCAAAAACCAACGCAAAAACCCCAGTCATTTTACATAGTCACTTTCTGATAAAAGCTTGTATAAACTTGTTTCCAAACCCACCCTCTCCTCCCAGTTCCTATACTTAATTTTTGTTCAGCTTTACCTCATTTCCTATCCTTATTATTGTAACTTCTGGCCTAATTGGCAGTCCCTGCTTGATTAAAAATCTGCAGCTGCTAAAATAAACATCCATGAATGTTATTTTGGCCGTATCTTTTGCTGTGTTATCCTTTTTCACCTCAAAAATCAAGTTCCTGCAAGCCCTTGTGTATAATTCAGTTCTTTCCTATTTTTCCATTCAGATTGTTTTACTCATTCCCTTGGATGTGCCTTACCCATAATGTCGGTGTTACTGCCCCGTTTATTCAACCAGCACCGCTGATTTTCTTCTTGACTAGTCTGTAGCTTTGGAAAACCATTACTGAATTGGACCACCAAGCCTTACTCTTTTGCATTCAAAAATATCTTTTCTCAAGATGTCAGAAGTTTGAGGTCAAGAAGGTAAGGTCTTTGGCGGCAGCTGGGTTTTTAAAAATAATTAAAGGAGCCAGAGACATCAACTTCAGGGAGATGTTACCCTGTGTTATGTCAGTCCCCTTCTGTCTCTAGGGTGTAAGTAAATACTTGCAGGCAGAGCTGGCGTCTGGTCCTGCGTGTCTCCATCCCATTTGAGGAAACGGCTTGCGTGGTGTTCTTTGCCTCAGACCAGTCAGGCATACATGTGCGTGAACTGCAGGTGGGAAGCTGTAAGTCAGCTTTGTAGCTTCAGTTACCTCTTAACCAGTTAGTAAGTGATAGCATTTGCTTCCCGAGAGGCGTGGTGCCCCAGGCAGGTAGATTCAAACAGGGGGAATGTGTAGAGCCCGCCAAGCTCTGCCATGCTGGAAGCACTGTGCTGCAGGGAACGCCCATGATCAATGATTGTGCTGTACTAACAGAGACTTTTCTGAAGCTCCCCTTTGGAGTAGGTTACGTTGGTTGTGGTGGATGCCACGTGCCATTCTTTCTGATACCACAAGTCCGATGTCACGTGGCAGCAGCGTCTTCCACCGTTCCCCCTGCCCCCAGCAACTGCTGAAGTTAAAATATTGGTCTCCTTTGGAGATTTCTGCCACTGACGGATATGAGGAAAATACAGCTGGTTGCTTTACAGCTGAACTCTGTTTCTGACACTTGAAGCAGCATATGAAGTCACAACTCCATTTCATACTGAATTAGGTGACAAGGCTGTGGGAGAGTCAAGCTGCAGCTGGCTTTACCAGATATCAAGTTGTGGGTGAGGTTTGTATGTGTACCTCAGGCCATAGCTTGATGTATGTTTCTTTTGGCACCGGTGCCAACTTAAGCAGTCCCAGGTCACTTTTCCCTCCTGTTGTGTTCCTGCAGTCCTGCTGGTGTACAGTATGTGGAGCCTTATGGTGAACCAGGTTTGGGAACTTAGTAAGAATAAAAACATCTCCAAGTTCCTTATCGCTGGGTTATTCCTAATGCAGGTCAGTCCCCAGGTTAGCTCGCACCTCAGCCCCGCAGGGAGTTGTGGTTCTTTCTGTCCCTGCTGTGCCAATACAGAGTTGGGCAGGGAGCTGCTTAACTTGGCACCACCACCAAAGAAAGGGAATGCTAAATCACGTGCGAGTGTCTCGAGCATATTGTAAAACGTTGCTCTGTTGCGGTTGCCGACCAGCCCTTTTGTCCCTTGTTAGGTATCTGCCATCTCTTCCCCTTTCTGCAGGGTGAGGACGTGCGGGAATGCTGGGAACCACACATGTGGCTCTGGGTTGGCAGATGCACCCTGAGCGCACACATGTTGTAGTAATCATCACTCTTGATTGTTTAACTACTGTGAGTAAGGTATAAAGCCATTTCCTCTTGGTGTTACTAGTGTTGGTTCCTTGCTCTAGCCATTATCTTAGGCAGGCAAAGGGATTGTGTTAGAATTTTTTCTTGTAATTTTTTTCAGGGTCATTTTTCATTTTTGTTTTCTCGTGGTGGTTTTTTTCCATAACCAGGATGATCTTCCCACCATTTTGAGGGTTAATTGCCTGCAGGCAAAGGCTGTTTATCTCTTTTAGAAACCCCAATTATAATCTAACCAATGAGCTGTACTATGAAAAATACACAGCAAGACTTCCTTGAGCTGTCCATCTGTTTCTATGCTTTCCTTAGCCAGTTTTGGTTTTGATCTGGATTTAGGAGCATAATAGGGACAGCTCAAAACAGTTGCTGGCAATGATGACCAGCAGTTTCTGTGGGTAAGTAGATGGAAGCCTGTTAAAATGCAAAGCTGCTGTAGTTTCTGAAGATTCAACCAGCCAATAAAATTTTGCAGGATAACTGCACAGTGTGGCATGAGGAATCACGCTGGACCTGTTCTTTGTTTTTCTTTTGTATTCTTCTTGGCAGTAAAGCCAAGGCAGATGTTACATAGTGCAGGAACATGTATGCATACTGGGTGCTTGCTGGGAGAAGGTAGATTCTTAAATGAATCCACATCTGAGTGGACTGTTGTGTTTCTATGGATGGTTCAGTGCAGCAGTATTTGGATCTTCTGTCTGTATTTAATCAAGAGGTGAATGAACAGAAATCTCCCTTACATACGCTATTACACAGGATTTGCAATGATATAAACATGCAATTTGAAATAAATAGTGAACCAAAGAGTTGGTAGTATCAAATGTGTGGCAGTGTTGCAGCACACAGATGAAAAGGATTACAGGTCCGAGTTTTTATTACAGACATATCCACAAATGTACTATGTGGGTGTGGAATCGCTGTTCTTGGAGGTACTCAAACTGCCTGGACATGGTCCTGGACAGGTGGCTTTTGGTGGCCCTGCTTGAGCAGGGCATTGGACCAGATGACCTCCAGAGGTCCCTTCCAACTTCAACCGATCTGTGATTCAGTAACATCCTTTAAAAAGCAAAGCAAAGCAAACCATAGGTCATAAATAGCTTATTGCATCACCCAGGTGAGTCAGGCAGAGTAATCTGTATTACTTTTTTTTTTTCTTTTTTTTTTTCTTTTTCTTTGAGGCCCGCGATAAATTTTGCAATATGCTATGGCTTTATCAGATCCGGTAGGGACACTACACGCTGTCTACTCACGGGACAGTAGGGTTGATATCGCCTTGACTCAGGTGTTTAAAGAATCATGTGCTGCAGGTGTCACACGGGGATGTGACTTCTGGCTGTTGATTGCATTTAATTGAATATGTTGAAGGTACCTCATAGTAATTAGTGATGTTTAAATATCTCTTCATTGTACCTCACAGGGATTCTGTGCATGGCTTCATACAAATGTGCCTTTAGATGGTTTAATGCAGATCTAGAATGATACTGAGGCCTAATTGGCCTCAGCACATTTTTTGCACTGTACAAATACTGAAGGAGAGAGAAATGAGGAAAAATGCAGGGCCAAATGAGAAATTGCAGTGTAATTACAAGATACTGAGGTGAACAGCCCTGTCCCTGTATCAAGAGTTGTGGTTTTTCTACAGCCATAGATTGTCAGGCTCTCAGTTTCATACCTCTTAAAAAGACAGCTCTTCTTGAAGTGCAGGACTTGTGGAACTAACGTGAATTTGAGGTTGTTACTGATTCAGTGGAAACTGCAGCAGCATCGAAAAGATTGATTCTGCTTCATGTAACACATGGTTTGTTGAGCAGATGTTTGTGTACTGGTGTTTGTCACCCCTGTATGAAAGCAGTAAAAGGTATTCTCCTTAAGCCTCCTTTGACTCCTCAAAATAAGAAATACTGCCAAGAACATCGTGGGATGGAAACAAGAAAATTAAAGCTAAATTTGAGAATCGTGCATTTTAAGTAATCTCAGCCCCCCCCTTTCTACGGATATCGTTCTACTCACAAAATTTCTTGAATCTAAAGGGACTTGATCCTGAACATTGTCAAGATATACTTTCTCTAAATCTTCTACTTAGTGCAGTTTGCCATGTTTTTCTTTTAGAAGGAAAAATAATATACAGTATTCCACATTGACAAATATACAGGAATAAGTCCATTGGAAACATGAGAAGTTACCAAGGTCCGTTCACCCAGCTACAGTTTGCAGCAAAGCAGCAGGTGAAAAAAAACTCCTTTTCCCTGGCATTTGGTTTCTCTGTCAGCAGCAGACCATAAGCAACTGGTGAAGTACAATATTTTCCAAAATAATTTTGGTCCTATCTTTATAGTAATACTGTCCATTTTCAAAACCCACTGTTTTGTGTGGGTTTTGGTTGTTTTGGTGGTTTGTTTTTTTTCCCCTGCAAATAACTTTCTCAAGCACTTTTATTTTTCACCGTTTTGTTTATTTGCATTAATTTGTGGTGGATTTCCCCCCCCTAAAAATTTCATATAAAGGTACCTTAAAATAATTTGTCAGTTTGGAGTTTGGAGGCACTGCTCAGCAGACAGGGGCAGGAAGTAAATAATTCTGTATCCAGCTGAAATTGTAAGGAGACTTGAGGGAAGTGAAAAGTAGTTACCTATATCGAGCATTCAGTTAATAGTTCTAATACAGGGCGTGTTCTGGGAATACAAAGAGCAAGCAGTCAGGCCCTTGCTTCTTGTCTCTGATCAGAGAGGGCACTCCACGTACCTCCCGTGTCACCTGAGGTCTCAGGATGTGTGGGTCGGCAGGACACATGCTCTGCAGGGTGCTGGGCGACCTGGTCCCAGCCTCGCTGGGGTCCAACGGAGCGGGGCCTGGGGGGCCGTGGGGCGGACACGCACCTTTGGGCACTGTAACTCCGCAGAGGTGGTCAGACATGAAGGACGCTCTTCCCCCCCCCCCCCCCCCCCCCCCCCCCCCCCTGTAATTTTTATTCCCTGTAAGGTGTTAATTAGAGATCTTATTTACTAATGAACTAACCGTCTTGTATCTGTCATTGGAGACTGCAGGTCTCCACTCCTGTGCGTGCCTGAGGCAGGAGACCATCTGCCCACCCAGTGTGGAGGGGTTGGCCCGAGTGCCCGTGCCTCGGCGGGCGCCGAGCCCCTGCAGCACGCCGCCTTGGCCAGCCGTGCGCTAAGGACGCTGTTAATGAGGGTGTTTCCAAACAGGAAGTCTACAACTTAGGACTTTCTATGAGTCGCCTAGATTTTTCTGATTGTATGGCTGTACTGCCTTCAGCAGTGGGGAAAAGGAAACAAAACAACTTCTGAATTTTTTCATGATTAGTTTCCACTGCAGCTCGGGGTGCTCAGTCACCGGGAAGCGTGATTAATCCAGGCGTCTTAGGCACTGTTAGCTGCCTTCCGGGGCTGCTCTCCACAGTTGTCATTCTCAGCTCCCCTGTCTCACCTTGCCCTATATATTTTTATTCCAAGTAACGTGACGCTTTTCAGTCGCATTTTTAAAGCTCCAAATAAGGGAGGAGGAAGCAGGAGCTGAGCGATCTCCTTGCAGTAGGCTTGCTCTGAATTCTGCTGTTTGCTTAAGCCAGCTGCCCTGCTTGTTTAAAAAAACCAATCCATCTTCTTGGTGAATGACTCTCTGGTATGTGCATTTACTGAAGTAGTTTTAAAAGAAGGGTGAAACACCTTTAAAGGAACTGTTGTGTTTAATCTTCAGCAACGCCAAAAGGCAAAATCATAGGTTCTTTTTGGGCAGTGTGTTGCGGAATAGATATGTAGAAAAACTTTTACAGGAGGGAAAGCCTGATGGTGTCAAAAGTGCTAGGAATTTGATAAGATCTTGAGGAGGAGAAAGCATAAAGTCCTCATGTGATTTCATTCGGTTGACGGCATAATGCCAAAGCAGTTTTCAGTATACCTCCTGGTAGGAGGTCATGCAGGTCTACTCTATCTGGACTGACTCAATATACTGGAAAATTGTATTGCAAGGGAGATTGACTAATTGAATTGTAATCCCTATTTTTATACAAACATTGACCATTACAGTATTTAATTTACCAGCATCTTTTCAGGACAGATTGCCAGTCATCTTAAATCAATAATATGTCACCAGCATTTCCCAGGGACCCAGTTTGTGCTGAGTTTTCCCTTTCTAAAACCTTGTCAATATGGAGAAAGTACTTAAATTATCTCAGTTCTTGTCCAGAATAGCACTTTGTACAGCCGTTCGCTTTTTAATTGGAAAAAACCCTTCTTGTTATTGCAGAATAATATCCACATAGCTGGTAATTATAAAGTAATTATCCTAACATGGTTTATTCTACTATAGCTGTTCTGGTTTATTTTCTGTCACAGGTATAGGAAGATAACCTGAGGAGATAGGCTGAAGTCAATTGACTTTAAAAGGGCAGGAAGAGAAAGTTTCTACAAAATTTTTCTCTCACAAAACTCATGTCTGAGAGAAAGAGTGTCCAGTTAGTGTAATTTATAGTAATTATCCACACACACACATACACTAATTACACCCAACTGGGAGTAAATTAAGCCTATGGAAACTCTTTATTGCAAAGTAATGTTGAAGTCCCATTAGTTCTACGACACTGAAATGTGCAAATTCCAGCTCAGAGTGCATCTGTGCTGTGGAAGAGCTGACAGCCCAACATGATCAACAGCTGTTTGGTTCTGGGGCGCTGGGTCAGTCCCACTTCCGCTCACCTTTACCAATGCCCAGTACAAAAGTATTTATTGGGGGGGGGGGGGGAGTTATTTCAAATTACTTTCTGAAAAATTTCATCAGATTTGTGGATCTTTCCTTTCTTCATCTGCCACTAATACTAAAATTTCCTTCCTCTGGAGTAGATACAGATCATTACAAATGGATTGATAGGGTTCTTTTTGAGAAGCCAGATTGTTTTGTGAGGCAATTAAGAGGAGTAATAAGATTGTATCAGTGTGCTGAATAGAAAAGTCTATGCTGTGCTGCTTTATGGATTATGGCAAGTTGGCAAGCAGTAAATCGAGCTGTGTGCTATTGCACATAAAGGGTCTGTGGACAAGGAACTGGGCAGTTGGGCCACGGGGAGTTGGTTGACACTCTCTTGGTCAGGCATGCCCTGTGCACACAGGATCTTTGTTTCCTTTTAGACCATACAAAGAAATCAGATCAGTGACAGTCCTAGGAAAATCTTAATGAAATTAAAATTTCAAGAAGAGGTATCTTACCGAATATGTACTACTACAAAATACAAATGTCCCTAGATCTCAGAGACAGCTTATTCTCTGCACAGTACTAATGTCATGCATATTGTTGGTCCCACTGATTAATATGAATTCTCAGCACTAATTTTCCATTAATCTATCCAGAGATCCAGGGTTTCTACAACTAAACCGGCCTAAGAGAGCAGCTGATATTTCTGCAGTCACTACAGACTGAAAATGGATATTCTGTGGTTTCCAGCAACTGAACTCCTCTAGAAATAAATCAGTTGAATTTTCCATGTGTCTAATTGGTTTTCCTATTGATGTGATAGCAGATGGAGAACCTCAGCATAAAGCTGCTAAGGAGGAGCCTTGCTGACCCTGCTCGACGCTAGCTGTTGTTGCTGCAGCACACGAGTGCTGCCTGTCTACTGCAGGGTGTTAATTTTGTTGCGTTAAATATAGAATATTGGAAGTAGGGAGAGGGATATGATTAACTCTAGTAGCATTTTTTGTTTTGTGAAGTATATATTCACAAGACAAATATGGAACTGTGTTCTGCATTTGGGGAGTAACCTATGAGTTAGCTGGTAGCTGTTGAAAAAATAATCTGGGATGCCGCCCAGTGTTTAAATCAAGCTGCTGGGTCCAGGGAGAAATAGAAATGCGTACCATTAAAGCTTGTTTGCTAATGTGTAGGGCATGAATCACAACCTGTTTATCCAACCTGCTGTAGGGCTGTTTGCTCTGTCTACGGAAGCCAAAATGTGTATTTGGTTTTGCACGGTTTAAAACCAATTATAACAGATTTCTTCTTTGAAAAGGTAAACGGCAGTGGTACCAAGTATCGGTTTTAGGCTTTACCTTTCAGATCACCGCTAGACCTCAGCGAACACAACAGTGTGATGCAGGAGGAGTGATGGTGATACGATCTGGAGGTGCGGTGGTTGGTGACTGATCGAGTCCCGAGGGTGACTAGGGGAAGGACGACGGGCTCCCCGCTCCGCAGCAGCCGCTGCCCGGCCGGGCCCAGCGCGCTCCCCCGCCCGGCCCTCCCCTCGCGGTAACGGGGCACGCGCTGCCCGCCCTTCCCGCACCTTCGCGCTCGGGGGCTGACGGCCGCCAAGGGCTGACGGCCGCCAAGGGCTGACGGCCGCCGGGCCCCGTCTCCCCGCAGCATCCGGCTCTTGCTCCCCGCGGCCTCGCTCCTAAGCCCCTCTGCGGCGCTGGGACGCTCCCGGGTGCCTCGGCCGCCTGTTACTCCGACACGCTGTCGGACGCGGCCCGCGGTCGGCGTGTGCCCGGCGGGAGTTCAGAGCCGCCCCGGGGGGCGCAGCGGGGGGCGGCCGAGCCGGGCGGAGGCTGTTGCGGGCCGCGGTTGCCGGCCGCGGGGCGGGGGACGGGCTGCTGGCCGGGGGGCGCCTGGCCCGGGCGGCGAGAGGCCTCCCTCCCGGAACGGGGCGCCCTCCGCGGGGCCGCTCTGCCCCGAGGTGGCCCCGGCCGCTGCGCCTTTAAGGGGCGGGGCCGGGCGGGGCCGGGCCAGGTGGGGCGCGGCGGCGGCGGCGGTGCAGCCATGCGGGCGCCCGGCGGGAGCCATGCACTGGGAGCGGGCGCTGCTGCTCCGCCGGGCCAAGGTACCGCGGGGCGGGCCGGGGGGCTCGGCGGGGTGGCCCCAGGCAGGCGGGCTCTCTTCGGCCGGGGGACCCACCGCGGCGCCGACCCCGGGGCTGAGCGGGCTGGTCCCGCGGCGGCTCGGCGCTTGCTGACCCGGGGCGTTAAAAGCGCACTTGGCCCGAGGAAGGGGAGTGCCGCGGTGCAGCCGAACTGGCCGGTCCTTCCTTCTTCCAGCCGAGGGAGAAACGTCGGCGCTCGTTTTGGTTGCTTCGTGTGGTTCGTTTGCGCTGAAATAGCGTTTAGCTGCTTTTTTTGGCTAAAAATGGGGCTTGTCCTTTGAAACTTGCTGTCTGTTCTCCTTCCACTTGGAGGCACCTGCTCGCAGGGTTTATCGCTTACTGCAGGCCTGGCAGTGTGAGGCAGGGCGTCTTTTCAGAGGTCTGAAGGGCTTTTTATTTCTGTTTTAAGCACTGATGTTAGTAGATCTTTTGTTTTCTGGTAAGTTTCGTTATTGCTTGCTTGCGTACAAACAGTTGAAGCATTGGGAATAACTTGGGTTTGCTGTGTACTTGATCCGTGTGGCTTTTGCTCTTTCATGGTTCCCTTCTGTGTCTTTTTACTTGCCAGCTGATAGAGCTACTGGCCTTATACCAAAACTCTAGAGAACTCAGCCTGCCAAACTTGGGTGCCCTGTCTTGCTTTGTGCTTGAGTTTTTGGTGGTTTGAGGCCATTAAGTTGGCTTAAGTATGAGGTGTTTTGCTTTTTTCTCAGCTTTTACTAGATGTCTGTAAAGCACGTGAAGCTCAATTTATTGATACCCTACCTTGGTCATCTGAAAAAAAGGTGCATTTTTGGTGCATTACATCCACTTGTCAAGTTGGTGGGCGCAAAGAAGGAGAGGTTTTATGTTAGTGAAGCTGGTGATTAGTGCTTACATTTCTCTCTCTCCTTGCCTAGATCGAGCGACTGGAAGTCAGCAGCTTAGCGCAGACCTCCAGTGCAGTGGCCTCGAGCACGGATGGCAGCATCAACGCAGACTCTGTTGATGGGACCCCAGATCCTCAGCGTACAAAAGTGGCTATCACGCACCTGCAACAGAAGATACTGAAGTTGACCGAGCAGATCAAAATCGAACAAACAGCCCGTGATGACAATGTGGCAGAGTACCTGAAACTGGCCAACAATGCAGACAAGCAGCAGAGCGCCCGCATTAAGCAAGTGTTTGAGAAGAAAAATCAAAAGTCAGCCCAGACCATCTTGCAGCTGCAGAAGAAACTAGAACATTACCATCGAAAGCTGCGAGAGATTGAACAGAATGGGATCCCTCGGCAGCCGAAGGATGTCTTCAGGGATATGCATCAGGGTTTGAAAGATGTTGGAGCAAAAGTCACTGGCTTCAGTGAGGGAGTAGTAGACAGTGTAAAAGGTGGGCTTTCCAGTTTCTCGCAAGCCACGCATTCAGCGGCAGGAGCTGTGGTTTCCAAACCCCGGGAGATTGCCTCCCTCATAAGGAACAAGTTTGGGAGTGCAGACAATATTGCTAATCTGAAGGACTCCTTAGAAGAAGGCCAGGAAGATGGGACAGGAGGCAAGGCTCTAGGTGTTATTCAGAACTTTCAGTCAAGCCCAAAATATGGCAGTGAAGAGGATTGCTCCAGTGCCACATCAGGCTCAGTGGGAGCCAACAGCACAACAGGGGGTCCTGTGGGAGCTTCTAGCTCCAAAACAAACACTCTGGATATGCAGAGCTCAGAGTTTGATGCAATACTGCATGAGATTCAAGAAATTCGAGACACACAGGCAAGACTGGAAGAATCATTTGAAGACCTTAAGGTTCGCTATCAGAGGGATTACTCATTAATAATGCAGACTCTGCAGGAGGAGCGGTACAGGTAAGTGCTTTTGTACTTCATTTCAGAATTAAATACTGTGAGTTGCAGAGCGCCAGAGTCCTGGATAGTACTACTCAGCAGGCTGTTCCCAGCAGCCTGATTCATATGGGAAGTTCTGTGGTCTTCTCAGGATTTCACCCTCCCAGCTTTGTATTTTGTAAATATTGTTATCTTGCTACTCATCTCCCTTTCTGTACAAGAAAGAAATAGTGAGGAAAAAGGTTATTTCATAGTGTTTTCAAGATAAAAAGTCAAGCCAAAGAAGTTTAGAAGGGTGTCCCAAAAGACCAGGAGTACATTGATGCAGTTACTATTATCCAGACAGTGCTTTGCCCTGCAAAAATCCTCTAAAGGTTTGGGTCAAGGTAAGAGACAGGGAACTACATGTGGACAGTATCCTGACCCTGCCTCCTCCAACACTCAGATCCATATCTACCAGAGAAAGAAATACCCAGCTTTCTTAGGGCTCTCCAAAAAGACACAATCTTGCCCATGTGCCAAAACTAGGATATCCCCGTCCGTTCTGCGCTCAGCCCCACAGCGGCAGAGTTCAATGAAATGAAGTTAAATGTCAGATACTGGCAGTGCTCTTGTCATGGGGGTCACGTGGCTCTGGAAGTGGGTAACCCATGTTTCCATCAGCCTTCCCCTCACTGGAAGGAATGGGAAGGCTGAGGAGTTGCTGCAGTAGTGCCAGTCCCCAATCAGGTCACAGGGGAGAGGTGACGGTGGTTTCAGGGAGGCAGCCTGACAGTATGGTATGGCAGCCAGCTCCTCCCACCACCCTGAGGCTACCCCCACCTGCCCACCGGGGAAAGCAACCCATGGAGAGGTGCTGAGGGAAGCTTTCCCTTCCCCTTCCTTGCTGGGTGGGAGAGAGCTCTCAGCAGGCTGCCCCATGCTGTCCAGCAGAACAGCTTGCGTCCTCCCCATCACATGCTGCAAGCAAGGGCTCATCCCCAGGCTCCAGAGGGAAGAGTTACCAGCTGCCCTTCTGCAGCTGTTCAGGACACTGCAGTCCAAATCACGAGGATCCTTAAACTGCACTTTTTAAACTTTAAATAACAAATGCGAGGGGCCCGAGTCCTCCTTCTGATGGAGGACAGCAGGCTGTTGTAATGAGGTTGCTTATGGCCTTTTGTCACTTAGGCCAGGCTGTGAAGCACAACCTGTGAGGCTCAGCAGAGCTGCTGGGTGTGGGGACAGGCTTTCTGAAATACCGTGTGCCACTTGCTGCATTGGTTTGCACAGTATGACATGGAGTTGCCCTACAGCTCTTTAGACATGCTGGTGCCAGATCATTGGAAAAACATTTGAAAAGGCTTAGCCTACTAGGATTTTGTAGAGACAGCAAGCTTTCTGTGTGTTTTGCAAAGCTTGGATAGACAAAGCCAGACCAACACCACTTTCTAATCCTGCTTTGCAACAATCAGCAATTTGACTGAAACCGGTGCCCAGCACAGCAACTTTGGTTCCTAGTGCCTCATTGTCATGAAGTCGCATAACGAAGCAATGTGGAGTTTGATCTTCCGCTCCCTAGCAGAGAGGGGTCCTGTTGTCTGTTGCTGTGTAGGTTGTTGTTTCACACATACAGCAGCAGCCATTCATGGTGGAACGCTATATGCAAACACAGTACGGTACTGTAGAAGCAGCCTGAAAGTACAATAGAAGATCTTGGGGACTGATGTATGTTGTCAGCTAAACTGGCTAGTTGTTCCCTGAAACCATTTAGCAAGGTTCACGTAGGTCCTCATACTGGTGCAATATCATATCTGTCATGTGCCGTTAACCTTTAGGGAGTACTCCCCTGAGGTGAGCCCAGAGCCTAACCACTAACCAAGGCAGCTTGGAGGAAAAAGCTTCTGGGAGAATCTGTATTTGGCTTATAAATGCTTAAAAAAATAGTAATTTAGACCTGCCATTTGGAATGTTGATGCAAATTAATTAAAGGTGTGACCTTTAGAGGACCAGTTAAGCCACACTAAGTGCTCTTGCCTCTGCAAGCTTTGAGGTGAGCAAGTAACTGCACGATCCGCAAGGAGCTCATGGGTTAATCACAGTGAGATTTAATACCTTATTGTACAAATCTAGATTCTTGTTTGATAGCTTCTGTATTTTAAAACATCATGAAGATAAAAGCCTACATCACCCTGGGAGCTGGAAAGTTACATGATGTGTCCGAGGGCAGAGAGGATGCTGCTTCCCTGGCAGAGAGGGCTGGCACCTGTTCCTCCGATTAGGAACCCCTCTTGTTCCTCAGCTCTCTTCAGAATAAAAAGAGAAGATGGGAATAGAGGTTGTGGTTTGAAGCTGGGAGGCTGGGGATTCAAATTAATCATAATTGGTTTTAGAAGCTACAAATACCTCATAACTCTGCTCTGTTTTTGGGAAGCTTTCAAAAACACTGAGCTCAGAGCTTAAAAAAAGAAGTATTTTGGAGAAGCCTTTGCTCGCAGGGCAACACTGAGTATTTGTATTGTACCGGGAAGCTGGAACAAAGCATGTGCCATGACATTTTCTCACCCGGTCTCGGTCCATTTCCTCTTTCTTAGATGTTCTACTTTTTTGCAAGTTCTGATCTTCTTTCCTTGCGTGTTCGTGCAGTTTCTGTTTATCAGCCAGGGCTTGCCTCACAGGTTTTCCATGACCTCCTCAATCTCCTCCCTCCCTCTCCCTACTTTCAGATCTTGCCTATCAATCTGTGTAGCTGCTGGTTTGCTAACTGGCTCCGGGGCAGGGACTTGCTGGTGCAGTCGCTCCAGTTCTCCCACCCTGGTGCTGCAGGGTGCTCCGGCCGGCCTGGCAGCACCCCGGCAAGGCCAGGGCGGGCTGTGCTGCCCTGCCCACCTGCTGGCAGCATGTGCCGGCCCCGGAGCACTGCACCGCTCTGCCGGGGCTGAGTCATCGAGGAAGGAAGATTCTGACGGCGCCTTGGCCGTCATTGTGTTTCTTCTGCACTGGGAGCAGGCGCTGAGATAGCCTGTTGCTTATCTCATCGGTTGGAAGGTGGTGGTTGTTTACTGATACGAGCAGGGACTTTCTGTGCTATTGAGACTGAAATAAAGTTCCTGCTGAGTATTTTCATCTTGCGTGTCCCTTTAGGAACCTGTTTGTACGCCATGAAATCATGAGCTCACATATTTGGAGTGTGGCCAGTCCGAGGGTTTGGGTTTCTTCCCAAGCCCGGCATCCTTGGAAAGGGCATTTAGGTCTCCCATGTTCCTATCAGGAGAAATCTGTCAGCCAAAATGCTAGACGCTGGTGCTTTCATTTATCTGATTTTTGCTGTAGTCTAATTGTTGGACTTCAGTCTCTTCTGATGATTTATTTTAAAATAGATCAAAAGTGCTAAACCTTTGAGGTCTAGCAGGGTTGAAGAGGCCTTTCTGGAGTGTGTCATCGCAGCGAAGGCAGTGTGTTGGGTCAGGCGGATCCTCACCTGGTCGTGAAAGCAGTGAAACGTCCCTGCAAAGCGGTCGTCTCCTGCCAGGGGAGGTTCGGAGCTGGAAGCACAGCATGATGTGGGCACTGAGAGCAGCTCATGCTGCCTCGGGAGCAAGCTCTGTCCCTCACGTACCGTCTAGATAGAAGACTTGAAGTATATTACAAATAGATACTGCTTTTAGCTATTACTCTGCTATTGAAAGCAGTGCATTCAGTAGCATAAAAATAAAGATCAGATGAGATTTTGTATGACATAGCTATAAACAAAAAGGTCCATCTTGAGAGATGCTTGAAGAAAGGTATTAAACTCCGTTCACGGTGAGCTGTGAAGATCTTTTAGCATCAGTTAGGTCAGTTTCTTTACTTGCCAGAGGACTTACTGAGTGCAGAAAAAAGGTCTTTGTCATCATGTGGCTCTCACTTACATATGCTGTATTAGCCATGTATTTTGCAGCTATTACTTTAAAATGCCTTAAAGCTCTATAAAAAATGAGATGGTCATAATTGTGTTTCTTAGCCTTTTTCAGATCAGTTCCCTGATTCCCAAACAGTGAGCCCCAGAAAATGTGTGGAAATCTGACGTGGCTTTTTTAAATGAAGTGTTCCCATATCCCATACTTCAGCCAAGCACCCCAGCAGTATACTGGGTGTCTTCCATATGAATATCTCTGACGATGAGATACTTGTGACAGTCAGCACTAGTCTGTTATACAGAAAAGTTTCTGTGCTGGAGGTTGTTAATCTAGAGGCTAGAAA
The DNA here is from genome assembly GCF_035582795.1 of Mycteria americana. Lineage (NCBI taxonomy): Eukaryota > Metazoa > Chordata > Aves > Ciconiiformes > Ciconiidae > Mycteria > Mycteria americana. The sequence goes on from NC_134375.1 coordinate 9,936,917, forward strand.
TTTTAAGGGGAAATTTCACATTTTAGCTAGTGAAAAAATAATTCTTGGACTCTAATGGGGTGTTTTCCATACCTGAAATAAAGTGGGATGTGATCATTCAAGGCACTGCTATGTTCACAGACGAGTTTAGAGTTTGTTGCATAGACACTGGCGCTCATATGTTAGAGAGGGAAGCGTGAGTATAATCTTAACCCTCTTGACAGATGTCCTGTCCCTTTTATTTTTGTAATACCTCTGAGTTAAATGTGAACCATCCTTCAATAGGAAAACGCTGGCTTTGGGCCCTGTAAGTCACGTGAACCCCTCTTAGCTTTTCACATTTGAACACCAGTTGAAAACGGCAGGAAAAAAAAAAAATCTAAATTGTAGATAATTGGACAAGGAGTGAGGAGGAGATGAATGGAGGAAGTGTAATTTCAAAAATAAGTCTGGGTAGGTTGGTTTGTTGTTTGTTTTGGGGTGGGGGTTTTTTTGGTGGTTTGTGGGTTTTTTTGGTTGTTTTTTTTGTTTGTTTGGTTGGGTGTTTTTTTTTTTTTTTTTTTTTTTTTTTTAAATAACCCAGTTCCAGCAGTTGCCTCACATGCCAGTTTCTGAAAGCGCAGATGATTCTTGGGTGCAAACTGCAAAAGCTCTGGGGTCGAGCAGGGAAATGAAGCGTGGTTAGGGAACAAGCCGATAGTCCTGCATTCAGGGCAGGGAGGATTGGAGCCAACCCTTTTGCTAATCATGTTATGCTTAAACTCTTAACTATATACGGATTTACAGGGTTTCCTTATGTTTCCTGTAGATTGAGGTAGTTTTGAAGTTAATAAAATACAATTGTTTCTTGTTAGAGAACAGGATTTAATCTGCCTGGCAACAGCTGTTTTATGAAGGGTGTTCATGTGGGAGGAGGTTAAAAGACATAATGATGATATTTTCAGAAATGCTTACGTCCCTTTTTGTGTAATAAACCCACTGGAGAATTTTGTAATATATTAACAAACTGAATATATTTCAAGTAATTCATGCTGCCTCTGGGACTTAGAGTGGGTTTAGTTGTGATTTCTTGGTTGTTGACAAGTTGGGTTTTTTTAAGTTGGGTGGGAACAAATGGCAATATTAATTATCTGGGCTCCTTCTTCATTAGCCAGTCTTCACATGGCTATTCCCTTGTTTGCAGCTTGTCGTTCTTGGGAAACCAGTTCTCTTGTGTGTCCTGTCCTGGTTGCACAGCTATTGTGGCACCTTTCTGGGCTGAGCCATGTCAGCTGGTGGTTGTCTTAGTCTCACTACTGGTTGACCACATGTGTTTCATTGTTGGAAATTGTCATGCTATGTCTGACTCCTTCTTAGTTTAAAGCAATATTGCATTGGGAATGTAAATGAAAATTCTCTTCAGACTTTTCAATTAAAAACAAAACCCCAAGACTATTTTTAAAGGCTAGCTTGTGCCTACAGATTCTGAATATTTAGCTTGTGAAGCACTAAAAATCTTGGGGAAAAAAAACGGAAGTGGGATTTTTGTCTTAGTTTCAGAACTTGTAATTAAATTCTTCGTTCTAGATAAATATTGTTTATTCATTTTATATGTGTGTGTGTATAAATTAAATGCAGATGGAGTCAGAGTGGAACTGAAATTAAAACAAGGAGTTATCTCTGTGTTGAATTCCTTAGAAATTTCTCGGCTATTAGTATCAAGGGTCAGATGATAAGAGCTATACGGTAAGCTTTTTCCATGCTGTTACGATGAGAAGACACTCAGTGGAAATTAGAGTGGAAAAACACCAATGGCCACAATAGCTGTACCCATTAGATACCATCAGAGCTGTCACTCCTAATGAACGAAGAATGAGAAACTAGCAGGAAGCGTGGTAGAAGAGGATGGGATGAATGGTGCCCAACTCGCCGCTCCTGACCCTTGAGCTGTGGCTTTGCTCTCTGTGTATGTTTACCTATTGGAAGTAATACAAATAACTTGCCTTATTTTAAAAGGGTATTGAAGCATGAGTTGCTTGTAAATTTGGACTTGAAATTCCAAAAATGAAGTGCTACATACAAATGCAAAGTATCCCCAGTGTATTTTGCAAGTGCTAAAATAACGTTATGGAGCTATCATTGAAGTCAGTTTAAAACTTCCTCAGTGAGAGACAAAACTGCATCTCTCAGGATTGTTGTAACTCAGTTTTTTGGGCAGCCCTCTTTCTCAGGACTGCTCCCAGTCCGTTCACCAGTAGCAAACTGAAAAATAAGCCTGCAGGTTAATGATTCATGTGCCCTCCTTATAAATAATATGATGGTCTTTGCTAGTTAAGCTGAATCATTCATGAGCGAGTAAGTCAAAGATATCCATGTGACCTCACATGTAAAGATCAGACAGGACCATCATGTTCTCTGAGGCATCGGTCACATTTAATTTCTGTGTCATTTTTATGCCTGTTACTGTTCCGAGTGTAGATGAAAATGCTTAAGAGCTTATGGTATTAGAAGGGAACTGTTTGGTTTACACAAAAGTTTGGGGAATAACTTACTCTATTCTAATTCTGTCCTTGATTTCTTGCATCACTTGATAATTGTCATTTAACTGCTCTGTGTGTTTTTCCCCAGGATAGAAACAGGATTAACGTACCTTACCTGGTAGAAAGGATTTCCTTAACTCCCAGTGAGACAGCCTTACATTGTAATGCGTGCTTTTGTAATGACTGAGATAGCTACACTAGTTTTCAGTAAAAAGTCTATGATGTTCGTTGCTCAATTGTTACTGGTATAATTTTGCCATCCTCTTCTCATTAAAGCTACTGTACCATGTATATCATTTCTAGATGTGAAAGACTCGAAGAGCAGCTAAATGACCTGACTGAGCTCCACCAGAATGAGATCCTCAATTTAAAACAGGAGCTGGCCAGCATGGAGGAGAAAATTGCCTATCAGTCTTATGAGCGAGCCCGCGACATCCAGGTGGGTGACAGAAACAAGGACACTCAAGTCCTGTCTTCCTCCTGCTCTTTCTGTAATTCATTCACTTCTGAAATACTTTTATGATTTAATATTTGGGCTTAATCCTTGTAGCTTTATTGCTAAACTGCATATTGACAAGTTCTGAAAGGGCCTTTATTCCACCCCTGACCCTCGGGTATCTCTCCAAGTAACTTCTTTTGTAACGAAGGGCTGTGCCCCTGCACCAGCAGGCAGGTTCATCTGCAGAGTGAGCCGGCCACTTGGTCTGGAGCAGAGGTTTTAAACAAGTTGTAGCAAAGTGGAAGCCTGCATCCATTTTTTGTAAAGGGTTTTGTAGGGTATTAGAAACTAATGGGCCATGACCTGAACACTGTTTTTTATAGTAGCATTGCCAGTAAACTGACCCTAGGGTGTGTTTCTGTGTCACTAATTTTAGAGCAATGATCACATATGTCTAAGGAAAAATGGCTTTGTGTATCCACGGCATTGAGTCAGGAAACAATTCTTTCTGTTGGTTTTGCCCAAATAAGGAGGTATTTTTAAAAGAGAAGTTTCTTTCAGTATGTGAAAGACCGAAGCTATTGAAACAGAGATTATGGAGTTAGAGGGTCTTCCACAGAGCAAAAGACCTGGGAAATGATCTGCGCAGCCGTTAACCCTGATAAAGAAAGGCCTATTCAGAAACAGATCTATCATCCATTTTAAATACTTGTGCTAGTTTTAGCAGGCATCTTAGTTTTGATCGCTGACGTGAGATATTTATAGCGTGAGCAGAGAATTGTAGGTCAAAGTTCTCCTTCTTTCCTACCCCCAAGGAGTTTCAGCCAGGTGATTTCCTCTGGAGACAGAGCAGGCTGTGCCTTTGGCACACTTGTAGATCCAGCTGCAAGTCCAGTTGAGTCAATGTCCTTCCAGGTTGCTTGCTGTTAGAGGCGGCTGATCAGTTTTACCCCATACTTTTGGGGACCACAACTGAAGAGAAGCCCTCACGTTTCATTGACCTCCACAGACATGATGCAGTGACAGAGAAATGTAACAGGTGACAATGACCTTTAAGTTAAGGTTAAAATAAATCAGTGTCTGTGGACAGTGGAGCCATGGCTTCCGACAGAGTAAACAGGAGGCTCTACCTTGGGGGAATGTTACAATATTCAGGCTTTGTTCTCCTCTCTAATTTAACATGGCAGGAAGAAGTAAGGTTGAAAACTTAAATTGAAGTGGGGATTTCTCAATAGCTTTTTTTAATCTTCATTTTATGATTCAGCACTTCTAGTGTAAACTTGCAAATTGGGTCAGACTATTCCTCAGCATTGCTGGGGAAAAGGTAAGTGTTAAGTTTTCTTGCATGAAAACTAGTTAAGAGCATGGGCTGATGTTGCAGAGGAACAGTGACAGAGTTCAGTCTGTAGGAAAGGAGTCCTGGTTCCTATTTCAGTGACCAGTCTGAAAGAGACTGCTGCTTGCTGCAGACTTCTAGATGTTACCGAAGTTGGCCTTTAGGTCTGAGAAAAGGAACTCTGAGGGAGGATTAATGGAAAAATTGTAACTTTGTATCTCCAAGAGCAGAAATGTCTCATTGCATTAATTATCTTAAAAAGACCTCCTCCTTATCCCTAGCCCACCTGCTGCATGTCGCCAGTGTTGTACTGCAGGTTGGGTTGGTCCACTTGAGGTTCAGCATGGTGAAAAGGTCTGAAAACAGTCACCCCCAAGTCAACAGAGACTTGGGGGTGATTTAGAGATGTTGTTTTGTACAGGATAGTCTTCTCTTTCCACGCACTTTTGCTTTGCCTCTTCCTAGAGGTAGTTTCATAAATCTCATGCTTCTTATCCTTCTCCTAGACATCTCCCTTTCTCCAACCCTTGCAGTCTCACCTGGAGTTATGCCAATGCCACAGCTTGCTGCAGTCTGGAGGAGGAGATCTTCCTCCTGTGATGCAAGCTGTGCAGTCCCAGCCCTGGTACTCCTCAAACCTTTCCCTGAGCTCATTCAGCTCACTAAGGAAGCAGAATGCAGCCAGGCCTTTTTGGTTAGTTATTTTTGTTGACTTAGTTTTCTGCCAGGTTGACTAGAGAATTGAATGGGCTCACAGAGGGTTGGATAAGCACAAGCCGCTTTAGGAAAGTGATGGAAATGGGAGGCCCTGGGGATGCACGTCCCCAGGGAGGGCGTGGAGTGCTGGCTGGACACAGCACCTTTGTCCCCTCAGTGGTCTCTTGAAACTAAAGCTGAAGTGAGCAGCTCACTCGGTAGGCACCTGCTCCCCCCCCCTTCTGGACAAAGGCTGTCTGATTGCTGAGGGCTGTCAGCATCCTCCTCCCTCTGGGTCTGACAGCAAGGCAGGAAGGATGGTAAGGTCTCAGGTGACCATTGTACCCACGTGCAGGGACAGGCAGCTGACAGTACAAAGTGGCAGCTGAAGCGTGTGTTTTAACAAAGCCTGACTTCTACCCAGCCTGTCATCTCTCTTGAGCCTCTCTGGTGTAAATGAGATGAGGTGGTGTGTTAGAAATGGCAGTACCTAATTAACGAAGGGCTCCTCACCCTCAATCACATTTCATGTGATGGCACAGCTTCCTCTACTCCCACTGCAGGGTATGGAACCAGTGTAGTGACTTATGTCCTGCAGGAGGAGGGTGACCCTGGTCTGGCCTAGTCAGTAAAGTAGGAGCCGTGGGCTGTCCACCACTGGGGTGGACTTGTGGGGTGCTGGCAACCCAGCGGTGTGTTCTTGCCGACAGGAGGCACTGGAAGCATGCCAGACCCGCATCTCCAAGATGGAGCTGCAGCAGCAGCAGCAGCAAGTGGTGCAGCTGGAGGGGCTGGAGAACGCCACGGCCAGGAACCTGCTGGGGAAGTTCATCAACATCCTCCTGGCTGTCATGGCTGTCCTCCTCGTCTTTGTCTCCACTGTGGCCAACTGCGTCGTGCCCCTCATGAAGACTCGCAATAGGACGTTCAGCACTTTATTTATAGTGGTTTTCATTGCCTTTTTGTGGAAGCACTGGGACGCCATCACCGGCTACTTGGAACGGTTCTTGTCTCCCCCCAGATGATGGCGGCAGGAATTGGCTGTGTTGCCCTCCTCCCGGCGCTCTCAGTGAGCAAGCGTGGCAAAGATTAGTCAGCAACTACTCCGCTGAAGTTTTAAAGTGTCCGAGTGAATTTGTTTACATTTAGAATAACGTTTTTTCTCTGCGAGATGCATTGCAATAGTATTTTTTAGATTTTATTCAAGAACTCTTTTTGGCGAGAATCCTGGATAATTTTTATGTAGCATGGTTCTCTTTGGATGCAAATCTTAAGATTCTTTAAAGTGTACAAATGAAATAAATAAAATACAGAAATTTGGAGCATACCAATGGGCAATTTAAATTGTGGTTTGAACTACTGTACTAAACCTGTCAGGAAGAAGAGAATGTGGTTAGCTTAAGATGCGCAAAGCTAAATCTAGTGCACAGCCTCGAATGATGGTACCACAGCAAACCTGTAACACTAAACTTTTACTGTGAAGTCTGCTCACATTCCATGTCCAAATGTATGCGTTCAGAGTGGTTTCTTTCCTTAACAAGAGAAAAAGAGCAACGCGTGGATCTCTTTTCCCAGCTCAGCGTCGGGGTTCACCATTTGTGCTAACCTGACTTATAATAACTTTCTGTAAGGCTGGCTAACTTTGCTAAGCATATGAAGTGGAAGCCTCATGCCATACACAGTAACTGCACAGTGTGCTACAGTATTTTGAAGTAGTCCTTGAAATACTTACCTTTAAGCAGAAGCCCTTGGTCGCACTTTTAAGGTTTTTTTTATATATGTATAGTCACAGATTTAAAAAAAATCCGAACAGCATACTTGAAGAGTGTAATACTCAAACTCTCAGTGCTTCCTTATTGTTTCTAATAGGATTTTTTATTATTATTATTATTATTATTATTGTTATTATTATTATTGGGGGTTTTTTTGGAAGGGGTTGGGAGGGTCATTACAGTTTTTTTTTTCCTCTTAAATAAAGAAGTGATGTTTTTAAATGAAGAAATGCGTGAATAATTGTGAGCCGTCTTGTCCTGAAACAGTTTTGAGGAGGGCAGAGAGTAGTTTCTAGTGCCAGCCTGTCTGGAGCGCAGCGCTATTCATATGCCATTTATCTGTCCTCCTGAGCATACAGATGCAGCATCATGGAAAACATTTATCTTCTTCACACATTTTTTGTCATGCAGGGCTTTTTTTTTTCTTTCTCCAGATGTGAAGGAGAGTGTGTTTCTATTTCTCATTTCCACATCCTCCCTCTCTCGTTCCTGGCCTTAGGATAAGAATAAGGAATTTCTCTTCATCCCTTCCTAGGGAAAAGGGAGGTTATTTTAAGGAAAGAAATGCTGAATCAACAGTCCACTTAAAAGAATGGTTGTCTCAGAAATATCTCTGATTTAAGTTTTAAATAAACCCGTAAAAAGTGAAACCAAAGTTTTCCTCCTGTCAGGCTCTGGTGAGATCATTTGTGTGTCTGTGTAGAGATCTTTGTACACTGTATCTGTGTGGTGTGCCATAGAGAACATCCTCCTCTTCAGCCATGGGGGGCAAGTACTTGGCGTAGATACCTTTTTGAAGCTCTAAAGGAAATGTCAGCTTCAAATGTAACTCTCAAGTCCTAGCAACATGCGATTGCGGGTGACCTGTTGGTACTGGCAGGCAGGCTTCATGTCCAAGGAATCTGCATTCACTCTGTGCTGGTTTTTTAACTGGTGTCCCTTGCACTGTAACAAAGCCAAGATTCAACTTCCTTCTCCATGAAATCCAAAAAGACTCCAGGATTCTCTTTCAAAACCATTTATGGTGTTTAGTTAGATCTTACTGTTTTCCTTCCTTCCAGGCTTAAGTTCCCTCTAGGAACCAAAGCCAATTGAAATCATACATATACGTATATGGAATACATACATCACACACATACATATACATACACAGAAGCCTAGGACTTTATGCTATCATGCAAATTCTGAGTTCTGAGAAATTCCCTCAAACTAGGTTAACAGCCTTGAGGATCTTCTGATTGCCAGTAGAGGCAAGTCCTCTGCCATCCAACCATCCTTCTTCCTTCAAAGATTCTGTCTTATTTTTTTCCATAGTCACAGGAGACTCAGGTACCCCTCTCCCCAGGATCCCAGCACACCTCTCTCTGTCACCATGTGCACTGATCTGCTCCTGTCCTACTTAAAACATAAATTGCCAATTGCAACTGACTCAAGCCAAAAATAATCATGCTGTCCACAGAGTTGCAGACAGAGCAAAGATTGCATAAACATTCCCTCCCTAGGCCATGCTTCTAGCTCCAGCGAAACTCTGTTCTGTTTACCACCCTTCTCTGGCAGATTCAAATTACACAGGTAACCATCGTCTTCCCATTACATAGTTTTTGTCAGAAACAAAGGTATGAATAACCTTTGTTTCTGAAGTAAGAACTGATATGGCACATAATTGAAAAGCTTTGTTGCCTTTATTTCTGAAACCTGTCCTTCGCACCTCTGGTTTTTTCAGTTTTGATCACACTAGAATTGCTCATGATAGGTTTTTCTGTGGTCAAAGCAGGAAGGAGTTGAAAGCCAGTGGATCTAGACACTCAGTGCCACTCATCCATAGTATTTGAAGGAAGTGTTTGTCCCTCTTCTTCTTTATATCCTAATTTCATTTAGTGTTTCAACTCTGTGTCGTCTTCAGTAAATACCATTTGCTAATTTGCCAGAAGGCACAGGCTTAATAGAAACTTATCACCTCAAAACTGTTTGGTGAAGGCCATGTACATATGGTTCTGGACAATGTCTGTCTGTCTGTCTCTTTCTCTCTCGACAGTTTCTTCCATTCCAGAAAGTTGTCTGCAGTAATGCCATATATGATGCTGCATCCACTTTTCATATCCTAACACAACTGCCATGTGTTTTGCCTTTTGCATTAGCAGAATGTTTTGGGGTTTTCCCTCCCTCTTCAGTTTGAAGGTCTGTGATGATTTCTGATAGCTTAACAATGATTATATTGTTGGAAATGTGATTCTAGCTTTAAAGCTCCCTTTCCTTGTAAGTGGTTGTGTTTGCTTTCTTGATGAAGCGTTTCTGGATGACACATAGAAGACAGTTTCCGCCATGGATGTGAGTGTGCATGTGAGTACCTTTTATTAGCCTTCCTATGGGTGTAAACTTTCTAGTGACCATCTCTGAGTTGCAGAATGTTTCCCAAAACATTTCATATTCAGAGTTGAAACGATTCTGAAATTGCTTAGATATGTTTAGCACATATCAACTTGGCATATAAAAAGGGAAGAATATAATGGGCTGTGTTAGTTCAAAAAGCAGCAGCTCTTCATTGAAATTCTGTGGTTCAAATGAAGTTCATCTGTTTTCCCCATTTACTTTCTCAATGTAAAGAAGAAAGAAAATCTTGATGCAAAAAAATTTACCATTTTAAATTTTATAAAGTTCTCTCTTCTGTCAGCCTTATTAGTTTAGTTTAATGATACTGAGCATGCTCACAGCAATTATTTCATTGGTTTATTCCAGTTCCATGAGTTCTTAGGGTCTGATCAGATTAAGTGTTGAGTTCTGTACATGTTGCACTGGGACAGAAAAGCACTGTCTTTCAGCTTTGAAAATATGCATTTTTTTAATTAAAAAAGCAGCATTATAACAAAAGAAGCCAAGCTACAAAGGGGTTCAAGATTGGGTAGTTTTGCCAGTTTTTAAGTGAATTCTGAGTGTGGCTAAAGAGTTAAAAACCCTGTGTGTCTGTGTTGTGTATGCCAGGTGGTATAGTAGTAGGCAATTGACTTAGCTGTAAGTGTGTTTTAAAAGTGTAAAAAAATAAACAGAAAAACTCACTTGCACGGGTTGAAAAGTACAGAAATGACACTTGTGAACGTAACACTGTAGTTTATAGATCTTAAGCTGCTAATTGTTGAGAGAGATTTACATTTGTCTTGTCTGATTGTCGCAGATTTATCTGTGACACTTTTACTGTATATAAAAAACTTTAAATAAAGACCTCAGCTATTAACACTGGCCTAATTTGGATGTTTCCAAGGGGGAGGGTGGGTGGTCAGGAAGAAAAAGAGGGGTATGTTAAAACTGTGCTGAGCCCTAATAGCTTAAAATTTGAGCAAGTTCTCCATAGATCCGATCATCAAACTTCATCCTATAATCAGCCATACACCACCTGGGTATGGCGAGAATAAATTGGCTGCTTTGTTTGGTCTCTGCGGGCAGAGGAGGAGGAAGAGCAGCACTGCCTTCTTCCTCATTGTCATGGTTTAAGCCCAGCTGGCAACTCAGCCCCACCCAGCCGCTCGCTCACTTCCCCCCCACCCCTCCCACCCCACCCCCCGGTGGGATGGGAGAGAGAATCGGAAGAGTGAAAGTGAGAAAACTCGTGGGTTGAGATAAAGACAGTTTAATAGGGAAAGCAAAAGCCGCACATGCAAGCAAAGCAAAGCAAGGAATTCATTCACTCCTTCCCGTGGGCAGGCAGGTGTTCAGCCATCTCCAGGACAGCAGGGGCTCTATCATGTGTAATGGTTACTTGGGAAGACAAACACCATCACTCCGAACATCCCCCCCTTCCTTCTTCTTCCCCAGCTTTATATGCTGAGCATGACGACATATGGTATGGAATAGCCCTTTGGTCAGTTTGGGTCAACTGTCCTGGCTGTGTCCCCTCCCAGCTTCTTCTGCACCTGGCAGAGCATGGGAAGCTGAAAAGTCCTTGACCAGTGCAGCAACAACTAAAACATCTCTGTATTGTCAACACTGTTTTCAGCACAAATCCAAAACATAGCCCCATACCAGCCACTATGAAGAAAATTAACTCTTATCTCAGCTGAAACCAGGACACTCATCCGTTTCCTTCTAGTCCACCTGGAGTCTGGGACAGCCTCTCTGCAGGGTCACCACCATTCCTGCAGATGCCTGACCTGTTTGTGTGGCTCGCACATCACGGCGTTTCTCTACCCTCCCTACCTGCAGTGCTGTAAGCCTCAATTTGGAGGTGGGTACAATTAGATGAGATGACTTGACCAAGAGGCGTCTGTCTTTGGAGAACTGGGAGTTGGTCCTGTACTTTCCACCGCTAGGCAGGTCTGTAATCTGGACTGCCCTGGTTGAGAAGGGGTGGGGGCTGGCTCTTGCTTCTTTGGACTTTTTCCTTACTGGGATTGCAGGATCAGCTCTATGCTGATATGCAAAGCAAAGGGCAATTCTAGCCTCACCTGTATTTCTCACGTGGATCTCGTGATGGAGCAGCTCTGGGCCCCAGCTCAGCTTTGACGAGGAAGAATTCAGCTGGTAGGACAGCATTCACCAATCGAAAGCCCACTCCCTCTTGCTCTAAGGAAAGCCGAGAGCCTATATGATGTTGATTGGGCCACCACTCTAAACATAACTATTTTGGCTACCAAGTTTCATAGAAAAATTTCTGAATTCTTTAGTATTTGTACAAGCCGGAAGTGAGCAGATTCCTCACTGACATGGAGAAAATACTCGTTCCTCTTGGGTTTTGGTCATGTGGCCTCGAGAACACAGAACCAAGAAGGGAATGGCAACAACTTTTTTAAGGGGAAAAGGCTGAGTAATTTTCTCTGTTTTCACAAAAAGATACAAGTGCTGTAAAACCAGCAAGAGATCAAAAAGCAAAAGCAGCTGTTTGCAGTGATTTTCTCCCCGTAGTCTCCCCACAACCAGAATGCCAATTCCGGCAGATTATCGATGAAGCAAGTGCATGGGGCTGTTTTTGCTAGAGCTGTCTGGCTCAAGATAGGACATGGGTGCTGGTGGTGAAGTTTAATGTTTCTGTGTTCTTTTGGGGTGGTCACCTGATAGGTGCTGGTTGGACTCAGTGTGGTAGTTGAACGTGGCTCAGGATCAACAGGGGGGCATGATGGCTGAGGGTGAAAGCAGTGGCTGCCTACTCCCACGTCAACAGTGTTAATCCCATCGTTTAGAGGATTAGGAGTCATTACTCAGCTTTTTGGTTAGTCTGTGGGAAGTGGTTTGATAGCTCCACCCAGGTTCTGGGGGACAAACAGGGATGTGGCATGGGTATGGCTATGCCAGGTTGCCACAGTGGAGGCGAAGAATTAGCTGATCTTTCTCACTGGAGCAGTCATTTTCCCAGGTCAAATCACAACACACTGATGGGTTGATAGTGGAAATTTGGGCAAACAGACAGCTCCCTACCACAAGACATCTGTCTTCAAGTTGTTGTTTAACAAGCACTAAATCCACTTTCTCCTTGAAAAGACAGTGTTGGTTAGCGGTTTGTTGGCCTCAGTGGAGCCTCCGCCACTGACTGAAGTTCAGCAGAAATGGGAAGTGGGTTCTCTGCTGCCTGAGTTACCATGAAATGGAACATCCCTGGGCAAACCGCCTCTGCTGGGTGGTTCATCCCCTACCCAGTTCCCCAGCCAGATCCCCTCTAAATTTAGGATTAAGAGTCACCATGTATGTGTGCTCTGCCTTTGTACCAGCCTTGTGCCAGCCATGGCCCAAAGGGGCAAAATGGGGAATGCTGATGCAAAATAGGGACCGCTGCCTGAGGAGAAAAGCAAGAACAGGACGGGAAGCTGTGCTGTGCTTTCAGCCTCCCTCCCCGGTGCAGGTTTGCCTGTAGCCCTGCCTGTGCACAGCTGATATTCAACTTGCCTTGCAACCAAGAGGTCCGAAGGAGTTCAGAAGTTCCTCCACTACCCAGAAAAGCACTTAAATCCCACAGGGATTAACTATCAGATGTCTGCCGTGACAGCCTTGAGGACATCCCTGTCTCCAATTTCATTGCTTGAAGAAAACTTTTATGCCTAACACTAGCTATGATTCGTAGGGAGTGGGAGCCCTAAGAAGTGACCCGCGAGCCTGTCCAGCCAGCAGAGAGAAGCATGCGAGTGTGACACCACATTGCTCCAGCTGCTCGCTGGGCTCCTCATTTCCAGCTGGTTCAGGCATTGCTGCCGCACCTGCGGATCACCCACGTGTTTCTCCAGCCCCTTAATGTGAACACAAGCTCTGTGTCAAGACAACTCCCATTCCTCCTTGGCCTTGCTGAAAATGTCACTCGAGGGGAGACTGCTGACACAGGTGAGCGGACTGGGGGGGGGAGCTTTTTGGTTTGCTCGGGGAAGGAACTGTGAACCTGGAAGCACTGCTCACCTTCCTCTCAGGCACACCCTGAGAGCTAAGTGGGGTATTTAGGAAATGAACGTCCTGCTTACGTGGGGGAGGGATCCTGAGAAGAGAACAGGGATCATATGAGGATCAAGTCACGTTTCGGTGCTGGAGCACTCCTTGGCAGAAAACATCTTCAAGGAAATAACATCCCTCTCATCCTCCTGCTCTGTCTCGTGCATCCTGAGGCGGTTACGATGCTCAGCATGGGCATAACAGCGCTCTCCCAGACGCCTCAGGAACTTTGGTCATGTTCCTTCCAAAAACATTCTTTTGAAAGATCTTTTGCTTATTTCAAATCAACTCTGCTCTTGCATTGGTCACATCTGCATTTTCCTCCCTCCTTGGAGAGAGACTGTAACTAAGTATCAGCTGGCGTTCCGTCTGTCCCATCCGTCCCTTTCCCAGCTGGGAAATGCCGCTGATTGCCGGGAGAGGCGGGACTGCGTGTGTGCCGCCCGAGCCCCCGATGCCCTGAGTCTGAAAAGCCCGTCCGAGGGGTGGCTGGGCCCGAACACCCCAAACCTGCGAGTGAGGGGCTGGAGGCTCCGGCAGCACCAGCGGGGAGGTGAGCTCTAAGCCTGCAGATACGGGCAGAAAAACAGGTGGCCCTTCCGAACTGTGAGAATCCCGTTTTCTCCCGGGAAGCCTGGGGCCTGGGCAGCCGGGACGGCGGCAGAGGCCCTCCCCGCAGCGCGGGACGCCTGCCCAGGGCCACCGGGGCTCCTCACAACACACGTGCTGCCAGAGGGCCCTTCCCGGGCCTAACGCAGGGATGTGACCTGAACCACTCTCATCTAAAGCGTTTTAATTACAGGGGACTAACTAAAAGATTTTAATGGTTCTGATCTAATTTAGGATAATCTAGAGAACGCAAGACCCGCCCCACAAAAAACCCTCGCCGAAGCCCTCCCGCGGGGCCGGCAGCGCCGGGGCCCTCCGCCCACCCCTGCCGCCGAGGCTGCGCGGGGCCCGCCCGGGGCCGCGTCCCGCGGGGGAGCGGGGGCCGAGCTGCCCGCGGGCGCTGCCGCGCTCCCGCCCCGGGCCCAGCCGGGCCGCCGGCGCGAGGGACCGCGGGGCCGCCGCCCGCCCCGCTCGGGCTCTGCCGCCACCTGGCGGCGGTAGCTGGCTCTGCGCACGCGTGCTGCCCGCCCCGCCCGCGGTCTCTGGCGACACCTGGCGGCCGCCCGTTGCCGCGGCCCCGCAGCGCGGCGGGCCCGGCCCGCGCCCTCGGCCTCGGCCTCGCCCTGGGCCCCATCCCGGCGCGGCGCTGCCGCGCGGCCCCGCGGGAGCCTCTGGGCCGCGGGGTGTCAGCGGGGCCGGCCCCGGCGGCCGCAGGGCCCTCGGCCTGGCGGCTTTCATCTCCTCCCTGGGGAAACGTGCCGATGTCCCTGGCGGCCGCCCTCCCGCTTCGCACGGGAGGGGACGCTGAGGCACCGGGGACGTGCCGCGGCCCCGGCCCACACCGCGGGCTGGCGGCCGGCCAGGGGGGCGGCGGAGGCGCCCGGCCCCGGCGCGGCCTGGTCCCACGGGCCCCTTCTTTGAACAGGGAATGCCCCCTGTGCGAGGCCGTGCGGATGGAGGGAGAAGCCCCCACGGAGGGGTTTCCTGCTCTGCCGGGCATATGGCGTCCTGAAGCAGAAGGGCTGGGAGCCACGGCTCGGGTCCAGCCGCTGCAGGCCAGATTCTGCGCTGGGCCGAGGGAGCGAGGATGGGGGCTGGCCTGGCTGGGGCGTGGGACAGGCCGGTGCCCCAGAGCCTGGGGCAGGCGCTGACCATGGCCAAGCAGAGCAGGCTTGGAGCAGCCGCCTGGGCTGGGAGCCTCTCTGCAGCCACGCCAAGGGCCAAAGGAGGGCAGGGATCCCCCGGGGGCTTGTCTGTCCCACAGTGGCTACACTGGTTGCCAGCTGCATCCTGGCACCCCACCGTGCCACCGGGCTGCATCTGGCTGACCAGCGATGAGAGGATGCGCAGAGGGCATGGGAATGGCCATGAAGAGCAGCCCTGGGCGCTTGCACAGCCCAGCTCGTCCCACGTGCAGGCAAAACCATGGTGTTCCCCAGCACAACCGTCTTCTCTGGTTTGTCATTGCTGTTTCTCCCAGAGCAGCACTGGGGAATGAGAGGTGACATGGAGACCATGACCCACTCAGTTTCAGAAACACCTTGCTGATGTTGCTATAGGCTCTGCAGCATCCCTGCTGTAAAAATGTCCCTGCCTCTCCTCTCTGTCACTGGGCCACAGGCAACAACTGCAGCAGCACATCAAAGACCCTGAGTTGTTCCTGTTGTGTGGGACCCCTCTCCCCCATGGCTCAGCGTCGCTACAGAAGTAACTCAGTAGTTGTTACTGCTTGAATCCACCCCTGTATCCAACGTTGGCCCAGGGGAGGAATAGCCTCTCCCTTCTCAGGCTTGGCAGTCCCTCTCCAGATCCTGCACACACACTTGCCAGCACAGCATCCAGGCCTGTGCTCAGCTCTGATGTCTGCACAGAAAAGGATCATGTGGCCACGGACCGTGGCTCTGCAACACATCATTGCCCTGGCCCTGGAGGGAGCTATTCCAAGGCATAATTGTTTATGGCACATGTTGATGGCTCTCAAACCGGCTTTCATGTAAGACTGAATGCTCTGCTTCTGTTATGTTAAGCATGGCTGGGTTTGTGATTACAGTGAAAATTAGCTGTTTGTCTGCTCTAGAGCTTTCGTCTCCTCTCCTCAAAGTGGGGCTGGAGTCTACGAAAATTTGGTGGCATGCTCCTCCCTGCTTCACCCACTGTAGCTAGCATGCCAGACAGGTTCTGCTGGGCACACAGGCCTGACCCCTGCTGCTGCCTCTTGTTCCTGTTTGTGGCGTGGTGTGCATTTGCTGCCAGTCCTGGTCCGCGAGGCTTGGTGTCTCCTCTGGCTCCTGGACAACATGTTTGCTGTTGTCCTGTTTGCTGACCTGGCCCAGCAGTAGAGGGGAACCATGCTGACCGAGGGTCTACAAGGGCCTGCCTCAGCCCTGCTCTGGTGGGGCTCTGTGTCCAGCAGCAGAGATCACACACAAAGGCACCTTTTCTCTGATGCAGGGTAGGCTCCTAATAAAAAAAGAAGGGGGAAAAAAATCGTATGAGATTTGGAGGTTCTCTGGGGATAGGACAGAGAGAGTGCAGGAACAATGGCCACATTGATAAATTCCCCATTTCCTGACGCCGGCCAGGGAAGGAGGGACCTCCACAGTGGCAACACTGCAGAGCCGCGCAGGCTGGAGGTGGTAGCCAGGCCAGCTCCGCAGGGAGATGGCTCACAGGGCATGCAGGAACACAGCAGTGATGGCAGAGCTGGCAGGGACAAGCTGCCTGCTCCCCCTGGGGCGAGATAAGTCTGCAGAGGTTCAGCCTGAAGATGCTCTCTCCTGTTAGCAAAATGCCCATCATCTTTCTGCCATGTCCCACTCCCAAGCACCGCATGCAGCTGGCACCTTTTGCCAAGTGCTAATAGTGCAGTTAATTACTGGGGACAAGGTGTGGACACAGCCAACACTGGGGAGGGCACGGTGTGCAGAGTGAGGGATGCCCATGGTGTGGGAACAGGGCATGGCTGTGAGCTGGTAAAAGCAGGGTGCTGACCAGGAAATGTGTTTTAACTGGGCTACTAAAAATCCTTCCCCCTCTCCCTATCAGCAAAAAGAAATCTGGGGCTCCGCTGTCCCAGACGCGCTTTTGTTTTGCTCTGGCGCATGGACAGTCGCAGGAGCTGCCCGTGGAGCCCCACACAGGATTTCACCAACTCAGAGAGTGAGTGAGCCAGAATGTCCCGTCTGACCCCTGAACAACTCAGGTTCTTCTGTGGGGCCCTGTGGGGACAGCCCAGCCCCACAGCGTGTTGCCCAGAAAGCCTGTGAGCAGAGGCTTGAGCCTGGGGCTGAGACTCGGTGGCTCTGGGGACGGTGGCTTGCGACAGGGCTTGCTGCTGGCACAGCCGGCTTTCACGACGTGCCATGGTGGTGAAGCCGTTCCTGCCACGGGTGTTCTCAGGGAAGCCTGGAGCCAGCTGCTGTGGAGTGCTGATACATGGGGGAGTGTCTGCTTTTCCTCTCCACTGCGTTGGCTGATAAGCACAAAGTATATGAAGAGGGGCGGGAAAGATGGACTTGCCCAGTCTCCACGTCTGATACGGAAACACGGGCAAGGCATGGTTTGTAGGTCGAGATAATAACTCTTGCGAGGCTAACCTAAACATGTTTTACACAGAGACGTAGCAGTGAGCAGGAGTGATAATGGCAGCAGAGTAGATAGATTGCTACTATCTGGGTTAAAAAAGGGCTTTTATTTAATTATGCTCAATTTGCTTCCTCTGCCTCTGGATTCCTGCACTGCTGGCGCAGGGCTCGCTGGTGCCTGCCGCCCGGAGGCAGCAGCAGGCAGCGAGGCAGCGCGTGCCCGCGCCCCAGGGACCTGCCCTGACATTGCCCAGGGGTGCTCGGAGCAGCTTCGCACGGGCATCGAGCCCGAGCTCAGTGCAGCGGTGCCGTAGGACCCCTCACGCACCAGCCAGCTTCCCGGGGACTGCGCATGGGTGAAGCCCGCACCCCTCCCGGCTGGCTTGGCTCGAGCCCCACGCTGATTTTATTGCAGCTGCGACACCTGGCAGAGCTGGCACATGCTCCGCTGCCTTCTATTTTTAAAACTTCCCTTTGAGCGTGTGCATGGGGTAGCTGCTGTCCCCACGGATCTCGTCAGGGTGATGGTGAGGCTCAGCTGGTGGGACAATGCTGCCCTCCCTCCAAGACGGAGGCATCCAGAAGAGTCATGGGTCCAGGGACAGTCAAGACCAGCCGGGACCGTGAAGGTCCTCCCGGCTGCACCGCCCAAACCAGGCTTAACACTGGAGTTTCCCCTTGCTGAGGGGTCTCCCCCCGACAAGACCAAGGACAGGACGGGAGCAGGTCTGTCCAGGGTGCCCCTGCGTAGCCAGGGAGCCAGCGGCCCCGCTGAGGCCCCCAGCACTGTGTCAGCCACCAGCAGCTCACGGACCCAGTGGGGGAGTGGGGACACAGCGGTGGTGCCCCCGAGTGCCTCCCTCCAGTGACGCCAGGCAGGGCCACGTCCAGGCTCAAGGCGCAGACTGAGGACCAGGAAAGTCCCGATGGCTGACCGGGCAGCTCCGGGGCTCACTGCCCACCCCACTGGTGGCAGCACTCGAGGCCCCACTGGACAAGCCCCAGTTTTGCTCCCGGAGGCTGGAAGTCTGGTACTGAGCCCCAGCCAGGAGTCTCAGCCTGTGGGCGCAGGCTTTGGGCAGGGAGCAGGGGCAGAGGAGAGCAGGAAATAGCTGCTTTTTCTTGCCACGCTTCCCGTTTCCACTGCTTGTGGCCATCCCCGCAGTCTGAAGCCAGATCACAGCTTTTAAAGGTGCTGTTTTCGCTTCTCTGTTAGCACGCTTCGGCTCTGACTCACTTCCTTTCCCACCGCTGCTCATCGTTGGCAAATGCTGAAGGAGGTCCCTCTGCGAGCTCCCATCCAGGAGGCCGGCGGAGCGGCTACTGGCATGCTTTGGTCTGTTTCCTTCAGCACAAGCAATTTCAGTAACTTGCCAGGTCACAGACGCACAAGCTGGGGTTCAGAATATACTTGTGCTCCCCTAAGCCTTGTTCCCCACCCACGGGCTTCTTAGGGGGAGCAAGCCAACACTAATCAGTGCTCATTTGTTTCCTTTTATTGTTGGCTTTGAGCTTGTGGGCTCTTGCCCAGGATGTTTGAATTTTTGTCTGGAGCATCTGGAAACCCTGAGAATTTCGGATGGTGCAGGTAGTTGTCACAACAATGCAGGCAATCGATCCCTGCCCTTTCAGAGAAGGAGGATCTGGGGAGGGCTGAAGTTTTTCACGTAGGAAGCTTCTAACAGATGCTTGAAGCTCTGGCTAAGGATGCATTCATTAATCTTCAGGGACGCCTGCCAAACAGCCTGGCAGAGCAGCCCTCCTCCAGCCAGGCAGAGGGAGGTGGAATGACATCCCCGAGGTCAGCGATGGCACAGGTGGCAGCTCTGGGGATCGGACTCGTGAGCCCTCTGGGTGCTGGCAGGAAGCTGGGCTGCTCCTGTGCGAGTGTGAACTGGTGCCGAAGGGCCTCGCAGCGAGGGACCTCGCCCGCTGCTGGGTGCCGGGTGCTCCTCCACCAACGTGGGCACGGGCTGCCCCGATGTTGGTGCTCGGAGCCTCTTGCTATGTCCCTCTGGTGTGGTGATAAGCAGAGTCCCGCTCCCCCAAGGAGTCACACCAGTCTCCAGCCACTGCCTAAAGTCTCTTTGAGAGGTGGGAGAGATTTTGAAGCACTTGCCAGCCCCCAGTACGTCTCCTCTGCCCTGCGAGCTGCAGGCGGGGGCAGAGTGCAGTTTTTATCATGCTCAGAAAAAAATCACATGAAGCCTGGTTGCTTTTCCACCTTGATTTACTATCAGCTTTGACAAGCTCTGTCTCTTGGCTCCTCTGATACTGCCAGCCATGTCTAATGCTGTTGATTTGATAATATATCTAATCTGGCTTTCTTGAAAATGCCCGGTATCTCAGAGCTGCTGTTCTCCTACTTGAACCATCTTCCTTCCTTGCCTTCTTTCTATCTTTCCCAGCTGGGGCCAATCTGTCTGGGAAATAGTCCAATTTGCTTCCATCTGATGGGAGCGGATCCCAGCTCCATTCCCTTCATCTACTCTGGATTCAAAATCAGCCTAGGTCATTATTTTGAAATCCTTCATTTTCTTCCTCTGCATTTTTGCTGCTGCTTTTCTCCCTCAGTGGAAGCACTGGTGAAAATACCTCTAAATACCTCTTCCGTCAGGGTTTTCGCAGAGCAACCACCACCCACTCAGCATGACACGGGACATTTGATGTCCAGACAAGACATTCCCCACTTTTTAGACCCTCCCATGGTCTGAGGAGGAGCACCAGTGTCCCATGTTAGATACAACTTAAACAATCGGGTCTGGGCCAGGCCTAAATGTCTCTGCAGGCATCCCCTGAGGGCCGGGGACACCTGATGTGTGCGGAGCCCCTCGAGCCCGGCGCACGGTGCCCTCCATCACGTGCCTCCCACGGCTGCCAGTCGCTGCGTGGGGAGGCCGGGGTCTCCATTACACAGTGACGTATCGCTAAAGGACCTCTTGGCCCCTCTCACTCCATCAGCGCTCACTGGACGGGACAAGGAAGGGCTTGTCTGAGCTCGCTGTCATCCTGGGTGCAGATTTGGTGTCAGGCACCAACAGGCCTTAACGGCCCTGACCAGCCTTACCTGGAGCCTCTGCCCACACCCCTGGCCAGGGCCCAGGAGCTCACTTACGCCCAGGGCTGGGTCCTCCGGTCTGGCCTGGGCTATGTTGTAGGTGCTGCTTTCCAGCCCTGTCTCTGGCCTTGCCTTCTGGATGGACTGTAGGCACCTCATCTCCTGGGTGGGCCCACGGATGGCACGTTACAGCTTGTCTCCAGTCTTGTCTTTAGCCCTGTCTCCTGGATGGGCTTTGGACTTACGCTGGTCATGTTGTCTTTTGCTCCTGACGGGACCCCCGGATGGGCCCTGGGCCTGACGCATTGCTTGCCTTGCCTGGGGCTGTCGATGGACCTTGTCACCAGCACCTGCCTCTGCCTGCCCTGTCAGACTCTGCAGGGCTGTGCCCTGTCAGCGAGGGCTCTGCCTCTGCTGGGGCCGAACTCCCTGCTCCCCAGTGCTCAGCATGGGGAGAAAGACTCGCTGCTTCTTCACTGCCGGCCTCCTTCCACCTTTCATGGTGCTCAGCCGGGGTTGCAATCGCTTGGCTCAACCCCCCAGGACCATGATTTAAGTAGAGCCATTAACTCAGCAAGTGCCGCATATCCAGGGTCTCTGGATGCAGTGTGAGCATGTTAACGTTATTTACGTAGTATTTCCTGACCTGAAGCACTGCAGCTTCAGCCAGGCTTTGCAAAAGAGGGTGTAGCTTCAGAATGAAGTAGATGCCATCTCTGGTGTAAGAGACCTTGCAGGAGAGGGTGAGGCAGGGGGGCTGTGTCAGGGCCCAGGAGATGCGGCCAGCCCGAGGCACAGAGTTTCCCTGGCAGCCCTCTGACTGTTGGCACAGCAAAAGAGGGCACCTTGGTGCTCTGATTGCCTGGGGCAAGACCGCTGTGGAGGAGTCCCCCAGATGGAAACATTGCAGATGTTATGACCACGCATGGAGCTTCACCCAGAGCTTGCCCTCGTTTAACGCAAAGCCCACTGCTACGAGACCTGGCTCTCCTTGCTGCTGCTCAGTGATCCGCTGGAGGCGGGGGCTGCATGCACGGATCCGTAATCAAACGGTTGGATCTGTCAGCCCCAAGAAACATCATCAGGTGAGATCAAGGGAAACTCCTTGCACTGGCTCTGAAACGCAGCTACACGGAGAGGCAAACATGGCCTGTTGAGAAGCGCAGAGCAAGGCTGCATGGGGCCTGCGGGCAGGCTGTGGAACAGCTGGGTGCGTCCCACAGAGCTGCTGGGAGCTGCAGGTGAGTGATGTGTAAATACGTGAGAAACTGCCAGGACATCCTTCTCTTGCTGGGGGGGTCTTCAAGCATTACAATCACAGCAGCGCTGGCCATCCGCGTCTCTGCCGTCCTGGGGAACTGAAACTGGTAAAGTCTCTGAGGAAGTCAACCAGTTTGCATGACTTGGGGTTTCCAGAGCATTGCTGGTCCCCATGAGGTGGCACAGGAGGTCCTGCTGACACAACTGGGGGTGGCTCTTGTGCAGTGCCCTGGGATCAGAGCCGTGCCCCTAAAAACCAGCACAACCCTGCTTTGGGGTCATCTGGGGAACGAGGCTTCCAGCACCCTCATCTGGGGACAGGAGGGAAAGTGGGGAGCCCAGGCTGGCCCCTGCTCTGGGGCACCGAGTTCAGAGTGATCTTAGCAGGGTGTGTAAATCGGTGCTTGTGAAAATAATGAATTGGCCAGTGTAGCTGGTTGGACATTATGGGTAACTGCGTCCCCGGTTTGGCCTGCAGTCAAAAGTGCTTTAAGCTGGTAAGCAAATGAATGCAAACCTATAGCAAAGTCCAGCCCTCCTAAAGGAGGGGGAGGTAACACGGTGGAAAGCGGGGAGAGCCGGACGTCATGCACTTGTCCGTGCATGGGCTGAAACGTTCTCGTCGAGTGCAAGGGGTCTCTGTGCTTCAGTTGCTGCGCTGCCCGCAGAGGACAGGCTGGCACGTCTGAAATGGTCACTGAGCTTTTTCTAACTTGATGGTGCTGAAAAGAGAATCGCTGCTGAATTGTCTAGTTTATGGATCCACCAAGTTAATTAACCATGATTGATAAGCCACTGCCAGAATGAATCATGCTGTGGGCTTATCTGTATAATCCCTGTTTGTGTGTTTAAAGACTGATAGGAGAGCCAAAAAAAAAATCCAGACAAAAAGATAAGGCTGAAGATGCATGGTGATGTCTTGGAAATTTAATTTAGCAGGGAAAATATCCCTTTTAAAACTACATTATTAACTGCTGTCAAGTGACAGCAGTTTGGCCTTCACGTGCTGTAGATGAATTCAGCCAAGTTGTATCAGACCTCTCTTGAAAGCACGGTGTTTGCCACTAACCAGGCTTCTTCCCTGGCGCTCTGGGTGCATAAAATCTGCACGATTGCTTTCTGATGGGGCTTGTCAACAGAGACTGCAGCTGGGTTATGAATCACTTTAATTTGTCATGTGAGCTGGTTTCACACCAATATCTCTGGAGGGAAAATGCTGGAAAGTTGGGGGAGGGAGGAGAGGGGATGTCAGACGCAACCTCCCCACCCTGGTTCTTGATGGAAATGTTTCTCCCTCTCCACCAGCTAATGACTAGTCCTAATTTAATAGAATGGAGCGAAGTGGCCAACATAAAATGTATGTGTTTTGTTTTCACATCTGAGTCTAACATGGCCACAAGTCATAGTCTGAAATGATTGGGGGTGTTATCAGTCACACAATCTGACATTTTGCCAAAAGGTCTCTTTTGTCTCTTCTCTGAAGTGTGAAAACAAGGGATGCTATTTCTTGTGTTCTGTAAAGAAAAATGTGGGTTGCAGACTCTTAAGGAGCCATTAGATGAAGGAAACCAAAGAAGGAAAGAAAAATCAAGACCTCTTCCTTCCGATAATCACACAAATACTGGACCTCTAGGGACACTTAATGGAAAACATTTTTAGGAAGCACCTGAAAAACTGCCATGGAAATTTCCCAGCCCAGCCATCATATTGTCTCCTGCATCCTTTACCGGGATAATCTTGAGAAAAATCAAAGAATCAGATCATCACTTGATTTTTTTTTTAAATTTTGTATTTATTTATTCAGTTGCCATTAATAACAATAAAAATGAATTTACCCACCCCTGACTCTGAGTTCCCTTGACACTTAGTTAAAGTACACAATTATGCAAAATAGGCAGACTCCCACTGCACGTTATCCCAAGCAGCAAAAGCATAAACCAAACATAAGCCCCTCCACAGAGACAAATTACTCACCCATCAAAAGAATTACTCACTGTGGACAAGTAGACTTTTACAAGGTTGATTTGAAGTGTGCAGATGAATGTTACAGCTGGTAAGAATTCATTAGTCAATGGATCTGCAGCAAAGGAAAAGATAAGGAGGCATAGATTTGTTTTTCCTAAGTGGAAAGGGTCTTATACTGTGCTGCTTGAAAATGAAATGCCCTATTCTCTTCCTTTCCCAAATCAGGAAGGTGTTTGATCGTGCGTCTAGCTTTAAGGTCACAATTAGCCCCCCCGAAATTAAAGGAATTATTTGTTTTTTTCAATAGAGTTGCATTGTTGGACGTCTTGCAAAGACACACTGCTCCCTACGAGAGGGGCAATGAGTGCAAAGGTGTAATACAAATGCCTTTTTCTAACACTCTCCCTCAACATGCTGCCATTTCTCTCCTGGGATGTGCAGAGCAGGGATCTCTATGGCCACCTTGCAATCTGTCTCCTTTGTGGCTCTGTTGGCATTTGCCAGCATCAGGGCTGATTAACACGCTATTGAAAACCATCCCCTCCTGGTCCTAAGCAGCCAGCCCAACCCTTCAGCTCTTCCCAACAAATTACCAATCTGGCCTTGCAACAAGCAGCTCCCCACAGCAGCCTTACTGCAATCATATAAACAACATATATGTAAATAACGTATACGAGGATGAACTGGTGAAGCTGCTGCAAAGACATTTGCTGCTTTCAAATTCCGGCTCCCGCGTTGCGCACAGACCTGCCGCTACAGCAAGCAGAGCCCACCTGTTGGCAGCATGACCGCAGAGGCTGAAACTCAGCGTGGGGCTTAGGGACATGGTGTAGTGGTGGTCTTGGCAGTGTTAGGTTTACGGTTGGACTCAATGATCTTAAAGGTCTTTTCCAACCTATACGATTCTGTGATTCTGTGTGATTCTGTATGTGCATGTGTGGTGACTGTAGAGTACCGCTGAGTCCCTCTGGATGAGGATGATCAGATACTGCAGCAGCAGAGCTCACCTGGGCATCTGGCTGCGTACCTCATGCTGAAGCCTGTTTTGTGGCTAGCGGGCGATATTCACGCTGTCCGTGTCTAGCACCTTCACTGAGCGCTGCATAGACATAATGCTAACAAAGCCGCGCTGGGACCAACTGCCTCGGTTACTCGGTATTTCCTAAATCCATCCGTTCTTCCGTTGCTTCTTCTGATGCTTCCCTCCCCACTCCCTCCGCAGTCTGTGTCCATGGAGGATATGCACATGAACGGAGGGAAGAATTGGCTCCTTAGGGAGGAAGTAGACATTGGCTTTTTTGTCTGATTCTGGAACAAAAAGCTCCAGCCAGGAGCTGTTCTGATTAGGTCTTAGCGTAAAACAGATGCAAAGTTTCATGCAACAAGTGAAGTGGCATAGGGAAACGGATATATTTTTACATGCTGTCTTTCCCTATCTCTCGCATGGGATCAGAGCTATTAGATCTGAAGCTGATTAAGTGTGAGACCCCAGCACAATATCAAAAGTATTGGCCACCAGTTTCTTAATGATCGTCTGGGAGCTGGAGTGCAATGTTCTTTTGAAATACAGGCCACAAACAAGCTCCAAGCTCTTCCCATTTTTTACTCCTCCCCACTTTCTATCTTAGAAAGAATGAAAGAAAAACAGGTTTGCTAGTAGTGCCAGATCTGGAGGCAAGAGGTACATTTACATTCAAAACCTTGCATGAACGTCCAGCTGCGAGGGTTTCCAAGCAAAGCAAAAGCTAGCGAGTGAAAGAAGTTGGACAATTACACTCATTTGTCTGCCTTGTTTTCATTGAAATAATTCAGGCAAGGCCAACCGTGTTACTTGGATTCTCTAAGGTATAATTTAGGCATGAGATGTTTACAATCAACTCTCATTTGCATCAGCCAGAGGAAAACATGGGATCTGTTGGATATTTCAACTGGCGGGTTAATTACTAGTTTAACCACTAATATTTATTCAACCTTCTGCATGTGAACAGCCACCGGGCCAGATCCTGCCACTCTTGCTACGGTGCTTACTCCGCAGGTTTCATGCAAGCGAGAGAGGAGTGCAGGACAGGGCCCTGCGAGTGCAGTTCTAGTTTTGCTAAGGAGACTTGGTGCCAGAGATGGATGTCTGACTGAAAGCCCTAGAAATGTTAGATCTGCTGGGAACAACATACCTTTCCTTTTTGCAGTCCCAGGAATGAGCTTAAACAAAGATACTGTTTGCTATGGGCCATGCTCTGTCGTCCCTGCTAGTGATGATTATTGAACCGCTTAGCAAATAGCTTGATAAAATCAATGGGACCATTCGTGAGCTAGGAAACCTCTCCGTGTGTGCAAGGAGCCCAGGGACTGACCCCCAGACTCTTTCATGAGTGCTGCGCAGAGAAGTCTAAACACTGCTAGGCAAGGCTAAAATGAGCAAGGCAATTGATTGACAGTTTTGATTGAAACCAGAAGTAAGTTTTGCTGTTTTTTTTTTAAACCCAGGCTTAAATAGACATCACTTAGAAGAAGAACATCGATCAAAAGATAAACCCAGTGCATGAGAGGACCCTGAAGGTGAAAAGTACCATTAAGTAGGTTAAAGGAGCCTGCCCTCGTATGACAAGCTGTTCTCTGTGCGAGAGGACAGAGAGCACCGAGAGGGAGATAAGAAGATTACGAGGTCAGATTCCAGGTTACGGAGACCTCTGTGGCTCGCTCCGTCTTGGGCACCTCTGCACGAGTTGCAGGCGAGAGCCTAATGAGTGCCAGCTGTGATGGTTTTGGTGCTACCCGCACCTCTCCTCTGGGAACTGACCCAAACCTGTCAACTAATCCTGTATGCCAGCAGCTCTCCGGGTGGGTATTTAGCTGCCTGGCCTGAAAGGACTTGCTGGCAGGGAGGAGAAAGGCCCCATATTTCATGACACATCCTAAAGTCACCTAGTGAAATGTGTGTTTTCCCACCGTGACCTCTGACAGACCCTTGGTTGCCTCCCCCGGCTGGCAGGGACGGCCGAGGCACTCGCCGGGGAGGAGTGGAATAACACTGGGCTCGGGCCCGAGCCCTCGGGGCCGGGTGGCCCTGCAAAGTGGGAGGCAGAGAAAACCAGGTCCTGCCCCGGATAGGTGTTTTGCTGCTGATTGCAGGAGGTGGAAGTAAACAGGTGGGAAATTCCAGGTTCATGTCTGGAAGGACACAAAAGCTGGCAGAGCCCAAATCTCACCCGATGGTGTGAGCAAACTGGGTTTGTCTCTGTCCAGCCTCCAGTGATCAAATCCTCCCAACACACACCTCGTCCTGAGAGGCAGAGGAGCTCAGCGCCCAGGCTGTCACCTTCAGCACAGAGCCAGCACCTGCAGCTCGTTAGTCCTCATTATTGTTAAAGCTCATTATTGCTCTCTCTTCAGGTGAACACCATGAAGCGAAAGGTTTCTGCCATTTCCCTAGCCTTTCTAGGGCTGAGCAGGCCATTTAATTCAATGAAGCTATTGCTCTGCACCCTGTGTAAGCGACTACATCACTTACATCGAACTCGGGTAAGATGGCAGTGTTATTTCTAGGATTCCTTCTACCCTTATGGGGCAGAAGACGCTGAGAAAAGGGAGTCCCCTGTGACATCCACGACCCCTGAAATACACAGCGTGCCTATGTACAATGTGATACGTGGAAATAGCAAAAAGACTACTGCTTAGATAGAAAGATGGAACAGCTGACATTCAAGTAATAAAAGTACCCCAATCTTAACTGTATGATGTTTACATTTTAAAAAAGAGTGAGCTTTGAAAGGTCATTTTAACTATTTAGGCTGTCTGATTACCTTTTCTTTTCCACTTTCCTTAGCTGTGTCAGCCGATTGCTCCATCTCTCTTTGCTGTTTCAGGGTCACATTCACTGGTGGGTGAAGCGCTTTGGGTGCCTGTTCTACTGCGTTATCCAGATAGTCCAAAGAAAAAGCTGATTTCACTTGTATAAAGATTCATGTGAATGTTTCCATTAGTATGCAGTTTTGTAACATCGCATATTTTACATCATTGATTTTGTGATGAGTTCAGACACAAATACATATGTATGCACAGAAGCGTGCAGCTTGTACATAGGCAGTATCTTTGCAGGTTAAACTGAAACCGCCTGATAGCTCTCCTTTTCTGCTACAAAATTCAAAATGCTACAACTAGTCCAGTATAGGACTTGCTGACATTTTAAATGTGTATGTGCACACATGTCTTCTTTTTCTACATATATGTGCGTGCGTGCAACTTTTAACTTTTAGCTTATCTCTAAGATTAATGAATGTGTTGACTGCACAGGAGAAATGTGTAAACCTTTAAGACTGTTGGGGTCACCAGGGAAATGTCAAGACTGAGATCACACTGTTTACAATATGTCCAAAAATATACAACACCAGACGACACCCCACAAGTGACATTCTAATGAGAGACAGCTATTAGAGGCAATGTAAACCACATGCTGCTGGACACCGCAAGTCAAAGATTTATCTCGAAATTGCAGACAGCAGGCCACTGCAAGGCATAGGTACGAAAACATTTCAGGTTTCCTACTAAAAAGCAGTGGGCACATACATTTGTAACTAATGCCTGCTAGTAAGTTACTCGGAGAGGCTGACCCTGCATCTGCAAATGCCAGGACACAGCGCAAGAGCTGCAGGGCCTGATCAATCCACGTGGGGTGCAGCGAGGTCGAGGAGGGTCTTCCCGTAACGTCCGAGTACTGCCTTGCCTTTACTGGAAGTGGCACGGGCACATTGTGGGCAGGGTTGGGGTGCAGGTGGGGTGCAGGGGTAGGGCTTGGGGCTGGCTGCAGCCGGGTTACTGGCAGGGACCTCTGGGCTGGAGTTCAAGCGGGGATGGTGCAGGGGACGAAGGTTAGGGTGCTGGAGGACGGGACCAATGGGCCAGGGCAGGGTAAACACCAGGAGGGTCCCTGGTGGGGTCAGGGTTCGAGGTGCTGGTGCTCAATTTGCTGACGGGTGCGGTAATTACTGCTCGGGTAGGTTTTGGGGATGGTGCTGTCAAGGGCTATCTGAACAAGGCTTGGGGCTGGCGCTGGCTGGCGTTACGAGGCTGGGATTAAAACCAGCGGAGGCTCAGGCTCGCAGAGGCTGTGAGCACTACAGCTGGATGCAGAAGCTACAGGACAGCACGCAGGGCTGCGTTTGGCAAGGGCTACATGCCTGGCCGAGGGTCAGAGCAGTGACAAGTGACTTGAAGCTGGGGCTGACCTTGGCAGAAGCCCATGAATTCGCATGGGCCCTGGATCTGGGAGTGTCTGTGGAGCTGGTTCAGGGCAGGTGGCAGCCGTGGCCACGCGGCTGGGACTAGGATGGGGCCTGTCAGAGGGAACTGAGGATGACCTGAGCCGGGAGGTGCCACCTGGGGCGTGCAGAGGTTTGCCAGCAACAGGCCCTGCCAAGCTGAGGGCACCTCTGAAGCTGGTCTGGGGTCTACTCTGTTCGGCAAGGTGGAGACCAGAGATGCTTAGAGCTGGACGCACCAAATACAGAGTTGGCTCAGAGCTCAATATATCTTTTAAAGCAATTATGAGATTTTAACCAAAATGCTTAGGTTTGTATTAAGATGTGCAAAGAAATCAATAATTTTATGATTAACCACATGTAACCCTTTCACTTTAAAGCATGTGATGAGCATCGACACTGAAGCCTCAACAAGCCCAGTGAACATGGGAGAGAATAACGTTGAAACCACCAAGGTGAGTCAAATTGGTTGGAATTAACAAGGGTGGTGTGGGCTGTAATAATATATTTACAGCCTGGTGATTATACTGTGAGAAGGAAGGGAAGGGGATTAAATCCCTGTTTAGTTTAAGCTGCATTTTAGTGCAGCCAGTTCTTCAGTTGTACACAGTTAAAAATGTAGTCTGTCAAATCCTGCTGACGTATTTTGGCAATAGATATTTCCTCTAATTGAAAGCAATTGTTGTGTTGTAAGCTTTCCCCCTTTCCCATTTGTTTTGGTTAACGGGTAGTGGTGGCCTGTCTACTTAAGCACGTATTGAGCAACTGCTCACTGGAAAGTTAGCATATTGCAAAGAGTGCGGCACGATCGTGCCTGACTTCATAAGGAAAAACTTCCTCCGGGCTTCGGTGGAGGATGTTTGAACAAAGCTGGTAGGATCAGCCTCACTGGTTGTTATTGCAGGGCTTCGCAGTTTGGGTCAGCTAGGGCCTTCATGTGTGAATCCCGGGGTAAAAACCAGGCTCACTTCCAACGCAGCCATGCTTTGTTTTGAACAATCAGCATGGCCCCCGCTGTGAATCCCACGAGGGGATGCTCTGCTTTATGTTGCATTCGCTTCCTTTGCTCGGAGCCAAGTACTGCATCCTACACTGCTGGAACGCAGTCAAGACGCGTGGGGCCTGCGCGGACGGCCTGACGCAGACTAGACGTGGCCGGCCCCTGTTGTGTCGGGCGCTGCTGCCGCTCCAGCAGGAGCTTTAATGCTGTGGGTGGGCAGGGCCCTGCAGCCCTGGGAGGGCTTAACAAGCCCCTGCTCGGTCACTCCAGGCAAAACGGTGCTAAAACCACCGCTGCCCGCAGCGACTGCACCAGCACTGCTGCTTCCCCACGGGGCTGTGCCCTCGCCTGTCCCGCGCCCGCGGTCCTGCACCCTCGGACCCCAGCGCTCTGCTGGCTGGCGGCCCAGCCGCGGTGCGTCACAAGCTGGGCAGCGGCGTTTGCAGCTCTCAGGACCCGGTGGGGAGCAGCTGCCCAGCCCCAGCGGGGTGTCGAGGCCGGTGCTGGGATGGGACCCGCAGAGCAGGGCCTGTGCACCGGGGTGCTGGGGGCTCGCGTCCTCCCGTCTCTGCGCTCGGAGAAATGCACCTGTGCTGTCCTTGCAGGACGTCAGTCGGGGTGCTCGGTCTTGAAACACCCTTTATCTGACACCCCTCTGAAGCTCAGAGAGGTGCCATACACCTCAGTTTCCCCAGAGGTCAGAGCAGGACTGGATGAAACCCTCCTTTACCCTGTAGTCACATTGACTCTGATCATCTGGCCAGAAACCCCCTCAGGCTGGTGCTGGTCGGGATCCAGCCGAAGAAGGGACTTATTCTGCCATGCACACCTGCACCCACGCCTGCCTGTGACACCCCATGGTCTGCATTGACAAGGGACAGGTATGGATGAGAGACCATTAGTGTAGCGAGGCTGGGGCTCGAAGGGTTTGTGTCTTCATCCAACCACCAGCCCCAGCACGTGCTAAATTTCCCGCAGAGCAGAGCTGGAGAGGCATTTGAGCTCACCGGCCATGTTTCCAGCCCTGACTGGTGTGAAGCTGGGGGGAGTAAGTGCTGAGCCCTTTCTAAGCCTCTAAAGAAAATAAAAGCAACAGGTCACCAAGGAGACCTGCAGGAAACTGGGGAACCTGCTGCTTTTGCATCCCAGCTTTCCACCCACAGAGCCTGGGTCAAACCCCAGCGCAGGCTACAAAAGACACATTTTTTTATTGCCTTGTGATAAACCTCCTGGTCTGGAAAATCCTGCCATTATTGTGTGTGTGAACTTTCACCAGCACCGAATCTGTCATTAACCTAGAAGGAGACCTTTTCATGCTCACAACCTCTGTCTGCACAGCTCCTCTCTGGAGGCGAATCCCTCACGGTGAACACGTCAGCCGGCTGCACGCTGCAGACAAGGTTATGACTGCATTACATACTCTGAAGGGAGCAATGCTCTATAGTACACTGGGAAAGGTTCATCTTTGAACACAATGAGGCTTGAGGGAAAAAAAATCATGATTTTACTCAGAGTGTGTCTCAGGTCCCCATAAATCCCTCTCTTCCTTGCTCAGAGCAGGGCTGGAGGCCGGCAGCAGGGTGGCAGCGGAGCATGCCGCGCCGGTGCGATTCCTGCTACAGCCATTTGCAGTGAAGCTTGAGACCGCACCGGAGCGTGTGCTTCGATTAAAGGACGTTTGGGAAGGGACCTTGCCTTAATCTTTCTGCTGAGCACCTAGCAGACTCCCAGTGTGCTAAATCATTAGTAATAACAGTAATGACAGTCTGGCCTCCTTCTCCATGAGCAGTGCCTGCAATACAGATTAATAACAATAAAATAGGGACTCGGTCCACCTCATCCAAAAATATACCGGGGATTGCTAATCAGTCTATTTCCAAGCCCTCTGTTATTTCTGAGTGCCCTGAAGTGCCTTAGCGAGCACTTTGCTGATGCATCCAGCCTGATGACACCAGGCACTAACAACTGACTGGACAAAGGCAGGGTGGCAGGCAGGACTGGAGAGCATCAGATGAGTGTGGTGAACAGCTCTTGTTCAGGCAATGATTTCTCTGTGTCTAAGTGCTTCTCAGCTCCTCCTCAGCTCCCCTTGTGTTTCCCCGGTGTGTGGCTCCCCTCCATTCAGAAATGCTGCTCCAGGGAGAGCCCTGTCCTGGCCGGCTCTGGGCCGGGCTGGTGGAGACCAAGCGGGACCGCTCCGCACTTGCCTACCTCTTACCCTCTTCTCTCGGATAACCACTAGCAGCCTCTCTCAGGATGGGGAAAAGGCATGAATTGGACCCCTGGTCTTAGCCAGTACAGCTATTCAATGGCCATTTTCCATCAGTACGGGCTTCTGAGAGGGAAAGTGAGCGGCCAAAAGCATTCAAAACACGTGTCTGCTAAGCATTTGTGAATGCACCTTATGGTCTCCTGCCAACCTGCCCTGTAATCATATAGAAAATGACCCAAATAGCACACTTAGAGGCAAAGAGTGAAGGAGATGGGAAAAAAAAAGAGGACTGGCTGCCTGGGTAGGAGCAGAGGGACCTTCTGACCTGCTGTGCAGCAGCAGACGGGACTCTCCCTGCATCAGCTCCTGGGTGGCTGAGGCTTTGTTGGCTTTTCCTCTGCTGGGGTGCCAAGTGGCCCCTCTGCGGTGGCTGGCCCCCTGGGGCTTGTCTCTGCAGGGGGACCACGTGGGGCAGAGGACGGGCGGCCACTCCATGCGCCAGCCCGTGTGCCCAGTCAGGCCTTCCCGATGCGCTCAGCATCACAAGCAAGGACACAAAGCGTGCTGCTCTTCTCCCAGGTGCCAGCTCCTGAGCCAGCCCTCTGTGCCTCCGCACACAGGCGGTCCCCAGGGGGTCTCCACCACTGGGCGTCGAGGCAGCGGTGGTCCCGCACGCCCGTCCCGCAGGCAGCGCCTCTCCTCCACCCCACCACCAGCTGCCGGCGTTCCCTGAGAGCTGCCGAGTCAAACCTGGCCACCTCCGGCATGTGAGGGTGAACTTTCTTCCCAAATCCACAGAGCGCTTTATGGTTACCTTGCAGATAAACCCCGCTAAATAAATAGATGTTTATACTCCCTATATTAAAGCGATTAGATCCTGGTTTTTGACAGTGTTGAGTCAATATAACCTGAGTAATTGCATGAGTAACTCATGTTTCCCCTAAAGGGAAACTGTTCTCGTGTAAATATATTTATTAATAATTAAAGTGTTTTTGAGTTCTTGTGCACACAGCCCCTCTCCCCCACAGAGATGTCTGAAAGGCTGTTATCTTTAAACCTGCGCAGGAGTCAAACAGGAAGGGACTTTGGCAGGGGGGTGATGGTCTATGGCAAGAGGCATGTGGTTTAATTTTGACCTTTTTTTTTCACAAAAAAAAATGGTGAGATCTGTCTATGAGAGATTTAAAAACCTCTACTGCTCCATTAGGAGCATTACCCTGAAATACTCACTGAAGCTTCTAACAGCCCAGATAATAGGGGTGGGAAATCATTTCTGGAAAATATTCCCCTCAAAGCATCTTACCAGAGGATTGTTTCCTAACAACAACAATAACAATAAAATCTTTGTCAAATAATCCTTCAATACCACAGATATTTTGGCTTTAATTGTATCAGCGTAGATAACTGCTCAGCATAGGAAATGGGAGTCAGAGCTCCTGGGGGATTTCTTCTGACAAAGCCAGTGCTGGATACCTTTGGGTAAGTCACACATTTTTCTATGTTCTTTGGCCTAATTTTTTTTTTAACTGACTGTAATCTGGAACGTAATTTGATATGCCTTAAAAGGCTGATTTCACATGGAAGATGCTCTACTATCAGGATAAGCAGCCATAAGAAATCCTAAAATAGGCAGATTAAGGGTTTGGGATCATGGGGGGTTTATTTCTATGCAACTAAAGACATGCTCACACTTAAAAATTGCTAACTTGTAGTTTAAAAAAAACCCACCAACTGGGAGTCCCACATTTAAAAACAGCTAATAACTCTATTAATTAAGGATATGATTAGCAGAGACAATGAGTTAGATAGCACGAAGGCACAGCATTTAATTCAATGCACATTTTCGGTGGACATGGCGTGGCCAAGGCAGTTATGTATTAATTAGTGCTCTGGAGAAGGCGAGGAGGACAGGAAGGGGGTGAGGGAAATTGGCAGGTGTAGAAATGAGATTAGACAACAACAGAGGATTTTTCTCTCCAGAACAGAAGTCGTGCAGAATCCTCATCAGCCTTGCTAACATGTTTTGTATAAATGAAGATACATGCCACGAGAACAGGCAGGGCAGTAAGGCAATGCTTGGGGATAGGGAGAGGGAGGACAGCTTTCCAGGGCTCGCCTGTGGAGCACTTCCAGGCAGTCGCAACCAAATACTAGCCTCAATTTCCCACCCTTGCTTTAAATGCTGCTGGCTATTTGTGGATGGCAAAGTGCCTCCCCACTCAACCCTTACAAGGGGACCTGTGCCATTGTACTGACATACTGCTGTACCAAGCCTATGAGCTTCCCCTTTGCTTTCCTCCACCGCGCGGCTGCTCCAGCTAGGTCTCTGCTCGTAGTGGAAACTCAGGCTTGGGACAAGGATGCTATGCCCATATCCTATAACCACTCCACTTGGTTGTCAGCTCTGCCGTCACTTCGGCTGGAAGCGTTCACGCAGTGCTGCGTGCGCCACGATCAGGGTACCTGCCGTGTGCTGGAGCCCACCCATGCCCCCTCTTACACGGGGACCTGGATGTGCTGCCCAAGGAGCCGGGTCCCTCCTGGGTGCGCTCTGAGCCTACGGCTGTGCCCTGTGTCGCGATGGTGCGGCAGGAGGTGAATGCTGGCCTGGGCAATGCCGCTCAGGGCTCTTTCACTTAGACGGCAGGGCCATAAGGTACGTGGGCAAAGCAAGCACCTGCTGCAGAGAGCGTGGCCCCGGACACTCTCCTGTCCCAGGACGGATCCCGACTTTCTCTGCAGAGCCTCACCCGGTGCTCCTTGGTCTCGGAGCGCGTTCCCCTCCACGGCGAGGGGGTAAGTTCACATGCCCGCAGAGGAGGGAGGAACTGCAGCGGATGTGAACTGACACCTTCACCCACGCAGGTAGAGCGTTCCTCGCCGGTAAGGGAGGGTGGATCAGAGGCTGCGCTGTCTCGCGGCTGTTCCCCCCGCTGTGGATTCCAGTAGGTGGAATTTGGGAAGATCATCACTTCTTTCTCTGTGTCTTTCTTTTCTCCACAGTTAAAAAAGAGCCCGTTGGAGGGCGGAGGAGATGCACAGTCCTATTTTGAACTCGGCTCTTGGCAAGGCGTGCGGGCAAAGCTTCTTTGGGGGTGGAGCTCGGCGGCGGCCCGCGCTTCGCCCCCCGCCCCGTTCCCCGGGGAGCTGTCCCCCCGGGCGGGCGGCAGCGGGGCCGGGGGGCGACCCGAGGCCGCGCCCGTGGCCGTGGCAGGCGGTGTCCCGGAGCCGCGCTGGCACCCTCGACCCCCCGCTCCCCCCAAGCGCGCAGCCCGCAGCGAGCGCGGCCGCCCGGACGGGACGGGCCCGGCAGCCCCCGGCGCGGCGTCCGTGCTGCGGGGAAGGTGGGGGGACACCCCGGGGGACCCCCTCCCCTTACGTTCGTGTCGTATTTTTCCACTCGACGTGCTGCCTGCCCCGGGGCCGGCCAGCCCGACCGCCGCTTCCTCGCGTCCCTGTCCCGAGCCCGGATCACGGGGCTGCGGGGGGGATCTCTACGCCGGCTCGCCGTGCGGCTCCGCAGCTGGGAAAAGCGCTTCTTCCCCCCGCACCCCCCCGGCCCGTTCTGCTCGAAAACGCGAAGGAGACAGCGGGGAGAAAGGCGGAAAGCCCGGAGGAGGCGCGCTGCCGGTAGCGGAGGAGCCGCTCCCGAGGCGGGGGGGCCGCCGTCCCGCCCGGTGCTGCCCGCTGCGCGGCCGGCCGGCGGCGCGGGGGAACGCCGGTAACTTCATCGCACTCACATGACGGGCCCGCACCGAGACCCAGTGAGTAACGCCGAGAGGGCGGGGGCGGGGGCGGGCGGAGGGAGGGAGGGAGGGAGGAGGGAGGCGCGGCCGTGAGCGCGCCCCACCGCCCCCCGCCGCGCAGCGCCGCGCACCCGCGCACCCGCCGCGGCCGCCACTTCCCGCGGGCGTCGCTCGGCGGCGGGCGCGCTGCCTGCGCAGGAAGCGGTCCCGCGGCCCGGCCCCTCCTGCCGCTCGGCGGCGGGCTCATGCACTCTGCGGCGCGGCGGCGCGGGCGGCGGGATGGCTCCGGCGGCGGCGGGCGCTGAGCCGCGGCCCCCCGCGCTGCTGCCGCTGCTGCTGCCGCTGCTGCCGCCTCTGCTGCTGCTGCTGCTGCCCGGCCGCGCCGCCGGCCTGGAGGTGCAGCGCAAGTTCCTCTCGCCCACCCCCACCAACAACTTCGCCCTGGACGGCCCCGGCTCCCGCGTCTACCTGGCGGCCGTCAACCGCCTCTTCCAGCTGTCGGGGGGCGAGCTGGCGCTGGAGGCGGAGGCGGCGGTGGGGCCGGTGCTGGACAGCCCGCTCTGCCACGCGCCGCAGCTGCCGCAGGCCTCCTGCGAGCACCCCAAGGTGCTCACCAACAACTACAACAAGATCCTGCAGCCCGACCCCGAGCAGGGCGTCCTCGTCGTCTGCGGCTCCATCTACCAGGGCCTCTGCCAGCTGCGCAGCATGGCCAACATCTCGGCGGTGGCCGTGCGCTTCCCGCCGGGCGGCAGCGACCCGGTCACCGTCTTCCCCAGCATGCTGAACGTGGCGGCCAACCACCCCAACGCCTCCACCGTGGGGCTGGTGCTGCGCCGCGGCGGCGGCGGCGGCGGGGCGCGGCTGCTGGTGGCCGCCACCTACACCGGC
Organism: Mycteria americana; assembly: GCF_035582795.1. Lineage (NCBI taxonomy): Eukaryota > Metazoa > Chordata > Aves > Ciconiiformes > Ciconiidae > Mycteria > Mycteria americana. The sequence goes on from NC_134375.1 coordinate 9,973,637, forward strand.
TTCGGCAGCCCCTTCTTCCCCCGCAACCGCAGCCTGGAGGACCACCGCTTCGAGAACACGCCCGAGATCGCCATCCGCGCCCTCAACGCCCGCGGCGACCTGGCCAAGCTCTTCACCTTCGACATCAACCCCTCCGACGACAACATCTTCAAGATCAAGCAGGGCGCCAAGGCGCGGCACAAGCTCAGCTTCGTCCGCGCCTTCCTGCAGCGCGGCGCCGCGCCGCCCGCCCGCCGCCCCTACGCCTACCTGGCGCTCAACAGCGAGGCCAACGCGGGCGACAAGGAGAGCCCCTCGCACAGCCTGCTGGCCCGCATCTGCCTGGGCGAGCCGGCCGAGGCCACCCTCAACGGCAGCGGCGAGACCAAGAAGCTGACCGAGTCCTACATCCAGCTGGGGCTGCGCTGCGGCGGCGCCGCCGACGCCTTCACCCGCCTCGTCTCCGTCTTCCCGGCGCGGGCGGCCTGGCGCAGCCCCGCGGCCCCCGCCCCGGGCCCGCCGCCCGCCGAGGAGCTGCTCTTCGGCGTCTTCGAGCGGGCCGGGGCCGGCGGCGGGGGGGGGCGGCCGCAGTCCGCGCTCTGCGTCTTCCGCTTCGCCGAGATCGAGGAGACGATCCGGGCTGCCCGCAACTCCTGCTTCGTCAGCCCGGGCGCCGGCATGGTCACCGTGCTGGACAGCGTGGTGCAGGGCACCGGCCCGGCCTGCGAGAAGAGGAACATACAGGTACGGGCGGGCGGCGGGCACCTGCCGGCGCTCGGGCGGGGCGGGTGGGGGAGCGGGGACGGGGCGTCCCGGGACGGGACGGGCGCGGGGAGCCGGTGGCCGGCGGGAGGCAGCGGCCCCCTTCCCGTCCCGTCCCGCCGCTGCTGCTGCTGCTGCCGCCGCGCCGCCTCCCCCGGGCGGGAGCGCGTCCCGCGGCCGGAGGCGCTGGGGGCGGGAGGGTGCGCCCCGCGCTCCTCTCCGCTCTCCTCTCCGATCCCCGCGCTCCTCTCCGCTCCCCACGCTCCGCGCTCTCCGTGCCCCGCGCCGGTCCGCGCTCGCGGGCAGCCGTGTCGCAGCGGGTCACACCGTCAAAGCCGGTTGCGTGCCGGCTGCTTCCCCCTGCAGCCGAGCCTGCGGGGGGGCTCGTACCGGACAGAGAACGTGTATGTGTGTGTGTGTGTGTGTCTGTGTGCTGGGGGGAGACCCCCCGCCTGTCAGGGGACGCCGCTGTTCCCACGCCCCTGTCCGCCGCGAGCCGCGGCGTCTCGCGGTCCCCGCTCCCCGCTCCCCGCTCCCCGCTGGGTGGGTGCCCGTGGGCAGCCGGGCGGGCGGTGAGCATCGCCAGCCCGGCCGATCCCTTCCCACGTCCTGTACCCGCGGCCGCGGCCGGACAGCCCTGCCAGGGGACACGCACACACAGGCTGCCTTGTTTCGTGGCGTTCGGGGTAAAAGTTTGCCATTGTCACGATTTGTTACCAAGTGGTTGTAAATGTTAACGCCAGATAAAGACGCCTGTTTTCCCTTTCACTGAAGATATGTGATGCTTGGGAAAAAAAGAAAGAAAGAAAAAAAGGCTGCTTTAACACTGCATTTTTCCCTTCCTCTGGGAAGGACGCATAACTCAGCTCCATCAAAGATCGTAAAAACATCTGTTTGATTTCAAAGGCAAGATAGAGCGTTTGGGCTTGGGCTTCCCTGTGCAATGCCAGTGGCAAAGAGAGAAAGGTTTCCCATGGTAACCGAAGTGTTTAGTGTGGCATCTCCACGCTGTGTTAAAATACGTAGTCTTAATGCACTGGTTCATAGACCTACTCTAGCAAAATTGAATAGTTTTGCCCTGGTGGCAAAGTACAAGCTGCCTGACAGCCAGGAAATCTCGTAGTTGCCCTGGCTTTTGAGTTAATTCCACAAAGACTTGGTGTGTTAAACACTGGGAACCCAGTCCCGAAGCCTTGGCATGGTCACGGCTCTCAGAAGAGTCACTGGGAGTCAGGAATCCTATTTACAGGACGAGAAAGCACCCGCAGTTCTTGTTGGCTGTGGTTGAAGCTCAGCACCCCTGTGAATCAGCCCCTCGCAGGACTGAACTGTCTCTGCCAGGCGGGTCAAGAGGAGGCGTTGTGGCTGAGACTTCTGGAGGGTGCTTAGAGAGCTAACAGCCTAGTTGTAACTGAAGGTCAATGGCGAAAGACACCCGCTTCCCCTGAGCTTCCTCAGTGCTCCAGGGCTGTTGGGAAGATACTGGTTTTTCTAACTTTTGTCTGGTACAGAAAATAATCATGACTAACACCGCTCTATTGACGTTTAAAATACAAAGTGCTACATCCAGTAAGGTATTTAGACAACTAATTCGCTAGTGACTCCAGGGAGACTCAGCACAGAAATGAGATTTCACTCCGTCTTTGGGTCTGGCCCGTAATGCTGTTCTGCTGTAAAGCGAGCTCCTGGTAGCAGTCCTCTCTGAGTGCTCCCTGGGTAGGCGAGGAAGGCGACTAGGAGTACGTCTGTGAAGGGTGGCTGTGTTCTTGAAGGGGTAAGCGATAATGGACGTGAGGTTCAGAGGAGCAAGCTAGAAATCACTGAGCCTCTCCAATCCTATAGAAGTCAGTAGAAGCCCTCCATGCTTACTGCTGTGGTGAGATCAGGCTGTGAGAAAATTTGTTTACATGGAGACAGCAGTATGGCTGGTGGTTATGCAGGGTGGACAGGGAAAACCGAGTTCTAGTCCTAACCGATGCTGCTGCTGTGTTGCTGTCCTTGAAGCAGGCATTTAACCCTAGGCGCCTCAGTTTCCTGATTTGCCGCATATTCCTATATTTATTACTATTATTCAGAAACCTAACTCACATGTAGCCTAAGATTACATTTGTAAAGCTGCTTTGAGATCCTTTGATGTCAAGTACAGCAGGATACAAATGAAGCATACCATTAATATTCGTTCATGCCTAATATTTCTACGCTTCCCATATATTTGAAGCATATTCCTCTAAAACCGCTGACCAAGCCTGCTGGGAAGCCTTCCTACCAGTCAGGAGAGCCTTTCATTTTTTTTTGCCTTTTACTTAATCATTAGAATTGCCAACAAGTTAACGAGTTGTTTTCCTTTTCAAGTCCCAGAGTGGCAGTGTCAAGAGAAGAGTTGTAATATTGTGTTTCTTTGTGCTGCAAAAACCTAACATCAATTTCCACCTTCAAGACAATGAAATACTCTAATACATTTTGTGTCCCAGCCCTGGGAATGCAGCAGGAAAATGTATTAAAGCAGCAGCTGGTTTGGCAGAGCAGATCAGCATCTAGCTGCTTTCCCGTGATGAGCTCCACTCCTCCACCCGTTAGTGGGTTTCCAGGTTTTCTTTTGCCTATGCATCAGTGATAGGTGCTCCGGTATTATCAAAATTGTGGTTCATTAGTTCTTCCTGTGGACTAGGTGGTTGGGTTTTAAGCTCTTTCTGGAAGAAAAAATGAAAACCTAATGATGGCCTGATTCATTCTGAGCGCGTGTTCGGCTGAAGTAGTCAGTTGTTACAAATACGGAGCACGGGCTGTTAGGCGTAATGCGGTGTGAAAGGAAAATCATTGCCCCCTTGTGTGCTCTTCTGTCTAATTGAATGCTCCTCTCCTGCAGCTCTCGGCTGTGACTCAGCCAGGGAGCTGCAGCACTCGGCCGCCAGCGATGGGTTTCGGCAGCGGGCCCTCGGCATGCCGGCCAGCCCCGGCTGTCCCCGCGGCACCGCTGCGGCAGCGCTCGCCAACGAGGGGCCAGGCTCGTTACCCCTCAGCATGGTGACGAGAGGTCCGACGGGAGGCCGGCACTGAATGGAGGGGCTTCATCCCCGTGCAGGGGAGCGCTCTCGAGCAGTTGCAGTCGGCGTGGTGGCAGCCGCTTGTTCAGCTCCCGCTGTGACCATGCAGGACGGGCCACGCAGGGGGCTGCGGAGGGTGGGTGGGGCAGGTGGACCTGGGGACAGTGCGTCTGTGCTGGCTGGCAGGGGAGCCCGGGTGGCCGATTAGCCTGCGTCCTCACTGCTGGGTAAGGGAAGTCGCCAGCCTGGCCTGGGAACAGGCCCGTCGCTTTAATGGAAGCCCTAACTTGCAGTTAAGCACATGCTTAACGGCTTTGTGAGAGGTGGAGAGAACATGCAGAGGAGGATGGTCTGGGTCAGGAGTGGAGGCTGGTTGGTTGTTCTCAATGAGTGCTGCTGAAAAGTCACTTACTGAGGAGGGGAATTCGCAGCAGCAGCTTAGGGGAAGGAGGATGTATTATGGAAGGATTTAGTTTGATTGGGTTCTTGTACTGAGAGTGAGTGGGTGAGTGCTAGGATTGCTTTCCCTCAACAGAAATAGCTTTTTATAATGAATTCTGTGTCAAATACTGGGCTGTCTTTGTAACACATGCAGTTAAAATGAAATACTCGCACGGGGTCACTGCTGCATTTTGCCCACTCGAAGCCCGGGTGGAATTTGGACCCGAGCCCCAAGGAGAGGAAAGGAATATGAGCTTTCTGTAGCAAACTGTCTTTAGTGTCATTTGCAGCAATGTGCTGACAGAGCTTATCAAAGCCCGAGGACACTGAGTGGGTTTACTTCATGTTTGAACTATTCTGCCCCAGCAGGATCATGGCCCAGTAGGTTTGAAGGTTACGCCGGCTGCGTGGCTGGAGCGTGGCGCAGCTGCGGTACGCCAGAGCCCTTGCGAAAGCAGACCAGGCAAGACCCCGTTCCCGGCTTCCTGATGGCCTGAGAGGAGTGGCTGTGCGGGGTGTCCCGGAACCTTCTCCCTTGGCATCACTGAAAATAAAGGTACGGCCCTTCCTGCGGCGCAGGCGGCCGTGCTGCATCACCGCCACATCCCAGCGGAGAGAAGCCCCCATGGCGTCCTCCCACCACCACCCTGTCTCTTGGGCTGGCCTTTGGGGCAGGGAGACAGACTGGGTACCTTTGTGCTGCTCCAAGTGGCAGCTGCCTTCTTGGCCAGGGAAATGAGGACGGCTACCAGGCGGTCCCAGCCCCACTCTCCCGGCTGTGGCCGCAGCAGAAGGGCAAGCGAATGTGGATTTCCAGGCATCTCTACAAACCTCCCTGCCCTGAGTGTCCAAACATTGGCTGACGTGGGGGTGCAAGTTTAACACAAAATAAAACACACTGTGCGACGGACAAGCACACTTGAGGAAAAGCTGAGCTGGTAACCCCATCCCACGCTCCCAGCTATGCTGGACTCCAGTTCTTGTCTTCTGTGGTTTCTGCACCGAGCCCCACGCTGTCTTTCTAAAAGCTGCTGGAGAGGTAACTAGGGAAAGCGGACTTGTATTCATTAGGCTTAGATTTGCTGGCCAGGGATCTGCATCTCTCCTGGGAAATGTTTTGGGGTCTGCAACTCAAAAAAGGCTGAAAATCCGGTTTGTTTCCTGTGCTGAAAAACATAGGCACGGCGGCCTGGGATAATGATGCGTTTCAGCATTAATTCTCAAGTTTCTGGCTCTTGTGGCTTTGTGTCAGATCCTGCATGCTCATTGAGCACAGTGTTTTGTGGTGTAATGATGAGATACCCGCCAGTGAGCTTTACTATAACGGGTTTTTAAATAAAATGAACTCCTTGGGTAGACTGTATAAACAGTCTCAGCATATATGTAAGCCTGGGCATAGAAATGTGGTTTGAGACCAGTCAGAAAATGTTCCCGAAGAAAAAAACCTCATATACACGTGGGAATATGACAAAGCATCTACTTACTGTCCAAATATACTGTGGCATCTCCGTGGGATCGGGTTTTATAGGAGCTGAGTTACTTTGAAGTGCTGGTTTATACTAATTTAGAAATTCCAAATATGAAAATAAATGTGCTCTAACCTTATATCTACTCAAATAAATCTGGAGGATTAGCCACAGAAAGCAAACTGGGATTTTACACTTAATTTGTACATTAAAAATTAAGCAGGAGTTCTTGTAGCAGACTTAATTTCTGCTTTTCGCAGAACGCGTTGTGTTTGGAGTCGCTAGCACACACCTGAAGGTGCAGATGCCCCGTTACTGCAAAGCTGCACCGCGCTGTCGTATCGCCGTAATCTGTTTTGCTTCTGGAAGTTGTTTGACAAGCAGTGGGAAGTCAGTGTCCCTCCAAGGGCTGTCCAAGGGCTGGGCGGCGAGGGGCCAGTCTGCCCACGGAGGGGCCAGCAGGACCTGGGATGCCACAGAGAGGTTCAAGCCACAGCCTGAGCTTTGCCAGGCTTTGCAAGACTTCGTACGTGGACCTGAGTACTGCGTACCTGCTCTGTCTCTCACCTGGTATTAGCGAGTCGTGGCCAACTGTCGGGTATGTTTCCTTGGGAATTTATGTGGAAATACGACCTTCTCCTTGCAGTCAAGGCACACGCAGGCAGCTGGGAGCAGAGAGCAGGAGCCGTGTGAATCTCATCCTTCCTGGGAAGGCAGGCTCAGCTCCATGGGCTGCCTGCGCCCGGGGGCTTTACCGCTGCCGAGTGCCGGCACGGCTCCGGCGCTTTGTGCCGAGCAGGGGAGTCTCCTGGGGAGCGGCTCGGTGCCCCGGAGCCGAAGGTGGGTGGTGGGAACGTGCCTCCCGGGGACCCTGGGGCTCACCCCTGCTTTGCATCTCAAGCTCAAACAGATCCCAAATTGCAAAGGGAAATTCGGTCGAAGTGGCAGAAGTTTCTGTGCCTGGAAACCAGAAGTTGTGCTGCTTTAGGTGAGAGAACAGAAAACGGCTCCTGGCCGTGGCAAAGCGCCCGCCTGCTCCTGGGGCGCTGGGCCCGTGCTGCTGGCTGGTGCTGGCTGCCCCGGGCGGGGCGGGCGCCGGGTCCCTTTGCGGAGGGGGATCAGAGCAGCCCCCTCGGGTTTCTGGAGAGCCGTAACCACAGCCGGCTGCACAGACCTTGTTATTCTCAGTAGCTAGAAGTTCAGATTAATTTTGATCCATTGAGCTCATCAAATCTCCTGTAACTAAATAATGGTTTAGGTGGAAAACAGAAAAGGATCATTTTGGCCAAGTCTGGTGTTGCACCTGGAGGTCCCTCACGGCCGGGAGGACACTGGAGCGCTCTGTGAGGTGCTCATATGATTGTACAGGGGTGGTGATCGTATGTTGGCAGCAGTCCCTTCATTCGGGGGTTTTCAACCACTTTTATTTGTGTAGCCCCAGATGTTTTTCAGGGCAGGTGTTTGGCTCCCACACGTGAATGCGAACCTGCTCCCCGGGAGCCCCGACGGGTGCTAGCTTGGCTGTGGGGTCTCGATGGGTGGAAATGAAGGGATTTGTCATATCTCTCCTGATTTTTCAAAGTCTATTTTGTAGTGATTGAGAGAGAAGATTGGTGGGGCTGAGGGCACCTGGGGAGGTGAATAAGGCACCTAGAGGTGTGGACGGGTGCCTGGGGATGCTGTAAAAACACCTCGCTACGCCTTGAAAATCCCAGTAGGCGTCTATTTAAACTCGTGTGCAACTGCCCCGTTGTGATATTCTGGTCTGATGACCTCTTCCAGCAAGTTGCTGGAAACATAATAGGTCTGAGCCCCTAGCTGTGGTAATTTAATGCAAACACGGGGCAAACCCGAACCAGCAGCGGTTGGAAACAATCAATTATAACCACCTGAGTGCCACCACACGCTACCTACAGCAGCGCGGCTGCACCCCCCGGCTCAGGCTCGTGCGTGGCGCGCGCGAGGGGTCGCCCGTTGGGGCCGGGGGCTCCCCAGCTGCAGGGACTGTGTGCGCAGGCGTGTGGCCGCTCGTTTGCACCGAGGAGGTGATGGACGGGGGTCAGCGGTCTTGACCGGGAGGAAGAAAGGGCTCCATGGTCAGGGGCACGTGGTGGCACCCGGAGGCGTTACTGCCTGTGCTGTGCCCCTTGTGCAAGGCGCAACCGGGCTGTGCCTGCGGCGTTGCTGCAGCCCCGTGCGCTCGCAGATCCGTTTGTCGTTGCGAACCCTTGGTACAGTGCACCCGTCTGGGCTGGGGGAGCGTTATTGCCCTCTTTTCATGGGGGAAAGTAGGTGGTAAGAGACCGCCTGATCGATGTCTTGTCGTTGATCAGATGGGTGGCAGCGTCAGGATTTGAATTGAGGTCCCGAGTGCTGGAGTGCTGCTGTGTCACCGTCCCCAGCATACGTACCCAGGGGCATGGCGTGGCGGGGGGGTGGGCTGACCACTGCATCTGCAGGAGAGATCTGCTTTGCTTTTTTTTTGGGGGGGGGTGTGTTTGTTTGTTTGTTTGTTGTTTTTTGTTGAGTTGGTAAAGAAATTATTGCAAGTTCTGGTTTTCTTTTCAAGTTGGGATCTAACACCTTGCAGCAAGTGGAGGAGGTGGCAGACTGTCTACGGCAATCTCCCACTTGAGAGACCGGTAGAATTTATTGACATTTTTGAGCAGAGGGAGCAGTACTAATTTCTAACATCTGGACAGCATTTCTGCTGGCAACCGCCACTCCAGCGGAGCGAGGCCGGCGGGGGCGTGGGACGGCTCGCTCCCGAGAAGGCCCATATCAAACAGAGGCTGGATGAGCCCCTGTTAGATGTGGTACGCTGATGAGCAGGGCTGATATCAAAGCCTGTGATGATTTCGCCTTGTTACCCGCTGAGTGTCAGTGGGGCTTGTCCAGCGTGGCGAGTGTACGTGGGCTCCTCGTGCAGATCTGTGCTGAGGGTTGGGACCGGGACGTCCCCAGGGATGGGGGCATGGGGGCCGCGGCACCCTGCAGCAGCAGGGGTGCAGCAGTGACGGCTCATGGTCTGAGCAGAGCCGATCTGCGGTTGCCAGCCCCTGTGTCTTCCTCTCCAGTTCAGGATGTGTTGTTTTTTGGAGGAAGGGACCTATGGATGAGCACAGCCTTGCAGGCCAGGGGTGGGACAAGAGGCCCATTGGCTTGGGGTGTTTCTCAGGTGGGCTATGGGACAGGGGTTAACTTGGATATTCAGGCTTTTTTCCATACTGGGGGTCTCATTACGCTGTACCCTCCTCTGAAGGCGGCATGGCCAGAGTCGCAGTCCCCGGGTTTGCTGCCGTGCTCCCGAGGGTGCCACTGCGTGGGTGAGCGGCAGGGACACAGAGGGAGCTCGGGGCTTGTGGTGGGGCTGCTCAAGTCTAGGGCGCAGACCCCAATTCAAGTCTCAGGCCTCAGCGAAGCTGCATGCTTGCGTTTGGATCTGCGGTCACCAAACCCGTGCTGGCCGCTGTGCCGGCGGCGTGGGCAGTGGGAGGCGGCTGATGTCGGGCAGCAGCAGTCTGGCCAGACAGGACCAGCTGCTGGAACAAGGCTGCCCATTTTTTGGGCCAGAACCATTGGAGGGTCATTGCTCTGACAAGATTTCTGCAGCTTATGCGTTGCAAGTGGCACTGGAATACAAGTCTTTAGATTCTAACCCAGAAGCAAAATTGCCTGAAAGTCTGGATTTTGCAAACACGTACCTCTATTATTTGAAGGAAATTTGGAACTTGTCTTCCTGTTTCCGTCTCATCTCTGTTTAAAGTATTATGCAGCTTCGTAGTGCTCCCTTCTGGAGCAAAACCCCTTTGGCTATTAGATTTGCATCCCACCGTCTGCTGACTGCTGCCAACATTCGACGGTTGTGAGCTGCTAGTGGCCAAAAGCCATCTCTGGTGGATCGCCTAATTAAAAGGGGCCACTGAAAAGCTGGAATGTTCTAGAAAACGGTTGTGTGTAGAGTGATCTTTTTAGGAGGAGTTGGGGAAAGTTTACAGTATAACGATAGCACTAGATGAAGAAGGGGAGATGTGAAAGATGAAGGGATTTTTAATGTAATAGAAAATAGCAGCTTCCAAAGTTGTTTGACTCGTGAGTCCCTGTCATCCTTCAGTATCTCTTGTAGATCAAGATGTTAACTGCAAGTGGTATAGAGGCACCAGGAATGGTGTGCTGTTGCATGTGGTTCCTCGGAGGGTGGTGGACCACCACCCCGGTCTGGGACCCAGCTCACGCAGGCAGTGCGCTCAGGTCGGGCTTTCGGCAATCAGTGTGGCAGGTCATTAAATGGGAAGGAAATTGTGGCTAAATCTCTGCTTGAGGGGACAGACATCCGCATCTGGAGAGCAATCGATACAGATGATTTCCTCCCTGTGCTTTTTTGTTTGGTTTGAATTGCACGTGTCCCTGGGGCGAGCCACATGGCAGAAGGCTGGGATGGGTGGAAGTGCCCTCCTGGGATTCCCCCGGCCAGGAGAGCGCTCCAGCCGGCGTGCCGGCCACCTCGATGCACTGGAGCTCCCTGAACACAGAAAGGCTACTTGGCCACTGTCAAATAAGCTGCTGGAGAAAGGTTTCAAGCTTTGGGGAGGAGCTGGGGTTGCAATGTTATGTCCCTGGGATCACCTAACTGTAGTGCCATTTTTTGCTGAGATTTGGTCCCCCAGCAAGCTGCAAAGTGCAGTGGATCTTTCCAAACAGCTTTGGAGACATCAGTTTCTACAAATCTTGAAGACAGGCAGGGAAAAATAAAAAATGGTAGAAAAAAGGAAAGCCTTCCGTACTTTGACCAAGTAAGAGAGGTGCTCATTTGCTGAATCCAGTAGGACCATTGATTTTTAACAAATTTTGAAATTATTCTGCTGATCCTAATTTTCTAATTGGGGGGGCGGGGCGGGGAGGGAGGACTGCCAAAGAAGAAGCTGCAGAGATGCAACACTGGCAAGTCAACAAGCACAGTGCTTTCAGAGAGATGCCTGGAGAATGTCTTTTGCTTCGTACAGGTGCTGCCTGCAAGAGGAGACTATGTGTGCGAGGCCGAGGGCTGACCACGGGTCGGAGGAGCCTGTGCTCACACCTTCATTCTTTGCACTTTCCATAACCATCCGTTTAACCTGTTTACTTGGATTTTCTCAGTCCCAAAAATGAGGACAGAGGTCTCTATCTCGTGCATTAGGGTGGAGGAAGAGGATGCTTGTGAGCTGGGGAAGCAGTGCATCTCCCTGAGACCACGTCTTTATGCCTTGGTCGCTTCCACATTTGGAGTGCTCGGTTAATGAGCAAAAAGGCTTTTTTTAACCTTTCCATGCCAAACTACCACAGCGGGCTGGGTGCTGGGAGCAAGCGGTGTTGTTTTGTTTCTGGAGGCCGGTGCCGAGGCTGCTGCGCGGGCGACGTGCGCGGTGGTGCCCATGGAGGACGCGGCGGCGTGGGGCAGCGCTGCTGTTCAGAGGCGGGTTTTACAGGGGATGCATAGAAGAAGAGTGGAGTTCTGCTCATTATCTCAGAGCTTAATTGATTCGGCAGAACTAATGAGGAAAATACAGGAAAACATTTACTGTAAACTATTGCTAAATGAAGCAGATTTGAACTGACACATGCAAAAGACTGGTTGTGTTAGGTAAGAAGTTGTTACTTTAATGGATGCTTTTTTCAGCCCAGAATGGCACAGATACGCCTTCAGAGCACTTTGAGCATGTAAAGTGCTAAGTGTTAGTAGTAGCAATAATAAAAAAATAAGCCCCGAAGATCGAGGAGCCAAAGTCACAGTTCACCCAGGACTCCTCCCTGTGGGAAGGACTTTGAATAGTTTGAGATTGGTTACTGAAGCCAAAGCTCAACATAAATGAGAAACACAGCTTGAGTGGTGGAAGGGGGGGCTCTCCCAAGGAAAGAGCAGCTAAGAAAATACAGCCTGAATAAATCAGGCGTCTTACTCCAAACGGTTTTGAGGGGGATGCGTTAGTTCTGCTTTCAGAGCAGCGCGAGCGTCCTTGGGACGAGGCGCACTCGGCTGATCCGCTCTGCTCCTTGTCCCTGGGGAGCAGGGCAGAGGAGCCGCGTTTCCAACAGGCATGAATTTAAAGGACGTACAAACTCTCGCTGCTTAAATGCATGCTATTTTGACTCTGACAACCCCTTTGGAGCCTGTTGTTTGTTAATCCCTCTGCCTGCCCATTCCTGGGGGATTTGATTGTATAATCTGAAGTATTGTATTTAATGCAGGATGAAGGCTAACATAATAAGCTTGACCAGTCTTCCTGGCAGCATGAAGGATGTGCAATTTCAGTTAAAAGACTGCTACTTTTTTATATTTCTCTGCTTTAAGCAGTTCCCCGTGCAGTCGCACGTGCTGCTTCAGCTCTCTGCAGGGTGAAGTGCTGGCACATACCAGACCCCCGGCTTGTGCAGAGCGAGAAGGGGGCTGCCCGGGCCAGGGGGAAGGTGTTTTGGGGGAGGCCTGTGCAGAGCAGGTCCTGCCAGCCTCCTGTCCTCCTTCTTTACCAGTAGTTCAGCCTCAGGGTCGGCCCAACTGGGTTGGGGCTTGTGGAGCGATGGGTGGCCGTGACTCCGGCCAGTTCCTGCAGGAGGAGATGGCGGAGGAGACCGAGGGGGTAATCACACTGTCTAGCTGCAGGCGTCCAGCTTCGGTGCCACTGCTGGAGCTGAGGCTGGAGCCTCCGGGGACTCCTTGGAGCTCTTACATCCTCCCTGACACCCCGAGGAAGGCTCCTGTTTTAGACACCTCCCGCCCTTTCCTCCTGCACCTGAAGTGACACAGTGGAAGACAGATGGCTGCAGGAAGCCTGTGTTTGTTCAAGCAGTTGTTGGGCTTTGGCTTCACCATCACAGCTTTTCCTACAGCCCGGCTGTTCCCCGGTCCTATCCCAGTCTTTCGACTGCGTCTTCCCTCCAAGATGGGTTCTTGCAGGCAGCAGCTGAGCAGGCGTACGTGAGGTTTGCCCAGGGCTGCGGCTGCTGAATAGCAGCCAGAGCTTGGGTTTTGCCCTCTGAGATGAGACGTGGTGCTGAAAGCATCTTCCGGCGTTTCAAACCACCTCACCTCTGGTGGTTTGAGGTCTGCGGCCGTGGCAGAGGTGAATGTGGCTGCTGCTGCTTAGTTGCAGCAGTTTGGCCTGACCCAGGCTTAGCCTTGGACTGGCTGGAGATCTGTGTCTTTGCAGACTCACTGAGAACAGTTTCTGGTTTGCTTTCAGGGGGCTGGTGGGCTCAGCCTGTCGGGTCAGCTCTGGCCCTGAGTCCGGCTTCAGGCACGGGGTCTGCCAAGCCCATCACCTTGTAACGGGCGAGCACCTCGACCGTTGCCGAAAACTCAGAAATTGGTGAAGGGCAGGACAAGTGGCACGGGCACCCAGGGCTGCCAGGCATCTCGTGCCTCTGATTGTGCGGATTCCTGGGTATTTCTTGTGCAGCACAGAACAGGTCTAAGGCGATGAAAAGTCCCAGGAGAACCACTTGTCTGCAGAGTGCTTGCTGCGCCCTGCCTTCCCCAACAGCCATCGGTCCTGTGCTCGCTGGGCTTCACTCCCGGTTTGCTCTGCTCACTTCATGTGAGGGACGCAAGCCTGAATTCCTCGGTCGTTTTAATCAGGTGAATGTTCAATGTGAAGCTGCCGAGAGTGAATGTCAGGAGCTGGCAGGAAAGAACAGGGTTGGAGTCGAGAGTAGGGAGAGGGAAGAATGAGTTTTATAAGATGGCGGGAAAAAAACTTTCCTGTAAAATAAAAATGAATATAAGAGGCTGAAAAACTGCCAGGCATCAGGAGCTCTGCAGAAGCTGAAGGAACACTTTTTGACACGGGGGTGACATTTGTTGGCGGTGGAGGGAGGAGCGGGTGCACCGACACCGTCATTTTTCTCTCCGCACGACCAATGCAGCTCTGCTGCTGGTGCCAATGGCTGTGGTGCGGTGGATGCACATTTGGCCGGGGAGCGGTGATTTGGGGGGGGAGGGTTGACAGAGGGAATCTGCTGATAGTTTTTCATTAGCGATTACTCCTCTTCAGCGAGATATGAACTTTCCCGATCCGGGGATGGAGGCGACAGGCATCCCAGCTATCGCCCCTGCGGGGGCGAGGCGCATGGGGCTGCACATGGATCACTGTGGTTTCCCAGGGCATGAACCAACGTGGAGGTCTGCAGGAGAGGTCCCGAGGGCTGCTGCCGAGCGGCTCTCACGCACATTTAGTGGAGCGTTTGGGCAGGTCCTGTGGATGCTGACAGGCCCCCCGGCATCGGTCAGGCGGTGCTGATTTGGTAAATCAGCACCTAGGACTCTGCCCCCGCCGTGCCTAGGTGCCGTTGGGCTGGAAAAGCCGCTGGCGTGGTGGAGCCAGGGCCGTGGCTCCCTGTGGGCAGGACATGGTCCGGGTTGCCAGTGCGAGCAGACAGATGGGTGTTTGGACAGCCCATTACTGGTGTCATGCTGGTGGCTCGCAGAGCACCGTGGGCCAGGGCTGGCACTGTGCAAATGTGCAAAACACAGCAAAACCACCGCTTCCTCGCTCAAGAAACTTGTGGTCTAAGTAAACAGTGAAACCAGGGTGCAAATCTCATTTTAAGCCTTTTTTTAAGGGTGTCTGTTGTGCTAGGGGTGTGCTGATTGCTTAGTGTGGATGATTCTCGAGAAAAATTCAGCAAGATTCATTTTCTCAGAGGTTCTCAGCCCGAGCGCCTCGACTGGCCAAGAGTGCACGTTGATTTGCCTCCCATTGCCTAAAAAATATGATGGGAAGTTAGAGGAGCTCTGTGATAATGCCTGCCCTTGCGGCAGCACTACAATTAGGGACCGCTTACGTCTCAAGTGCCTTAACAGTAGAGTCCTCTTCTGAGGATGACATTTTCCTCCAGGCATCCCAAAGAGCCTGTTTTTGACAGCTCTGGTTGCGACACTCCAGCAGATAAACGCGTGATTGTGTGTACAAACTGCTGGCAGCGCGGGGGGCGCGGGGGGCTCCGGGCCGAAGGGGCTCTGCCTGGGAGGGGTGTCGTGGCCAGTCTGGGCTCTGCCCGACACAGAGGAGGGCTTGTCCTTTCTGTTCTCCTAATGCAGCCGGGCCGGCTTGCCACCATCTCTCGCTCTGCCCATTTTCCTATGGTGTCTATGCAATATTTCCACACTGCTTTTTAGCCTCTCTCTACTGTTCGAGGCCACGTCCTGCTATTCTCTTCGGACAGTATCTGAACTGTTTTGCATATTCTCTCTGCAATCCGAGATTTCCCTGAGTCATACCTAAATGTTAATAAAAGCCTAATGGTTTATGTTAAGGAAGGCAAGAGATAAAACTAGAGCCCTTTTATCACAGACTTTAATGGCCTGAAAATGCCAGTTGTGTGGGAGCAACTGCCAAATTTTGAGCCTATGAAGATGATGGCTAAGTCCCACAAATCAACAAGTTTGGAGCGGATTATCAGATGCTGGCTGTGTCATTTTCCCAGGACTCCAGGCATGCTAGAAGCCAACAGTAATCCGCTCTGATACGAGGCATGAAGGGGCTGGACTCCCTTTCCACTTACTGCTGCTCTGCGAAGCTTTCAGACCCGCTGTAGCGGAGTCAGAAGAGCCTTGCTGAAAGCAAAAGCTGCAGGGCTTTTTTCTGAACCGCAGCCTGCTTTTGATTCAGAAATAAACTCCATCTTTGCTTAAGAACTATTTTTGAGGTCACAAACACAGGATGCAGAAATCAGTACGTTTCATGGTTTTCCTGAGTGCTGCCTCACCACTCCTCTTCCTCCTTCTGTTTCCAGCAGACTTCCTTCCCGAAGGGACATCCTGCGCGCCTGCCTCTGGGGCGCAGCGCCCACGGCGGGGGAGCTGTAATGGAAATTCTGGGAAATCGCTTTTTCTGCTCCTTTTAGGCCTGGGATAAAGAACTGAACTTGCACCGTGAAAATAGCTGAACTCTTGAGCTCTGATGTGGCTGGAAATCTTTTATCTCTGTCCCGCTTTGTTTTTGCAATCACGCTCAGGGGTTAATCTGACTAACCCTCCTCTTAGATGTGGCTCCTTGGTTTGAATTAATTTGCATCACTTGTGAAATTTTGCAAAAATACCGAGTATGCCCTCCTTGCAAGTGCGTGGGGTGACAGCAACGCTGCTCGGCCGGTGCCGGTTGTGGGTTGTCTCCAGCTTGTGCCCGAGGTGGCTCTTCGTTAGCATCAAAGTGGCAGAGTCAAATGCTTTGGGAGCAGAAGGATCTGAATCTAGACCCACCCAATATTTCCCTGAGTTACTGAGTATCCAGAGTGTGTTGCAGAAAAATAGTGGCAATACACTAAATGCCCACAGGGTTGTTTCAAAATGCAGATGATAGAAAGAGATTGGTTTTGGAAGAAAACATAACGTTTGTGCTTTCCCCACTTTAGGGTAGGGCAGATTGATTTAAGATGGAGCGAGATTTAACCCATTCCGCATGGAGAAAGCCTTTTAGCACAACCTTGAAGTGTGATTTCCCAAGCTGCAGTGATTGCCTGGTGCCTGCAGAAGGATGTGACTCGGCCGTATCCTGTTTACCGTAACGTGGCAGAGTTAAGATGTCCCCTCGGTGCTGTGGTTTACAGACAGCAGCAGCGCAGTGTGTCACCCCACCCCGAGACCTGAGAGAGGGAAACACCATATGTTTCCTCCTGCCCATCAGTCAGGAGAGCTGATGTCATTTAAAGAAAGGTGTTTCAGAGGAAGGATGTATGTGGCCAAAATAAAGCTTGGCCTGTGTTAGAATAGTTACATCCTGTTTACCGTGGAAGACACTTTGCGCTGCTATTGGGTCTGAAATGCGTGATTTACACACAGGCAGGCGCAGCAGATAAGGAACTTCCCGTGATTTCGGCCACCTGTGAGAAGAAAGGGCTGCATCCCTCGGGCTGGGAGGGGTGAAGCTGCAGGCAGAGAAACGCCAGTACCAGCTCCCCAGGCAGCTGCTGCGGAGACGAGGTGCGGAGCATCCCTCGGGCTCCCACGCGCCCGGGGTGCCTCTGTGCCTCAGCTTCCCAGCTGGAAGGAGCCTTGTGAGCTTCGGGTGGTTAATAGTGGGAAAGAGTAATGAAGAGGGGCTAGAGGTAACTATCCCCAAGACAAATAAATAAACCCAAGTGCATTTCTAAAGGTCTGGCTGTGAATGGAAGGGACCATTAAATCAGAAACACGAATGGCTTGCCGTATCCTGTGTATGGTATAAAAAGGTTGTGTTGCCCAGTTACAGAGGGAAACGTACACGCTTAAGAATTTGGGCTACGGTTTTATTTTTTAATAGAATGAAATGCCGTAAAACTGCAACATGCATTTAGCAAAGTCACTTACATCTACAACACTTGATCCTTTCGTCTTGGTCCCACGTGAACCGAGCTGCAGCTCCGAGCATGTTGTCTCCTGCTTGGCACTCTCTTTAGCACAGGAAGTTTTTCAAGTCAGTCTTTGTTACTTCACGTCTGACGCGACCAGCAGCAGCAGCGGACGTGGGGTCTGGTGTCTGCTGGGGCGCAGGGGACCGAGGTCAGGGTTGTTTCGTGGAAAGGACCCAGCCTGCCGTTCGCGATAGCACGCTTGTGCCGGTCCAGAAGCAGGGAAATGAGCCCTGGACGCGTCTGCAGCGGCGCGCTCCCTCCGGGCAGGGGGGATGAGCCGCTCTGCAGAACGGGGGAATTGTCGGCTGTGTGTGCCATTGCACAGAGGATGCTGTGGGTCTGTGACGGCACCAGGTACTCGGGAAGCCAGCGCTGTTTGCTGACCAGCTGCTACAGCAGACCGAGAGCTGGCTGGCACCTACAGTTGACACCCAGCCCGGTGGGGTTTGCTGCTGTCTTCTCCCACGCAAAGAGGAGGAGGGGGCAGTGCCACGGCCCGCGGCGCCCGCGCCGACTGCCCCTGCAGAGAGGTCCCCAGCCCTGCCGTGGTCTGGCGGGGGGACGCCATCCCTCGGTCCCGGAGACGCAGCCCAGTTGCTTTGCACATGTTTTGAGTTTTAGCAAGTTTCTTCCCCATTTTTTTCCAGGGGCATGTTGCTGTAATGTGGCACCAGCCCAAGATGTGTGGTCGTGGCCGGGAGGGGGGACAGGCACAAGGCAGGAGGTGCACCCCAAACCGGGGTCCGGGCACGAGGTCGGCGCAGAGGGGTGGTCCTGCCTGGGTCTCACGCGCTGGCTGCAAAGCCTGAAGATTTGCCTAATCTCCTAAATGGGCTGAAGAGAGGGGAGAGCTGAAGATTTAGTCTGGTTCCATTAATGAAATAATAACGATAATAAGGGAATTAAAATACAGGCCCTGGTGCACTCTGCCCAGGGAGGAGGGAATATGCTAAACAGGCTGGTTGTCAACTTCTCCTGCCTGGTGGAAGGAGAAGCATGTGGTCCAGTTTTTTAACAGATACAGCCTCAAATCCCTGCATTTGTTCTGCTTAAATTAGCACTCCTGATGATTATTTCAGAAGGGATATCCACGTTATGGCGGAGTTCAGAAAGGCATAAGATGTGCTTAGTTTTAGGGGTGTGGGTTGCAGTCCGCCAGCGGTCTCTTGTCTCGAGTTTTGTATAAGCACTTCCCACAATCAGGGCCTTAATTTGGTGTGCTTTCAGGCAGCCTGCAAATACCCACGGTCGTCGGCACGTCAGCCCTGCAGCTGCATGCCCGCACCCGGGAAGGGTGACAGCGCAATTGCGGCTTCTCTTAAGATGAGCCTGAAATGGCACTGTAGATGATGTGGTAATGGCCCTTGAAACATGCCCATCATTTGAACAGCTTCGGCTGCACCCACAGCACTTCATAAAAGCTGCTGTAGGAGTGACAGCAGGTGAATTGTTGGCAGCAAGACTGTTGTGATATTCAGATGTTGTTGAATCCATCCACATTGTCTGAGCGGAAATTATAAGGAGAGTCTCGGAAGATTCAGGGTGAGAGTGGTCATAAATCTTGGGTGCATCTCAGCAGGGTAGGAGGAATATGAAGCATCAGTCCCATTTTCAAATGCTGCTGTCATGCAGCAACTGTGCTAATTAATTTAGCATAGGATAGTAAAGTCTGTTGTCTTGCTTTGGTCCAAATGAGCCAAACGCCTGCTCGCAGACAAGGCTCACGAGTGAGGAGTCCTTAGCAATTGTCCTCTGCCTTCGCCCGTTGGCACCTGATAGCGAATTGACATGGCAGCCTTGATTCCGGCCTCATGTCTGCAGTTGCCAGCCCTCGTGCGGGGCGGCTCGTCCACCGGGGCCAGCCCCGGCAGTGCTGCTCACCGCCACAGTTCCTGCCGGAGCCGTGTGCCTGCTCGAGCTGCGGCTCCTGCTGTCCTGAATTTAACTTTTCTGTAACAAAGGCAGTTCCTGCTCCCCCAGAGCTTTGGGGAACAGCTTGAAAGCAGAAGCAGAGGCAAATAATGAACATCTTGTGGTCTTGGGCACAGGACACAGCTGTACTTGTTCCCTGGGGCACGGTGAGCGGCTGCGGGTTGAGGCTGGACGGGGTCGGTGGCTCCAGCATTTCTGGGCAGAGTTTTGCAGCCGCTGCTCTTCCCTCCATGTCCTGCAGCACAGTGCCTCCTCCCACTCGGCAGCTCCTCCATCCTGTCCCGTCCCAGTGGAAATTTTGCTGTTGACTACAGTAGCAGCAAGATCAGAGCCAGGATTTACAGTCCTGAGAGTCTCCAGCAAGCTTACCCCCCCCCCCCCCCCTTGGCTCTGTTCTCACTCACTTCCTTACTTACTTGCAGAAATAATAATATTTTGAGTTCTTTTATTGGAGAAACTTTTGCTTCACCTTTTGTTTGAGAGGGAAGGAGCTGGAGATGGCTACTGGGCTTGCAGCTGCCTCAGCTGAGCGCAGCTCCATGTGCTCCCAAGCGCTGATCCCGAGGGCTGACCAGCGGGAAGGGGACCCATTGCAGCACTGGGGCCACGCACGGGAAGGGGACCCATCGCAGCGCTGGGGCCGCGCATGGGACCAGCCCTCTGCGGGCAGAACAACTGCCTCTGCAAGGGCAGGCAGCCACTGGGGACGGCTCGTCTTTGGCGGGCTGAGAAACCTCACCTGCGGCGCAGCCCCCGCTGGCAAGGGGCTTCCAGCGCCCTGCCAGAGAAGAGACCTCTGACTGCTTCGGTGGGAGAGGGGAGCAAGGAGAGCCCTTGTCCCCTTTTACTGTCGCACCTGACCTTTGTATTGAGGTGAGGGTGCTGCTACAGTAAATGGGTCTTTGGCTGGGGACGCCCTCCTGGGGTGCCCTGCACCGGGATGGCTCCAGCAGCGATCCTGGTGCTGCCCTGATCCTGCCCGTAGCACGAGCAAGGGCAGAGCTCCTCCAGCAGCTCATCTCCAGCAAAGCCTGGTCTGGATTTGGCTCTGAGGGTCGATCTGGTAAGCAGAAAGGAGGCTCTATTACAGCTCTTTGCTCCCATATTAACGAGTTACATTTTCCTATTCCATGACTCGGTGGTGAGGAGCTTTCCCTGGGCGCAGCAGGGCCATCAGCAGTTTGCCCACACTGAGCCCGAGGCAGCGATGGCGGGGGGGACCCGCTGGCATTTGCTGCAGCCCGTTGACGTGCGTGTCTCTCCGCAGCTGCAGCCGGAGCAGCTGGACTGTGGAGCTGCGCACCTTCAGCACCCGCTGGCCATCGTGAACCCCGTCACAGCGACCCCCGTGTTCACCTACAGCGGCCTGACGGCGGTGGCGGTGGCCAGCGTCAATAACTACACCGTTGTGTTCCTGGGCACTGCCAGCGGAGGACTCCTGAAGGCAAGTGGAGCCCAGCAGCACCAACACGGGGGAGGCAGGGCTGGGGGGACAGGGAGGGCGGCGGGGCTTCCCCTTGCAGCAGCCCCGGTTTGCACAGAGGACAATGTCTGTTGTCGAGTTTGTCTGAGCACCTGCTTTTGCGTGGCAATGAAGAAGTAATTGGATGCTGCCGTAATCTGTACAGTGATGTATGCTGCCTGGCGGCTGGTGGCCGTTAATTACTGTTCAAGGCTGCCATGCGAGCAGGATGTTCTTGATGAACCCTATGCTGGAAATGTTACTGTGCAGCATTTAATTATTAACAGCTCTTCTAATAAATTCTCCCTCCAAGCTGATGGCTTTTGAAGGCTCCATGTAGACAGGGGAATCACCGAGAGATGCTTCATCACAGCTGAGTCCAAAGCAGGTGTGAACCCACGCATCTGATGGAGTATCTGTTTTAAATAACGTGCCAAAGGCAATGTAGGGCAATGCAATACCCTGGCTCCAGAGCCAAGATGCAAGGCCAAGGTTTCAGTAAGTTTAGCACTTGAAGTTTGCCAAAGAAAGTTTTGATTCCAGCCAGCCACAACGGTTTGGTGTACTCTAAGCATCAAAAGTCCACAGAGGAGAGGGGAAAAAAGCCCTGGAGCAGAGACATGGCTGATACCTGCTTTGTCTCAGCCTGGGGTGAGTGGTGCATAATGTAGAATATTGGATCGAAATGCTTGGAGAGAAGAAAACTGATCCAATCCCTTGCGTCCAAGCGCTCCTGTTAGAAATGTGGGAACGATCACAAAGAAACTCACTGCTTTGATTTTTGCCCACAGGGGCAGGTAATTCACGAGGGTGGGAGGAAGCTGGCACCCCGGCCAGGTGCACCGGGCTGGAGAGGCACATGCCACACGCAGCGCAGCCCTGTTCACACAGTATTAACAGCTCTGCTTCCATTATCATCTCAGAGAAAGCAGCCTTATCTGCTGAGCCTCCATTAGGGAGAGGCTCCTGGCTACCCTTTGCTGGGATAATTTGCTCAGATAGCTCTAATCTAATTCTACAACACAGCTGCATAACCAGAAGCCCTTTTACCTTCGGGGCTCCTCGTTATTTGGCACGGGCTCCAAGATACTTTGCGCGAGTTATCATTCAGATTTGCTGCCTGAGAAAAGACAGCAAAGGGGCAGAAATAGTGCTCGACCAGCTCCTGCCAGCAGCAATTATGGCTGCCAGGGGTATGCATGGGGAATTAATCAGATAGGCTGCAGACGGGCGTTTCGTGAGGGCCATTATCAGTGCCACGTCCAGCAGTCATTAAAGGAAAAACAGCCCTTGGGAAGCGGTGGCCAGGGCAAGGTGTGCCAGGGTGCAGTGCCCTCGAAGGAGACGGGCTGGGAAGGGCCTGTTCTGGCGAGTCCCCACGTGTCCAGGTCTGGAAGGCCGTAGACGAGGAGCTGTGGTGGGGTTACCCAGGACTTCAGCCCACCCCGCTCTTACCAGCCCCAGCGCAGCACGTGTGCCCCAGCACGCCCCGGCCCTGCTCTGACGAGAGGACTGGTGGTCTCTGCCCCTCTGCACCGCTGCGGTGGCTCTCCCCTGGGCGCCCACAGCTCACGGGGACCCAGGGAAAGTGCCTGCGCGGTGAAAGCGTAGGGTAAACGAGCCCAGGAGGCAGAGGGACCTAGGGACGGGCGCCTAGAAACAGCCAAGCGTAGAGCAAATCTCAGCAAGAAGGGAGAGGATGGTCACAAAGCTAAAGTGGAGGGCGTCAGGACTGGGTTCATGGACGTCTTGGGTGATCCCAGGCAAATCATTTAGATTCTGGATAGCCACCTTTTAAAATGGGGATAATGATAGTTCTCTTCTTTTTTGTAAATTGTGGCTTGCAGTGCTTGCATACGGTTCTTAGCAGAGGGAAACCCTCTGCTTTAAGCTTGTGCTATCTTACTAGGACATGTTGGTGGCTGCTCTAGTGTAAGAATTAATTAATCCTATGTTAATTAATTAATCCAGACTTTAGAGAGCAGAGACACACTTGGTCCTTACAATTATTGCCTTCCCTTGCTAGTAAGGAGGTAGGAATTTTCCTTGCTCCCTTTCTGTTTTAAGCTGAAAAGTGACTGTCACGCGAAATTGTGTAGCCCTATTGTTATTTCCTCTCAGCAATGCCACATTTAATTTGCTGAGTTTCAAGTCAAATGCCAAGACATTCTGGGATCTGAAAGGCAGGCTGATGCTTTGCAGCCTCTTCCATCACTGCCAGCGCTTCAGCTGGTGATTCATGAGGCAAGGTAGGATTCGGCTCTCTCGCGGCAGCTGCCATGGTCTTCTGGAGTTAGCAGGGATAAAAGCTTCTTTTGGCCAGGAATGACAACACTTATTTTTCAAATATGCAGGGAGCAGGGGATGCCATGTTGTATAGCCCCGTTGCTGATTTTCGCTGTTTTTCATTAAGCTTTGGAAATGCAATGTTCTTTGTAATAGAAATGCACATATGTATGTAATGAGGGCTGAAGGCCGGTGCCACTTACATTAGGGTAAAGCGAGAGTAACACTGCTGTGGCCTGCTGGAAACAGCCGCACAGTCGAGCTGTGCAGTGGGTACAGCCTTAGACTAGAAGTTTTGCAGGCGGCCTCTCAAACGGAGGGCTTTAAGCAGAGGGACCAAGGGCTGCGAGGGTGGTTCACCGCTGGGCACTGCTCCTGGCCATGGCCGGGGCTTTCTGGACCACTTAGTGCCTTCCCAGAGCTGGCTTTTCAGTAGAGCTCTGTGTGTGCAGCTTGCAAAGCGTGTGGAGATTTACAGCGCTTGAAAATGTGGAACACCATTAGATACCACTTTGGTTCTTGTTTATAACCGAGGAGAAATAATCTTCTCCCCGTAGTGTTTGAAAAATGGTCTCAATGAGTGTCGTCTTCTCACTACAGATTAATCTGGACAGTACCATGAAGGTTATTAGCAGGAGATCCATTTCGGTGGCTTACGGAGAGCCTGTCCACCCCATCATGCAGTTCGACCCTTCTGATTCCACCTACCTTTATCTGATGACCTCCTACCAGGTGAGACCTTTAGTCTTCAGCAAAATAGTCCTTTGAGCATCATGCATTTGATTTAGCATTCAGCACTAAGCTGGGAGCAGGAAGGGACAATAAAATTTGCTTTAACATTAATGGGCAGAGCCACGAAGTTCAGAGCTTTGGCTGAGGTGTCGAAGGGCTTTCCGAGGGGGGGTACCTGTGCCTGTCCATTCTCCTGCACCGGGTGGGGGTCATGCCGAGCAGACTGGCTTCTCGTCTTTGTGGTGGCAAGGTAAAAAGAAGAGCGAAAGATATCAAAACCAATCCCACTTACGGGAGTGCAGAAATAAGCAGAGGTTGTTCCTGTATAGAAACCCGAAAATTACGGTACGCAGTCTGTAAGGAGGCTTTTAGGAGATCCTACAGACAAAAAGTCTGCCTGTCAGAAATGATCCCTGGGGGAGGTTTCTGCTCAGCTTGGCCAGCAGGAGGGCTGGATGGGAGGAGGGCTCTCTGTGGAGACCGGGAACGCCGCAGCAGGTAGAAACAGACGGTCTCATCTCCGTCAAGTGAGCAGAGGAGGAAGACGAGAGCTGAGCGCTCCAGGCGCTGGTGGTTTGTCCTGAATTACATTTTAATCTGTCAAAACAGATGCACAACCACAAATGTTATATGTTGCATTTGTATTTTCCAAGCCCTAATTCCCTGCAGATTGGTCATTATCATTTCACAGAACCCTCCCGGGATGCCTCTTTAGCCGATGTTCCAGACTGTCTCATCTCAGCTCCCAGGCTGGGCCGTGCACCTTATTTGGGCTATTGGATCAAACACCCAGTGCAGCACTTGTGATGCTCTCCTCTGTCTGTTTCTTTTCCAATAAACGAGATGAGTTAATTTTTCCATGGTGGAATTAGCATCCTGGGAAGCTCCCCGGGAGCTCGATGGGGTTGGGTGGGTGCTGAGCACCGCAGGGCTGGGAAGCAGCTGAGTGCTTCGGGTAAAGTGGGGGTCAGGCCGAGGAGCCCGCAGTCCAAGGTGTGCTTGCCTGGTGGGAGCTCTGGGTTCTCAGCACCTCACGTTGTCAGTCCCCGCTGTACCAAACGACTCAGTTTTTCTTCCCAAATGTTTAGAAATCGAGGGAGGAAAAAGCAGAAACTGGCACATGCTTTCCCTCCAACTGCTCCTGCCGAGCAGGTCCCCAGAGGTACTTTGATTTCTTTAGAAATTCAGGTTTCCAGAGCGGTTTTGCTTTCCAGTCGTTTTGTAAATGGCCAGATAGCGTTCAGCTCTCTCTAGAAAGGCGCTTTCTGCAGGTCTGAGTGAGAGCTTTTCACAGGGAGGAACAAGCTGTGAAACCATCTCCATCTGACGCATCAGAAAGGTGTGGTGTTGCTCTCCATAGCCTGACCATCACACATCTATTGCCAAGGTGCTGGCTGAAAAGGAGCAGCTCAGCTCAGCTCAGCGCTGCCGTGCACCCCGTGAGGCGACTACGCCAGCAGCAGCAAGCCCGGTCCCTTGGGCACCCCTACCTGCCCTGGGGCGTGCGGCCCCCAGGCTGGGACGGGCTCTGCTGGGGGCACGGGCAGGGCAGTGGGCAGCTGCCTGTCCGGTCCCCGTGTGGGCTGGTCGTGCACAGAACACCCACCTCTGAGCGGTGTGGGGCGGAGGATGGTGGTGCCAAGGTCTGCTCCTCGTTGTCCGTTCTGTAAGGCTTGGTCCAGGCTAACAGCTAAAGTAGCCCAAGATCCTGGTGTCTCGTCGCTAGCTACGCATGGCCATACCAGCGCATCCCGGTCGGGTTGAGTGTTGCTGTGGTGTTGTAAACCATTTGGAAGCAGTTGTGCTGTTGTCGTGCAGATGACGCGGGTGAAGGTGGCTGCCTGCAACCAGTACTCGACGTGCACGGAGTGCCTGGCCGCCGCTGACGCTTACTGCGGGTGGTGCACGATGGAGACCAGGTAGGACTGGTTGTGTCCTAGTGCGCTTTGGCATGTCCTTTGTCCCTCGAGCCCGGCCAAGAGTTTCGGGTGCCTTTTATATTTCCACACAGTCACGCTACCATTAGTCTTTGTCCATTCCTTACGAAATACGTGCTTTTAAAAACAATTGCATCTGGTCTCAAACGGTTGGGATGCTCTTCAGAGCCAGGATTTAACTGTAGCTGCATTGTTATGCTGCAGTCAACTGCCAGTGCAAAGAATATCTTGCAGGCATCCAACCATGGGACTGAGAGAGCCAACACCCCGTTAAAGACCGTCTTTTGCCCTTGCAATTATTATTTATGTGTAGGAGACAATCGACACTCAAAAAGGGATTTACAAAATTACACTCCGCGTTTACAAATTGAAGAAGTCGGACGAAATGTCACCTTCTCCACTTTGGTTCTGGGTTCAGCCTGCCTGCTCTCGCTCACCCTGAATCCTGATGCTCCGTTGATGCTGGTGGGAGTATGTGCTCTTATCGTGGCAACCAGACACTTTAAATATAGCAGCAAAGCTTTAGGCTTAGCTGCATGGATGGAGGAAAAAGGTGTAGGCACAGGATTTTCTCAGGATCTTCCCTCGCAAGGAAGTCAACATTTTTATCACCTGTTTTAAAAATAAGCAACCACGAATTGTTCCCCTGTTCATTGCAGGTGTTCTCTGCAGCACGAGTGCACAAACTTCACAGGGGCCAACTTCTGGGCGAGTGCAAGTGAAGGAGTGCAGCAGTGCCCTTCCATGACCATCTTGGAGCCCGAGATTAATATCGACAAAGAGAACCCGGTGCGTTTGATGTGAATACCAAATTAATCATGCACAGCGTCCCATAGAGTCGTTACCTGCTCTCAGGGCTGATAAATATCCATGCTCCTCTGGCGTAGCAGCACGGCTCCACGTGGCTCGGATATGGGTCGTGGGGATGCTGAGCTCTGTTGTATGCTACCAAGTCAGGC